>NC_141689.1:825746215-826434549 GCF_964263255.1 Lissotriton vulgaris
GGAGAAACTATCATTGCCGGGGATTTTAATTGTGTTATGGATTACAAAATAGATTCTACTGGGCCAAATAATTATAAAAGAATGTACAAAGTTAGAGCAGCAATTTTAGAATTAGCAAGATTGAATAATATCAGAGATATATGGCGGTCTAAGCATCCTATGTTGGCAGGCTTCACTCACTATTCTGCGCCACATAGATCTTGCTCTAGAATTGATATGATATGGGCCTCTGATCAAACTTTAGACAACTGCGAGATCGAAATTTGCCCTAAAGTCACATCTGATCACAATCCCTTGTTAATTGAAGTTACATTTAAAGATCAAAATAAGAAAGAACCACGAAAGTTCACTTTTCCGAGACACTTACTCGTTGATTTAACATTCATTACATTAGTCAAAAAGCACATACATGAGTTTATCACATTAAATATTAATTCGGCTAGTATAAACACCGTATGGGATACATGTAAATGCAGCATTAGGGGCTTTGTCCAACAGTATATATTCAGGCTTAATGCTGAGAGCCGCAAAAACAATAAAAAATTGACATCCAATATACTGGACTTGGAAGTACAACTGGCTGAGGCAACACTGCACTCAAAAAACAATATAGAGAGGATTAGAGTAAAACTGGCGGAATTACAAGCAGGACTAAAAAAAACTTTGAGAGAAAGATATATCTCAAAACTACAAAAATACAAACTTGATCAATACGAAGGCGGCGATCGTATTGGGAAAATATTAGCTTTTAAAACCGCGGATAGAAAAGCCAAAACAAAAATCAAAGAAATAATAGGATCAGATTCAATTACTTATGAACGAGCGGATCAAATACTGAATCAATTTGTTAAATTTTACCAACAACTTTATACACCCGAGGCTATACCACCCAAAGCAGATATTTTACAATATCTTGACAAATATTTAACTCCACCGCGGGCTTTAAATTCTGAAGTACTCCAACAACTAAATTCAAAAATAACACCTGATGAGATAAAACGAGCAATCGATCATTTACCCTTAGGGAAGGCGGTTGGAGAAGATAGTCTACCCGTGGAACTTTACAAGCTTTGCGCACAAGAACTGCTGCCGTTATTAGAAAATGTGATGAACTCAATTATTGTTTCCAAGCAAGCACCTGCATCATGGAAAATTGCCAAAATAATTTTTTTTTTTAAAAAGGGAAAACCCGAAAAAGAATGTGGATCGTACCGGCCCATATCTCTACTTAATTCTGACGCAAAAATCTTTGCTAAAATTCTAGCCAACCGTCTAGCTCCCTATATGCCGGACATTGTTAATCTTCAACAACATGGCTTTGTAATGGGCAGAGATACTACTATGCATGTAAACACTTCAATTACAGCCTTTGATGTAGCGGAAACTACCAACACCCCACTCGGTATGATTATGTTAGATGCGGAAAAAGCATTTGTCCGAGTGGGGTGGGAATATCTGTGGGCAGTATTAAGTAAAATGGGCATTACAGGTTCCTACTTAGATTGGGTAAGGTCACTTTACGATGAACCACGGGCTATGATAAGTTATGGAGGCAAAGATTCAGTCAACTTCAAGATCGCAAGAGGTACAAGACAAGGTTGCCCCCTTTCCCCATTACTTTTTGCTTTGTCTTTAGAACCTTTTTTAAACGCACTAAATGATCAAATCAATATTATCCCAGTTTATCATGGAGACATAGCTCTTAAACTAACCGCTTTTGCTGATGACATAGCAATTTATACAACCGACATTAATAAAGCTATGCCAGAAATTATTAAGGAAGCGCAAAATTATGGTAGAATATCTGGGTATAAATTGAATGTGAGTAAACCCCAAATCATACTTAACTATACCCCAGATACACATATCTTTGACACTTGCAAAGAAGCTGTTTATTTAGGTATTAAACTTACTGCTAAAGTGGGGAAAATTTTGGAAATAAACTATGAGACATTCTTAAAAGAAACTACCACTAGTCTCAAAAAATGGCACAAAATACCTCTCAGTTTATTAGGGCGACTCAATTTGATAAAGATGAAAATTTTACCCAAGTTACTTTATCTGTTTAGAGCCATACCGTTGCAACCAAATAAACTCTTTTTTAAAAAGCTAGACGGCATATGCAGTAGCTTTATATGGGGTACAAAAGAGCACGAAGGGCTATCAAATTCTTGACACTGCCAATTTCTAAAGGGGGACTTACTTTTCCGGACTTTAATCTCTATTTTTTAGCTACTTTTTTCTTCGAATAAGGAGCTTACTAAAAAATGCGCCTTCTTTATTTTTTCATCAGTATATGTTAGGCGCCGATTCTAACCAATTCCTACTGCGCGTCCATGATCCAAACTACTTTAAGCGGGTCAAATTTAAGACTGCAAAACACGCTATAAAAATTTGGGACAAAATCTTACACATTAGCAATAGCTCATTCTACAATGCCGAACTTAGATTATGGAATAATCCTGGTCTCCCGGGTATTTTTTCGGATGGGTTAGTGAATCGCTGGATTAGACACGAAATAAACACACTAGGAGATCTTTATGGTACTAATGGTTTGATAGACTTTGAAAACCTGAAAATAACTAACGGGCTCACAAATGATATGCACTTTAGATATCGACAACTGAGAGATTTTTTTCATAGCAAAATGAGAATAACGGAAGTCAAACATTCAGATATTCTAGAGTGTATTTATTCTGATAAAACTAAATCATTAATAAAACTGGGATACCAATGGTTAACTAAAGATAAAGGAGAAAACACTACCCAAATTGCAGCTAAATGGTCTCGTAGACTAAATCTAGATATAAATTCAATACAGATCTTAAATGCCTTAACACATTTAAGCGCTATAGTACATTCCTCTAACCTCAGAATGCAATTATATAGGACAATTACTGAGCTGTACTATACACCACAAAAAATATCCATTTGGACGCAAGGGAACCCGATCTCAGACAAATCTATATGTGTAAAATGTAATACAGTTGCTGCTGGAATCGAACACATGCTATTCTCCTGTCCTGCATTTTCTACTTTTTGGAACGGAATAACTGATCATCTCAGAATTAACCAGATAACCATACCGGAGCTCACAGCACACTTGGTCTTACTAGACATTCAGGAGATTGATTGTCCCAATAAGGATCTTATAACGATTTTGCTCGCATGCGCAAGACTAACTATAGCTAGGGCATGGATCTCTAAGGAACCTCCAAAAGTGGCTGAGTGGCTTGCTTTGGTTCATGAAATCAGAACCATGGAACTCTCACTAGCCAAATATAGAGGCCCAAAAGCCCTTAATAGAAAAGAAAGGATCTGGAAGCATTTCTTTGAAGGACAAGAAGTGGGGATTGGCTTCTAAAGCTTTTTCACTTTCCCAATTCTTTTGTTAAAATGTATTTCTTTGTTCAAGTTTTAAACTGTTCCTTTACCTCTCCTCTACTATTGTATTCCTTCGTATACTTTTATCTGTCAAAACTGTATCAGTGGTAATCCTTTGTTAAAGTTGATTTATGGAAATTGCAGAATTGTAACGTAATGGTAATTGTCGAATCTTGCAATAATAAAAACTACCGTACTTAAAATAAAAAAAAAACATTACCCTCCCAAAATCTACCACCACCAATTCTCATAAAATATGCATAGTCTGGATGTATTTAAAACAGTGCACTGATTTAGCACCTAAAGAATTAGGGCCTTATTACGACTACGGTGGTTCAAGGGTCAGCCGTAGTCATGGTGGCGGTCCGAACACCGCCATACTGTAGGACCGCCTGCAGTATTATAAGTGTGGCAGTCGGGCGCCACTAAACCGCTGCTACCGTCACGGATCAAGGATCCTGTGGCGGTCTGGCAACTGTTTAAGGTCAAAATACGGTGGTGGTGTCACAGCGGCACCACCAAGCATATTTTGAGTTGCCTCATTGCTCCTTTTTCATGGCGGTTGCATTGCCATGAAAAGGGTGGTGGTATGACAACAGACAGGGCCCTACAGGTGCACTGGTGGTCCCTCGGCGGTGCTGTTTAGGGCTCACAATAAGCCTTTAAACAGCATCGCCACAGGACCCCCTACGCTGCCCACCCACCAGACCACAAAATGACTTGCAATCTGGCGGGTGGGGGGCGGTGACTTTCGGTGATCCTGGAGCAGAGGCGTGCCACCCACTCCAGGACAGCCGAAACTCGTAATAAGGTCATTAAACATGAAGCATTAAACTTCAATCTAAATAAAAAGGAGAGAATCAGATATCCATGTAGTGGCTGAGTTACAAAATTACCTTACATCAATCTCGGCTTCTGCTTGACCACATTGGGTGATCCTAGGAAATTACACTTTTTTGACAATACCTCCTTTTCCTTCATCGTCATGTGAGAGCACCTTGAAATACATCAGTTCAAAGTGTGCGCTGCACAAAGGCAAAATACTGTACATTTATTCCAACTATAGTAACACCAAAGGCCATAAATAGGGGACAAAGGACAGCTCTCCTCTTGTTTTTCCCAAAAGCATCATCTTCAGGGTGATGGCAGAGGTATACATGTTACTGGGTTCATGATTGGAATCTTTCACCTCTGCCAATTGCACTAACAATTGCAACTTAATGCAATGGGGGAATGCTGAAATAGTGGTAAGTATCACATTATAAAGACATACATTGTTTAGAATTTAAGAGTATGTATGTATGTATTGGAAACTCTGACACAACATAACACAACATAACATGTGTATTTTTAAAGCGCACGTTCACCACTGCGGGTATCTTGGCACTGAATAACAGATGTTTGTTGTTACCCAAATCAATGGTACTCATTTTATCGACCTCAGGTGGATTAAAGGCTGAGTGGACCCGCCGGGATTTGAACCTGTGACCATGAGGTCGAACACAGGCCCCTGCAGTAGATGCATTAGCCCACTGAACCACCAGACCCAACACAAGCAATAGCAGTCTGCTCATCTCCTCCCACTTCAAAGCCCGAAGGTCAGCGCTGCTCGTGACAACCCTAGAGGACACAGGAATCCCCCAAATACAAAAATAAAATATATTTGACACACACTTTAAAACCATCTGTATTGAACTTTTAATTTATAAGTGCTGCATGCAGGAAACTCCGCCGGACGGTCACCAGCAACAAAACTGGCATCTGCCAGCAGTGAAAAGGGCCACTGCCCTTCAACTCACTAGGAAAATAGCTGGTGCCCAGCAGCACCAGTCATGAATGGGTATATATTTTTCTATAAGTATGTATGTATTTGTTGTTTTTCTTATTACAAAATCCTGGCAGACAGTTAAGAATGTCAGGCCTTCTTTGGAAAATGAAACTGATTGACATAATACGACTGGGAGTTGTGTGGTGGGTGCAACATATGCTCACTTTCTCTGAACTACAGACTGATTACTAGTTAGCGGAAACAGAACATTACAGGTATCTACAGTTGAGACATGCTTTGAACAAATATTTAAAGGAGGGGGAACAGATACCTGAATCTAGCCCACTTGAATATAGACTGCTACTGGACCCAATATCGGAAAAAAACACTGTCATGCACCTATAGAAAGATAATTAATAATGCCCGGATCTCCTGATAAAGTTAAGAGAGTCCTGGGAAACTGATGTAAAAAAAATCTGTATTTGTAAAGCGCAAACTTCTCAGCCTTAAGGGTCTCAAGGCGCTGGGGGCCGTCATGGAAATAAAGTGAGCTATTGCCTAGAGTCACATGGAGCTGAGCTGAGCTGCTGCCGGAGCCGAACCATGAACCCTGTGCTCCGAAGTCAGCTGCCCTGGCCGCTGCACCACAACTCTCCACGGTGATGTAGGCCTATTAGAAGATGATGACTGGGGGAGGTGATACAAAGCCCCACAGAGGTGGCAATTCGAGCAAGGTTCAGGCTGGTTCAACTAAGAATAATTCACAGATCCTATTCCACCAGTATACTCATGTTCAAGCTGGGGCGCATTCCTACGGAACAATGTAAAAGGTGATGTAAACAAAGAGGTACCTTCTTTCATATGGTGTGGGAATGCCCGGTTATCCAGCGTTATTGGCAGAAGGTGATACGCATAATGTCAGAGGTGGTGGTACAGGAGATTCCTCTTGAAGCCCGGTGGCATATATTATGTGTATCAGAAGAACAAGCATGGCCTAAATACCCCAAAATATGGCTATTAGTGGCCACAATGGTTGCCAAACTGAACATTGCCAGAGCTTGGGGGGGCCATACAAACGCCAACAGCAACACAATGGAAGCAAGACATGTGTAGTGTAGTTCCTATATTCCTAATAGGCTCTGCGCATTGGAATAATATACCCTATAGTTTAGACGTAGGACTGAGGTCGACTAGGTCTCTTTCGGATATACTAGTCTTAATTGTGTGTGCCAGCTAGCTCAGAGGTCAGTAGAAACTTTCTCGAATTCACAAGAGGGGATTAGTCTCTGACAACCGCATAAACATGACAACTTTGTTTCCCCAAGATAAAACGTATCTTCAGAGTCGTGGAAACAATAGATAGATATTTCACTCAGTCAATCGTGCATGCTTCATTTCACTAGAGGTGCAGAGAAAGTAGAAAGACGGGGCGTTTTCAATAAAAGGATTTATTGAACAGTCTTCTTTCTCAAGCATAAGAAATGAACTGCTACAATCGTAAAACTGGTTGTAAAATATAATGCATTCAGTATAAATAGTAGAATAAAATAATACTGTAAGAACATTGCATGGTTCCTAAACCATATATAAATATATACATAAATAGCAGAGGCTAAAAGTACTCAACTGGTGCTTCTAAAATACGCCTACCCCGGTGTACCTAACCTAGTACGAGGGAACAAGTAAATGAGGTGTAGCATAAATGTAGTATTCTTTTGCCAAGAATCTACTCAAGGTTTCTCTAAGGGTCTAATCAGCTCCGTACCTTAGGTTAGAATGAATTAGGTCGGTCTTGGGACTCGATTTCCCAACAACCCGCAAGGGTAGCTTAAAAACACTGGAGCTGGATTTCTTGGCTGGAGAAAAGACAGCGTCTCTCTCAGTGCGTCTGCTGGAGGATCAGCTTCCTTCGGCACTTGCTGTAGCAGGGCGCGTCGGGCAAATAGATAGTCGAACTGTTCTAAACCACTGTGTGTTTGCTTGGGCGAGTGTGGGCATATTTATACCTTGAAGGTGCCGAGTTTGACGTACTGTTGGACATAATAACGTCATCAAAGAGTCTCAGTTCTTTGAAAACTCCATGAGTTCTTGGACACATCAATATGCAAGCAAGGGAAAGTCCCTAGCTGCTGAAGCTGAGATTTCCAAGAAATCGTTGTGGATTTTCGGAACTAGTGGAAGTAGCCCTGCTGTATTTGGACTGCATGAGCTATGCCTAAATATGGTATAAGGATATGGTGATTTACACCTATATAAGGGCATGAATCGGGAAACTTACAATAGGGACCTAAAATAATACATAACACATGGACTGGTCCTGTACCACAGAAAAGACTGTATACGAAAGTAGGGGTTGTCCCAAGAAGTGGGGGAAAGTATGGCAACAGGGGGAATCCTATAGGGGCAACTGGGAGATTCCTGAAAGCTAGATAAAGGAGAGAGTAGAACAAGAGATTTGTGTTAAATTGAGACTCTGATTGTAACATGCTCATTGTCATATACGAATATTGATTTCTGTTTATGCACTATTGTACTGAGGATGCATAGAATATGAGACTCATGATAATGCTACATTTTGATGCTGACGTATGTTTAATAAAAAGATGTTACAAAAAAAAGAATGTCAGGCCTTCTAAAGATATTTTAGCAAGAATTATTACAGTGCAAATCTAGTAACCTTATGGTTTGCCAAAGTAAGAAACTAACTCCATATTCCTTCCCTACAAAAGCAATCTCTGAGATTTCATGTAACAAAATACACCCAGCAGACACAGGCCTACCTAATTCAGATCACACTCACAAATGTCATGCATACCACTAGAAAATTACAAATACACACAAAATATCAGTTGGCAAAAAAATATACAACTCATCTCAAAAGGGCCTAACAAGTGAAATTCTTCTAATCCCAAGGTTTTTTAGAGTGGTGACCAACAACAAACCTTTGACTACTATAATAGTCTGTGAGATTACATGTAACACAATACCTGTCTACGGTAAACACATTCTGACAACAATGCTCTAGTAGAGGGCTATTGGCTTTCACAAATGTTTATCACATTATAATAACCAAGGCTTCTGCCTTTGTTATAATTTTTCATAATAAATAGACCAGACCTTTGGCATATGGCATAATTTTTTGCAACACACCAATCAGGGTCTTTACCTGTTATTGTTAGCTTGTTACGATAACCAAGTCAGGCCTCCTGTACTGAGTATAAGATTTGCTACAAGGCATCCATCAATCATACATTCATAACATTAGAAATGTATGCAGAGTTACATTTGACAAAGCAAATTACTATCTCTCCTAATTTGGTCTAACAAGGATTCGCACAGTGCAAATCTTCTCTACACACACTTTGTCAGAGGTGGTAAACAACACCAGAACCCTCTTCTACTATGGTAAACTGTGAGTCTCCCTGTCACAGATATCCATTTGTAGGCTTTAATACAGAGTAATAACAATATACACTTAAATGCCAATTTAATTCTACCTATGCTTTTCACAATAAATGTCAAAGCCTACTGACTTTATAGAACTTTTCATAACAAACTATCAAGCCAATAGCCTTTATCATTGGTTTGCCGCCATAACCAACTCTGACCTACTGTGTTGGGCATACTCTTTCCCACAAGGCAACTGTAGTAGGGGTTATAGGGTTTATATATAAACTTCTGGAAGCACTGATGATGTTCAGAGATAAGTTTTATTGGTAAGATACCAATAAATAAAGTACATAAAGAAGAGCTCACAGGAATAGCGACTAATGAAGCTTGAAGCCAGAAGTAACTGACTCTAGCAGAACCTAACCATACATGACATACAACAATTCTAACCTAGAATATATCATTTAAAGAAACAGTGCAAACTCAATATCATGTAATAGCACAGCAACCAACAGGTATACTGTAATAAAATGACAAATATGTACACAATTACAGTTGTCAAACCAATATAAAATCCCTCCTAAAAGAGCCTAATAAGGATTATCCTTGTGCACATCATCTATCCCCATGGTTGTTCTCGTTGGTCACCAAATCCAAAAGCCATGTATCCTCTTTGGGAAGAAGATGTGACATAATAGCCAGAACTGATGACCTTTGAACGGGTGAAACAGGTTTGAGTCCCAGTTTCAGGCTAACATCCTGGATTTTGCTCAAATTTATTTAATCTCCCTGTGTCTTTAAAAAAATTAATCTGACTGTTAGTAATGTTATCCGGTGCTCATGCAAAACACTCTATACCCTTGGGACCGGTTTATGCGATATATAAACTTGCAAAACTAATACTCTGTAATCTGTGATAGCCCATGTAACAAAATACCGGATTTAGAATTATATAATAACAACCTATCCTTAAAAGGCTATTGCCTTTAACACATGTTTTGCACAATAAATAATTCGGATCTACTGGCTTTGTCACAAACTTTGGAAATAAACAGATTAAACCTGTGGAATTTGGCAAAACTCTCACAATGAACGGGTAATGGTTTCAGCCTTTTCCACTGACTTGACAACTTAAACAACACATACCTATTTAAGTGCACATTAACTGGCAACCATGATGCAAACAGGTATAAAATAACAAATATATAGAAAATGTGAAAAATTTCAAAAAACATAGTTTGTAAAACAATAAACAATCCCTCTCAATACAGAATAACAAGAAACAAGAATCAAAGGGAAAACCCCTTGGGTTATCTACTATATTTATGGTGTGTTTCAGGAGATATCCAACATCAAAACGCATACCTACTATGGTAATCTTTGAGATTTCATGTAACAAAATCCTTCTCTGATGACTCTCATCAAGAGTAACAACAATCCAACCTTGAATGGATTGATGCCAACTTATGCTTTCCCCAATAAATTTACATGGCCTATTGCCTTTATCATAACATTTCATCATAAACATATCAGGTCTATAGCCATGATCACCGGCATGCCACCATGACCAACTCAGTCCTTCTGTATTGAGTATAAGCTTTGCCACAAGCCAAAAGTGGTAATTGAAGCACTCTTTTAAGTGGAAGCAGACAAATTTAGCCGAATCAAATCCTGCTCTTGGGGAAACCAACAACTGGGTGGATCACAAAAGGTATTGCAACTGTTGCACTGTCCCCACAGACTAAAATCAAACCCGGAAGAAGCAGCAGTGACCTTTTGTTTTTTAATTCAGAGATTAGGAAATTGAGTGATGTCGTAAATAGATAATAATATTGAGCTGCTAAACCTGAACGCTGCTCGTATTCAACCCTCCCATCAGGGTTGGGTGGGTCCTAACTTAGGGATTACATTCAGCATTAAAAAGCTTTTCTCTATACCTGCAATAACATGTGCTGAATTATACACATGCAGTGAGCTTCGCCTTTTCTCAAAATATAAACCTATAGACCTACTGGCTAAAGATACACTGAGTGCACTTAAAGAAGTGTGTCATGGGCTAGTTAACAATCTGCAATACTCCTTATGAATGGGCCATGACTTTGGTTTAAAATAGCTGATAAAGTAAGTGAGATTTTACTTTAGTTGCATAGCCCAGGGAGAAACCTTAGATTGCCGCCCAGTGTAGGTAATGGGGATGTGTCGACAAACGGTCATGAGCAGGTGGGGTGCGGGTAACAGCGACAGACGACGATGAGGGAGAATAACCTAATTCTGCTCGCTGCGTCCCCAAAACAGTAATGCCTGGGCCGGACTGCACCCCCACCCCCCTAGGCATGCAACTGGTTAGGGCACATGTGGGTATTTTAATGGTCACATGATCCACAACGCTGCTGCACTTACGCCCAATTCTTGATTAATTTCCTGTGCTTTACTTCATCAGGTCTGCAGATACACCATCAGGTGCAGCATGTCTCCCTCCCTGCCCCGCAGCTATGGGTCCCTGCATCAGTGTTGTAGTTATGAAACTTCCCAGTGCATTATGCCCTCATACTCTCCTTTTGATTGATGTGGTATGCTTTCTTGTGCAGAACGCATGTGTCATGAGTTATCTGAAAGGTCTTCTACATATCTGTTGCTCACCAACAGAGGGCTCCTCTCTTTGGGTAATAGATGTACCCCACAAAAGTGGCACTCCTTTTGTCATGGGTGACTACTGTCCCTACAAACAGGCCATGACAAGAGTTTTGATTGGTGGCAGCTGATTAACATGCATGGAGTCCAGGCCATACTCATTTTGCCTACCCACTGCCGAAGAGACTATGTACCAACTGACAATGTGCAAACGGTCATGCCGAAGTCCAATGATTGGCCTGAATACATGTTATTTACATGCCATAGGCGCTAGAAGTAGGGGAGCAGGGGTGCTGCAGCACCCTAAAAAATAACCATGCTGGAGTATAGAAGGTGATTGAGCAATAAAGATGACTTCAATTTTTTTGTTTATCTTGTCAAATTTGCTGTGGATTCAAAGACAAAGGTCAAATGTCAGAGTTCATCTTCTCATAAATTGTTCTTTTATTTGGAAACTGGCATTTACTTTTATTTCTCTGACTGCAATGTTTGAGGATTTTGTCAATGTGACCTAGGTGGTAATCTTCCTTTGATACAGGAAGTGAATGGAAAGGCTGTAGATTGTCAATATTTTTGTAACACACAACAGCATAATTATCTGTAAATGAAGTATTAAGAAGTAGGACAGAACAGATCAAATACATTTTTTGTAATTCTGAAGTGGATTTTAATAGGACCAAAACAAATCAAGACACTTTACTTGGTAATGCACAATGGGTGTATGACGGTACAACGTGTGGTATTACCACGCGTACCGTTATCACGCAGGTTTTACAACGCAAGCCGTTACATCGACTTGCGTTGGGGGCGCTGGATAGTGGAATAGTTTAATTTACCATTCCAACTCCAGTCCCCGTGGATAGTAGGGAAGGTTTTGGATAGTAAATTAAACTATTCCCTATCCTACAGCGCCCTCCAGCGCAAGTCGTTGTTACGACTTTCGTTGTAAAACCTGCGTGGTAACGGTACCGCGTTGTAAAAGTTCCGTTGTAAAGGTTTTTCCCCTGCACAAGTGATAAATACTCTCTGAAACCGTATTTCCACACATTATTGTTTGTGCGCTGTATAGTTTTACCAGTAAATCTACATGTTTATGCACATTTAGCAACCATTTTAACGGAAAATGTGCTGTCTGTAAATGACAGTGCTCTACCACAACAGTGCTCTAAAATGCACCACTCTCCTACTGAATGGGCATGGCTCATTTCCTACACTTTTTTTGTGTGACGCTTGGATTTTTCATCAAAACAATATGACTTCAGCGATATGACATTGATGGCAGCACCCTCACTCTGAACATTGTTCCAGCACCGCTGTAGATACAGTGGTCATGTAAGTTTTTTACTGCAGATAAGAAAATCTTGAAGGGAAGCTAGGTAGCCCCTGGGACACCAATATTGACAACTGGATGGAGAGTTGATGAAAACTGAGACACAGGGCAAAGGGGCACGGAACAATCCTAGGAAGTGGAGAAGGACTCCATACACACTGTGGGGGCTGACACCAATCAGGGGCGGGAGGCCGGGCGTGGAGGGTGAGAGGGTGTACAAAAATAGGAAAAAGGGGGGGAGGAGCCAAGATGGCGGACGGGACGGACGTGTGAGCGCCCGGCTCCCCGAGCCGTCCGACCTAACATTAAAATCCTGGACTGTATCCTTCCTACACCTCGCTCAGATGGGGACACGAACGCGCTGGTGACAGTCACGTTCATTTGCGGCCTCCGCCGGCCGTTTCTGATGGAAATTGGCGGACTTAGCCGACCACCGGAGCTCCCCCTGAACCCTGCGCCGATTGACGCCGCTGGACGCTGCTATCCTTAACCGGTAGGACGGGCTGTGGAGACACCGGTGCTTGGGATTGCTTGCTGATTGCCAGGGGACGGGGGAACTCCCACAACGCACGGCCCCAGCGCTGATAGCTGCGTGCTCCTTAGTGTTGGGACGAAGGTACTTTCTACCGAGCCGCCCCCCTCCCTTCAGGGTGATTCCGAGGAGGAGATGAGAATGGCGCCTGCCTTCCAGCATGTACAGACGGATACTCCCTTCTCCCCTGCTTGCGTGGACCTGCCTGCACTAGACCAGGAGGCTGCTTGTAATGTGCCACAGTGCAGAGCGGATCGGCAGGGGCTGCAGAGTGTTCTGACTTATGGGGATATCCTTGATGCCCTTACAGACTTGCGGGCAACATGGCGGCGCAATGCTCAAGAGCTGGGGAGAAAGATCGAAGAGGCTACTTTTTTCACTATGCGACCGGGGCTGCCTGTCTCCCTGTTGCCCACGTGTGTTCCTACACTGGATACAATGTTGCAGCATGTACGAGCGGTAGACCGAGGTGTCCCCGGCTACAATGTTGCATGTCTCCCTACTGCCGATGCCATTGTTACAAAGTCTCCCCTCGCTCCGAGAATTGTGACTCTGCCTGAACAACTGCTGCCAGAGCTCCGTTTGTCGCCCTTCCAGCTGTTTGCCCCCTACGAGGATA
The DNA here is from genome assembly GCF_964263255.1 of Lissotriton vulgaris. Taxonomy (NCBI): domain Eukaryota; kingdom Metazoa; phylum Chordata; class Amphibia; order Caudata; family Salamandridae; genus Lissotriton; species Lissotriton vulgaris. Next base: position 825,759,870 of record NC_141689.1, read on the forward strand.
TTGCCTTCGGAGCCTCTTTTCTGCGCTGCTGGAGTGTGTGTCATCCTGCACGGCAGGGGGGGTTCGCCATTTTGTCCGCTGCAGCTGTCGGAGACTGGGATCACTCGTCTTCTTCACTTCTGCCCCTCCCATGTCGAGAGCGGCCATCTTGCTCCTTTGTTCTGCCTGCACAGTGTCCGCGGAGATGGTCATGCCTGGAGAGATTTCGTCGTTCTGGCCAGGGTTGAAGGTGCCCCTCATCTCGATTTTGCTTGACCGGCTGGCGGAGACCCGGACTGTACTGCATTTTGCTATGCTTAATTGTTGCAACTTTAGCCTTTTTCCCACTTGCGATTGCGATTAGTATGTTCTTCTGTGTTTCTTGTTGATGGGGAGGCGGTTCTGTACGGGACCGGGACTCTAAGTGCTAATGTTCTATTCATAGGAGCTGGCTTGTTTTGCACCCGCTACCAGGCCGAGATTGGGCTGATTCCTAACAAACTGGCTTCCCGGGTGGACTGACTCGGAATTGGGACTGCTTGTGTGTACTGTTAGCGCATATGGCGAAATGACTTTTTCCATCTATGCTATTGTCGCAATTGACTACAGCACTGTTGCTTTTGGAGTGGGAGGTTTTAGTGTGTGGAAACTGTGGATGGCCGGGGGTCCCGGGTGCTCTGATGTTACGTAGGCTCCTCCCCACCTTCTTCTTTTTGGGAGTTTAGATCAGAATAGTGCATTCTTTTCTCACCCCCTATATCATAGGTGTTCACGTTTTTCTTTCCTCTTCTTCATTCTTCTCTTGCTCTTCTTTCTCTTCTATATTTCGGGTTTACTGGGCGACAGGCACTATGCTGGGGGGGGGGGTAGGCCGTAGCCTCCGCATTGGTGTAGGGTGGGGGGGTAATTTAGTAGCTTTATTGGTTCTATGGGCCTTTATTTCTTTCTTTGTTTTCTGTGCTTTTCCTTGGTTGATTCTGGGTCCGGGCTTGGGGTTGGCTGAATGGGGATGGCGCTGTAGGGGTGCGTATTTACTGTGTGAATATCCTGCTGTCGATTTGCACCGCCTCACTGCCTGAGATTTTAAATTTCCACGGTTGTTTTCCGAAATACTGCCGCTCTCCCGTGATGTGAAGATAGTATGCGGACTTGAATCTCCTTGGATTTATTCTTCACTGCCTTTTTCCCTGAAAAAACTATAAAAATTTTAAAATTAACCTTCATTTCTCCTTCCCCCTGGTGTCATGGTTCCTCTCAGTGTAACTTACACAAATTGTCGCAATTATTTGTCCGTTGACGCTTGGGGGCCACAATGTTTGTATTAGTGCTCAAAAGTATCGTGGCCGGCCTGATGGTTGTAGGCCCGTATTTGTTCTTTTTATATGCACGAATAAAGGTTTTCAAAAAATTTAAAAAAAAAAAAAAAAAATAGGAAAAAATTGTACCTGCTTGCTGTGTCACTCCGTCGCGTCCCTCATCGTCTCTCCCAGCCAAAACAGGAAAGAGGAAGTACCAGGCTCCCCATAGCCAATCACAACGCTGCAATGCAGCATTGTGATTGGTCTGAGTTCCGTGGTCTAGTGCTCAGACAGGAAATGGAAGCATGGGGATGTTCTCTACCCAGACTGTAATGCAGCCTGGGTGGGGAACATGTAAAATGAGCATGAATGTTTGGCTGGCCCGCGATGACTGCTAAACATTCATACGCACTTGGAGTGGGCAAGCCACTCCTCCCCCTGCACCTGTGTGAGCAGCCAGGCCTCGCCCGGCCCGCAAAGCTGCAGCAGCAGGAGAACATAAAAAGATAACATCGAGTTATTATTATTTTATATTTCCTTCATTTCACTCCTACGCAGCTCCTCTGCCTTAGTGGAGGAGCCGCCACTGAACACACATTTCAATTGGATGGCCCAAAGACTAATCTACCCTTTAACTCAATCCAATAACAATGTTATATGTTGCTTTATATGTTTCCATAACCCCATGCCTGACTCTAATTCTGGCACCAAGTTGCATGAAATATATGCATTTGGGAAGGTTTTTGCATTCGAGGAAAATTCCCTGAATTTTGTAAAGAATTGTTTATCTACTGGGGGAATTTATGCAGCACTCCTGGAAATTTGCGTTTTGAGAAATATATTTTTAGTAGAAAACATAGAAAACCTGTTCATATATAATTGCAAGCCATTAGTAGAGTCTGGCAGTAATATCCCAGGTCGTTTGCCCCATCTACAATGTTACCATGAAATGCAAGAAATGTGTGACATGGAAGTCAATCAGATTGGTGGCCTTGAAACCCACAATAATATAATGTGTCTTCTGCAGCACAAGATTGCAACATGGCACGAATCCTGAATGTGCAAGATATGCCTCACTTTAGAGTTTGGGCCTGGAAGAGAACCACCCTACTATCAGATGCCTTCTACCGAGCTGATGATGATTTTTATGACACAGCCAATGCATAATATGTTGTTATGGTTGACGTCTATGAATGATCAAGCATATCCTAATGGCCTGTCAGCTGTTTCCTCAGTTCAGAAGCTAAAGCTGGCTGCAGCAGTCTTGACTCGTGATCACTAAGGCGATAAAATGTCGGCTGACATCATTAACTCCAAATCTCAGGGTGATGGATGATGTGCAAAGTTTCAAGATATATCAGAACATGATTCATTGACTTCAGGGACACCTGTAACATTCTTACAAATGAGTGTCCCTTCATGTGATTGCTTAAAAACGTGTTACCTCTTATGCCTACCTTCATTTCATATTGTTTTTCTTTTACCACCCTGGTAAGGACTAGTGTAAAGGCCTTGTCACAAGGAATCACATGGCAGAAGATCTCCAGCACTTTGCCGACTGGGCCTGGCTTCTGGTGTATGTGCAAAACCTCAGCAAACATCGATTCTTGAAAGCTAGCAGTGGGACCCATTCGTGGACAAACTGCAACATCTTCCAGTGCTGGCTCCCTCCGGGGAGGGTAGAAAGGAGGTGATTGGGGCTGCATTCAGCATTCCCTGAGCAAGAATATTTACAGAGAGCCTTTGTGTACTCTCTTGCACAATTAAGAACTGGGGAGACTTAGGGGCATATGTACAAGAAAATGTCGGAGCGTGGTGCTACGCCAGTTTGGCGGCGCCGCACTGTGACTATTTCTAAACGAAGAGATGAGCCGTATTTACTAAAATGTGGTGCACCCCTTCGTTTCCCCTAGAGCTGGTGCAACAAAAGCATGCTCCCCCCCCCCCCACCTAGGCCAAAATTCATCACCAGGAACCCCATCCCCAGCTGAACTTAAAAAGGGGAAGGAGGGCACGCAGCCCCCCCCTCCGGGACCAAATTCGGTTATGGGGACCACATCCCCTAGGGCCCAACCGCAAAAGCAAAGGAGAAGGTGCTCCGTCCGGGAGCCATTAATGGCCCTTTAGTTATTGGCCAGGTCCTGGGGGATAGGGTCACAGGGATAAAATCAACTGAGGGGGCACGTAACCCTCCTCCCCCTTTAGTAATTAGTCGGCCCGGGGGATGGGGTATCGGGAGCCAAAATGTGTCTGGGGAGAGGGTTTATGTGCCCCACTACCCATTTACGATGTGTCCGGGCCTCGGAAGATGGGGTTCCCGGACCGACATCAAGCCAGGGAGGTGAGCTGAATGCCCCCTCCTACATACAGTGGTTGGCCCCAGGGGATGGAGTCCCTGGAGCCAAATTAAACAGTCTAGGATGGGGTGTCATGTACCCACCTTCCCTTAATAAATGCACCAGGCCCCACATGATGGGACTGTCTGCTTTTGGGGGGGGCACAGTTTGTAGCCAACCCCTACTGCACAGAGCCGTAGGCCATGCATGGCGGGATGATGGCTGTATGCCGGAGGTCGGCTGCAGGCCCTAGCCATAGGCCAGACCCTGGTGTCAATCCCCCGCTACGTACGGCCAGAGGCTGTGCGTGATGATGTTTGTAATAATGTATGGTAATTAAATATCATTTTACAATAAAAAACACCGATGTCATAGAAGATGTCATATGTGATGTAATATGTGGGGTAATTAGCATTGCATGATATATATATATACATATATATATATATATATATATATATATATATATATATATATATATATATATATATATATATATATATATATATATATATATATATATATATATATATATATATGCTGCAAGAACTCGTCTCAGTCTCTCAAGCGAGACCGACAGCCAGAACACGCAAAAAGACGAGGTAGACCCAATTCGGTGCTTCTTTTTTTTATTTTGCTTTACAGTGCAGCCACATCAGCCACGACGCGTTTCGGCAGATCCCTGCCTTGATCACATGACAACAGTGTCGTGGGATGCACCTCCTTTTAAAGTGCCAGTGCGTGAATGGACATAGAAAGTTTACTATTAACAGATTTCTTTCTTTCTCGTGTGATGCGTAAAATACAGGTAATAATTGTAAAATACATTTGCAAAAATTATGCATAAAAGTTGAACCACAGAAATTTCATGTATAATACATTAACTTATTGTCAACTGTATTTCAAATATCCATTCACTGAATACTAAAGTGCATCACCGTGAATCCAAAAAAAGAGGAATTGAGACTAAAACATGAATAATAACGTGATAAAGAAAACCACTTTTTTCCAATAAACAAAAATGATACCCTATGTGAAAAACAAATATAATAACACAAGATTGTACCCTACCAAAAAACAATTCATTTTCTTTGAAAAGATAAATACAAGGAAAGACATATATCTAAAGGGTTCTTCCAATTAACTGCAACCGAATATAATTGTCTAATGAGTGATTCCCACAATTGACAAACATCAAAAAATTCATTATTTGTGTTGTTCAATCCACTCATAGTTCATTTAAAATTGCATAAATAATTAAAACCCTTTTAGTATCAAATATATATATGTTAATCTTTCATCTTGTAAAATCCACTATTTACAATATAAACAAGCTATCAAAGTATTTACATCTAAGAAGTTACGGATATTTCAAACATTATATTACATTGTATTGATGAAGACCACATGGAATTCTAGTGCAAACTACCAAACCGTCATCTTAATAATCATTCTAAAAATGTGTATAAGTCTTCAGTCATGTTAAGACCATTTGGCTGCTTGGTATATAAGGTTAGAATGTAGTGTGTTTCAAGCCTGCGGAGCATACCTTCCCTATCCCCTCCTCTTCTCTGTATAGGGACTGTGTCGATGATGTAATACCTTAGATCTTTCGGGTTTCCACCATGGACATCATGGAAGTGCCTCGCCACAGGGTAATTAGGGTCATTGTTATTAAGTGCCCTAATATGCTGTAGGATCCTCTTGTGGCTTGGAAGCTTGGTACTGCCTACATATTTTAGATTACAAGTGCACTCTAGTATGTAAACAACAAATTCACTTTTGCATGTTAAATGGAATTTGATGTTTTGTGGTTTCGAGCTGAAGGCTGTTAGATAGGAGGTTTTATTTACCCCATATGAGCAAGCCTTGCAGCTGGGGCATTTGTAAAAAACCTTTCCGCGCTAGGGACAAACCTGTGTTTTCCTTGTACTCTGGGCTACTTTTTACCAACACATCCCCCATTGAAGTGGATTTTCTGTATGTAATTGATGGGTATTCAGGGAGAGTATCACCTATTACAGGGTCTTCCTTAACAAGATGCCAGTTGCGTTGAATGATTTTGCGCAGTTCCCTATGCTGGCGATTATAGCTCATAATTAATCTGGGTGCCTCCTCAGATGTTGTCATGCTACCCGTGTTTTCTAATATAGGGGTTTCTATGTTGCGCAAAAGTTCATCTCTTGATTTTAATCTTGATTTAGCCATTGCCGCATCGATTGTTTTGGCACTGTAGCCTCTTTCCAAGAATCTACATTTGCTCTCCTGCTGATGTCTTCTTAATTCTCCCTCATCACTACATATTCTGCATAACCGCAGCATCTCCCCATATGGGATGCTGTGGAGAAGATGGCTGGGATGTGCACTGCTTGCGTGTAGCAAGGTATTCCCTGCGGTTTGCTTTCTATACAAGGTGGTCATGATTTTGCCTTCATCAATCTTAACTAAGACATCTAGGAAGGAAACTTGGCTATTGCTTATGTCTGATGTGAAGCATAAGTTAATATCATTGACCTTGATGCTATCGATGAAAGTCTGTGCGTCTTCTTTGCTGCCATTCCACACTATTATCAGATCATCAATGTACCGTAACCAGGATACAATGTTATTCGTACAGATGTCCCGGTATTCCCCCCTTGAGGACCAGCTCCTCCCACCAGCCCATAAATAAACAGGCATAGCTGGGGGAGAAGCTGGCCCCCATGGCGACACCTTGAACCTGACGGTACATTTGTTTATTGAAAAGGAAAAAATTATGTTCTAAACAAAATGATAGCATGTCAATAAGCATTTTGTTATGCATTGTGAATTCAATGAGTCTCTTGGATAGGAAATGTTGGACAGCTTTCACTCCATCTATATTCCGGATACACGTATATAATGAGGAGACATCAAGGGTTATTAGGTGATATCCATTTTCCCATCTAACCTTTGCTATTTTTGACAAAAAGTCTCCAGTGTCCTTTACATATGACTCCAATTTAAAAACATGTTCTTGTAAAAAGAAGTCTATGTACTGTGACAGATTTTCAAGGGGACCATCACATGCCGCGATGATCGGTCGTCCTGGAGGTGTTTCCTTGTTTTTGTGTATCTTTGCTATGAAGTAAATCACTGGCGTGCGAGGATGTTCTTTTTTTAAAAATTTAAATTCCTCCATATTCAAAAGTCCTAAACTTTTCCATGCCAGTAGTTTACTGCCCAATTCATCCTGCATCTGTTTGTACTTAATGGGAGAACTGTGGTGGTAGCATTGTACATCGCTGAGCTGTTTGTTTGCTTCAGTGAGATATTGTGAAAGGGGCCATAACACGATGTTTCCTCCCTTATCTGAGTTTCTTATCATCACTTTATTCTCTTTTTTTAGTTTTTCCATTAAGAGATCATACTGAATTTGTTCCTTTGTTCTTCTTTTCTTTGTCATTTGAATTTTTGTGTGTAGTTTTTTGACTTGGGCAACCACAGTGTCATTGAAAACATCTATTGAGTCTTTAGTTGTGATGGGCACAAATTTAGATTTTCTTTTGAATGGTGTTTCCGGTTTTTTATTCACCAGACTCCTAGCTTGTTGGGAATTGAGGATTGGAAAATCCTGCGAACTTTCCATGTTATGTGACTCCATATCATTCTGGAAACTGTTTCGTGAATTGATTATGCCTTGGACAGAGGTTAGCAGCTCATAGTCCTCGGCTGCCAGGTTTGGAGAATCTACCGGTTGATCTTCTCTGGTCTTGTTTTTTGATTTGTTCGCCAGTTGGGTTTTGTGGAACTTTCGCAATTTCAATTTGCGTATAAATTGGAACACATCCGCCCTGGTTTTGGTATAGTGAAAGTTACTTTCAGGGCAATACGATAGCCCTAGCGACAACAACTGTTTTTCCGCCGTTGTCAAGTCAATATTCGCCAAATTTATTATGGTATTGGCGTCTGTGCTCATCTTTTGTGCTTTCTACGTTTTTTTCCCCTGTTTGTTCTTCCAGGAACCGCGGCCCCGTCCCCCTCGCTTTGTTGCGTTTCCTCTGGGCGGCCCTCCGCTCCCGCCTGCTCCTTGTCCGTTTTTTGCCGGTTGTTGTTTACCTGCTGAGCGTAATGTATCACGCCTGGTCTTTCTGATATATTCTAACTCCTCACCCATGGTTAATCTTGTGGTTTCCTCATCACCATATTCTGATCCGCTTTCCGTGTACACACTGGAGCCTGATGCAGAGGACATTTCTAATTGCGGTTCACTCTCAGCTTGTGATGAATGAGAGGGTTGCAGGGATTGGCGCGTTTTTTCAGTATTTGGTTTGCCAGAATTGTTTTTTCTCATAGAGTCATATTTCCTAGAAAATATGAAAACCCTTCCGTTTTCATAATCCTCTTTGTCCCTCCTAAATTTGTATGTTTTACGATTTTTTATTTTGTCTTCTTCCTTTTTCAGTTTGTGTTCCATTTCCTCCGCGAATTTTACCTTGGAAGATTGTGGGTCACTCATTGCTTGAATCTCGCTGCGCAAAGCATCTATTTTTGGAAGAATTTCCCCTCTATCATTTTCTGCATGCTTCACTAATAACTCCACTAGTTTTCTTGAGGAGTCTAGATTGCATTGCGCCCACTCCGCCATTAATACCGGATTTGGAGTGTCATATGTGGGCGCTATCATGATCCTTAACCCTCTGGGGATTCGATTCACCTCGAGATACCGACTGAGGGATTTCGCCTCCCACCATTTGACCATTTCAGTGCGCATAAGCTTCTCGAGTGCCTTATATTTATCTTTTAAATCAGTCCCTTCAGGCAAGTTTTTATCTGTGCCTGTAGTCTTTGTTTTTGGTCTAGTTGCCTCATTAGAGAACACTTCCTTCGCAGCGCTCTCTCGATCCTTCACTGTTGCCGCCGACATGGTTGCACGTTTGTTTAGTAAATGTTATTAATTTCACCCGCTGCGTTTGTATTGCTCTTAAAAAGGTCCGCTCGTTATCAGCTTCCTTTCAGCTTCCTTTCCGCTTTCATACAGCTCACACGGGTTACTTTTTAGCACATACCTCCCACCTTCCGATCCATATCGGAGTTGCCAGGTACCTGATAGAGTTCGTCATCCGCTTTCACTGTCCTACACCCGCTCCTCCGAGCTGCGCCGGACCGCTTCACGCAGACGCCTTCTCCTCCACAGACCTCGGCAATGCTTCCACCGCGGAAGGGGGTTGAGCAGGTTTCCGTTTCCGGTGCTTTCCGAATGGACGCCTCGCTCCGCAAAAACATCCGCAGAGACTCTGCTACCGCTGCTTTCCTTCTTTCCGCTCAACCACTTGCTGGAAGGGGGTCTACGTCGCTGGGAAAAGCAATCCAGCGAAATATGCTGCAAGAACTCGTCTCAGTCTCTCAAGCGAAACCGACAGCCAGAACACGCAAAAAGACGAGGTAGACCCAATTCGGTGCTTCTTTTTTTTATTTTGCTTTACAGTGCAACCACATCAGCCACGACGCGTTTCGGCAGATCCCTGCCTTGATCACATGACAACAGTGTCGTGGGATGCACCTCCTTTTAAAGTGCCAGTGCGTGAATGGACATAGAAAGTTTACTATTAACAGATTTCTTTCTTTCTCGTGTGATGCGTAAAATACAGGTAATAATATATATATATATATATATATATATATATATATATATATATATATATATATATATATATATATATATATATATATATATATATATATATATTCACTGAAAAAACCATAGGTTATAGACCATATATAGTTAGGAATTTGCATTTACAAAACCATGAAAATTCACTGAAAAAACCATTGGTAATAGACCATATATAGTTAGGGATTAGCATTTACAAAACCTTAATTTACTCGCACAAAACCATAGAAATTCGCATATATAGTTAGTTGCAATAACTATATATCGCGCACCCGCAATCCACTGCTGATGATGTCACATATTACCTCATTCATGACATGGTCAGTGACATCACTGATGACATCACTGATGACATCTCAAATGACATCACTGATGACATCTCAAATGACATCACTGATGACAACATCCAGTGACTGTATGTTTCTGTAAAGTTAAAATATGTCTTACATATTGAACAATGAGTGGATGTATAAGTGTTTGGATGAAGGATTTAGTAGGTGCATGACTGACTGTATGAGAGATTGATTAAATGTGTCTCACTGAGTGCATGGGTTAGTGACTAAACTGTCTTAATGTGTGCATCATTATTTCTGTAGTTCTGTAAACTGCTGCATGTGTTGATCAGTAGCTATATGAGTAACTATATGGGTTATTGATTGGTTGTCCAAATATTTGTATGGGAGAGTGAGTGTGTGTGTGGGGGTGGCTGGGAGGTATGTGCATAGATGTGTGAGCAGTTGATTCAGTAGATGTATGGGTTCAAAAGAGCATGTGGAAACAGCTGTATGGGCGGTTGACTATCTGCATGAGTGTATTGGTGAGTGATTGGATTTCTCAGTGCTACATGTCAAAGTAAGTATATATGTAAAACACAGTACATGTAAGAGTTGACATATATAAATAACTGTGCATAAGAGCCAGTGAATGTGTGAGTGGCTGTATGGATCATTGTGAACTTGTATCAGTGATTGTATAAGAGAGTAAATATGTGTTAGTATATGTTTGATTAAGTAAGGTGTGTATAACTGTATAGTTGAGGAAATGGAGGTGTGATTGATTCTTTGCATGACTGACTAGGTGTGTGAGTAACTCCATGGATGAGTGACAGTCTGTGAGTGTCTGTTTACACTGATTGTATCTAAGGTTATATTAGAGTCTGAAGAGGTTCATCGTATTATCACATGAATGATATCATCAATGATGTGATCAGTAATGTCAAATGAGATGTTAACAGTGATTTCATCAGTGATGTCATTTGAGATGTCATCAGTGATGTCATCAGTGATGTCATTTGAGATGTCATCAATGATGTCATTTGAGATGTCATCAGTGATGTCATCAGTGATGTCACTGACCATGTCATGAATGATGTAATATGTGACATCATCAGCAGTGGATTGCGGGTGCGCGATATATAGTTATTGCAACTAACTATATATGCAAATTTCTATGGTTTTGTGCGAGTAAATTAAGGTTTTGTAAATGCTAAACCCTAACTATATAAGGCCTAAAACCTATGGTGTTTTTCAGTGAATAATATATATATATATATATATATATATATATATATATATATATATATATATATATATATATATATATATATATATATATATATATATATATATATATATATATATATATATATATATATATATATATATATTCACTGAAAAACACCATAGGTTTTAGGCCTTATATAGTTAGGAATTAGCATTTAAAAAACCTTGAAAATTCACTGAAAAAACCATAGGTTTCAGGCCCTATATAGTTAGGAATTAACATATAAAAAAACACTGAAATTGCTCCTATATAGTTAGTTGAACTAACTATATATTTCGCGCATTCGCAATCCACTGCTGATGATGTCACATATTACATCATTCATGACATGGTCAGTGACATCACTGATGACATCACTGATGACATCTCAAATGACATCACTGATGACATCACTGATGACATCTAATTTGACATCAATGATCACACCACTGATGATATACTTCATGTGATAATACAATGCTCCTCCTTACACTCTAATATAACCTCTGCTACACCTAGTGTTAAATACAGAGTATCATTTTTGAAACCATTGACACACGAATACCAGTTACTACATACGCACTCACTGATTCCTACGTCTACACACACATTCACTCATTCAGCCATACAATCACTCGTACATACAGTCACTCATTATTACAACACTATCATATGCACTCATACACCTATGCAGACACTCACACACTGCCACTCATCCATGGAATACTCACACACCTAGTCAGTCCTGTAAAGAATCAATCACACTTTGATTTCTTCATCTATACAGTTAAACACAGAACAGCTTACATTTTCACAGATATACTAACACATACTTACTCACTTATACAATCAAATCCTTCATCCATACTCTTATACATCCACTCATTCTTCAATATGTAAAACATATTTAAACTTTACAAAAACACACAGACACTGGGTGATGTCATCAGTGATATCATCAGTGATGTCATTTGAGATGTCATCAGTGATGTCATCAGTGATGTCACTGACCATGTCATGAATGATGTAATTTGTGACATCATCAGCAGTGGATTGCGAATGCGTGAAATATATAGTTAGTTCAACTAACTATATAGGAGCAATTTCAGTGGTTTTTTATATGTTAATTCCTAACTATATAGGGCCTGAAACCTATGGTTTTTTCAGTGAATTTTCAAGGTTTTTTATATGTTAATTCCTAACTATATAAGGCCTAAAACCTATGGTTTTTTCAGTGAATTTCATAGGTTTTCTAAATGCCAATTCCTACCTGAATAAGGCCTGAAACCTATGGATTTTTCAGTGAATTTGCAAGGTTTTGAAAATGCAAATTCTATTAGCGGATAACGTTTAAATATGTTAATATCCTTGTGGGACCACCTGAGCAGCCCTACGGATCCGATTTTTGGACCAGAGCAAGATGCTCTCTCATTGTGCCGTATTTCTTGCCTTCTGCCCCCCCTGATTGTGCCGTATTTCTTGGCTTCTGCGCCCCTGATTATGCCGTATTTCCTGCCTCATGCACCCTGATTGTGCCATATTTCTTGCCTTCTGCACCCTAATTGTGCTGTATTTTTTGCCTTCTGCTCCCTGATTGTGCCGTATTTGTTGCCTTCTGCCCACTAATTGTGCCGTTATTTCTTGCCTTCTGCCCACTGATTGTGCCGTTTGTCGGGCCTTCTGTCCCCTGATTGTGCCATTTTTTGTGCCCCTGCCCCCCTGATTGTATTATCTTTGCCAGTGTTGGTTCGCTGCTGGTATTGACTTTGTCCGTGTTTTTTTTTTGCTGCCGTTATTGTCTTTGCCTTTTTTTTTCCCTGCCGTTATTGTCTTTGCCAGTGTTTGTTTGCGGCCGTTATTGTCTTTGACAGTGCTTGTTCTCTGCTGGTATTATCTTTGCCAGAGCTGTGTGGTCTGTGGGAGCTGTGTGGGCTGTGAGAGCTGTGTGGGCTGTGAGAGCTGTTTGGACTGTGAGAGCTGTGTGGGCTATGAGAGCTGTTTGGGCTGTGAGCTTGTGGGCTGTGTGGGCTGTGAAGGCTGTGAGAGCTGTGTGGGCTGTGAGAGCTGTGTGGGCTGTGAGGGCTGTGTGGGCTGTGAGGCCTGTGAGAGCTCTGTGGGCTGTGAGACCTGTGGGGCTGTGAGAACTGTGTTGGCTGTGAGAGCTGTGTGTGCTGTGAGGGCTGTGAGGGCTGTGTGGGCTGTGTGGGCTGTGAGGGCTGTGTGGGCTGTGAGAGCTGGGTGGGCTGTGAGAGCTGTGTGGGCTGTGAGCTCTGCTTCTTTTGTGCCTCGGCCTACCTAGGTGGGCTGTGAGAGCTGTGTGGGCTGTGAGAGCTGTGTGGAATGTGAGAGCTGTGTGGGCTGTGAGGACTGTGTGGGCTGTGAGGTCTCTGTGGGCTGTGAGAGCTGTTTGGGCTGTGAGAGTGTGAGCCATGTGGGCTGTGAGAGCTGTGTGGGCTGTGAGAGCTGTGTGGGCTGTGAGAACTGTATGGGCTGTGTGGGCAGTGAGGGCTGTGTGGGCTGTTAGAGCTGTGTTGGCTGTGAGAGCTGTGTGGGCTGTGAGAGCTGTGTGGGCTGTGAGAGCTGTGTGGGCTGTGAGCTCTGCTTCTTTTGTGCCTCGGTCTACCTAGCACAAGATGGATGCCAACACTTACTGGTTTGTAGTGTTGACAGCCAATGAGCATGCAACTTTCTCTGGAAGGCATGCTGATTGGCTGCTACTGTCTATCAACACTCCTGCCGCGTGGAAAAGTGTGGCTCACTGGTTAGAGCAGGCAGACCCTGAAGCAGAGGTCAGACCCGGGACCAGGGTTCAATTCCCGACGCGGCAGGGTCTTGAGCTCAAATGTCCACGGACTCGATAATTCTCGCTTCGGTGCCTGACCTAATCATGGGTTCACACTCTGCAACTCTGGGCATTAAGCTTGCTTAATCTCCACAACGGCCCCCCGCGGCGGGATGCCTGGCTTTCACCTTGGGGATGCCCGTTAGGGACTATCTCACAGGGAAAAAGCCAGGACGGGTTCCCAAGGCAAACGCCGAGATGCCTCCGGGTAGTCGAGCGCTATATAAGAACATACAAAAAAATAAAAAAAAATAAAAAAAAAATAAAACAGAAACAGTTGGCAGCCATCTTGTGCCTCAGTAGACTAAGGCACAGGAAAGCAGGAAAAAAATGTGTAGAACTCAAAAAGGGGGCAGGGTAGAAGCACCCTGACCCTCTAGGCCTGCTCAGGGGGTCCCACAAGGACCCCCAAGGCCCCTAAAAATTATTATTATTTTTTTTTTAAATCGCGGGGTGCTCGCACGGTGCGCGCACGGTGCTCGCACCATGCGCGCTTATAGATATATAATTGATTTCAACTTGAATTTTCTCAGCAACTACTGGAGGGATTTACACCATTTAAGCAAAAGCGTGATCTGCGAATCAGACTCTACCATTTTGCCAAATTTCTTGTAATTCCGTTCAGCCGTTTGGGCTGTAGCCGTGTCTAAAGGTCCTATGGAAAATTGCATGGGGAAAACACGTTTTGGGACCCCCCTTTTTTCTCGGCCCCCGCTTCACGAATCCCCCCGAAACTTTCAGGGAAGGAGCGGAGCGTAACGCGCCATCTTCTTTGAGAAATTCACATAGATTGATCAACCGGCGCCAAAGTTATTCCCAATAGAATGTTGCGGATTTCCTATGGAAACTAGGTCCTAACTATATATACCTACTGGCGACCGCCAGTAGGTAATATATATATATATATATATATATATATATATATATATATATATATATATATATATATATATATATATATATATATCACTGCTCCAAGTTGCCCCTCGACAAAGGAGCACCCTCCGGTAGCTCGCACAACGGCGTTCACCAGGCAAGGCAGGAATTCGTCCTCCGATATGATTCACAGTTCTTTAGCCGATCATTAAAAAGCCTGACGCGTTTCTGAGTTAAATACTCTTCATCAGAGGCTCGGCGAAAGTTCGTGCTTTGTCGAGGGGCAACTTGGAGCAGTGATATTAAACGCGGCAGCCCAGCCGCGAAAGGCGCACCATCCCGTTATCATTGGGGGTCCCGAGGCTCAGAATATTCGGAGTCTCACATGGGAACCGGTAGCCGACAGGATTATGGCTGTGAACGAGTCGCCGAGGCCCATCCAGGGCTTTCATGGACAGTTTTAATTCATCGTGCATCCATCTGTGGATTTAAGTATGTGACACAGACTACAATGCCCAGTGAACATTGCGTTTGAAACTCACCTGTGGGGCATTTCTTGAATATGGGCGTGTCACAGCACGAACTTTCGCCGAGCCTCTGATGAAGAGTATTTAACTCAGAAACGCGTCAGGCTTTTTAATGATCGGCTAAAGAACTGTGAATCCTATCGGAGGACGAATTCCTGCCTTGCCTGGTGAACGCCGTTGTGCGAGCTACCGGAGGGTGCTCCTTTGTCGAGGGGCAACTTGGAGCAGTGATATTAAACGCGGCAGCCCAGCCGCGAAAGGCGCACCATCCCGTTATCACTGGGGGTCCCGAGGCTCAGAATATTCGGAGTCTCACATGGGAACCGGTAGCCGACAGGATTATGGCTGTGAACGAGTCGCCGAGGCCCATCCAGGGCTTTCATGGACAGTTTTAATTCATCGTGCATCCATCTGTGGATTTAAGTATGTGACACAGACTACAATGCCCAGTGAACATTGCGTTTGAAACTCACCTGTGGGGCATTTCTTGAATATGGGCGTGTCACAGCACGAACTTTCGCCGAGCCTCTGATGAAGAGTATTTAACTCAGAAACGCGTCAGGCTTTTTAATGATCGGCTAAAGAACTGTGAATCCTATCGGAGGACGAATTCCTGCCTTGCCTGGTGAACGCCGTTGTGCGAGCTACCGGAGGGTGCTCCTTTGTCGAGGGGCAACTTGGAGCAGTGATATATATATATATATCTTGTGATCAAGGGACGGAGGTCCCGAAACGCGTCATGGCGGCGTGTTCTATGCACTACTGGATGAAATAAACTGATATTTGCAAAATATCCGAAAGGGTCCGGCTTCGTTTTTTTCCCTGGAGTGAGATTTGGGGACTTGGCGGAATTCGTGGCATATATATATATATATACACATATATATATATATATATATATATATATATTACCTACTGGCGGTCGCCAGTAGGTAGTTATAGTTAGGATTTTTTTCAATGTTAAATCTGAAAATTCTATTTGGAATAACTTTGGCACCGGTTGACGAATCTGCCTGAAAATTTCCTGAAAATGGCCTCGTCGAGCTCCGGTCCTTCCTTGAAAGTTTGGGGGGGATTCGTAAAGCGGGGGCCGAGATAAAAGGGGGGTCCCAAAACGCGTTTTCCCCATGTTAATTTCCATAGGGCGGTCGATTTCACTTTTAGCCCGAACGGCTGAATGGATTTCCACCAAACTTAGCAAAATTGTAGGGACTGGTAGCCCGATGTGCCTTTGCTATGTCTCAAGATATGTGCTCCAGTGGATTTTGAGTAATTTACGTTCAAAAAAATATATATATCTATAGGCGCTCTCCGGTGCGCGCACCGGTGAGCGCTCCCGGCGCGACACGCGACTTGCGCGCAGAAAGCTGATTGGCTCTCAGTTGTCTGTAAACATTCTAAACAGTCCGGAGCGGCCGCCATCTTGTGTCTCGGTAAAATCGAGACACAAGGGGTTTGAAAAAAAAAGCGGCAAATGACCATAAGGGGGAAGAGTAGACCCCCTCTGACCCCCTAGGTTTGATGTGGGGGCTAAAATAGGGTCCTGCGGGCATTACATTTTTTATTTTTTTTTTTCGTTTTGCGCGGGGGAAGCGCATGGTATGCGCACCGGCAAAGCACGGGGAAAATCCAGGACCATATTTATGAAGGCCTTGCGCTGCCAGTTTTGCGCCGCCTGTGCGTCAATTTTTGTGACGCACCAGCGGTGTAAAAAATGCGCATTGTTACGCAATATTTAAAAAGTGACGCATCTATCTAGATGCGCCACTTTTTAAATATAGTGCAACGAGGCACATTTTTTTACACTGCTGGTGCGATGCGTCACTTTTCTGTGCGCACTCCTTATGACATTCAAGATGTGTCATATTTAATGTATGACGAATCATGTTGCAAGGAGTTACAGATACATCAGTATTTCTGACATATCTGTAAACATAAAAGTGACGCGAGGCAGGCGCAAGATTTTGACGCAACAGCATCCTAAAAGTGACGCAGAGAAATCTCATAGATTTCAGTACGTCGTTATTACCAAGCTTTTTGCGGGGGAATGCCCCCTCTGCATACATTATACCTGACGCAGATATAATGTGGCGCAGAGTTTTAAAAAGTGACCCATGTACCTAGATGCGTCACTTTTTAAAAATAGCGTCAGGTATAATGCATGCAGAGGGGGTGTTCTCCCGCAAAAAGCTTTGTAATAGCGACGCAGTGAAATCTTTGAGATTTCACTGCGTCACTTTTAGGATGCTGTTGCGTCAAAATCTTGCGCCTGCTTTACAGCAGGTGTTAGACTGACGCAAGACCTTTCACATGGTGCTTTTTCCATGTGAAAGGACACATTACTGGAGTTGTGTCACTTTTGTGACGCACTCCAGCAATGCGTTACTTGGAATGTCATAAGGAGTGCGCACAGAAAAGTGACGCATCGCACCAGTGGTGTAAAAAAATGTGCCTCGTTGCGTTATATTTAAAAAGTGACGTATCTAGGTAGATGGGTCACTTTTTAAAATCAAGCGCCACATTATATCTGCGTGAGGTATAATGCATGCAGAGGGGGTGTTCCCCCGCAAAAAGCTTTGTAATAGCGACGCAGTGAAATCTTTGAGATTTCACTGCGTCACTTTTAGGATGCTGTTGCGTCCTTTAAATATAGTGCAACGAGGCACATTTTATTACACTGCTGGTGCGATGCGTCACTTTTCTGTGCGCACTCCTTATGACATTCCAGATGTGTCATATTTAATGTATGACGAATCATGTTGCAAGGAGTTACAGATACGTCAGTATTTCTGACATATCTGTAAACATGAAAGTGACGCGAGGCAGGCGCAAGATTTTGACGCAACAGCATCCTAAAAGTGACGCAGAGAAATCTCATAGATTTCAGTACGTCGTTATTACCAAGCTTTTTGCGAGGGATTGCCCCCTCTGCATACATTATACCTGATGCAGATATAATGTGGCGCAGAGTTTTAAAAATTGACCCATGTACCTAGATGCGTCACTTTTTAAAAATAGCGTCAGGTATAATGCATGCAGAGGGGGTGTTCCCCTGCAAAAAGCTTGGTAATAATGACGCAGTGCGTCACTTTTAGGATGCTGTTGCGTCAAAATCTTGCGCCTGCTTCACAGCAAACCTTTCACATGGTGCTTTTTCCATGTGAAAGGACACATTACTGGAGTTGCGTCACTTTTGTGACGCACTCCAGCAATGCGTTACTTTTGTGTTTACAGATACGTCAGAAATACTGACATATCTGTAACTCCTTGCGAATTGATTAGTCATATATTAAATATGACATATCTGGAATGTCATAAGGAGTGCGTCCAGAAAAGTGACGCATCGCTGTTTTCACGTAGCGATGCGTCACTTTTCAGAAATGAGGCCTCCAGTTTATTCACTGTGTCATAACTTTCTTTTCTAACACTCACCTTCTTTCATTCCTCCTACTTCACTTCCTTTCACCTCTCATACCTTTCTGTTCTTTCTTACTCATTCTCCTTTCAATTATCAATGCACTATATTTCACTTACTCTTCATTTTTTTAAGAATATAGCTCTTTGATGAGAATTGGAGGTAGTTCTGAAAAGAACTTTTGGTTTTCTTCTTTTAACTGAACAGGAACAAAAACAGGGAATGGAAACTGCTCAACAGGAGCAAAAAGAAAACAAAAAAATTAGGGGTGGGAAGGGCAGCGATGGTTCTCCAATGCTCGAACCATGAGCAGGACACTTTGCTCCCCATAGGTGAGGAGTTGATTGCAGTATCTGCATTTGACGACCCCATGGTTAAATGCAGGTTGTATGTTTGGCACCTGCTCCTGCGATTGCTCTCTCCCAGAAGAAGTTGCTCCTCCGGTTGATGTAGAGGCCCCATCTCTGGGAACCTCTTGTGCCAGAGCCCTGACACTTTCCCGGGCAAAATTCTGGGGGTGCCTCCTCTCCACATGTCGAATCATGGTAAAGTTGCCAAAAGAGTACTTTTTTTGGGGGTTACCCCGTGACAGGACCTGTTTGCAGATCCTGCACTCCACTTTTGGTGCATTCACCTTTTTCTGGTCTGCTGGAAACTTAAAAAATTTCCAAATGAAATGCTCTTTCACCTTTGGTTGAGGAGGCTCTTCATCGATGAATTCAGGCTCATCTTCACTGCTGGATGGTCTGGCAGCCATGATTAACTAAGAAATATGCAAGAGCAAAAAGGCAGGTCTTTCAGTCACAAAAGTGAAAGAAGAAGTGAAGGAAATGGGTGGGGATTTCATTCATTGTAAAAAAAAACTGTTAGCAACCAATGAAAAGTGTTATTTTAGGGTCACATGACCCGACGCGTTTACGCTGCGCGCTCCGGAGCACTTCCGGTGCGTTTACGCAGCGCGATCGTAGGCGCTTCCGGGGCGCAAACGTGGCGCGATCGTAGGCGCTTTTGCGTGCGTTTACGCGCCGCGAACGTAGGCGCTTCCGAGGGCACTTACGTTGCGCGCCGAAGTGACGTCATCAAACTTTTACAGAAATGCATAATCATTTTCCTTATTAAAAAAAACGAATTTTATTTGTATGGTACGAAATGTTTTGCATTATTATTAACTTTTCATTCATATTTTTTTTCACGAACGACAGTAGCGCTCTGGGTGCGCTTTCAGATGAGCTCACGGAAAAGCTTACCGGAGAGCTTAGCTGAAAGCTTCCCGGAGCGCGCACCCAGAGCGCAAAAGAAAAAAATTATATAAAAAAAATGAATACTTTAAAAAAAACAGCAAATTGTAAAAAAAAAAAAAAGGTTAGAAACTCGATATACAAAGGAATTAGCATTTTAAAAACCTATGAAATTCAATGAAAAAACCATAGGTTTCACACCAGTTATAGTTAGGAATTAGCATTTAAAAAACCTATCAAATTCACTGAAAAAACCATAGGTTTAACACCAGTTATAGTTAGCTGGAAATTTTACTGATATAAAACCATTGAAATTCCCACGTTATAGTTAGATGGACTCACTATAACTTGCGCGTGCAATGCACTGCTGATGACGTCACATATTACATCACTCATGACATGGTCAGTGACATCACTCATGACATCACTGATGACATCATCCTTGAGACAGAGTGACAGACCTCCTTTCAGTGTAATGTAACCCATGAAACACATATTCAAAAATAGAAATTAACATTTTCAAAAAAAATGGAGATACACATAAAAGTTACAACAACCAATTCAATAATTCCACCATCTATATACACATCCACTCATTCACCAACAGTTCTATATAGTCACTCATACATATACTCACTCATCATATGTAGTGATACACCTATACATCCTGTTACACACCAACAGTCATCCAAAAGTTACTCTCAAACATACTCACACATGCAAGTAAACTATTGAACATCCATTTATTTGCATATACATCTAAACACACACTACCACCTTACTTCTAAGGAAACTTACACATACTTACTCTCTTAAACAATCACTTATAGAAACACATACTTATTTAAACAGGAACTCTTACAATCTCTTACTCTCACATATACTCACTTATATACATCAATATTCACATATACTAGATTGAAACATATGTAGTTACTGATAAAGACACTAGTGAGACAGTCATTCACGCAGTAACACACACATATACACACTCATCCACCCATACAGTCCTGCACATATGCTGTCTTCAAAACACATACAAAGAGAGAGTCAGTCATTCATGCATCTATGTGATAAGTAATACCCCCACCAAACCATACAAACACTCATACTGATACTAAAAAAACATCTAATAACCCATATACCTACACATGTAGCTACTCACCAACCCATGCAGCCACTTATAAACAAAGTGAAACACTAATACATATATTTAAATATTTAAACATTACTCACTAATATATGTATTCACTAACATACACTTAATAAGCCAGTTAACCAATCAATTTTTTTTTTAAAACCATCCATTTAGACACTTATTTAAACATTTATTCTTCCATCAACTTTTACATATACATATATAAAATATATTTATTTTTCAGAAAGACACACATTCACTGGATGGTGTCATCAGTGATGTCATGAGTGATGTCACTGACCATGTCATGAGTGATGTAATATGTGACGTCATCAGCAGTGCATTGCACGCGCAAGTTATAGTGAGTCCATCTAACTATAATGTGGGAATTTCAATGGTTTTATATCAGTAAAATTTCCAGCTAACTATAACTGGTGTTAAACCTATGGTTTTTTCAGTGAATTTGATAGGTTTTTTAAATGCTAATTCCTAACTATAACTGGTGTGAAACCTATGGTTTTTTCATTGAATATATATATATATATATATATATATATATATATATATATATATTTATATATATATATAATGCCCTAAGCATTCGCCAAAGCACTCGACAATGCTCTGGACCATCCGGCCTTCTTTCAAATGCATGCCTTCCTGCTTCACAAATATAAAATGCCTGACGCGTTTCAGGGTCGAGGACCCCTCTTCAGAGGCTGCTAAAAAGACACACAGAAATCGCTTCACTTCATTTCCGGCTGTATTTGAATGTCAAGCACCCCAGTGGGCGTTCGTTCATTGCATCGTTACACTGGCAATTGCTGGGACTTGTAGTCCGTGAGGCGAAAGTCATTATTTCCTTTAGTAGGTCTGTGTGTGGATTTTGAAATCATGCTTTTCATTAAATTACCTTGGTAGGTCGTGTCACATTTTAGCATGATGCGTTATTTTCAGAGCACTGTGCCCACGAGTCAAGAAGGTGAATGACTCGAGCCTCATCCTGCTGGATAGCGCTTTTCTTCCAGCAAGCGATGGTGCAGTGGCCAGGGCCGGGCCGCCGTGCAGAATTACCAATCACAAAATGCCCTAAGCATTCGCCAAAGCACTCAACAATGCTCTGGACCATCCAGCCTTCTTTCAAATGCATGCCTTCCTGCTTCACAAATATAAAATGCCTGACGCGTTTCAGGGTCGAGGGCCCCTCTTCAGAGGCTGCTAAAAAGACACACAGAAATCGCTTCACTTCATTTCCAGCTGTATTTGAATGTCAAGCCCCCCAGTGGGTGTTCGTTCATTGCATCGTTACACTGGCAATGGCTGGGACTTGTAGTCCGTGAGGCGAAAGTCATTATTTCCTTTAGTAGGTCTGTGTGTGGATTTTGAAATCGTGCTTTTCATTAAATTACCTTGGAAGGTCGTGTCACATTTTAGCATGCTGCGTTATTTTCAGAGCACTGTGCCCACGAGTCAAGAGGGTGAATGATATATATATATATATATTACCTTCTGGCGGTCGCCAGTAGGTAGTTATAGTTAGGACCTAGTTTCCATAGGAAATCCGCAACATTCTATTGGGAATAACTTTGGCGCCGGTTGTTGAATCTTTGCGAATTTTTTCAAAGAAGATGGCCCGCTCCGCTCCTTCCCTGAAAGTCTCAGGAAGATTCATCAAGCGGGGCCGTCAAAAAAAGGGGGTCCCTAAACGTGTTTTCCCATGTTCATTTCCATAGGACGATTAGACACGGCTACAGCCCGAACCGCTGAACGGAGTTACACCAAATTTGGCAAAATGGTGAAGTCTGATTCGCAGATCACGCTGTTGGTTAAATGGTGTAAATCCTTCCAGTAGTTTCTGAGAAAATTAAAAGAAAAAAAATATATATCTATAAGCGCGAACCGTGCGCGCACCCGTGCGCGCATGGTGCGCATATTGGGTGTGCCGAGCTGAATTCTGATTTGTTGTTAGACGTCAGTCAACATTCTAATCGGTGGAAACCAAAAATTGTTGCCCACCATTTTGTGTCCGAGGCAGAAGGGAGCCAAAAACAAAAGTGGAAAACGTGAAAAGGGTGCAGGGTAGAGACTTCCTGACCCCCTAGGCCTTCTCAGGGGGTCCCTGAAAGACCCCTAAGGCCCCCAAATATATATTTGTTTATTTTTAAATCACGAGGTGCGTGCACGGCCTTCTCAGAGGGTCCCTGATGGACCCCGAAAAACAAAAAAAATGTTTTCTTTATAAAAAAATACAGCAAGGTGTGTGCATGTTGCGCGCACATTAGAAAAAAAATTAAATAACAAATTTCTGTGTTTATATGTTGAATGAAGATGTAGACTATACTGTTCAACTTTATCCAAATCATAATAACTAGATGTGCCGTTGCATATTACAGGATACAGTCAATGTATTACAATATACAAAGGCAGTTTGTGGAATAATAAATATATAAAACATATAAAAATTGATACAGAAATTAGCATTTTAAAAAACCTTTGAATTTCACTTAAACAACCATAGGTTTAACACTCGTTATAGTTAGGAATTAGTATTTAAAAAACTTTGTAAAATCACTGAAAAAAAACATACATTTCACACACGTTATAGTTAGGAATTAGCATTGAAAAATCCTTAGAAATTCACTGAAAAAACCATAGGTTTCACACGTCATAGTTAGGAATTAGCATTAAAAAAACCTTGCAAATTCACTGAAAAAACCATAGGTTTCACACTCGTTATAGTTAGGAATTAGCATTTAAAAAACCTTTCAAATTCACTGAAAAAAACATAGGTTTCACCCACATTATAGTTAGGAATTAGCATTTAAAAAATCTTGCAAATTCACTGAAAAAACCATAGGTTTCACACACGTTATAGTTAGGAATTAGCATTTTAAAAACCTTGCAAATTCACTGAAAAAACCATAGGTTTCACACATGTTATAGTTAGCTGGACATTTCACTCATACAAAACCTTTGAAATTCCCCCGTTATAGTTAGTTCAGCTAACTATAACTCGCGCGACCGCAATGCACTGGTGATGATGTCACATATTACATCACTCATGACATGGTCAGTGACATCACTCATGACATCACTCATGACATGTCAAATGACATCACTGATGGCATCATCCTTGTGGCAAAGTGGAAGACCTCCTCTCAGCATAAAATAACCTTTGACACACACATTCAAAAATAGAAACTAACATTTTCTTAAAAATTGAGATACCAATACGAATTACAACAACCTATTAGGTAATTCCAATATCTGCATACATATCCACTCATTCACCAACAGTTCTATATACTCACTCATACATGTACTTACTCATCATTTGTACTCAAACACCTTTACATCGTGTTACACACTAATACTCATCTATATAGTTACTCACACATATTCACACATGCAAAAAAAATCAAAGATCCATTTACTTGATTATACTGATTATACTGCTATATACACACCACTACACATACTTCTAGAGAAACGTACACATATTTACTCTCTTAAACAATCAATTATAAAAACACATACTTATTTATATAGGTACTCTTCCAAACTGTCACTCTCACATATACTCAGTTATATACATCAATACTCACATATACTAGTTTAAAACATATGTAGTTACTCATGAATACACTTTTGAGACAGATATATATATATATATATATATATATATATATATATATATATATATATATATATATATATATATATATATATATATATATATATATATATATATATATATATATATATATATATATATATATATATATATATATTACCTACTGGCGGTCGCCAGTAGGTAGTTATAGTTAGGATTTTTTTCAATGTTAAATCTCAAAATTCTATTTGGAATAACTTTGGCACCGGTTGACGAATCTGCCTGAAACTTTCCTGAAAATGGCCTCGTTGAGCTCCGGTCCTTCCCTGAAAGTTTGGGGGGGGATACATCAAGCGGGGGCCGAGATAAAAGGGGGGTCCCAAAACGCGTTTTCCCCATGTTGATTTCCATTGGGCGGTCGATTTCACTTTTAGCCCGAACGGCTGAATGGATTTACACCAAACTTGGCAAAATTGTAGGGACTGGTAGCCCGATGTGCCTTTGCTATGTCTCAAGATATGTGCTCCAGTAGATTTTGAGTAATTTAGGTTCAAAAAAATATATATATCTATAGCCGCGCACCGGTACGCGCACCGGGAAGCGCTCCAGGCGCGCCACGTGAGGTGCGCACGGAAAGCTGATTGGTTCTCGGGTGTCTGTAAACATTCGAAACAGTCCGGAGCGGCCGCCATCTTGTGTCTCGGTAAAATCGAGGCATAAGAGGTGGCTAAAACAAAGGGGGAAATGACCATAAGGCGTCAGGGATAGACCCCCTCTGACCCCCTAGGTTTGATGTGGGGGCAATAAAAGGGACCAGCGGAGCATTTAAAATATATTTTTTTTTTCGTTTTGCGCGGGGGGAGCGCTCGGTGCGCTCCCCGGTGCGCGTACCGGGGAGCGCACTATGAGGAAAAAAGAATGACAGAGTTTTTAAAAATGAAAGCCATATTTTAGAAATTGGAGGTAGTTCTAAAAAGAACTTTTTTTTTCTTCTTTTTGTTGTTTTATATTTTTTTGTGTTTTTTGAACATTTTGTACTTTTTTTGTCTTTTCAAAACAGTTTTATATTTTTTTTGTATTTTTTTAGGGGGAGAAACAAAAAAAGGGAATTGAAACTGGCTCAACTGGAGCAAAAAAACAAAAACCCAAAAAATTAGTTCTTTTTGGGGCACTTGTGGTTGTCACCTGCAAGGACGATTAGCTTTAAGCTCTGTTCACCATAGGCGATAAGCTTGCCATATGCAGTACAAGTTATTTTAAAATCCGAAAATCTTGGCTGAATACAAGGCATCATCTCTGATGTTTCTGGTCCTGATGAAGAGGGTTTGTTTCTTTGGAAGGTGGTCCTTGAAGAATGGGGAAGGTTACTGGCCAGTTCCCTGAGCTCTGCACGAGAATAGTTGTTAGGGTGCTTTCTGGTCATATGACGAATCATGGTATAGTTACCAAATGAATATTTTTTGTTTGGGTTGCCCCTTGAAAGTTCTTCATTGCAGATTAGGCAAGTTACCTTGGCCGCATTGACTTTTTTCTTCCCCTCTGGGATTGAAAAAAACTCCCATACAATGTGTGGCTTGGGCTTGTATGGGGTATTTTCTTCAGGAAGCCATCTTCTCCTCCCCTCCTCCTCTTCCTCTTCCTCCTCCTCCTCTTCTTGACCACCAATATAAACTGGAGCTGGTCCTGTTGGTGGTGGTGGTGGTGGTGGTGGGGCAGATGCACCAGCTGCTGCTGCTACTGAAGCCATTATTAAGATCAAAAAGGTACAGAGATGTACAAACAGGTCTTCCTCAGTCAAAGGACAAAGTCAGAATAAGGAAAAAAGGTGGGGTCTTTCATCATTTGGAAAAAAAAACTGTCCTGAACCAATGAGAAGTGTTATTTTCAGGTCACAAGACCAGGGGCTTCATCATTATGAAACCAAAACTATTATGAACTAATGAAAAGTGTTATTTTCAGGCCACATGACCGACGCGCTTACGCTACGCGCCCCGGGGCGCGCGCGTGGGCGCGCTCCGGGTGGCGTAGCGTGAGCGCGTCGGATGTTTACGTTGCGCGATCGTATTCGCTCGAGTGCTTCCGGGTGCGCTTACGCCGTGCGTATCACGCGGACGCGGCTACGCGATACGTCGCGATCATGTTTTCGTTTGCGATCTTGGCGCTCACGGGACGCTCCCTGGAGCGCGCCCCGGGGCGCTTTATAGAAGTACGCTCTCCGGGGCGCTCCCCGGGGCGCGCTCCGAGAGCGCTCCAAAAAAAAAAATAAAAAAAAAAAGGGAAAATTGTAGGGACAGGTAGCCCTATTCTGAAGTGGTTTTTAAAAAAATTAACTTTTGAAAAAATTGTATTGTGCTACATTGGGCTTAATATATGTTAGAGCCAAAATGTAGCCCAAATGTAGCCCAATGCAGCCCAATGTAGCCCAAAGATGGCCACCAGAGACAAAAAAAAATATATCCCAAATATCAGCCAGATGTAGCCAAACTGTAGCCCAATGACAGAATGTATCAGAGTGTTCTAAACAACTAGAGCGCTAACAGTCTTACTTATAAAGTGAGATTTATAGTTAGGAATTAGTATTAAAAAAAACTATAAAATTCACTGAAAAAACCATAGGTTTCACACTAGTTATAGTTAGGAATTAGCATTTAAAAAAACCTATGAAATTCACTGAAAAAACCATAGGTTTCACACCAGTTATAGTTAGGAATTAGCATTTAAAAAACCTATTAAATTCACTAAAAAAACATAGGTTTCACATCAGTTATAGTTAGCTGAAAATTTTACTGTCATAAAACCATTGAAATTCCACGTTATAGTTAGTTGGACTCAATATAACTTGCGTGTGTAATGCACTGCTGATGACGTCACATATTACATCACTCATGACATGGTCAGTGACATCACTCATGACATCACTGATGACATCATCCTTGTGACAGAGTGACAGACCTCCTTTCACTATAATGTAACCCATGAAAAACATATTGAAAAATATAAATTAAAACATTTTAAAAAATGGAGATACCCATACCAGTTACAACAACCAATTCAATAATTCCACCATCTATATACACATTTACACATTCATCAACAGTTCCATATAGTCACTCATACATGTACTCACTCATCATATGTAGTGATACACCTATTCATCCTGTTACACACCGACAGTCATCAAAAAGTTACTCACACATATACTCACATATGCAAATAAACTAATAAACATCCATTTATTTGCATATACAAGTATACACACACTACAACCTTACTTCTAAGGAAACTTACACATACTCTCTTAAACAATCACTTATAGAAAGACATACTTATTTAAACAGGAACTCTTACAATCTCTCACTCTCTCATATACTCACTTATATACATCAATACTCACATATACTAGATAAAAACATATCTTGTTACTGATAAAGACAATAGTGAGATAGTCATTCACTCACTAACACACACATATACACACTCATCCACCCATACAGTCCTGCACATATGCTGTCTTCTAAACACATACAAACAGTGAGTCAGTCACCAACCCATGCAGCCACTTATACACAAAGTGAAACCCTGATACATATATTACAATATTTAAAACTTACTTGATAATATATGTATTCACTAAAATACACTTAATAAGGCAGTTAACCAATCAATTCTTTTAAAAAAAAACATCCATTTACACACTTATTTAACCATTTATTCTTCCATCGTCCTTTACAAATACATATATATAAAAAATTTATTTTTCAGAAAGACACACATTCACTGGATGGTGTCATCAGTTATGAAGCAGAGAACTTTAGATGGAAGGCAGCACCTGTATAGAGCACCCTCAACACCGGCGACACTCTAAATTTGCTCACCTCAAATGTCTGCTTTTCTATCAAAGTTTTGAAGCATAGAATTAGCACAGTGCTATCCATGCCAAGATAGAAAGGGACAAAGGGCCAGATGTAGGTAATCCAGATTTACTGATTCTAAAATACCGAATTTTACCGATTCGGTATTTCAGAATCGGTAAAAGGGATGTAGGTATTTATTCAGTAAATTTTACAGAATCGGTACGAATCGGTATTTACCGATTCGGTAATTCCCATTCTTTCCTATGGGCCTGGAGGCCGATTCGGTAAAAGGGGGAACACATTCAAGGGTGGCAGGGTGGCACTTTAACACCTGTTGCACCCCTGAATCGTGCATGTGTGCACATGTGGCACACATGCATGCCCTAAGGGCATGTATGTCTGCCACATGGCACAGTTAAAAAAGCACAAAATTGCTTTTTTTTACGGTTTTTGATATTTACCACCAACTTGTAGTTGGTGGTAAATAACGAATCCCTAAATAAGGAATGCACTCACTTGAGTGCTCCCTACATTCAGGATTCGGTAAATTACCGATTCGATATCTTAAGGATGCGGTAATTTACAGATTCCTTAAATTACCGATTCGGTAAATTACCAAATCCTTCAATTTGGCCTCCTATACATCTCACAAGCCTAATACCGGTCGGTAACGGGCGAAATTCTGTAATTTCGTCCGTTACCGACCGGTGTTAGGCTACCTACATCTGGCCCAAAGTCTTTTGCCATTTCTACAGCAAAGTCTTTAAGCATAGGATTAGCACAGTACTGTCCATGCCGAGCTGTAAAATGACAAAAGCCATTTACCATTTCAGGCACAGTATTAAAGCTTTGGATTGGTAAATACCATCCAAGCCAACCTGAAAGGAATAAAAGCAACCCCTGACACATGTTTTGCTGCCATTAAAGCTCTTCAGAGAAGTGTATCTTTGTCCGGACACAAGGGTGCACCCAGACAAAAAAAATACCCTCGGAGGCATAGAGTGAAGCATAAATTATGCAAAAAAGAAGCAGAGAACTCTGGGTATTTCCCAAGTTTAGGAGGATGGCAGCTCCTGTATAGAGCACCTTCAACACTAGCGGCACTCTAAATTTACTCACCTCAAATGTCTGCTTTTCTATCAAAGTTTTTAAGCATTGGATTAGCACAGTGCTTTCCACGCCGAGATAGAAAGGGACAAAGTCTTTTGCCATTTCTACAGCAAAGTCTTTAAGCATAGGATTAGCACAGTGCTGTCCTTGCCGAGCTGTAAAATGACAAGAGTCATTTACCACTCCAGGCACAGTATCACAGCTTTGGATTGGTAAATACCACCCAAGCCAACCTGAAATGAATAAAAGCAACTCCTGACACTTGCTTTGCTGTCATTATAGCTCTTCAGAGAGGTTTGCAAGGGTTATAAATATATATAATGGGAGCCCTTAAAAGAGTGAGAAAGAGTCAGAAGAAAAGGTAGAGAGGTTTTGGTAGAAAAATCAGCAAGGGTACGATAGAGCGAGAGGCGGATCACATTACCACGGGTTTGCTTGATAATTGCCCACTTTGCCCAAACCTTAAAACGTCTTTGCTAAAAATCGTATCTGTATTTTATCATCTGCGTTCAGTTTCATAATTATGACCCTTAAAAATTGTGTGAAGAGTTGGCTTTAACTTTTATAATGGCATGATGCAGTTAATCTTATTTTTTAGCTGTTATTTATCACGCCAGATGTCTGATATATCTTCACATGCCTTGCCACTTATCTAAGAATCAATCTTTTAACAGTGTTCCAGGGGACTTGTGAACCATTTTAGGGGAGCGATGCGATTGGAAACACATTCTTTACTGAATAAAATATAGATCTAGATCTACTTACCATTTCTCAATTTCTAAGAAGGGAAAGGCTGGTTTGGCGAAAAAGCAGAATAAAGTCCTGTCTACGCGGCATTTTTTTATGAAGTATTTGCTGTTATTTAACCTCGCCCTTGCGGCACATTATCTTCCACCTCTTTTGAATGTAATCTACAGCATGAATCAGATTATGTTTAGATGCCGCACTTTCATGCTGTGGCTAACAGCACCCCAGTTGGCCTCAGAGCAAGGATTTCGTAATGAAAGGGGAATAAGAAGAGCTGAAAAATTTGCAAGATGTGTGCAGCCTGTTGTAATATTATTCTGCTCTCAAAAAGGGGTCATGATTTGTGACCCCTCTTTTTACGACCAGAAACGTATTTTGTAAACCACCCTATTATTGATTCTGGGAGAGATGGCAGCGGATCCCTGGTTCCAGCGGCAGCCGCCAAAACACAAAGGTGGGGGGCCGGGGGACGGGCCCTCCTGGGAAAGGAAGGGCCGGCCAAACCAACATGCACACTTCTGTGTCCGCCACCTGCCTGTCATGTCCTGCCCTACGCGCATGCCCGAGCCAGTCACAGAAAAATGAGGTGATATTGTTTCATTATCATTTAATTTTTCTGTGACTGACTCTGACGAGTGGGGCGACGCTCCTCCGCCATTACAGAGGAACCGCCCCTACCTGGTTCATTGTCTACTCCCCCAAAACTTGCACCCAATTCACAAAGCGGAACAGGTCTAAAGAGGACCCCTTACCTTAGCTAAATGATACCACCCTTACTTGGGAGTGGGTACATTTTCAATGTATTGAGATTAGTACGATGGTTGCAAACCAATGTTCTAGTATCGATTCAGTATTTAGAAGAGATGCCCAAAACATACCTCTTCCAAATACCAAATCATCGCCACATATGATGTACATCATGAGTTTAAGAGTTCATATCATTTTTACATGAACCAATGTTTTATGCTTTCAGTATTTGTGACAAATTGTACAGACCGTTCCTCTATTCCCTTATCGCTTTCTTGTCTCTTTTGAGTAACTTAAGCCACATAGTGCTTATGGGAAACTGGGCAGTCTAACACTTAAAGAAGGGACTTTATGTGGTGCAGAGATTATCAGTCTTCTATCAAAGTGCAATAGACCAACAAAGCAGGACCTCTCCCCACTGAGAAGTGCATCAGTTGCAACAGAGGAGGAGTCTTCCGCTGGAAATGTAGTAGATAACAGTCCCCGTTTCCTGCTTAATATATGGGTAAGATTATCCTCGCCTGATGGGCGCAGGGCATTACCTATTTAGACTGCGAGTTTTCATTTATAGACTTTCCTCTATTCTCTATCAGGCAAATACTTTCTTTTGTTGTTTAAGCACTCCACCAGAGTGCATGTGTTTTCCAGCTGTCTTACTCATCTGTTTTTTTCCCTCCTTCTGGTCCATGTTGCTCTCTCTGGTCTGTATGCTTATACTCCCATCCACATGCTGCTCTCGATCTTATTTATTTTTCTTTAGTTAGTGCATGTGCTTCCCTACTGCTTCTCTTGTGTGCTTCTCCCCACTCCATGTTGCTCTCTCTCGTCCGTGTGCTTCTGTCCCCTACACTGCTCTTTCATGTCAGTGTGCTTCGCGGGCCCACCTGCCACTGTGCTCTGTGTTGCCCTCTCTCACCCGTGTGCTTCTATGGTGCCCTTGCCCTTTTGTACTTCTCTCCACTGGTGCTACATTGCCCCTTCCTCCCCCCCGCTCCTACATTACACACACCCTCTAACACCAGCAGTCAGTCTTTCTTTTATTATTTGCTCTTGCAGGTTACAAAATCTTATTTTTTAATTTTTTGACATCTTGATTTGCTAAATAAAAAATTAAAGCAAATGGTTGCAGCGTCATTCCACTGGCACGTGGAATGACATGACCGCCATCGCATTTTTGAGTACCCATGGCGTGCAGCTCTGCAATAAGCAATTGACAAAGCCAATAGGTCACAGAGGTGAGAACTATTGGCTTTGCCAATACTTTTTTTAATGCAGACGAAGACTACATCAAAGTGCTGCATTGAAGGACCATGTCAACTTCACGATTACGTTGTTATATTTTTGGGTCACGCCTGCATGGCACTATCGTAAAGTTAAGAGAGCGATGGAGACATGGACAAGGCTGAGGTGGTCAGTGGCAAGACTGTACCTTGGTGTGCAAACGGTGAATATATCCACATGGTGTGGTCACTCTTTTGCATATAGCTGAGTCTGAACTGTGGTGGCGAAAGAACGTTGATGGATTCAACCCAGATCTGTGTCTGAAAAGTTTCAGCGCTCCGTCCATCATCTCCTTGTGTTCACTCTTTTTTCCCCTTCCCTAGCAAATCATGCATTAATGTTCATGTGCCACAAATGGTTAAATATAGCTTAATCTGTCCATTAATAAAAAACAATGTTGTTTTATTCTGAAATAAAACGAATATTAGAATAGGGTGTTTATTGACTTGAAAGGGCAACTAACATTGGACAATATTTGAACGAAAATTGCACATGATGGAAGCTAGGAATTGATTTATTTTGCAAGAAAAAGAAGTGGGTGGTGGACTATGAAAATCAAAGCTATTTGCGTGACTGTAATTCGACAGGGAGCCAGATGACAGATTTAGGAAACATTTCAAATGACAAGACAACAAGGAGGAGGAGTTCTATTTAGCACGATAGAGAAAGCACATGAGGTGCTATAAATTTACATTCGGCTGGGAAGGCGCCATATCAGCGAGGATGATTCAGCCACCGCCATTTCACAAACACGGAGTATTAGCAGGACGCTATTTTTGCTGCCGCTTTCCCAGATGGACTAAATAGGCTGGTTTACGGTTGAAGATTCATCAAACCCACACATTGCATCAACAACGTCAGTCATTACATTTAAAATATTTAATTTAAATGTACTGACTGACCCGGGTGCCGCATCTATGATCCCAAAAGCCGAGCTGAAAGCAACATTTATGGCGCACCAGGCAGGGAAATGGGGGTCAGTAAATGGCTCCCTGTCCACAGTCATGTTCTTTAGTAAATATAATATCAATGAAGGTTTTCCCAGTTATTTAAGTCTGGTGACAAGACCGTCCCATAAGTTTGTGCTAACAAGACTGAGGTTCGAGTAGCACATCATTTAGTGGCCCAACCGAGTATTAAGAAACATCCAACAGGGCCGTGCCAGTGTGACGGCATCGCCAAACAAAGCAACCTTGCACTTTTTATTGATCTGTAAATTGTATATGAATTTTAGGATAGCTTACCTGAAGCCCCTGTTTGTCAAACATGGTGTATGTACAGTGAACCAGGCAATGAGTCTGCTATTTAATTTGGAAACTGACGATGTCTGTTTTTTTACTGCTACATTTTTAAATCAGTCTATTAGGACAAGTAAAAGTATGTTATTTTAAGAATCATGCTTTTAAATCTTGATTGTAATCATGTTTTACCTGTTTTTATCATTTGTTGTTGTGCTTTTATGGTCATTTTGTATGTACCGAATAAAGCTTCATGAATTGAATTGCATCAACGACGTGAATTACGCCTGGTGGGCTTCCACCCGCAGGAGAGGCAACGCACCAATGAGGAGAGAACTCTTCCAGCTTCTTACTGAGCTGTTTTTCACCCTTTTGACAGGGTCAAACTCTTATGGGAGCCGCATTGTCCTGCACTGGACCAGGAAGTGCCCAGAAATTTCTAACTAACCTCACGTTTCATTCTGATTATTATTTTTGTTTACCTCGGCAGTAGGATTAGGCCCTAACAATTGTTAAAACTATTAAAGCTTTGCATTTTGCACTGGCAAAAAGCTGGAGCAGCGCTAACAGCAGGCACTATAGTAGTGCAACGCATATCTGCGTTGAATGACTACCACTTGGCGTATATTGGGGATCTAATATGGGTGTTTTGAAGTCATGCAAGTACATCCCTCACTTTTTGGGATATTGTGCAATGCATCAACAAAACTGTGAGCAATTCTACAGTTGAAAAGTAGTTAATAGATAGTCATCTCATGCTGGTCCACCCTCCACGAACTCCTCGCCGTTGCCTTCCTTGGGCACAGGGTTAGAGCCAGCAGTCTGCTGACTTCAGCCCGGTCTACCCACCGCTCGGTAGTGCATGAGGGCTCCTTTCACTCCATGGACCTGCAGTAACAGGTGCCTTTTAGCAGGAAGTGCCCACTTCCTTCAGGATAAACTAGCCTTGCCACAATCTTGAAGCTTGGTCTACTCTACACAGTGACATAGAAAGTCGATGTCATAAATACCATCTTCACAAAATCCTTCTGAGATACCAATAAGGGAATTTTCTGTGTTCACTTTTGAGGCGTTCTTTAAGCCTGCAGCACCCATTCGTCTGCAAGACCTGCTTAAATATATATCATTTTGGAGAGCCAGACAGAAGTCGCAGTTAATCAAAAAAATAAATAAATAAATAAAATAACAGCAAATTGCAGCATAAGCACTGGCCGAGTGAATAACAACAGTAACTGATCAAGTCACCATTATTAGTGCACAATCAATATAGGGCCCAGGGAAGCGCAGAGTGGAACTGAAGATCCTTTAGTCACTCTAAAGCATCTAAAAGTTGTGGACAATCACTACCTATCTCCACATTCCGAGGATTGACCCAAGCCCTCCTGGGGGATCCTGGACCCACTACAGGTTTGTTAAGATGTTGGATGTTTTTGGTTCCTGACATTAATAGGGCAAATTCTAGAAGAAGGTCACTGGTGAGAAGAATTATTTAGTTTGCTTTATTCTTTTTAAATATCTTTTTATTTGAAGTGTCAGAGACAAAACAATAAATTCACAACTTCTACTATTGTACGCACAGCCTTTACATTCAAGGCTATTTCCAAACCCCAGAGGTCTGCTCGCCCTACCCCCTTAGTCGTACCTTTCTCTTGTGGGCCTAATTTGATGGGGAAGTAGCCTGAGTATTAAGTGGAGACTGTGGCTCCCTACTGAACTGCACCAATCCACAATAAGAGATTCAATTAGCCCATACCTTTTCCCATTTCTTAGGGCAGATTCTGGCTCCCCAGGCTTTCGAAATATTACTTTTGGCTACCAATAGAACTAGGTTGATATGTCTGTAGTTTAGCCATTTTCACCTCATCCCATACATTGAGCACAGCTCAATTTGCCAAGCTCTGCGGTTCTCCTCCCACTTGTCTCATGTGCTTAATAATTTTCGACCAAAAGACTTGTATCACAAGGCATTCATCCCTAAAGGATGTGAAAGAAGGTGCCCATCTGCCCACATGCTCACAGGCATAGGCCGGAGGATGCCCTTCCCATTTTCAACGGGACTGTTCGAGAGAAGGATGGCTGTAGTATGCGTAGCTGTTACAGTCGAAACCCCAACTTTATTACAACCTCTCTTGGGGGGCTCAGGGCCTCCTCCCTCTCCCCGTCCTCAAAGTTGCCCATGTCTAACTAAAACCATTCCTTCAGTTGTTGAAGGACATAAGGGAATTGATTTATGCTTTTTTTTTATATGTCAGGGATGTGGCTTTCCTATGCATAGGTTCACTCAATAATCTGTGCTCCAGTAGGGAAGCTTCTGCCAGCTCCACTCCCCTTGCTAACAATGACCTCAGGGCATGCCTCACCTGTTGATATTGTTAGGTCTCAGAGGCTGATAAGTGGTAGTCTCTCTTTAGTTCCAACAAGGAAACTACATCTCCCGTAAATCATACGTCCCCCACTGTGGATATGCCAATTAGGTTCCACCTGGCAAAGCCCTCCAAATCTTCCCAGGGCTGGCAATACCACTGCATCCCAGAGTGGGATGACCTATGTAATTATTTTCCCCCATCCTGAGTATGATATTACTTCTTTCCAGATTTTAGTCACAGTCCTGTTGGCAGTATGGTGACCACGGACCGTCCGTAATTTTGGTGTCCTGTCCGTTGTTCGTCAGTATTCCTTTTACTGCCGCCTTTTGTCTGTAATTTGAGGGATTAATTACAGCAAACTGTGCTGTTCCCCTGCGAGAAACCCCAAGAGTTTAAAAGTTCTTGGGGCCAGCTCGCACTTCTCTTTTAAACTCCAAAGGATGCAGCAGCCCCTCCCAGGCTGATTATCACCTCTAGAATAACAATGGGCTGCCTGCCTTTAACATAATGTGGCAAGTGACTCACTTAGAGCCGGTTGATTGCAATTACTGATTACAGAGAAGCTTTCCCCATTCAGCGTACTGTAGGGAACTTGTGGGGAGCTTGTGTAGTTTGCCAATGTTGTTCATTGATAGCCCAACGTAAATAAACCACTGTATCCTAAATATCACTAGACCACCCACATCCGAGCAAAGCAAATCTCGTTTGCCTCAGTGCTGACAAAATACTTCTGCATGCTACTATTGTATCACTTCGCTTTTTCAGTTCATATACATTTTTTTTAAGTATTAAGGGGCAGATTTATGTTAACTGGCGCATCCCGAGGGATGCGCCAGTTAACGTGCGCCACAGTGCTCCACAGCTACGCCACCCATGGTGCGCCGCATTTATGATGCGGCGCACCATGGGGCAAAAACGGCACAGATACGTGACGCATCTGTGCCGGAAATGTGGCGCATTGCTGGAGTTGCGTCGCAAGCGCGACGCAGCTCCAGCAATGCTCTGGGGGGGCCTATTCTTTCAATGCTGCCTCAAGCCTTACGCCTGATTCAAGCAGGCGCAGGGTTTTGACGCAGCATTGCCCTGAAAGTGACTGAGTGAAATCTCATAGATTTCACTCAGCCACTTTCAATAGGCGTTCCTGCGCAGGAACGCCCCCCCCCTGCGCAGGAACGCTTCCTCATGGCGCAGTGCTGTACAACGTGACACATCTCCTAGATGCGTCACGTTGTAAATAGGGCGCAGGGATGCGCCACGTTTCCGCGCCGTTGCGTCACGCAACGGCGGCGTAAACGTGGCGCAAGCCCTTCATAAATCTGCCCCTAAGTCTAGAAGGAGCAGTGACTGAGCAGGGGCAGTTATAGGGCAGGAGCAGTGACTGGGCACGAGAAGTGATGGGGCAGGAGAAGTAATGTGGCAGGAGCGGTGACTGGGCAGGAGCATTGACCGGGCAGGAGCAGTGATAGGGCAGGAGCAGTGACCGGGCACGAGAAGTGATGGGGCAGGAGAAGTGATGTTACAGGAATGGTAAAAATCAACAAAGAGAGAGGTAGGGAGAATGTGGTATCACTCTTAGTCCCCGGTTATGCTGATTTCAACAAGAAAAGAGTGTCCAAAAACAAATATTTTGTCACAAAAGGAGCAAAGAAATTTCTTTAAGAGGATACACAACCCCGCTCAGGTGTGTATAGAAAGCCCTCACTCACCAACCTGGTTGGTGACATGCTTCATCATAGGGCCCCACTGGAGAGGCCGAGTGCATCCCCAGTGTGCTTCAACGCCTGGTTTACTGCGGAGCTGGTTATTTGTGAATAGACGTGAAGTGAGTGATTTAAAGTGATGGTGATGTTTAAAAATGTCTGTAGTGTATATAAAAAAGGATTTTAATGTTTGATCACTAGGACAAGTTAAAAACAAAGTGTGGGAAAGTAGATTGTTTGGTTATTTCCACTATCTTAATAGTCAGTCAACATGTTTCTGCCTTGAAACGGTGTAAATTTACCAGGCATTCATCAGGACAATTGTGAACTAAACCCTGGTGGTGTGGACACGCTAAGACCCACCCTAACCTAGGGACGTGAAAGTAAAAATTGTGAAAAAATTGTGCATGTAGTGCATGTAGAAGGAGAGCACTCCTCCTATGGTACTCCTAGTTCAGGAGACCTCAAAGTTAGTGTATATGCACCTGTGGAAAGAAAGGGACAAAGACATACATATAAGAGATAGAACAAACAATTAAAATTCGATCTATGCTCACGAGTAGGTCTAAAAGTGCTCCAGTTGTGGTGAAAGGGCATTAGATGGCGATATGGCGGTATTGTTAACACCATACTAAGTCCGGGGAATGTTCAACAACGCCAAGGGGTGAAGAGGGCTACTGGTGGAATATGAAGTGAAGTTCACATTCATGCTGTATAGCACTTACACGAATATTGGCGCGTGTGGAATGGAGGATCAATGGACCAAAATAGCCAGTGACCCCCACCTTCAGACAGCACAGAAATTAGGATTAAAATATCTCACTTGAATGGTGAGTAGAACACACATCAAGGATCTCGGGAGGGGGGTGGTGGCGTAATTGGCACACCCTTAGGAAAGAAAAAGACATATTCCAATAGTTAAAGCACACTGTACTTAGCTTGGTGAGGACGATCTGGGTGAAGTGACGGTGACGTGAGTAAGACTTACGCCCTCGACGCCAGGCACCCACTGGAAACCTGCTTCTGCCCTCGAAAACCGGATCCCGAAGATGGATGTGGACACCGGTCTTCGGGATCCGGTTTTCGAGGGCAGTCACTTCACCCGGCCTCTCCAGTGGGGCCCTACGATGAAGCATGTCACCAACCAGGTTGGTGAGTGAGGGCTTTCTATACACACCTGAGCGGGGTTGTGTATCCTCTTAAAGAATTTCGTTTGCTTCTTTCGTGACAAAATATTAGTTTTTGGACACTCTTTTCCTGTTGAAATCGTTACAGGAATGGTGACAGGGCAGGAACAGTGACTGGGCAAGAGCAGTGATCGGGCAAGAGCAGTGATCTGGCAAGAGCAGTAATCGGGCAGGAGCAGTGACCGGGTAGTAGCAGTGGCCGGGCACGAGAAGTGACCGGGCAGGAGAAGTGATGTGACAGGAGCGGTGACCGGGCATGAGCAGGAGCGGTGACCAGGCAGGAGCAGTGACCAGGCAAGATCAGTGACTGGGCAGGAGCAGTGACCGAGCAAGATCAGTGACCAGGCAAGAGCAGTGACCGGGCAATAGAAGTGACCGGGCAGGAGCAATGACTAGCAGGAGCAGTGACCAGGCATAAGCAGGAGCAGTGAAAGGGCAGGAGCAGTGAAAGGGCAGGAACAGTGACCGGACAGGAGCAGTGACGGGAAAGGACTAGTGACAGGCCAGGAGCAGTGATGAGGTAGGAGAAGTGATGGGGCATAAGCGATGGCCAGGCATGGGCAGAAGTGGTGACCAGGCAGGACAGTGAATGGGCAAGAGCAGTGACCGGGCAGGAGCAGTGACGGGACAGGAGCAGTGAGCGGGCAGATGCAGTGAATGGGCAGAAGCATTGACTGGGCAGGAGCAGTGACAGGACAGGAGCAGTGACAGGACAGGAGCAATGATAGGGCAGGAGCAGTGACTGGGCAGGACAAGAGACGGGGCAGGAGAAGTGGTGTGGCAGGAGCGGTGTCCGGGCATGAGCAGGAGCAGTGACCAGGCAGGAGCAGTGATCAGGCAAGACCAGTGACCGGGCAGAAGCAGTGACCGGGCAGCAGCAATGACCGGGTAGTAGCAGTGACCGGACATAAGAAGTGATGGGGCAGGAGAAGTGATGTGGCAGGAGCAGTGACCAGGTAGGAGCAGTGACTGGGCAGGAGCAGTCACCGGGCATGAGCAGGAGCGGTGACCGGGCGTGAGCAGTGAACGCTCAGGGGCAGTGAACAGGAAGGAGAAGGAAACGGGTAGAAGCAGTAAACGGGCAAGAGCAGTAAACGGGCAGTAGCAGTAAGCGGGCAGGAGCAGTGAATGGGAAGGAGCAGTGAACGGGTAGAAGCAGTGACTGGGCAGGAGCAGAGAACGGGTAGGAGAAGTGACTGGGCAGGAGCAGTGATGGGACAGGAGCTGTCGGCTGGCAGGTCAGTGAACGGGCAGGAGCAGTGACCAGGCAGGAGCAGTAACCAGCAGAAGCAGTGAACGGGCAGGAGCAGTGAACAGGCAGGAGCAGTGACTGGGCAGGTGCAGTCGACAGGCTGGTCAGTGCCCGGGCAGGAGCAGTGACAGGACAGGATCAGTCAACGGGCAGGTTAGTGACAGTGTAGGAGAAGTGTTCTGGCAGGGGAAGTGACCGGGCAGGAAAAATGATGGACAGGAGCAGTCAACGGGCAGGTCAGTGACCGGATGGGAGTAGTGACCGGGCATGAGAAGTGATGGGGTACTATGGCACTGCTATCCTCGTCATAGTTTGAGGAGAGATGCACCTCTTTTAAGCTAAGAAAAGTCAGAGAAATCACGGAGATTGCAGAGGCTGTTTCTGGACACCCTAAAAGCTGATTTCAGGTTCCCGAGTCTGCGTTGCAAACTATTCATTCATGTTTATTGGTTGAGTTCAGAGAGGCCCGTAAATGCTTGAGCTGAAGCCCTAACACATACTACAGACAAAAATGAACAAATGAACCAGTGGAACCTGCCGACCACAATAAAAAAGCTGCAAAACATAACCACAGGACTTTGCTTTTGTTTCCACACCAGCCTGCAACACATGGGGAGTTTTTTAATGATTTCTGCCTTTTGTGTGATACTTCATAGCTGGGTGGGAATAGCCTGAGCAATGACAGATCGTTGGACCAAGATTTCAGAGCAGTTGACAGCACTGTGCCAGTGTGGCCAGAATCTTGGGGGCCATTGAGCTGCAGCACCTCGGGCTGTAAAACAGGTGAATGCAAGCAAACATCCATAGGGTGCCTGTGGCGCTGCACAAATATTTTCATCTACTTATTCGTTAGCCGTGCTGACCACATAAAAAAACAAATTTACTTGAGATGGCGAAAGTACAAAGCCTCGCAATAGAAGCACTCAAAAAGCAGCCTATGCTATAGTACACCAGTGGGATTTTGGAAGAGAACCCCCAGGCAAAGCAAGATTAGTCCACACAGACCCACATCCTGAGTCCACAAGGGGTTTAAAGGCTGGCTCCATGAACTGTAAACAAAGTATCAGACTTGACAACCCAGTGCAGTAACCATATAAATAGATTTTGATTATATGAAATACCCCAAAAACACTTTCACTGTTGTTCAAAGCTGAGCTCATACTGGAAAACCATGAAGTACAAGATTGTTTCAACCTGATATAAAGTTATTGTGACTTGTACTTATGTTCTTTGTCTATTTACTTACTTATATGCTATTGCATGACCTCCTCCAATGTGTCGGTAAAATGTATCTTTTGTCCCTAATTTTTGTCCTGAATTTTGGCCTTATGTCCTGAATTTTTGTCCTGAATTTTGACTCTTTGTCTTGAATTTTTACACTCACCGTCCTGAATTTGCACCCATGCCAGTTGGGCACCCTAATTGGCAGTGGGTGGGGGCAGTGACCCTCCCAACCGCTTTCTTCCATTGAGTGCTGCTGGGTATCCTCTGGCACGAATTGCATGTCTGTCCATTTGTAACGCGGGCTCAGTCTGTGCCATAAAGGCCTGGTCATCGATAGTAATTAACTGCATTGCCGCAGTAACATTTTTGAGTATCTGGAAGGGCAATGACCCCATCATACCAGCCCTTCCTCAGTTTGGCCAGATATGCGCTGGGCCGCTGTCCTATAGTAGCAGATGAACCTCTGCTTCAATTACCTAGAAGTACCCTTTTGAAACCTCATATAGCATGTTTTGTAGCACATATACAAAACGCATCAGGACATATTTTAAAATAAGACGACCCTACCCAGCAGGAGAGCAGCAGGGTACACCAGTGATGCATGTCACCTTTAAGGTGGTCCAACAGCGGGATTAGATTCCACTTGTGTAAGACTTCCACTTCTAATGTTATATAAATACCTAAGTTGCAGAACCCACTTCCTGCTGAGGTCACCCCACAATTCAGTGGCAGTCGGGTTATACCTCCTCTAAGCGGGTATAGTAAGGACTTGTGGCAGTTGATGATATACCGGAGAATTTCCCAAAGTTTTTAAGTATTTGCATTATTCAGTCCACCGTCAACTCAGAGTCAGAGGTATACAGTAGCACATCATTGGCGTATAAGGATATTTTGTCCTCTCTGGCCCCACCCCAGTACAATCCCTTGACCAGCGGGTCCTGTCGTATCCAGGCTGCCAGGGGCTGTAGTGCCAGAGGAAAGAATATTGGTTACAGTGGGCATTCTTGTCTGGTGCCCCATTGAAGTCTGAATATTGAGGAATATGCCCCCTTCACCCTGACCCTAGCCAGTGGGTCTTCGTACAGCAAGTGTGCCCATTGCATATATCGTGGGCCAAATCCGAACCTATACAGTACCACTAACATATAAGGCCATTTGAGAGTGTGAAACACCATTTTGGCATCCAACGACATCACCATCACATTCTCACTCAGGTGTCCTCTCTGTGTCATCACTCCATATAGACGCTGAGATTAAGCCTGTTTGCTTCTATCAAGCATGATGCCTGATTCATTCAGATGGATCAAGGAGCGAATCAACCTCTTGAGTCATGTCGCTAGTATTTTAACCTCTGCATTTAGTAATGATATTGGCCTATAAGATGCACAGTCTTCTGAGGGCTTCCCCTCCTTATGAGTAACTACTATGGTAGCGGGTCGTTGGTCCTGCAAGAGAGAGAGCCTCTTTCCGCTCTCTTCATACATGGCTAGTAGTTACAGGGCTAGTTTTGTGGCCATCACTTTATATAGCTCGATCAGGAGTCCGGTGGGACCCAAGAACTTTCCTGCCTGGAGTACCCGCATTGCGACCACAATCTCCTTGACCCCTATGTAAGTGTCTAGATATTCCACATCGTCCTGCGTTAGTAGGGGAGGAGGATATCTTGGAATAGGGTAGGCGAATCCTCTGCCATCGTCATCACCGCTGGAAAGTATATGTGAGTGTAGTAAGCAGCGCAAATTTCGGCTGTGTGCTTTCCCCCTCTAATCAGCTCCCCTACCTCATTCTTTTTTTTTAAAGATCTTTTTATTATATCCCACCTCATTGTTGACCTCTAGCACCCAGTTCTGGGGCCGATTACTCCAATTCAGCGAGGAGCTTGCACGCTTTATTTCCAACATCATATAGCCGGTTGGCGGTGGCTCTATGCGTTGCCCGGGAGGCATCAGTGACCAGATTAAAATACTCTTGCTGCTTTAGCATCAGTCTGTACCTAACCCCCTGGAGCCCCCCCTCCAATTCTCAATAAGACGTACCAGTTCCATGAGTTCCCTCTCTAACTCTTCAATTTTCCCTTTCGGATCCCGCTTGAGCCCCAAGATCAGGGACAGGGCCTTGGCCCTGACCACAGTTATGTAAGCTTCCCATAATGTGAGGGCTGAATCAACCGTGCACACATTCTCCTTGAAGTAATGGTCTGTACATGTTTTGAGTTCATAGGTTACTTTCTTACCTACCAAAAATGCAAATGTGTACCAGAATTGAACTCATATTTTACTCATCAATATTTCCTAGAACGTAACAGGATGTGACGATAGATCATAAAAATAACGAGCAAAGAAACAAAAATAAATACAAGATCACTCGTTGCTTCTTCATAACGCATGGCAAAAGAAGGATAAATAAACATCCACAGAATTCAAAAGTTATTCATCATTAAAACAGTGTATTTTCTGATCATTCTGAAAACTGTGGAAACTTGTCATAGATGTGACAGCAGCAGCTGATTAAAGCACATGTTCCCAGCTGCGGCCGGGAACTTGCTGCCAAACTTCTTTGCACACCGCTTACTGATATCAGGGTTAGGCTCTACTACTGACCACAACAATCTCTGCTGTTTTGTGGAGGTGAAACACTTGGATGAATATTTGAGGATGAATCCACAAAGTGCTCTTCCATCCTTCAAACAGTGCACAGTACCCACATCTTGACCTGAGGTATCCCTAATAGCAAGGCGAGCTCTTTACAGTCTTGAAACATGCTTGTCCTTGGTCAATTAATACACAATCCTGAGAGAATTGTTATTCACTACCAGCAATTTAAGTCAAGCTCATCAGCAGGTAAGGCTACAGCCAAAGGTCAGTGGTGGATCGGGATAAATAAAAGTTGATATGGATAAAATAGGTTGATGGCTACAGTATGTTTTATGAAATGTATGTTACCCTTGGATCACGGTTACAAACATTGGGCGCCCTCTACAGCGTTCCCGAGGGGTGTCTAAATTGCACAGCATGTTGGTCTCCTTTTATGAGATCCTTAAATTTCCATTCTCATTTAATTTCTTCGAAACAGGTATTTTCGGTTCCTCCAGCCTGACATTTACTGCTGATTGACTATGTGCTGATTGACTGTGTTTGGACAAGCCAGGTCACCTGGGCAAGTTGTAATTTGGCCTTTATGTCCACTTCCTTGAGCCCACTAACCCTGTCCATTTGAACCATATTGTTTGGACTGCTTGTTTAATAGGATTGCAATTGCCAATAAACCCTAGCAGGAACTGCCTCCTACGTAGGCCTGGGCGGAGTTTGCAGAGTTCTGCGTGACCAAAAAACTCAGCTGCGCTCCGCGGAGTTCCGCAAGTGGCGGAGTGCGTTAGGTCACACTGATATTTAGTGTCGGGTGTTTGTCGCATGCTGTAAAATCAGTTGGCATGGCACCACAT
The DNA here is from genome assembly GCF_964263255.1 of Lissotriton vulgaris. Taxonomy (NCBI): domain Eukaryota; kingdom Metazoa; phylum Chordata; class Amphibia; order Caudata; family Salamandridae; genus Lissotriton; species Lissotriton vulgaris. Next base: position 825,804,454 of record NC_141689.1, read on the forward strand.
GCATCGCAAGAGGGCGCTGCTTCTTTCTGCTGCTAGAGTAGATGTTCTACTCAAGCAGCGGCTTCCTCAACGCGAACGGAAGGTTTCTCAAAGCAAGCGGCAGTGACCATGCATGACTGCACGTGAGAAATCTTGCCCAAGGGTGGTCTGACGTAAGATTTTCCTCGCTCGCCAATTTAATGTTGGTGAGTACAAGCGAAGAAAAACTCTTCTCTGCTGAGTTTTTCAGAACTCCATGCGCTACGCAGAGCGCGGAGTGGGAAAAACTCTGCAAACTCCTTGAGCGGAGCGGAATATCACGCTCAGGCCTAATCATACCGAGTCTAACAAGGTTTTGTTGCACGCTAAAACATTACCAATTACAGCATCTTAACTAATGTGCCCCCTGGTTTATAACTCAATGAAAAAACAAACTCTAATCGGCAATACACAAGACTTTAAATATATTTGAATACACCAAGATAGGATAAAGGAGGTTCTGGGGGTCTATGCCTCTCCAAGTTCAAGTAACAGTACAGTTTTTAACCACTTTTACCTACATATTCAGGCTCCTGCATCAAAATGTTACAGATTCCAAAGCTGTTTTGTCCAAGGGCATGCCTGGTAGGGCTGGCACATTTAATGAGGCAGATTATCACTTAAATGCATTATGAGTACTGCAAACAAATCATAGAGGCATGTGGGTTACTTGTGTCTATAAAGATGCTGGTCTTAGCTTCTGGGTTTTATTTTGTCTGGTAGATAATGACTGGGTAGATGTCATTCAAAATGAGTATGCAATAATGGTTTACAACCACAATTTTGGGATTTTTTTTTAAAGCCGATTGATTCTTTTAATGAATTGTTGAATATTCGTAGTCTACTAAAGGGTAACCACATTTCAATACCCAAAAATAGGGACGTTCCGAAATTATAGAAGTACGGCTATACTTTTGACTCGGCTGAGTGGCAGAACATGGTTCAATGGACAGTGCTCACCAAATTGGAAAACACAGGTAGGGAGGCAGATACGTCTTTAACACACAGCATTATCTGCCTTCATTAAATTGCTATCCAATAAGGCCTGCTAACTGATGCACTGCAACACATGAAAATGTACCTCCATAAACCATCTCTGAAACAGGGATAGGGCTACATTTACTAAAATTTGCCAGGACAGATGGTGACAACCCGCCAGTGTCCTACCAACCCTGTGACGCCTGGCTACACTAGTCTATCCCCTCCTACTAATTACCATTAGTAGGTTTAGCCCGATCACATCCACCGGTGGGGGAATTACATAAACAAGCAAGGCTATACTTCTTTACACAAAGATGCTATTACACACAACAAAACATATTTAAAGGTAGTGGTACTTCGATTCTTTGAAGGGAGCTCTAAAAATAAACCAGTGATCTTCAACACTCGAAGAGGGTCATTTAGAGCCTGCTGCATTACAACTATAATTTCTATGGTGAAAAAATGAAAGGAGGACCCCACGCAGGCTAATAGGGGACTGGGGGGATGATAGTTATCAAAAAGGACAGGGGTGTCCCCACAAGAAGGACAGAATGGTTCATTGCGGCTCGGAACATACCGGTCGAAGGAACTATTGACGGACTGCCAGGAAGGAAGGAGCAGGGAGGCCGATTAAAGAACCAGAGAACGGACCCAATTTGAAAACGGAGCGCTCTGGAAGCGAATATCTAAGAAATTATACCCGGCACCTAGATTCAATTGGGTGAATGACGATATCCACAATTGATAAAACGGTGGCTCCTCCTGGCAGTCAAATATCCAGCATATTCATGCTGAAAAAACAGTGACATCACAAATTAAGCACAGAATCCTGGGACAGGCCCATCATTCCGAAGCCCACAGGATCCTTATAAGGAGCAACATTGTCCAGTGAGGATAGTAACTCCATCTGGCATAAGAATCAGTCCTGAAGAAGGTATACTAACAGAATACCGAAACGCCGCGTCGACTTGTTTGATTCTTTGTTTTTAAGGCAATTGTTAATAAAATGTATAACATGTGTTTTTAAATATTGTAATAATGCAGAATGATTAATTGTTTTTGAATTATAATAAATCCAAAACAGAGGTTTACCAAACATATGGTGTGGAGATCATCTCTTTTTAATGGTGTTATTTATTAAATACAGCAGATTCTGAATATAACTAGTTCAGTTGAACATATTGTTAAAAATCATCTCTTCCTTCAGCACTTGGTAACTATCAAACACAGCAATATTTGAGTACATATTAGCTATTGTTTAGTTGAAGCATACTGTTAGAAGCTGAATATTACACTCTGTACCTTTACCTTTCCCGCCCGATTGATGGTATGCTGTCTTTTAAAGAATAGGTTCACCATTGTGTGCACTTATTAGGATTGGACACACCTTCATTCTGTCCTTCTTGTGGGGACACCCCTGTCCTTTTTGATAACTATAATTTCTACACATATTTGCATGAGAAACGGCCACTACAACGCGGCCATTTCCATGCATAACTTAACCACGGTCCGAAGTAAATGGTGGCAGGGCAGACATCATAAGACAGAGAGAAGAGACTGCTTGGTGACTGCGTTGGTCAGTTTCAGAATCAGGAGGTGATGAATAGTAAGATTTAGTGACTGAGAGATTATTCACACCATGTCAGACACTAAATATTTCACACAAATACTGGTTTGCCTGAGGAAGAGCACTACATGTTAATATGAATTCATACATTCTACCTCGCACATGTCATTTTCGCTTTGATTGGTTTGTATAATGAGGGCTTTTTCACAAAATGTCTGTGTGCAATTGCGACCTCTTTGAGCAAACTGACTCTCTGTACATCAGGCCCAGAATTTCTTATCACTCTTTCATTTCAAGTTAATGTCGGACTTGATATAAAACTGTAGAACACACGTTCTAGAAAGGGGGCAGAGAGGTGTAAGGCCAGACAGATCAGTTAAGATCATCTATTCCATATCACTGCGAGGGCAGTGCATGTGCACTCATTTGCATACGCAGTGCCGAATATTTGATAATCATGCAGCTGCAAAACTGGTAAGGTATTGAAATTTGACATGTTTGTGTAACTGCTGTTTCAAACACCTATGGATGCTGTGTTAATCTGAAATACGTGGATCCATAGTTGGACTGGGGCAGAATATGGGCCCTTGCACCAAAATGAGAGCTTACCCCACCAATGAATGAGATATCTAAATAGTTGGCCGATGTTTGCAAAACAGGGCAGTTTTGAACATGTAAAGACACGCGGAAAAATGAACTTGCAAGGTGTGGGAAACTGCATGCTACTGTGGTTGCTTTGCTTTCTGCAGGCAGTGCGTGTTTTTATGTCACGAAACCTATAGTAAACACTGGCCAAGCAGACTGTAAAACAGGCCAACAAACACCAAAGAAACACCCCACACACTGACCTGTTCGACCAGCCTTTCGGACACTGCCTTATTGTCCTATAGACTAGTGTGGGGCCCAAAAACAGAGCAAGTATTGCAGTGGTCCTGGCTGTCTGAATACCAAGCGGAAGGAGAAAGAGACACAAAATCACCCCTGGGGATGCAGTCTGACTTCAGACACTCCAGTCAGGACACATGCAAGACATATCCATATCCAGGAGCGGACACGTGATAATGTTGGCAGGCTTTAGGCCCCCTGAAAATCTCTCTGATGAAGCACGCACTAATGCGCGCACATCATCACAGGATATTCCAACTCTTTGATGTGCTGGGTAGACAGAGTTCCCGCACGGTTAGTACTGATGCACTTAACTGCTTATTGACAAGTCAGGGAGCACAAATTACTGCTAATTTGTTAAAGTCACGCATTAGAGACGGGGATTTAAATTGTTTTATAAAGACGAATGCAGTCAACATGAAGCTTTCTTCTATATACACTCTGGATAATTCGGAAATAAAAAAATCGAGTTGATACGTTGTTTGTCTTCCATACTACCTGTTCTCTCGGAAAAGGGATGCAAGCTGTAAACCATTACTCCATGTGCTCTTTGCGCTGCCGAAAGACTTAACAAGAAATGATTTGTGCGCCATGGATCTGTGACACTAATCAGTGAGTGAGCTCTCTAAACTAAGAGAAGGAATCATGCTGAAAAAAAAGCAAACGTGTGTCTGTGGATGGGTGACACGGACAATACAAGCTCTCGGCATTGCTGTGGCGGGGGAGGGGGGCGGGGGAGCGGTAGCCTTTGAAGTCTGATGCCGAGGCACAGACAAATGGTGGTGCGCGATGTGCACGTGGGGGCGAGGGAGCAGCAGCCTTTGAAGTCTGATGCCGAGGCACAGACAAATGGTGGTGTGTGATGTGGCTGGTGATGGCGTGCACGCGCATAGATCACATGAACTGTATGCGATCTGCAGTTTGATTGAGTTTTTGAACTGCCTACTATAATCTCACCTATCTATCCCTGCGGGATAGAATAGTCGAGACCTAAAAAAGGGGGCTTGGGGGGTCCCCCCCCCAAAAAAAAGCATGAGAAAAACAGGGGCTTGGGGGGGTTTCCCCCCCAATAAAAAATGCACCTGTAAAAGTTTCTATCTGGAGGGAATCGGGAGGCAATCAGCGCCGTTAGAGGGAACAGAAAGTCACTCCGTTTCCACTTAAAGACGTGCAACGTCAACATGGAAGAACATTGAGAAGAGACGACAAGGAGATGTAAGTGGAATATTAGATTTAAGAAAAAAAAAACAGGTGTCCGATTTAAGGGTTAAGGGAAGGGGAGGGGTATTTGTAAGAATGGTTTAGGGGTGGGGGAATAACCTTTACCAAGAGTATGACCTTACCATGCATGAATTTACAATGAAAATCGTTGTAAAAGAATGCGTGGTAAAGGAATATTTGTGGTAAAGGTTATGCGTGGGAAAGGCATTCCGTTGTAACGCATGCGCGGAAAAGGCATGCGTCACAACGGAATGCGTTGTAACATCATACAACAATTTGCACCAGCTAAACTAAAACTTGTCGGGTGAGGATGTGGAAATGAGCAGCGATACCAATGCTACCACCAGATATTACTCAAAATTAACATCAGTACAGCTATCACTGCAAGCATTGCCAGAGTGTTCGCTGTGGGTTCGCAATCAGGGCCTATGGGTCTGATTACGAGTTTGGCAGTCTCGCAGCGGGCCGCCACACTAGTGCCTCGCTGCAAGACCACCAAACCTGTAGTCACACAGCCCGCCAGGTTGGGATTTACATCCTGGTCTGGTGGTTGGTGATTTAGCTGTGCCTTTCTAAGGCTCATGTGAGCCTTAGAAAGGCAGTGCCACGGGACCGCCAAAGCACATTCCCACACGGAAAGAAATGTACCATGCCATGCATTTCTTTCTGTGCTGTAACTGGGGGTGCAGGCATACAGTACCCTGTACATACTGTACATGTGACCCCCTGTATGCACCCCCATGCACAGAGGCAACACAGTGGATAGCTAGGCCTACTGCCACCTGGGGCGGCCCCTAACTTTGCTGCCCGGTACAGGAGGTAAGAGCGGGGGTGGGGAGTAGCAGCCGATGGACGACTTGTTCCAGGGGATTTGCCAGCTGAAAGATGATTTGTTCTCGGTGCGGGGGTGGTGGTAGTCGACAGACACGACTTGCTCACCTCTGCTGCCCCCAAAAAGTGTACCACCAGGGGCGACCCCCCCCCTCTCTCCCAGCTATGCCACTAAGGCAACAGGGGCAAATTAGACAGCTGTACTGTACCAACAAACTTTATTTTGATTGGCTCCTAATCGGGAAGAATCATAGCCAGAAGCAGAGAACACCATTTTTTGTGTTGTGTTCAGTGCTGTTTCCGACAGCATTTCTGTTTGCAGAGACAAAATATGAATATTTGGACATGGAAACCAATAGGTACATTGAGCAGTATATCATGAGCTTACAATATGCATTATTTACTTAGTATCAACATGGTGCATATTTGGAACATCAGATTGGTTTATGTAATCCAGGCCTAGGGTGTCCTGAAGTAGTTGTCCCCTGAAACCTGTAAAGTGGTCATTTTGGTCTCCTCTCCCACCCTGTGGTGTGTCTTCAGGCATCAGAATATCAGAGAAACACAAAGGGAATTATTGCATTGTTTTCACTTTGTGCTCTCGTTCTGTCTGTCCTTCAAGAAAAATAAGTTGTTATTGTTTGTTTTGAAAATATAAGTTAGCCATTATTTCTTTTATGTTTTTTAGATTTTGGTGATAAGGATACCTGCAGCCTTTATGAAATTTACGGCCCAAATCGTAAAGTTCAACCTGTAGTTCCTCTGACTTACTCTTGAAATTTCAGGTGTAAATCAAATCTACTCTCGAACGAATGCTTTGTGAGTCGGGTATTTAAAATATAAAACTCCCCTACTAATAAACAGAGTAAATGGCAGACACAAATTGTAACTATTAGATGAGCAGGACGGTGAGATCACTTGTATATATACATTGCCTGGCCAATCACTGTGCTCAAAGCTCAGCTGGTCGAACGAGGCCAACAGTATTCATCACAGAAGGGAAAGTATCCTTTCAGTTCCACCACAGGCCAGCATGATCAAAGAAGGCAGACATGGGATAGGCTGACAACTTACACAGTGGCAGCTCCTCCTCTATGGCGGAGGAGCGTCGCCGTACTGCTTTCAAGCAGTACGAAGAAAAAGCATAAAATGATAATAACTTTAAGTTATTCTAATTTTCTGCTTTGTGCTGCTTTGTGAGCAGGCGGGTGGGAGGGGCTGATCTGCTCTCAGAGCAGGGCAGGTGATTGGAGTGGTTTGCCCACTACTAAGTGCGCAATGACTGTTTGGCCGGACCAATCTCCATGCAGGCTGCATTAAGCCTGCGTGGAGAACAAGCCCAGCCCCCCACTCCCTGGTTGAGCGTAGAACCAGGACGCTCAAAACTAATCACAATGCTGCATTGCAGCATTTTGATTTGTCAGGGGAGCTTTGGTGCCTACCAGTCACAATGCAGCATTGCAGCGTTGTGATTGGTCAGTGGGCATGACGGGGCTTCCATCCAAGATAGAGAAGAGCAGGAGCGGAGAATCGGGACACAGCGCAAAGGTAAGTTTATTTATTTATTTTAAATATGCGCAAACCCCCATGCAACTTCCCCACGCGACCTACGACCAGCACGCACTGCCACCCGTGAGCCATGCCAGCCACCACTGGACTTACATAAACAATGAATACTTTGCTCTGAACGTAAGATGTTTGCTTTTGTAAGATGCAATAGTCTACCTGTGGTAAACCTCTGGGAACACAGAAACCCACCTATTGGTGACAAATGCAGGCGTAATAGAGGAGTGAAGAAAAACGTAAGCCATTTTGTTCTTACCTGTGCATCACATCAGTTACTCTGAAAGAAAACGTTAAAGGGAATTAGACAGACAGGCACTTCACTGTTTCAGGTTCTAACTAGCAAAGGGATACCTGAAAATTGATCTGAAAAGATTAAGTACGTGACTTAAAAGAATCTGTTGAGTACTTGATCTGTTTCCTTTCCTTTTCTTTTCTTTTATCTTTTCTTTCTCTCTAATTTCCTTATTTTAGCTGCACCAAGGAAAGGAGGGGTGGTTAAAATGAAAATTGATGTGTGCTCTTTGCTTTGTGGTGATGTTTTGCTGTCTGAGATTTGTACAGAGTATGTAACAAGGGTTCACCTAATATGAGTCACTGGGACCTGGGTAGTAATAGTACTGAGAAAAGGGGTCCCAGCAAGTGAAAGCATAATATATTCAAGGTAAGAAGCAATAAAGAAACTGTTATTTCTCATGCATTGTTGTTTAATCACAATGTAAGTATGTCTTAAATAGCACAACGTGTATATATGAATAATTTACACAATATTTACAAGTGCCCCGGGGGGGGGGGGGGCGGGGGAGGTGGAAGGGGAGAGTGGTATTGTGAGGGAAAGTGTGGGTAAAGGATGGTGACATAAAACTAGGCCAAAAGGCCTCACTATGTTCTGTAGTTCTTGTCCAACAAAGACAAATGGACTTTTAGTTCAAAAAAATCAATTATGAACATATCATACTCCACATAATACAATAAATGTTAAGTTTGAGGGGTGGAGCTGAAAAGAAACACAGAGCTGTCGACGTTTCGACGCCTTGGAAACGCAGGTACTAATTATTCCCTTGCAGTGGGGTCTTCATCAGGACGGGGGACGGGGCAGGAAGCCTAATAGGTAAGTAACGAATGCATAAATAAGTAAATTGCGTAAATCATGATGAATTCATCAACCATTAAGCACACAAAAGAGATTGAGAAAAGACATACCCAACGGTTGCTTGTCATATGCGGGGATGGAAGAGAGGAGAGACGCTATCGAAGAAGAGGGACTCGGGATCCTACAAATTCAGAAGAAATAATTAACTGTCTGGAAGATCGTAGTCCTACAAAATCAGAAGAAATAGTTGGCTGTCTAGAAAGTTGGTCATAGTAATACATAAAAGCGAATGGTTGCTGGAGTTAGGGCACTTACTAAATAGATGGAACCAGGTCGGCCATCACAGGGTGGTCTTAATAGTAGCAGCGTTCAGGGTCCGCCCGTGGGCTGGGGCACCTCGCAGTAAAAACGCTGTGGCGTAGATCGTTTTAACAAAGTGGTACGTCTGTGAAAAGGACCAGAGTTTTACTAAGACTGACAGATCATAGTCCTCCAAAGTCAGAAGAAATAGTTGACTGTCTAAAAAAGTTGGTCATAGTGGCACATAGAATTAAATGATTGCTGGAGTTAGGGCGCTTACTAAATAAATGGAACCGGGTCGGCCATCACAGGGTGGGCTTAATAGTAGCAGCGTTCAGAGTCTGCCCGTGGGCTGGGGCACCTCGCAGTAAAAACGCTGTGGCGTAGATCGTTTTAACAAAGTGGTACGTCTGTGAAAAGGACCAGAGTTTTACTAAGAGTGACGACTGCAGGCACATAGAGAATAACTACATCCGGAGGTAGGGGGATGCGCTTACCCGATGTAGAAGGAATTAATCCATCTGAGGCCGAAGCGCGGTCAGCAATGGAGACCGGCTCCTTCCTGGTTGTTCTATAGTCATGGAAACAGGCACACGTGACCTTGGACGTCACGAAAAATCATGGCGAGAGAGACAACTATAAGAAATTGTAAGGAGTGAATAAAACGGGCTATTATTGTATGCAGATTTTCATTAGAGATACTGGGGACAAAATATTTCAATCATGTGAGCGATTGGTATTTAACACAACCCTGTGTATGGATAAGAAAGTGTTTAACAATTTAACACATTCAGCATATCGAGTGATAATGAAGACACATTTCAATATAAGATGTACAACACCAAATAATAAAATCATGAGCTGGAAAAAGAAACTTATATGACAACATGCGTTCATTGGTATATAGCAATATACTGATCACACGAATATTAAAAACCATCTTTATAAAGAAAAGGATTCATAGATAGGAGTTCATATGGGACAGATATAGCAGCCAGAGTTAGTTAATAGATATAGGGAGTGAAAACCCCATTAATTCAGCGTAGCTAGTTGTGAAAAAGAGCTATCATTCTCGTTAAGGCCATTGTGTATGGAGTCAAAGTGAAACATCCATTTGAGTTCTCGTATATTAAGAATGTTAGAGATATTGCCACCTTGGGGTCCCAATGTGACTTTTTCGGGAATCACCCAATTAAAATTATCCGCAGGGTGTTGTGCAGATATGAAATGTTCAACCAACGGTGCGCCTTGTACTTCACAACGTATGCGACTAGCATGTTGCAGGATTCTGGCATTGGCCTTTTGTTGCGTTTGGCCAATATATATCTGGTTTCAGGGGCACACTATGGCATAAATGATGTTATTTTTGTTGCAATTGGTGAATGTTTTCAGTGGCACTCTGTGTTGATTATAGTGAAACTCCTTGGTTTGTACCGTATTGTCACAAGCCTTGCATTGCCTACATCTATGATGGCCTATGATGGGTGGGAGATTCCACATGGTTGTTAATGTTTGTTCCTCCCTGGGTTGCAGAAACGATCTCACCACATGATCTCTCACGCTTTTTGCCTTTCTAAAAGCATGTAAGGGTGTGCTCTCTTGTCCTACTTCCTCAGCAACCAGTTTCCATTGTTTGTTAATCACACGTTTTGTTTTGTTACTTTTTGTTGAAAAAGTTGTAACGCACACAAGTCTTTGTTCAGGCTGGTCTATTTTTTCTCTGGGAGTCAGTAAATGTTCGCGGGGGTTGTACCACGCATGTTTCCTAGCTCGTTTGATGATTCTTTTCGGATAGCCACGTTGTAGTAGGCGGTCGGAGAGATCGAGGGATTCAGCAATATAATCTTCTTTGTTCGAGCAGTTCCTACGAATACGTAGGAACTGCCCAAAGGGCAGGTTGTCCTGCAGGGCTCTCGGATGGTGGCTATTGTATTGTAGAAGAGAGTTTCTCTCTGCCGGCTTACGGTATAGTGTTGTTTGGAGGATGCCAGACTCCTCATAGATGGTAATGTCCAAGAAATCGACCTTCTTCTTGTCCGAATGCATAGTAAATTTCAAATGTGGTGATTGCTGATTAAGCTATGAATAGAAGGATGTCAATTCAGTGTGATCGCCATTCCATATCAGGAGTATATCATCTATATATCTCATCCAGAGACCGAGTCGGTCTCTGAATGGATTGAAGTTGTTCAAGATGACGTTATCCTCAAAGGTAGACATGTATATAATCGCTACATCAGGGGCAAAAGTAGCCCCCATGGCTACACCTTTGGTTTGGAGGAAAAATTGATCCTTGAAAATAAAAAAGTTCTTGGTCATTGCTATCCTGAGCAGGGCAATAATGAATTCAGTTCCGGCCAGCACACTCAACAGAGAGATATATAGATGATATACTACTGATATGGAATGGCGATCACACTGAATTGACATCCTTCTATTCATGGCTTGATCAGCAATCACCACATTTGAAATTTACTATGCATTCGGACAAGAAGAAGGTCGATTTCTTGGACATTACCATCTATGAGGAGTCTGGCATCCTCCAAACAACACGATACCGGAAGCCGGCAGAGAGAAACTCTCTTCTACAATACAATAGCCACCATCCGAGAGCCCTGCGGGACAACCTGCCCTTTGGGCAGTTCCTATGTATTCGTAGGAACTGCTCGAACAAAGAAGAATATATTGCTGAATCCCTCGATCTCTCCGACCGCCTACTACAACGTGGCTATCCGAAAAGAAGCATGAAATGAGCTGGGAAACGTGCGTGGTACAACCCCCGCGAACATCTACTGACTCCCAGAGAAAAAATAGGCCAGCCTGAACAAAGACTTGTATGCGTTACAACTTTTTCAACAAAAAGTAACAAAATAAAACGTGTGATTAACAAACACTAGAAACTGGTTGCTGAGGAAGTAGGACAAGAGAGCACACCCTTACATGCTTTTAGAAAGGCAAAAAGCGTGAGAGATCATGTGGTGAGATCGTTTCTGCAACCCAGGGAGGAACAAACATTAACAACCATGTGGAATCTCCCACCCATCATAGGCCATCATAGATGTGGGCAATGCAAGGCTTGTGACAATACGGTACAAACCAAGGAGTTTCACTATAATCAACACTGAGTGCCACTGAAAACATTCACCAATTGCAACACAAATAACATAATTTATGCCATAGTGTGCCCCTGCAACCAGATATATATTGGCCAAACGCAACAAAAGGTCAAAGCCAGAATCCTGCCACATGCTAGTCGCATACGTTGTGAAGTACAAGGCGCGCCGTTGGTTGAACATTTCATATCTGCAGAACACCCTGCGGATAGTTTCAATTGGGTGATTCTCGAAAAAGTCACATTGGGACCCCGAGGTGGCAACATCTCTAACATTCTTAATATACAAGAACTCAAATAGATGTTTCACTTGGACTCCATACACAATTGCCTTAACGAGAATGATAGCTCTTTTTCACAACTAGCTACGCTGAATTAATGGGGTCTTCACTCCCTATATCTCTTAACTAACTCTGGCTTCTATATCTGTCCCATATGAACTCCTATCTATGAATCCTTTTCTTTATAAAGATGATTTTTAATATTCGTGTGATCAGTATATTGCTATATACCAATGAACGCATGTTGTCATATATGTTTCTTTTTCCAGCTCATGATTTTATTATTTGGTGTTGTACATCTTATATTGAAATGTGTCTTCATTATCACTCGATATGCTGAATGTGTTAAATTGTTAAACACTTTCTTATCCATACACAGGGTTGTGTTAAATACCAATCGCTCACATGATTGAAATATTTTGTCCCCAGTATCTCTAATGAAAACCGGCATACAATACTAGCCCGTTTTATCCACTCCTTACAATTTCTTATAGTCCTGTCTCTCTCGCCATGATTTTTCGTGACGTCCTAGGTCACGTGTGCCTGTTTCCATGACTATAGAACAACCAGGAAGGAGCCGGTCTCCATTGCTGACCGCGCTTCGGGCTCAGTTGGATTAATTCCTTCTACATTGGGTAAGCGCATCCCCCTACCTCCGGATGTAGTTATTCTCTATGTGCCCGCAGTTGTCACTCTTAGTAAAACTCTGGTCCTTTTCACAGACGTACCACTTTGTTAAAACGATCTACGCCACAGCGTTTTTACTGCGAGGTGCCCCAGCCCACGGGCGGACCCTGAACGCTGCTACTATTAAGACCACCCTGTGATGTCCATCTATTTAGTAAGTGCCCTAACTCTGGCAACCATTCGCTTTTATGTATTACTATGACCAACTTTCTAGACAGCCAACTATTTCTTCTGATTTTGTAGGACTTCGATCTTCCAGACAGTTAATTATTTCTTCTGAATTTGTAGGATCCCGAGTCCCTCTTCTTCGAGAGCGTCTCTCCTCTCCTCCATCCCCGCATTAGACAAGCAACCGTTGGGTATGTCTTGTCTCAATCTCTTTTGTGTGCTTAATGGTTGATGAATTCATCATGATTTACGCAATTTACTTATTTATGCATTCGTTACTTACCTATTAGGTTTCCTGCCCCGTCCCCTGTCCTGATGAAGACCCCACTGCAAGGGAATAATTAGTACCTGCGTTTCCAAGGGGTCGAAACGTCGACAGCTCTGTGTTTCTTTTCAGCTTCACCCCACAAACTTAACATTTATTGTATTATGTGGAGTATGATATGTTCATAATTGATTTTTTTGAACTAAAAGTCCATTTGTCTTTGTTGGACAAGAACTACAGAATATAGTGAGGCCTTTTGGCCTAGTTTTATGTCACCATCCTTTACCCACACTTTCCCTCACAATACCACTCTCCCCTCCCCCCCCCCCCCCCCCCCGGGGCACTTGTAAATATTGTGTAAATGATTCATATATACATGTTGTGCTATTTATGACATACTTACATTGTGATTAAACAACAATGCATGCGAAATAACTGTTTCTTTATTGTTTCTTACCTTGTATATATTATGCTTTCACTTGCTGTGACCCCTTTTCTCAGTACTGTCTGAGATTTGTACAGTATCATGCCTTCTTCATACAACAGCCTTCGTTTTAATAAAGGTCAGCTTCCATTTTAACACCTGCATTGCCATGTACAAAGGACCCCAATAACAAATATGTCCTACATCACAACCATCCTCAAAGCCTTACAAGCAGGTTCATGTCAAAGAGAGATCTCTTTCAAAAGCACTGTGCCTTTTTCACAAGACCTCTTGCTCTTAAAGCCTTCCACATCTCTGCAGAATTTTTCAACCAGACAAACACACCTCATGCCTGGCATGACTTAGTACAGGGTGTGTGGGGAAGGGGGTCCTCCAGGTTTTGCAATCCAATCTGTGTTATTGTGTTCGTGCATGCATGCATGCGTGCATGCGTGTGTGTGTGTGCACGTGCAATGGTCTGTAAAACAATACCTCATAGAAGCCTTTTTTCCACTGAGCTGAAAGTATGACAAAGGGCAAGATTAATGCTTTAATGTCGCACATTTTTCCATGGGTCTATCGATCAGAAGTATGATTTGAGTTGATTTTCTGAATCAGATGGCAGAGGCAGAGCTGGATTTCCTCTTTCATTTGTGGTGTCTGTCCTCCTGGCTAAAGATGGGATCATGTCTAAGCTAGGGGAGATCCTGATAGTAACTCCCTGGAAACAGGGGGGCTGATTACGATGTCGGGACACCGTTTCAGAAATGGGACTGACCGACCTTCGGTCGGCGGTCCCGACCGCCTGATTAGGATGCGCCCGAACACTGTTTGGTCGCATTCCGACATTTCCCTATGGAAGCATGTGTTAAGGCTGTAAACTGGCCGTAGTACAAGCTCCCATAGGGAAATGGGAGGTGGTGTTAATCCCTGCAGCCCGTCACATCATAAAACCAAAACAGCCTTCTGCACAATGCTGCAGTAACTTCATCTTAGGGAGAGTGTTTACCGACCTCTAAGCTGAAACTAATTGTATCTCCTATTAGACAGAATTTGACAGCCAAGATGCCTGCCACGGGATGCAGGGATTAACAGGGGGGGACCAGAGGTGTCCCCTTGACCCCCAACCAGAGGCCGCAGGGAAAAGGGGCCCTGCTAGGAGCCCCAAACATGCTTTCCGACAGAGTTTCCATGTAGGAAAGGCAGGTATGGATGCCCTTCTGGAAACCGTGCATCGTAATCATGAAGGTATAAAACGCCACCCATTTGGATTACGTACTGGTTCTGACAGGCCGACGGGCTCCATGAGCCTATTGGTAGCCAGCCGCAATGACCGGCCAGTTTCAGTTCCGAATTGAAACCAATGATACCTAAGGTCAGAGGCCTTACGACCGACATCATAATAGGCCCCAGGGTGTCGGTGCACACCAATTGCTTGATTCACTTTCTCTGCTTCATTCGTTCTGGAGCTGAATTGAGGACTGCAGAATATGGGGAGGAGCCGAAGGCCCACAGACAGTCTTGCTTTGTGTGGGTTTCCCTGGGCTCGTGAGGTACTTACAGAGTGTCAGCTTTCATCATGGGTTGTGCAGCACAGTGTCAATAATGGGTTGGGGTGCATGGTAGACCTCCTAATCAAACTGAGTTCCTGCTAAATGTAAGCTTTTTTATGTCTAATTTAAAAGACATTACAATAAAACTTCTTATTATCTCATTTTTGATAGGTAATCAGTATCAAGGAGAACTGCATACATCATTATGATAAAAGACGACTAAGGTCCAGATTTACAAAGAGTTTTGTCAGGTTTGCATTTCTTTTTTAACACAACCCAACGTAAAGTCTTCTGCTGGGATAGACAAACCAATGGAAAACACACAATTGCATTGATATGTATCCCAGCTTAGCACAATGCAGTGCACTGCCCTCCCATATGTTACTTTGAATCAAGGGAGTGTTCCAGGGGTGGTGCATAGACATTTCTGTCCAATCACCCCTGGGTTTTCACACAAATCCATATCTTCAAAGAATTTTTTGACCGGAGATTTGCACAAGAATCCTGCACCTCCCTGAGTCAGACGTAACCTACAGAAATATTTTCAATTCTCCTCCTGTTTTATTTTGTGCATGGGTGCTACATTCTGCAGCACACAAACAAAGAGGAAAATGTCTTAAAGTATAGTTTTTGTGCAGGAAGGAACCCCTTGTACAAAACCTATGAAAGGCGCAAAGCAGACACTCTTGAATTATGGCGCAAGGGTGCCTGCATTGGTGCATGGCAGTCACAAGTGCGCCAGCACAGGGAGAGAACAGAACTGCACCACTTCCAAGTAGAATATGGTGCCACTCTGGTCTCTCCTGATCATGCAATACAGCACAGCGCAGCAACTTTACGTCTGTGCTGCATTGTATAAACTCTTTGTAAATATTCCTAAAATTATCTTTAAAAAGTGCATGTTTGATCCTGCAGATAGGCCAGAAATAATCTAGTACAGATCTCATAGTACTACTATTAGAGTCAAATATTTATTTTAAAATATTATACTCCCATGGACCTGACATAACTCTGAGGCTAACTGTGAGTGGTGTGACAATTAAATTATTACAGTTGATAATGAGGGTCTCACACAGAGTTGCAATATTTATACACACACAGCTGTTAACTGACTAGGTTAACTGGGACATTTTAAGCCAGTCTTAGCTTTTTAGCCAGAATTGCTGTGCATTCTGGGATGTGTAATTTTGTTTTTAACTTGTCATCTGGGACACTTTAAGCAAGCATTGATGTGCATTCTGAGTCCTGTAGTTTTGGGCATTAGAAATCTCTCTCGCTGCACAGTGCTTTGCAAGTACACATATAGTTGTCAAGTACCCCCACCCCCCCCATGTCATATTTGTCACTTTATGCCAGTCTTAGTTTTAAGGTCGAGCCTGGGCAGTGCATGCGCTGCTCTGTGAGGCATGCTGTATTCGAGAATGGACTTGAAGTCCCACCCATTCCCCGCCCATATTTTCCATTGGCTTGTGTCATTGTCCTTTGTAAATGCTGGCTTCTGGTTTGTTAATAGGCTTGTTAGTCCCTCCTTATTACCGCCATGTCTTCATTTGTAACCTCCCATGAGGACTGGCCATTTTACTTCTGTTATTACACTGTATGTCTTATTTAGTCTGTAAGCACTATTTTCTTTAATGTGTTTCTCTTACTGCACGCATGACATGCTTTCCTGCACTATTCAGCATGCCTTGTGCGCTTTCACTTTCAAAACAGAATAATAAAAGGCATTGTCATTTACAATGCAAATAGCTTAAACTCTCACAAATGCAAGACCCATTGTTTAGCCAGTATTGTTGTGCATTTTCGGACTTCTAGTTTTGGGGACTCGTAAACCCTGTCTGCACAGTGCTTTGTTTGTGCACACATAGCTGTCAAGTAACCCAGTATAATATAGGACACATTAAGTCTGTCTTCGTTTTTAAGTCAACATTTCTATGCATTCTGGGACATGTAGTTGTTTTTACTTGTCATATGAGGCACTTTAAGCCAGCATTGCTGTGCATTCTGGGGTTTGTAGTTTGGGGGGTTATAAATCCCTATCTGCACAGTGCTTGTGGATACACTATAGGGCATTCAAAGTCATATAACAATAACAGCCTTAAACTAGCTGGAGGTGCCCTTGTGACGTGGTGCCACTTTGCAGCTGTGCAAACGTATTCTTCAATGTTGCCAATGTTCTTCCTGTTTTGCTAGATATGGTTACTACGCTACTGTGATACTCAACATATTTTCATGAGAGAGTCTTGCACAACCATAACTGGACTAGGAAGCCTCAAACAGCCTAGACCTGGATGTCCCTCAAACGTACAGGGATTGATGTCACTTGAGTACACACACAAGTTGTGAGCAGGAGGTGTGCACACCTGCTGCCCATGATATCTGTGTTTTGCGTGGGATGCTTACATTACTCCTTACTTCCCATGATGCATCTGACTGTTGGTGTTGGATTCCACTACACCTTGCTTTACGTGTTTGATGGTATGGTATCAATATTTATATACTTACTACCCGTTGCAAGGCACTGATGCATTTTTCGAATACGTAGCACACTATCCACATGAGACTACTTCAGTAGAAGCAAGGAAGTGTAGAATCTGAACCACATAATGTCATTGGCCGAGTCAGGTAGTAAATGTCATATCTGCTCAATTAGCTTAAGTTCCTATTTTAGAGTTTGGTGGATGAGTTACTCCATTAACATTGTAGTGTGCTATAGTCTACGTCTCTTGTAATAGGGTGTGTGGAATAAACACCATTTTGGTGATGAAGTATCCCATCCACCAAACTCTAAATAATTCCTACAGTGTTGTGTTCAGAATTCGATTACTTAAAGGTCATTCTGTTTATAAATCTTTGTATTCCAAGAACTAAACCTACGTAGGTACATAGTTCAGTTGACTTTGGCTCTCTTACATTTGTGAGAATCTGGGCAGTGATCCACATTGGTATTAAATATTTATTCCCGACATTTGCCAATTTGGCTTAAGGAAAACAAATATTGTTTCCTTTCCCAAACGCGCCACTATTAAGGTAGCATGTGTGTGATACACTGAGTGGATTAGCAGCCCATTCCACCCCACTTAATGCTGTCTTCACTACCCAACCAGAGGACAGGAGAGCACATTTCCTTGCTTGCACTAGGGCCCTTGCTGTGCTACTGTTCCCAAATATCATTATTAGAACATTCAGTTTCATCCATTACTTTTCATCTAGAGAACAATCTCATCTATCGGACATCCTCAGAATGGTTGTGTCATCAACCGTCCCCACACCAAGACACTGGCCTCTCCCCACACCAAGATACTGGCCTCCCCAAGCCCTTTCTCTTTCATCAGCTTGTAAAGCTGGGTCCAGGGAGCTAAGGGCGTGACACAGCTCCTTGCAGCCCTGCGGAGTTTAGAGTGGGGTGCTCCATTCATGGGCCCTTGTTCAAACTAAAGCCAAAGAATATCTGTGGGATATAGGTGTTTCAGGGAGTCTCAGGATCCATTCAGCAAATTCTGAAGGGGGGCCATCATTTTGTGTTACACTACTACTAAGTCTGGGGTTGGTTACCTAGCCCTTCTTTTTTGTCAGAGATCACCACAGCCCTTTTTTGCTTTTTGGGCACTAGAATCTCTGCTATGAAGATTCTGAAGAGGTCTGCAAAATCTACATCTTCCACTTGTTCAGTGGTTACCAATATACTGTGCTAAACTCTTTGGTACGATTGCCCTGCAACCTCCATGCACTTGAGGCTGGTCAGAAACATAGCATCAGCAGCACCACTGACCCTGTACTGAAGTTGGGGTTTGGCTTTTCGGGTTGTAACCAAAGTGTTTTTATCCTATTCATTACATACAACAGGCATTTGGAGCATCAAAATTTCATGGAATTCAATAGCTGCACTATGGCCCTGATTCTGCGGTGGCGGTCAGACCGCTGCCTGCTCTCCAGTCCGACCACCCAATTACAACAATGGTGGTCAAACCTACAGAAGACTACTGCCACTGCCAGGAGCCTGGATCCCGCAGCGATGGGGAAAGCACCAGGGACTGGAGGCAGTGCTGATGCCGGCATCGTCGTGCCTATTCCAACCCACCTTTCCACCAACCATTTCAGAGCAGGGACCCCATTGTGAAAAAGATGCAAGAAAGGCAGGGAAGGGGCCCCAAACGGGGCCCACAGGTGTTTCAGCCCATTGATTATTGTGGCTGGGGGCATATATTGTGCCCCCTTTGCCTGCACTGTCGTGCGTGCACTGTGTGCCAGGCACAACATGGTGCATGGCCACAGTGCGCGCACGACAGGGCAGGTGCTGCAAAGCGGGGGCATTGCCTTCAGGCTCACTCTGTGAGTTGAAGCATGCTGCCAGACTGCTGCCGGCCTTATGCCGGCCTGGCTGTAAACTCAAAATGCGGCAGTCCCACTTTCTCCTAGCCACCGATGCTGCAGGCTGGCGGTCCGACCCCCAGGGATGAAATCAGACCCTATTTATCCCCAAGAACTACTCTTGCAGTTACACCCCTCTTTCACCCAAAGCATATTGAGGCATTTTCTAACTGCACCTTGTGTTTACACATAAAATAAATGGATGCATAAATAAAAACATCAGAAACAAGGAGGCTGTGTACTAGAAACCACATGCATATTACAGATAAGCAAATGTGTAATAAAACTGTGGAATACCATTAGCATACAAACTCCAACAACATTCTTAGAGGGTGACGGTACAAAAAAAAGGTCGTTTTTCTTGCATAGATTCCTTACTATTGAAAGCAAATCTGTCTTTATCAAAATGCCAGTACGTCAGTTTTTGAAATTTGTAAGAATCTCAATAACCCCTACTGTCCCTCCGCATGTGGTCTCTTCGAAGATCTGTCTCTCTGTTTCTACAGCAAAATAGAAATTATCAAGAATTCCCTAGAATTCCATCAATTGGTCCCAGGCACAAACATTTGGCAGGCCACATTATCAATGTTATTTTAGAACCTAGCGGTCTAAACTCAGTCACTGGAAACAATTAGACAACCTGTAGAAATCACCATGTAATTCACTTTAGCATTACATTCTCAACAACACCTTCACCAACAGGTACTCCTTCAAGACTCTGAAAGAAACTTGACAATCTCTTTGCAGGAAAAACTTACTGCTATACAACATTTGAACCTAGAAATGCCCATAAATTCCAGCTATGCTTGACAAAGACCCTTCAAGCAAAGGTTCCACCAAAACAACTGTTTCTGAACCCGTTACCAGAAAGAGAAATTGTTCAATTCTGATATAATTCTAATATAAAACTATGTAAAACAGGAACCAAAAGTCTTATAGAAAACAATGGAGAAAAACACAAACAAAATGATAAATTAAACTCCAATACAGTACAGAATATAAATAATTCCTACTAAAGAAAGCCAAAAGATTTCACTACATTCATCTCATCTCAGAGGCTATGTGCTCTGGTAAAGGCCTGTTTAAAATACTCTCTGAACTCTGTATTCAAGTGTGCACATCAGTAAGTGTAGAACATACCCTTAGTCCATGCAGTTCCTTGGCAGGCCACTTTGTCAGAGAAACTGACAACCATGAAACGTGCTTTCTCCTTAAACCAGGAATTCCTTTTAAAGGCCTCCATTGTGAACCTCTTCGTATCATGCTTCCTTCAAAGAAGAATCGTCAATGTGGTCTTCAACCAAAATTCTCATGAGAATCTGTAAACATTGTAGGATCACCGGCATATAAAAAAAGCTTTAAGAAATTGCTGCTGTCTTAACTGTGAGAGCACTCAAATCACCCTTATCAACTGAAGAACTCCAACTGTAGAACTCCAGAGTGACCGAAAAAATATCTTACATTAAACATCATACTAGGAAAGTGGGGGCTTGTTCAATTGATCTGTAAAATTAGAAACCGATATCTATTACTCTGTTTCTAGGTATATTCATGAAAATAGCAGCATTATCTGAGAACACCATCCTCATTGAACAATACAAACTCCTTTCAGACGCAGGGAAAGTTTGAGATAAGGAAGGATTACGAAATCAGCCATAATCTCCGTCTAGAATAACCTTCAGAATGTGGTCGATACCAAAGGAGTCACAGCTCAATTCCTTCTATTCTTATCATCAGCATTGAAATCTGGGGGCACCAACTACTGTTACAAAGAACAAACAGCACAGGAATTGAGGTCAATGTGCTCATCTGGATAAAGTTCCTCATCCCTGAGGCCCAAATTCTCACACTTACACCCCAATGCTCAAAGGCATTCATCTCTAAGGTAGGTGTCCCAGGAGAATAAACAATTGCTTCTCTTCTCCTTAATGTACACTGTGACCAGTTCCTGACCTGTAGACCTTCAGCTTAGGTGACTGCTTACAAACCAATGAATAATTACCGGACGTTTAACTCAGCAAAAATGAAAACTCTCACCTGAGGACTTTGGCAGCATTTCGACTTTCTTTGTAACAGGAACCTGGGTTATCAGCAACCACATTAAAGGAGGTGAAAAATCTTGATGTAACCAAAAATTCTAACTTCTCACTCATAATCCCAGTTAACAAAGGGATCAAGGTTGCTTTCTTTCATGATCAGAAAGTTAGGATGTATCTTCCCCTAGGTAGGCCTATTAGACCGGAATCAGGTATAAGAAGAGCCTGTGTCATCATGACTTGACTATATCAATGGCCTCTCATCAGACTTAAAAAAAAAATAATAGGCAAGCCACAGTAAATCCAGCCTGTCATAGCTAGAATTCTAAATTTAAGTGGTTGAGAGCACATAACCCTGGCCCATTACACCCATTGCCAGATCCAAAATGAGCCTCTTGCAAAATGCTCTGCATTGCACTGTATTGTCAAAGCAGAAACCACAGATCAAAAGCAGCATCTCTCCTAAACACTTTCTTTTTTTAAATGCTTGTATCAGAAGTAGTCATACAGATGTGCAATCTCTGGAATAGGCTTCCACAGAAAAAAGGCATCATCAACAGCCATCTAGAATTCATATAGGCAGTAAGACCTGGGTGGTCTAGAAATCATGATTTAAGAAACTTAACAGACGACAAGGCAATTGGTTGAGAGGAACTTCTACTATCTACACCCCTATACAGATGCCTATTGTTCTAGGCCTCTCCCCTTATCCGGTCACAAAGAGCTGAAATTTAGAAGTGTTTGGACAAAATGTCAAGAATATTGGGACATCAAAAGTATTGTGGACACAAATGTCGAAGGTAAAAATATTGTTTTTAGTGTTTTTAATATTGCTGTAAAAATATCTTTTTTTGATAATATTGTAGGTAGTACTGTTTGTAAATATTAATTATTATGTATTGAGTTGTAGTGTGTCTGTATGTGTATAATTTTTTAGTAAGTTATTTTTTGTACTCCTGAAACTGTTTACATTTGTATTTGTACTTTAGTATATAAATAATTGTTGCATATTTATTTTAGTAGCATGACATTGGGTTTTTAGGGGATAAAAGGGGAAAGATATTTTTAGAAAATTATGTTTAATTTAAATTGTATGGTAACAAATTTAAAGATAGGCAAATTATTAATTGAAAATGTTTGAATTCATTTTTTATATTAATATTCCTACAATATTTAAATGTATTGTCAATTCAGATATATTGATGGTATTAAATAATTTTTAAATAAGAGAAAATTAAATAATATAATATAATAAAAAATATTTAAACATGATTATTTAAAACAATGTACGTTATTTTAATAAAGTAGACTATTTAGAAAAAAAATGTAATGCATTATTTATAAAAAAAATTACGTTGCATAATTTGTTTACATTGAATTTTCATTGTAAGTTATATTTTTGTTTCATTTTTTTAATATAATATTATATACATATTTTTAAATGTACCATTGTTAATTTTGTTGTTCAAAGTTTATTAATGGTAGTAAATATTTTCACCAATATATTACATTTTAATAGTAATTGAATCATTAATTTTATAATTTAAAATATAAATATGGATATAAAGGTTTGTAGTTTAGATTAATGTGTTTAGATAACATTTTAGGTAAATTTATATAAAGAAATATGAGTGAATTTGGAGTATAAATTTGTGTATGTAAAATTTTTATTTTGTAATATGTATTTTAAAATGTTTTATTGTGAATTGGGTATTGTAAATTTCACCTCTTTACCGTCCAACACCTTCTTTAAATAGGTTTACATTGGAGTGGGAATAGTAAGTGTCACTCTTTAGAGCCCAACACCTTCCCTCAATATGGTTAGATTGGAGCTGGAAATAGTAAATGTCACCCCTTTAGTGTCCAGCACCTTTCCACAATATGGTTAGATTGGAGTGGGAATAGTAAATGTCACCCCTTTAGTGTCCAACACATCACCCAAATTGGTTTAGATTGGAGTGGGAATATAAATGTCACCCCTATTGTGTCCAGCACCTTCCCCCAATTTGGTTAGATTGGAGTTGGAATAGTAATTATCAGCCCTTTAGTGTCCTGTGCCTTCCCCAAATTGGTTTAGATTGGAGTGGGAATAGAAAATGTCACCCCTTTAGTGTCCAGCACCTCTCCCAATATGGTTAGATTGGAATGGGAATAGTAAATGTCACACCTTTAGTGTGCAACACCTCCCCAAATTGGTTTAGATTGGAGTGGGAATAGTAAATGTCACCCTCTTTGTGTCCAGCACCTTCCCCCAATATGGTTAGATTGGAGTGGGAATAGTAAGTATCACCCCTTTAGCGCCCAACACCTCCCCCAAATTGGTTTAGATTGGAGTGGGAGTAGAAAATACCACCCCTTTAGTGTCCAACATCTTCCCTGAATTGGTTGTGATTGGATTGAGAATAGTAAATGTCACCCCTTTAGTGTCCAATGCTTTCCACTAATATGGTTGCATTGGAGTGGGAATAGTAAATAAAAACCCTTTAGTGTCTAACATTTATTTTAAATGATTTATGTTAGAATGTGAGAATTTCATTTTAAAATTTTATTCAAAAATCATTTATTTTACTTTTACCTGTCTGTAGTATAAATGCTTAGTGTTGTTTTAAAATTGTTTTTGATAAAAGAATATACGAAAAATGTTACTTGCATGCTGGTAATCAATATTATGAATTACATTTTTGTATAATAATGACATCACACAAATGTCTATTTGTATTTGTTTCCAATTTTTAATTTATTCTACAGTTTTACATTATTGATCATATATATTTCAAGTAAAAATAGTAAAAAAAGATATAAAGGTAAGCAAATAAAACATGTTTTCATCATAAAAAAGGTAAATCAAATGTATATATATTTGAATGTTGTATATTTTCAACTCTTATTTTCATAGTTTAACAATTTGTTAATATTTCTTAACTTTTTTAATACATATTTTCAACATTATTTTAAATATGTTTTATTAGTATATATTAAATAATTGTATATATTATATATTTTTATTGAATTATCATTTATATTATTTTGATACTTTTTATAACATTTGATGTGCTTTACATGTATAAACTTTTTTTACATTTATTTAAACATTTATTCACCATTTCTACAATGAGTTCCATTCATTTCTGTGATGAAATAGTCTGTGTTTTTAGTTTGATTTATCGGCCATTTTTTACTGCTACTTTCTATTTTGTAATCTATTTGTGTTATTTTTAGCCTATTTTTCCGGAATCAGGTCGCAGCAAGGTGCTGCTGTTCGTCAGAACAGGTAAGTCCTTTTTTTAAGAATTTCTTTCGGCTATTGAGGGTAGTGAGGATTTAGGATGGAGGTCAGCAAATTTAGTTATAATGTGGTTTGTGAGTTTCTTGTATATTTAAATGTATTACTGTTAGTGGTTTTAACTAGTTAATAGTTTGCATTTTTTTACACTGTTTTGGTAATGTATCACTATGCTATGTGAAATTGTATGATGTTGGTAACATTTTGATGATTAACTATTATGGATATGTATTTTGGAAAATGTAATGTGTTTTGAGGGTGGGTTTTCAAAATTTACTTTACAGGTTTTTGTCTCTCAATGATTTATATAGGCATTTGGAGTTTACATATTTACTTACTTTTTTAAAGGAAATCAGTTTTAGTTTACAATAAACCAATGGTTTTTACTTTGATTTCCTTTTTTGGGAGGTTTCCTGGAAAGGTTCTTTTAAAAAAAACTTTTTCAGGTTTTTATATGTAACTATTTACTTTGGATTGCTTTGAGGAATTTTGATTGAATTTGTTATATTTTTGCATTTTTGGTGGAGATTTTGGGATATTATTTATCTTATTTTTGGTGGATTACTATTTTTTATTATGTGAAGACAGAGACAGATCTACAGCTATTCAATAATCAGTTTTACTCTTTGATTTATTTTTGGTGGGAAATGTGATATTATATTGTTTATGTCAAATGTATGTGATTGTTATGAGGAATTTTGGGGACTATGCCTTGTATCTATTTTATGTAATGTATTGAGTTTGCTTTTAACTATTTCGGTTGGTGATGGTTACAATTGTTTTAAATAATGTATATATATTTTTATTATATCAGTTTTTATTAACATTGGGATTTCAAATAAATGTTTGACTGATCTAATAAAAAAAAATTTTTTAAGATTTGGTATGTTGGTTTATAGATTGTTATAGTTTTTGAGAACTTTGGTAGGATAACATTAATTTTATAATATGCTTCTGGCTACGATTTATAAGTAATCCACTCTTTGGTTATTTATGAAGAGTTTAACTTTAAATTGTAGCATATTATACATTCTTTTGGCTTGTTAACCAAGTTTATGGGCAATTTCTCTAACAGACTGCTCCAGTCACAGTTCTTCGCAGCTTTGCTCATTTTGTAATACTTCTATACATTTGCATAGTGTAGGTTGAGTTCTGTCTAGTGTGAATTGGCAGGCATTGTGCCATCCTTCCACTGCGCTGTTTATTTTGGACTTACTGTGGCAAGGTGCTGTCATAGACATTCCACCATGGTAGTTAGAATTTGGGTTGGTATCTGTGTCCGGAGCGAATAGTCCATTAGGGGCTATGTTTATCTTCATTTTGTTGCTAGAAAGGGATTTTAATTGGTAAACTGTGGTGGTTGGCTACCTCTATGACAGGGACATAAGCTAGTACTAATATGTGTATTTTTATTTTAAAGGCAAATTGGCTGCCTGTGGAATATTCTACACTCAATACAGATTTTTGGAGGTGTCTCCAAATAATTTGACTGATATTATATTAATAGCCTTGTATGGATGTGTGGAGGTATGCTTTTAGAATGGTTAGAATCATGACTTGTTCAAAGTCTATGATTATTGTTTGGGGCTAGTGGTTATTTGTTTTATGTTTTATCTTGTTTAAAGGTTTCTGAGAAGTGCTACTTTGTTTATTTGGTAGTAGTGCATATATATGGGATATTTGTCTTTTGATATTC
The DNA here is from genome assembly GCF_964263255.1 of Lissotriton vulgaris. Lineage (NCBI taxonomy): Eukaryota > Metazoa > Chordata > Amphibia > Caudata > Salamandridae > Lissotriton > Lissotriton vulgaris. Next base: position 825,830,789 of record NC_141689.1, read on the forward strand.
TTCCTGTATAGTGTATATCTGAGTAAATGGTTTGGGGTATGTTTTGAAGGTCCCATCCATCATCCAAGTTCGACATTGGCTAAAATGTATTAAACTGTCTGCTGTAGAAAATATTAGGATTCATTTCTCATTATTTAGGTTGTCGTGTAAAAGGAAAGGTTCCCTCTTACGTGCAATTGTTAAATGTTTAGGTATGTGTATGTCTTGGTATCTTCTAGGGTCAGGTGCGGTATTGCTGGTGACTTTTTTAGTTTGTGAAATTAAACATTTTAAAGTGGGTGTTTGTGGTAGTTGGCCTGCAATGTGTTTGGGGACTCTAGGTAGTATAGCTTTAACAATGTTGCTTGTGGTTTCCTGGGGGCTAGTGCTTTCCTCTTTTCTATCCTGCAATATCTCACTTACTTATATTTCTGTCATATTTGGGGGTGGTTGTGCTCTCTTACATGAATCACAACATCATCTTTTGTAGTTACACTCCAATAGCATGCATTAGGATAATATTTAGTACTTTTCTAGTTTAAGTTTTCTGATGATGCTCTTTCTTGTCTGTAGATGTAGGTCATGTGATTTAGGGCCGGATTATGAGTTTGGCAGTCTCGCAGCAGAACGCCATGCCAGCGCCCCGCTCCAAGACTGCCAAACCTGTACTCAGACCACCCGCCTAATTACAAATGTTATCCAGGCAGGTGGTCTTGCTGAGGTGGTCCCACGGCTGTGCCTTTCTAAGGCTCAAAGGAGAGCCATAGAAAGGCAGCGCTGTGGGAGCGCCACAGCACATTCTTCACAGGGAGAAATGCAGGCAAATGTAATGTAATAGGTGGTGCAGCATCGGCACCAGCAGAATGTTGCGGCTTCTGACCGCTGCAACCCCGCCGCGGGATCATGGATCCCTGGCAGTTGCAGCGGTGGATCCCTGGCAGTTGCAGCGGTCCTGTGGCAATCCAACCGCCAAACCTGGAATACAGCGGTCTGAACGTCGGTGCAGCAGCGGTAACACCTCCAACATGGGTTCGGTGGTCCATCGGACCACCATAACTCGTAATTAGGCTCTTGGGGGCCCATTACGATGTAGGGCCGATCGCCACTTCCCGCATGGCGGTGGCGGTCCGCCCTACATCCTAGCCCGCCTGCCACCCATTTCCCCCGCCATATTAGTATGGCGGGGGGACCGCGGCGGACAGGAAGACTATCTGCCGCTTTTCCACCCGGTCGACAAGTCGACCGGGCGGAAAAGGGTTTCATATGGTGGCGGTATCTGCTAGACACCGCAATCCATATCAGGATGCAGGTGGGAGGGAGCCTTTCTGTGGTGGCGTTGCCGCCATTGAAAGGCATGCGGTTTTTTAGTTTGGGTGGCCCATTGCGGTCCCCGGGATGTTGGGGGGCTGGAGGGGCACACGTGGGGGACCTATGGTACGCCAAGTTATGTGCATGCACAACATGGCAGGCACCGCGCGGTGCTTGCCACGTTGTGCATGCACATGCAGGACATGCATTTTTGACAAAGTCCGCCCGCCATCCTAATGATGCCCTTAGTAACTGCTTTTCTTTCGGTGAAGTGACACATTTGGCAGCCTCTGTCATTGTATCTGAAAGTAGTTTAACCCGTTTAGCGCGTCAAACATTCCGCCCCAGTGCGGACGTTCCATCGCGCTAACGGGATTCGGACGTCCAACGGTCGTGCGCAGCACCAGCGTGGTAGTGCACGCGACGACCGTTGGACGTTCGAAGCACGGAAGGGGTTAATAGTATAAATATATTTTATATTTTAACTTTTACATGTTTGTTATTAACATGTTAAAAAATGCAGCTACTTCTATATTGTATAATTACATGTATGTTCTGTTGAGATGCTTAGGACGGTTTTGCAGCTTTTCTGTTGGAGTGTTCTAATTTGGAGCAGGTGCTTTTTTTCTGTTGGGGAACAAAAGGCAAGATTAAGTTTAAATGTTACTTTGTTGGTAGTTTGTAAAGGTTGAGGTTGTTAGGTATTATTTTTGCTCACTACTTAGGTGAGTTTTTAATCTGCTATTATACATGTTTACTTACTTTCTTATATCTTTTTGCTGGTGTGTGATAGTTGGCATTTTCTGGCAGTTTATCAGTTTCCAAGTTGTACTTTTTTTCCTTTAAGAAATCTGTGTAAAAAGATCAGGTTTGGAGAATGTGTTAATATTTATTTGCTATTTTACATTTTTAAATGTATTAATAGCTACATTTTCTTTTAAACATAAGTATTACTTACTATGTTATGAAGTTATTGAGACGTATATATTTTTCTTTAATGGTTTGTTGTCAGAATCTGGCAGAGTTTCCTCGTCTTGCAGCGTCTGTCTTTTTTGAAGTATTTATTTGTTTAAATTAGTGTGCCTTTTATATTGTTGACGTAACTGCTTGTTTGATTTTCATTGGTTTAAGTCGTTTATAGTTTTTTTTATTGGTTGGTTTATATAGTTTGTGTTTTTTTATCAGATGAGTCTTTCTATGGTAAACGCTAATTTAGGTTTTATTTTTGTGGTATGATATATAGTTTGATATTTTTGGACATACATTTATAGATTTAGATATATATATCCATCCACGAAAGAAATTACCAGCATTCACAGAGGGTTTAAATCCAACTTAGGATTTATTTGGCACACACAGTACAACAAACGTGTTTGAGTACTGGTAATTTCTTCTGTGGATAGATGCAATTTGCGAGACTGTTTTGAGGGTAAATGGTAAATATTTTGTTGATGTAATATATTTGTATTTAGTTTAAGTACCTGTATAACACGGTTTGGGTTTATTTAAAGTAATTGTTCTTTGTGAAAAGAGTTTTTTAATCTTTTTATTAACGAGTATTTCATTATTTTGAAGATAATAATCTAGGTGATATTGTGTGAATTGATTTTTCTGACATATTATATGTTTATTTAAAGGTCAAAATGTTTTTGTTTCCAATATTATTGTCTTCGATATATGTAAAAACCCACATTTTTAACAAAAATATTTGTTTTCTTGATATTTATGGTTTTTATAGTTAAGTATACAAAGTCGATATTTTTATTATCGATATTTAATTTCTGATATTTTTTTGTTTTGATGTTTTATGCCTTGATATTACATCAGTAATCCTAATGTAGGAGTGCATTTTGGATGTACTCTATATTTTATCCTTCAAGTGACCAAGGGACCTAGCGTCCACCTACTAAAAACAATAAAGAATGTGCTTGCTTTTGCATCACCCTGAGTGTAAACGAAAGGTGATTCAAGCAGAAATGTTCTCATGTCTGACTTGTGGTAATGCCTTTTTATCCGGGGCTTCTGAAATATCTCATCTTCAGGGTTCAGATTATTACATTATTACAGTGAAATCTGAAGCACACCTTTTCCTTGGCCACAACTTTTGCATGTCAGTTTCTACTAACCTCACTAACCTCCGCTGCGATCTATCGAGAAGAGGATCACTTTCAAATCATTATGTCTTGTTTGCCCCGCAAGTCATGCTCAAGGCCTGCTAAATCTGAGCAGCCAGATTTTGATTAATGCTGCTTTTAGGTCTTTCACATTGTTGTCTTTGGCCCTTTTTAAAAGACACATATTCTCTGGGGCAATCTAGGTATGCGTGCTTTTCTCTACTAGGCTGTTCTACTCGATAATGTTACGGATCTTGCACTTTCCTTCACCTGCAATTTTTTAGCCTTCTGGGGAAAAAAACATATCTCTTTGTTACCTAATTGTGCTCCCTGTTGCAGTTGTTAAAGTTTGCACCAGGACACCATCAGTTAGCAACATGCTTTAGAAAATCACAAATCAATCACAGGATCAACTTTTAAGGATAGAGGTGCATGGCTGGAGCTCTTCAGATGTCTCAGAACTGCATTAACTATTAATGACAGAGGTGTATTCCAGTAACTTTCTGAATGCCTTAGCAGTGTAATACTCGTGGTTGTAGCAGGTTAGGATGAAGAGGCATTTCTCAAATGTTGGGGAAATATGTGCAGCTGAAGAATAAAGCATGATGAAAAGTCAAGCTAACGGTGCTTAGTGACCCAAATGAGCAAACATCAATAGCAGCACTATGGTGCATGGCAGCAGAAGATATAGCTGATTATGGATGTTTCTGGGCAGACATAGCAGTGCATGGCAGGTCAATATACAGGTGCATTGTAAAAGGTTTGTGTATGTATCAGCAATCAGATAGTCTGGCATTCTAGTGCAGGGTATAGCTCTATTTGGGATGTCTCTGTGCAGGGTTTGCAGTGCATAGCAGTTGAATGATAGAGGCACGCATGGCTGAAGCACGCGTGTCTCTACCACGCTGCCCGAACAATGAATGCGTCTTAACTTACCTCACAGCGTCCTCTGCCTCTCTTCCTAGCAAGGTCTTCCTGCTTCCATCCCTACTGCAGCCAGCAACTAGACCACACACTGCCTTAACCATGCATATGTGTGGTAAAGGCATATGCGTGGTTAAGGCAAGCATAGTTAGGCTTGTGATGCCAGAACATGCGTGGCCGACTCTTTCCGGTACATGGCAGATGAGGATAGAGGGGCATTTTAAGAACCATCTATCAATAGCGGAATTGTGGAGCAGGTGTGTCTGCATGGTATATCTTTCAGTGCGGGGTACCAGTGCATGCCTGGACAGGATAGAGGTGCTTTTTTTTTTAGCTCTTTCAATGCCTCATTTGGTGTAGGGGTGGTCAGAAACTTAGTAGAATTCCACTGAGCTACATAAAATCTCCACGAGATTCCGCGGAGTTCCACCAGAAAATATGCAGCTCACGCTGTGCAAGAGCACGTGACCTTTTGAGTTGATTTTGCTGCCTCTCCTTTAGAAAATCTACTTGAGTGGCAGCAGCTCTACTCGAGACGACCCCCTGTGTTCGAAAATCATGCCAGGGGACGCCAAATCACGCTCACGAGCTTGCATTTTCTGGAGCTGCGCATGAGAAAAATTCCACCACGCAGAGATGGGCAGAATTTGGCGGGAACTTACAGCCTGATTCATCATAGGGAGGTTTTGCGAGTCTGAAATAGCAAATCATAAGGAATCGCTATTCCAGACTCGCAAAACGGGATTCATGTAAGAATAGCAACAATGTTTGCGATTCCTACTGATTCCTTATTTGCGATTAGCAAATTGCTAATCGCAAATAAGGAATAACTCCCCATTCATTCCTATGGGCCAAAAGGCCCATAGGAATGAATGGGGAGTATTCCATATTTGCGATTAGCAATTAGCTAATCACAAATAAGATAGCGACTTAAAGGGTGCCAGGGGTGTCCAGAGGACACCCTGTAGCACCCCTTAAATGCTAATTTAAACAGGTGTTGCGCACACACATGTCCAAAGGACATGTGTGTGTGCAACATGCAACTCAGAAAAATGCTTTTAAAAGCATTTTTCTGAGTTTTCGCTATTTACCACGAGGTTTGACCTCGCGGTAAATAGCGGGCCGAAATTGCGAATTCGCAAATTTTAAATGGATGATGAATTGCATTTAAGGACTCTCAAATAGAGATTCCTTAAATGTAATTCATCGCAAAATAGCGAAATCGCTATTACCGATTTTTGCATTTGGGATGATGAATCCCAAATGCAAAAATAGCGCTCGCAAAGGGCCAGATTCTCAGAATCTGGCCTTTGCGAGCCGATTTTGGCTTGATGAATCAGGCTGCAAGTGACCAAAATTCAGCCAATTCTGCGTAATATAGTGCTAGTCAGGGTTGAGGTGCACCCAGATAGCTTGCTGTCGGTTTCAGTAGCCGGAAGGCAGTGCAAGGCAAGCCAATATTGAGGGGCATCATGAGAACTCAAACAGCAGAAAAATGTACTTACTAGTGTAAATGCGTCCTAAAAGACTTGCTTTATTGCAAAAAAAACACCTCGGGCCTTATTTATGAAGGACTTGCGCCGCCGGTGCGTCACTTTTAACATGGGAAAAAGTGACGCATCGGCGGCGCAAGACCTTCATAAATAAGGCCCCTCATATTTTCAATAAGCACCCATTCCTGCGGCGTTATCGTTTGCACTATGAATGTTTATTAGGGTTCTCACGCACCCACACTCACTGTTGGATGTCAAGTCAAAGAGGTCACCATTTGCAAGATCTGTCACCTCAAACATATACATTTGTACATTGAAATACACCTCGTCACTGCAGAAAGGATAATTCACTTTTTGATTCCCTTGCAGGAATTTGCTCTGAGGTGAATCTTCGATTTAATGAAGCAGTTCCTTCTGTTTGTTCTCCTGTCTTCAGCTGAATTCCAGCGGTGAAACCTTGCCTGCTCTCGGACCTGGGAAACTGCTGACAGCCTTCCCTGTCTCCAATTACTGGCCAGGGTCCCAGCCCGCGCGCCCTTCCCAGAGTCCTCCTGGAGCCAGTACGTGGGAACGGCGGGGGACGTCCGCGAGGCTCTTCTGAGAAAGCCGAGGGTTCTCGTGGCCTGGGGCAGCTTGCCTCTTGTGCACGCTGCTTAGATTTCACGGGGAGCGGACATGGTGTCATTTCTTGGGAACCAGCAGTTCTGAGATGCTCGAGAAGTGCTCACAGCTGTGATCCGATAGTATGCTACCAAGCAGCACCTGAAGTCACCAGGCCAGCTGTGGAAGCTTCCTTGTATTCGCCTTTCACACTTTACAAGAACCTTTTTCTGCCACACAGAATTTGCCATTTTGCGACCTGCTTCTATGCTTGGACCCGATGTACCAGAAATTATAGGTCTCAGTACACTCTGTTTTGTTATTGTTCTCTTCTCCGAATATATTCTGTTAGCAGAAGGTGATTGATTTTTTGTACTCTGGTTTACTGTGCAAATAGTATAAATGAAAAGTCTGTTGTAAAGCATAAAGTGTAACTGCCCATGTGAAGCAAGTTCTGCCGACACAAAGGCCCTCTTACAATCTTGTCGAGAGGGGTGGGGTATTTACCTTACGCGATAATAAGTACCATTACTACAGGGTGTGGTATTTCCCACTTGCGGTAAATACCTAATATTCCGAGTTTTGAAGCAGAACATAGGGAATAATTTTTGTAACATACCAAAAATCCCCCAGGTTTACCTTTTTCTGGACCATTTTTTCCCGATAATATTGGCAGGTTTGACCTGAAAAAATCAGAAGACAACTGCCAGGGTGTGATAATTAGCCCACAACTTGTCGAATTTAGCTCTTACTTTGTAATGAGAGCGAAAATGACCTGTCTATCCTGATGTGGAAAAACTTACCCTAAGTAGATATATCCTCCTTTTGACAATAGAGGGCATTGAACAACACCCAAGCTGGAAGTGTGACAATATACTCTATTGCCCACATGCATCATTGAGAATTGCATTCGCAAACGGTGCAAATCGCAATTTTCAGCCGTTTGCGAATGCAATTCTCAAATTTTGGATGCATCATGCTTTTCGCAATTTTAGGAATCACAACCATGTTGCGATTTCGAAAATTGTGATTGCATTTAAGAAATCTGAGATTTCTTAAATGCAATGCATGATTATTTTTAAAATGCGAATTCGCAATTTGGAAGGGGTAAATTAGCATTCATGCTAATTTACCGAAAACTTTCAAACATGCACTAGTTGCATATTTGAAAGTTTTAATTTGCACACACACATGTCCTTGGCTCATGTGTGTGTAAATTGCACTTAAAGTTAAATTTCAGGGGTGCAGGGAGGGGTTCTTTGGACCCCCCCCCTCCTGCACCCTTGAAATTGCATTCACATTTTGAGATTCGCAAAATGAAATTTGCAAAATGTGAATGCCTTCCCATTCATTCCTATGGGCCTTTTGGCCACTAGGAATGAATGGGAAGGGTTTCCTTAATTGCGATTCGCAAATTGTGAATCGCAATTAAGGAAAAATACCGAATCGCAATAAAAAATGTGAATTTTTCATGCATTGCCGTTTGCGATTTCTAAATTGCGATTCGTTAATTTTCGCAATTTAGGAATCGCAAACGGCAACAATGATGCATGTGGCCGTATGTATCTACATATCAGGGGATGAGAGTTTCACTGAAGGCACTGGCAACAAAAAGAATGGACAGAAATGATGTGTGTTCTTCATCTGTCTTTATTTTTAGTCCAAGGATGTACAGCAGTTGAGCTTTGCTCCTTCTCTGCAACAAGTTGACACGCAGAAATCACATTCTCATATTCAGGCCTATTTCTCTCCTCTATGATTGAATCTCCTCCCCCTGTCCCATTCTTCAGTCATGGGGTCCTACATCTCCCGTCTCATCCCGCTATCTATAAGTAACAGAAGGTACTAGAAAAGAACAGAATGCGTTGAGGAACTCCAGCTGCTTATGACTGGAAGAGGCGACAAGGACCAAGTCGGTCAACAGAGGACCTGTCCTCTTGATTGAAGATGAGGGTGGCCAACTTTTCATTATAGTCTTGCCGGACACTTTGCAATGTGGCGACAATTTGCATGCTGTGTGATGCAGAAGAAACTTGTTGGAGAACATGGAGACAATGAGTGTGTAGCATGTAGCACAAGGGGTTTCATTCTAAATATCTATATTCTAAATCAGGCCATTTTATGATATAACTTGTCTGGAGATTGAGTTGAGATTTAGTTTATCAAGTGTGTTTGCTGTTCGTATTGCACTTGATTTCTAATCCCTTTTTCCACCTTCTAGAGTATGACTTGACTGTTCGCTCTTGCAACCTTTGGCAAACAAGTTTAGAAATTGTAGGGGGGGGCGCTAGAGGGCGCACGAGCTGAATGGCCGCACTCCAGTGAGGCTCCGGCAGCCTGGCGCTTTTATCCTCTCATTATCCTAGTTTAACTGCTCCTACCCGTTCGAAACTCGCCACGAAGGTACAGTGAGTGCTGTTTGACACTCGGTTGAAGTTTGGCTTCTCTAACGCCTGAGGGGACGAAGTTCGTGCCGGTTGAAGGTTCGGCCCCGGATGCACCCTGCCGCTGCGGAGCCCTGAGGTGGATCGAGAAACTGCCAGACGCCAAGGCGCACCACGAGGCGAACAGGCCAAAGGAGCGGAAGCGGGCGGCTTTCTTCGCCTTGCCTGCAGAGGCGGATGGCCGCTCATCTCACTGCCCCCGGAGCCCGCCGGACGGTGGTAGTAGAGATCCGGTGAGAGACCCTGGGCAGGACTGCACCTTGCTTGTGCGGAGAGTAACTGGTGCCGGTCGCGGCGTTTTGCCCTGGAAGGGCCTCTGGTTCGCCGCAAGCGTTGGTGACTTGCTGGGGCACTGAAGCGGTGCGATCTACTGGGAACACCGTGAGTACCGCCCCAACTTGCAGGATATTACCGGGTGAGCGCTGAGACCACGAGCTCCCCTATATATATGGAAGACAAGCGGCATTGTGGACCGGAGGGCTCTTCCACTCCTCGTGTTATTACTGTAAGCCTGGAAGCTCTGACTGTAGCAGTGAACTGTTGAATGGGCAAGGCGATATACATACTAGTGTTGAATGACCTGCCAACACACTGGCCCAGGCGCTTAGATCTCATTTTCTGCTTGGCATCAATGTGAACATTATTGCGACCCTATTCACTGTCTGGGCGTGCAAAGGTAATATCGCAATTGTTGAACAGCGATACTCTGACGAAAGATAGCCTCTCCACTACTGGCTGTGCCAAGAGGGATCATCACTCATTTCAGGCGGAGAGCTTTTATTTAAGTGGTGTAATGGGGAAGCAAGACAGCTGACAGCCCAAACTGCATTTTGAACCCGCAGTTCATAAGAAAGTCACAAGGAATTCGGTGGATAGCGGGCAAGCACGGAGCCCATCTGCAGAGATGTCTGCGTCAGCCCTTACGACGCCGGACGTTACCACGATGCTGCAGGAGATGCGCCAGGGCTTTGCCACTGTCGTTGACAAAGTTGATAGGCTCTCAGCCAGAATGGACGGCATAGTACAGAAAATGGATGTTCATGAAGAACGTATTACCGAAGTGGAGCGACGAATATCTGACAATGATGACACCACGGCAACACATGCCACGAGACTCTCGAGAATGGATAATGTACTGCGTGTAATTGCCGCCAAAAATGAGGAGTTGGAAGCGAGGAGCCGACGGAATAATATTCGCGTCACGGGCGTACCAGAGACGACCAACACGAGGAAGATGGAGCTCTATATAGAGAAGATTCTTATTGCTGAGGTGGGAGCGGAGGCCTTCTCCAACCAATTCATCGTGGAGCGCGCTCATCGATCGCTCGGACCTAGGCCTAAACCCGGAGCTACGCCGAGACCCATCATAGCGCGCCTGCTCAACTATAGAGATCGAGATGCGGCACTACGAGCGGCACGAGCAACCCAGAACCTCACGCACGATGGAGTAACATTTTCTATTTATCCAGGCTTTACCCCAGTGGTACAAGAACAAAGGAGTAAATTCCTTGCTGTCAAGAAGAAACTCAGAGACCTACACATTGATTATGCCCTGTTGTACCCAGCTAAATTGCGAGTGACTCATCAGGGAACACTGCATTTTTTTGTCAACCCACAACAAGTCGAGGATTACATTAAAACATTACCTAGACAAGATAGACAAGCTGCGGATGCTGAAGGCAGGAATGGCTCGAGTTCTGATCTGGAGAACTGACCCACGTTGCTGAGATTAAGCACGCTGTTGGGACATAGTACTTGTCTCACTACATGGCCCGGTGTTCCGACTAAGTGTGGAGTCTGCGACGGACTCAAAGGATACCACGGACGGGTATCGGACTGCAGGCGTTAACGTATGCCAGGCACCCACCCCCTTCTCCCTTTCCCCTCCGGATAGAGACATAAGGGACGAACTTGCACGGAGTGGGAGGAATGGGGGTGGACAGGCGTGCACCTCAGATGACCCCTAACGGGTATACCCCATGGAACTTGATTCCCTTTCTGTTGGTGTTTAGATGTTTTGGTCAACATTTGGGTGGGGGGAGGGCTAGGGATGCTGGTAAGTTGGGGATGCTTCAGTGGGTGGGGGGAGGCGGATGAGTCATTTGGAATGAGATGAGTGGGGATGGCGGGGCATGGGTGTTTCTTGGAGAACTGCGTAGATCTCAGGGGGAAGGATGGGAGGAGATTGTTGCTGTTACTTGCGCGCAGACCATGTGCTTGCGGGGGTTATTGGTGACAAGCGGGATGGGCACACAGTTGGGGGGACCGTTTGGTTTATGTTCATCGCATGTGCAACAGGTATCAAAATGCTGCTTCTATATATATGTTTGGGAGTTTTTGTTTATGCCAAAGGTATGAGTGGGCCACCTATGCGGTATGTACACTCTGCATGGAAGTGAAGGAATGCTGGGGGAGGGGGTACTACCCGTCTGACGGGTCCTCTGCTCTCTCTAAGGAATATTGGGCACGCACGTCACGGACAGGACCTGCCATTTGATGGTGGTGGGTATGCTAAGAAATGTGCCTTGCCAACTGGCTCGTATATCAACTTACACGCATGGGGGACACAAATTTGAACATACTTACGTGGAAAGTGAGAGGGCTTGGCGATCCTAGAAAGCGGAGGCGGATACTGGGCTATCTTGATCGACATAAAATTCATATCACCTTACTCCAGGAAACACATTTCAAGCCACAAGGGATACACTCATTTGGGAAGAGGTGGGCCTCTTATACAGTATTCTCCTCATACTCATCGTATGCACGGGGCACAGCTATTTTGATAAAAAGAAAAACACCATTCCATTTAGCGGGCTCTAAGGCTGACCCGCAGGGGAGATTTTGCTTGATGTGGGGCAGATTGGGTCGTATGGCTGTGACACTGCCTGCAGCTACGGGCCTAATGTGGATGATCCACAATACTTTACTGATTTGTGGGCGGCAATTATGGGAACTGGGCCACAGCACCTTATCTGGGGGGTGATTTCAACATGACCCTAAATCCTGCCTTGGACAGGTCACATCCTGCGCCCCATCACTATACTAATGGGAGGGAAATACTCCGTGCAACGATTGCAGATAATAATCTATTAGACGCATGGAGATCTATGCATGGGACGAAGGGAAAAGGTACCCACTTCACTGCTCAGACGAGGTCATGGGCCAGACTGGATTATATGCTTATAACACCGCAACTTTACACGTCACTGGTTTACTCAGCACATCTCCCCAGGACATATTCAGACCACTCACCTGTACTCATCACGTTGAGAGGTACCGAATTGGGCCCCCCTGTCACAGCGTGGCGTATGCAACCCACAAAGCTTCTGGACACTGAGTTCCAAGAAGAGCTTCGAGTGGAATGCCTTGATTTTTTTCAACGTAATAAAGATTCAGTGCAGGATGTTGAAACTATATGGGATGCTTTTAAGGCCACGCTCAGAGGGCTTTGCATTTCAAAAGGCTCGGGGGTACTCAAGAGTATATTGAATAGGCTGAGGACTTTAGAATCAGAACTTAGGGGAGCGACACGCTAGCTGTCATACGAGATAAACTGTCGGAATACACCGATGAAGCTGCGCGGGAGGTGAAGTTCAGGAACAAACACTGGGTAGCCAGGCGGTACGGGGAAGGCGAGAGACCTGGGAAAGCCTTGGCTGCAACGATTAAACTTATGCGTTCGCCTACTGTCATACTCGAATTGGAGACCCAAGAAGGGATACTACTCAGGGACACCACGCACATACTTAATGAATTTGTAGGACACTATAGTACACTATATTCCACCACTAGAGCAGGGGAACTACTGCTAGATGACTACCTGGCAGATGTATCACTGGGGTGGCTAAGCGATTCGCAGAGGGCCTTTTTAAGTGCCCCGTTTGAATTAGATGAGGCGAGAGAGGCTATCATGCACTCGAGTTCTGGTAAGGCCACTGGATTAGATGGCATCCCTATTGAATTTTACAAGACATTTATAGATTTCATGGCACCGGTGTTGCGCGAAGTGTATGAAGATGCTCTAGAAGTCGGCCACCTGCCAGCCTCCATGCGTACTGCACTCATCACGTCCATCCTCAAGCCGGGGAAGCCTGCTAATCAATGCGATTCGTATAGGCCCCTGTCACTGTTGAATTGCGACGTGAAAATTCTCGCTAAATTGATAGCTACGCGCATTAGCCTTCTATTGCCTGACTTAATACTTCCAGATCAGACTGGATTTGTGCTGGGCAGGGCAACATCGCATAACCTCCGCACCTTTTTTTCAGTCTATAATTTGGTTCATGAAGACTTGCCGATGGCGGCCATTTTTTTAGATGCCACCAAGGCGTTTGATTCATTGGAGTGGGATTATGTCTTCCGGGTGCTCGAACGTATGGGCTTTCCACTTATTTTCATATCCTGGATCAGATTATTATATACGAGCCCGGTGGCTAAGGTCCTCATCAACGGCAAATTGTCCTCGGAATTTCCGGTCTCCAGAGGGACTAGGCAAGGTTGCCCTCTCTCCCCGCTCCTGTTTGCCATAGCCACAGAACCGCTTGCGGCTAAGCTGCGCCAACATCATCGAGAGCGTTGCGTTGTTTTCAAAGGCAGATACTGATCTCAATGTATGCCGACGATATTACGCACTATGTCCGTAACCCTTGTGACAACTTAAATCTCATACTTAGGGAATTCATACGATTTGGGGTCCTCTCAGGTGTCCAGATAAACTGGAAGAAGTCATGTATACTTCCACTCACTGCCTCGACGCAAGAGTTTACACTAGATTACCCCCTTGCTTGGTGTGAAGGAGATTTTAAGTACTGGGTATACACATTGAAAAAGACAGGGAGGCGCTGATTAGGGTTCATTATGGTACTGTGATGGATAGAATCAGCGATAATGTTTCTAGATGGATAACCTTTCCCTTGTCCATGGCGGGAAGAGCCTCCCTGATTAAGATGGTGATACTCCCACAACTGCTGTATCTCTTCCTGAACATACCATTCCACCCTGGGAGGTTTTTCTTTCGGCTGCTGCATACGGAACTACTTAAACTAGTATGGGGCGGGAAATCACCGAGACTCAAATGGGAGGTACTTATTAGACCTTACTCGCAGGGCGGGTTTGGAATTCCGGATTTTGAACTTTACTACCGCGCAGCCCAGGCCCACTTTGCTTATTTCTGGATCCGACAACCTAAATACATGCCCCAATTGGCGGCTGAACACTGACTGGCACACCCCACTCCGATTGAAAGTGCATTATACACTCCGGTAGAGGGAAGAGACAAAACCCCTAATACAGTGTTAAGCACCGTAACTGCTTGGCGGCACATAGGCTCGAAACTCGAAATGGAAATGCTATACGCTCCACGGTTGCCTTTGGTTTATCACCCACAGATGCCGCTTTTACAAGAAGCAGGCTTTCAGAAGCTATTGAAGAAAATACATGTTGTAACGTGGGGGGATCTATACCATAATGGCACCTTTCGCACTAGAGAACAGCTCTACGAAGGGATACAACCGACACCACTAGATGTGTTTTACTATGTTAGACTCCGGGACGGACTGCAGGTGGTTACACCTGACTTCCCACACAAGCCTCCTGTGCTTGCCCCATTACAAAACATTCTTGTGCATGATAACCCCAGCAAACTGGTATCCACGCTGTACAAATCGATCCGTGCAAACATGGAATATAAAGTATTACCCGCCAGGGAGAAGTGGGATCAAGAGTTGGCCATGACACTCACAGATAGACAGTGGGATTTCTGTCTACAACAGATGGAACGCATATCATCCAGTAGTAGGTATAGGATTATACACTACAAATTTCTACACAGATTATATCACACACCTGCCCGTATGCTTAGATTCCAGTTGAGGGCCACTGACAATTGTGACAGATGTGGAGCTCCGGGGGCGGATTTCTTACACCTTGCATGGGGATGTGACCAAGTACATCACTACTGGTGTCAAGTTTTTACGGCAATATCCAAAATGATACACACGTTGGTGGAACCATCCCCGATTTTGGCACTACTAGGTTATGTGGAACCGCTTCAGGCAGCCCACCGCAAATATGTAGCACTGGCTATGTTATTGGCTAAACGAAGAGTGGCATGCAGATGGGGAAGGGGTAGAGCCCCCAAATTCAAGGATTGGATGAAAGACATGGTGTACTGTCAGGAACAATTGCATACATACTCTGAGCTATTGCCACTTACCTCCAGACCTACTGACAAATGGGCTCCACTGCAATGTTATTTGCTAGATATCTCTGTGGAGGAGGCTCAAGACTAACCGTTGGGACATTGCATTGATGGTATGCTATTGTGAACTCTTATGGGCACTGAAAAAGGGGGGCACGTGGTATATGGATATGTTCTCAGTCACTGTTGTTAATGTTCCCCTTTGATATAATACTGTGGATTGTTCGTGCCATCAATATGGTGCGTTGAATTTCGAATGGCATTATATGTTTTAACTGTCCTATACCATATCTTAAGATGGCCCAGGATATTGCCTTTGCGGGAAGCGATTGCCTGTTCAAGCTCTGATATGCACTTTTGAGATGTACGATGTGTAATGTACCGCAACCTGATATAGGCTCACTGCTATGCTGGTGAACGAAAATGTCCCATATATAGATAAGATACCGCACATGTTTAAGTTTAACAAAAATATGAAAAGTGAGACGCATTAATTTGTTCATATTGAATGTGCGTACTGTCATTATGTTTGGATAACCACTACAAGATTGTATTTATAAGATTTCTTCTTATGCACCATACCTTCCTGATAATTTGCACAGATAGCGGCCGGCCTCCGGGTTGTAGGCGTGACGCTGTGTACACTTGACAGTACTTAATAAACGTCTTGTAAAAAAAACCAAAAAAAAAGTTTTGAAATTGTAGAACTCTGGTACAAAAATGGAAAGAAAGAATCCTAAAACTTAAAACACTTATGATAAATATTAGTATTTGAGATGGTCCAGTGGGTGCATTTTAGGCATAAAACTATCATAATTGATAGCTAATCTCAGCTTTAGCACTTCTGCTAAACATACTGAAAAAAACAGTGTTCTAAAGCTGGAAAGCACCTATACCACAGTGATTTCACTGAGAAAGGCAGCCTCTTGGCCTTGCCATCAGAATCTCTGTCACAATTCTCACTTATAAATCACAAAACCATAAGACTTACTCACTATGGTAAAAATGCCATACTGATGTCAAGAAATACATCTTTTTATTTTTGAATTTTTCTTTTTCAAGGATTATTGGTTATTATTTTACCAATTTGATAAAATAATAACCAATAATCCTTGAAAAATGGCATTTTTACCATAGTGAATAAGTCTTATGGTTTTTTGATTTATAAGTGAGAATTGTGACAGTATTGGCATTCTGTTGTTCATTGGTATTTCGTGGCTCAGCCTTACTGTTGGGGGCCCAGACCCAGTGGTGGTTTTTGATCAGAATCTCTGACACACCAGTCGTGGTCTATTGGACTAGTCAGAAATGTAGCAGCAAAATACCTGGGGTTAAACCCTGGCCTCCCATGTGGACACATTGTGTGCAATTGGCAATCACGTTTTAAACATATTCCTCAGCTCCATTTATGTCAATATTGGGAGAATTCAGAATCAGTATAACAGCTGCTACTGGATGGTTAAAAATGGACGAATAGTAAAGGAGACAGCTGATAATTGCCCAGTCTCTTGATACATATTGCAATACAGTGGTAAGTGTCTCGTTTTTGCAGCAAGCAGCAGTGTGCTGCAGTTTCTGGTCCACTGCTTAAATAAACTGTTTGATCCTGGGCAAATCAAAATCCCAGGCAGTCTTGAATTGTGCTCTGACTTAGGGGCCGATTCCGATGCGGTTAGGTAAAGGCTCTGACCCTCGGGCAGTGCCATCCTTACCATATCGGACAAGCCCGTTCGGATTCCTTTCCGACCAAGCCATTACAATGGGCTCGGTCAGAAGCTTTCCGACTCGGTTTTCCGGATGGCTTCTGACGAGCTTGAAGTGCCTGTCCGCCATCCGGAAACCCTTCAGTACTCCCCGGCTGGCTCTTTCCGGTCGAGGAAGTACGATGGCAGTTTTCCACTGCCTTTCTATGCCGGCCTTTCTGACACAGAAAGGCATTCGGAAACCGTTTTTGTTGGCCCCCAGCAGGGCCCCCATGGGCGCGAGGCTGTCGGATGGCGTCTTAGGGGGCACCTATGGTGCTCCCTGTTGATCCCTGCACCGGTGGCAGTTACCTTGGGGTACCTGCCACAGGGTGCAGGTATGAACTGCACCTCTGCAGTTAGCAATGCAAGCATGCATTCCGTTCGGAATGCATGCTCCCATTGTTAAGTATAGGATTGTGACCGAACAGGGTTTGGTCGCATCCTACTTGCAGACCTGGAACCGATGACAAGAGGTCTTTCGGTTCCAGTCCCTGATCAATGTCGGACATTCTCCGGTCCTTCCAACATCGGAATTGGGGAACTATTCAAGAGCACGCAGTTTGGGGGAGATATGGTCAATTAATTGTAGCCGGACAGGAAGCGATCAACAACGTGGAACATTGCTCTAAAGGGGTTCAAGTGAATTTTTGGGAGTCGGGAGAGAAGAGAGTTTCCATATGCTAATCTCGAAAGAACTAGTGCCTCGAATATGGATTTTAGTTAACTCAGGAGTACTCCGATATCACAAAAACAACAAGCATTTACAATGCAATGGTTTTGCCTTTGTTAAAGTTATTGGCATTGCTCTTGACGATATTTTTATTTATGTTTTTTAACATAAATGGCATTGTCATTTACAATAGCAAATTCAACCACTCATCTAACCCATCTGAACACCCAGCCACTGATCCACCCGCTCATCTATCTACGCATGCGCTTGCCAATCTCTTCATTCACCCACCCAGCTGCCCACTTGTCCATTCCGGTACCCACTCATCTATCAAAGCAGGCGCCCGCCGACCTCATCATACATCCGCTCCCTCGTCCCTCCCTCCAGCTGCCCACCTACTCATCCATCCACTCATCCTTCCACCTATTCATCCATCCGCTCACACATCCATCCGCCCACTCATCAATCTGCTCATCCTTCCACCCACCCATCCGCCCGCTCATCCTTCCACCTACTCATCCATCCACTCATCCTTCCACCTACTCATCCATCCATCCACCCACTCATCCATCCGCTCATCCTTCCACCTACTCATCCATCCGCTCACTCATCCATCCGCCCACTCATCCATCCGCCCGCTCATCCATCCGCCCACTCATCCATTCGCCCACTCATCCATCCGCTCATCCTTCCACCTACTCATCCATCCGCTCATCCTTCCACCACCTCATCCATCCCCTCATCCTTCCACCTACTCATCCATCCACTCATCCTTCCACCTACTCATCCATCCGCTCACACATCCATCCGCCCACTCATCAATCTGCTCATCCTTCCACCCGCTCATCCATCCTCTCACTCATCCATCCGCTCATCCTTCCACCCACGCATCCATCCGCTCATCCTTCCACCTACTCATCCATCCACCCACTCATCCTTCCACCTACTCATCCATCCACCTACTCATCCATCCACCCACTCATCCTTCCACCCACTCATCCTTCCACTCACATAGCTGCCAAGGTTTCAGATTGCTTTGTGTGACATTTTCAGAATTGTACTTTAATTATGAGTGACATTTAATGACTACGAGTGACACTTTCTCATGCGCAAAATCAAGCAATGAAAATGAGGGAAATAGGTATAGGCTGAATAAATAAGACTTTACGCAAATGAGTACAGCGTCTTGTTAACAAAACTGTAAATATCACAATCGAACTGCACTTTAACACTATTGAAATCATTAACCCCGAGCGGCCGCCCCTGTTGGCGCGCCGCTACCTGCCCAACCCTGCAGGCATCGGCACACATCAACATGACGCACCAGCTATCACAGAGGCTTTGCTGACAGACTTTGGCGACACCACTGGCACAGAAAATAATTGGACGGGCAGCGGCACCACTCATAGTCACAGAATCCATCAGTACTGTGACCCCGACCGTCTCAACAGGAGTTTGTGGGCTTAATGTCACTTAAGTCAGAGAGTAACTTCAGCTGTAACAGGGCACATGTACCAGGGCACACTGTGCCCTCTCACCCCTTAGTTGAACCAACAGCACGCATTTTATGTGCAGACTTCTTTCTGGCATCCTGACGCCCTCAGACATCCCGAAGACTCTACCCGCTAAACCCCGCAATGGAGCAGCACTGACAAAGGCAGCAGTTAGGGTTATAAGAAGCAAAATTTTTAAGTTAGGAGGGGCACAGTTTACTAGTAATCCATTAGGGTAAGACACAGTTACCGCTTTCTTTCTTTCTTTGCGATGTGTTCCGACCACCGGCCGCTGCAATCGCCGATCACTGTGTGACGTGCAGCTCAGCTGTAACTGAATTAGGCACGGTGCTGGTCCATTAGATTTTGACTGCACGCAGCAGCCCGGACCGGTGCGGGAAGCAGAAGGAGGCAGCGCTGCATGCGCCATGATTAAAGCGCCATCGCAAATTTGCCCGTAACAAAACCCCCGCCTTTGGAAGCAGGACGTGACGGCCCGGGCGCCGCGTGAGACAGGAGCAGGAAGGCGGGTGCCCTCAATCCCGGACCAGATTCGGGGGCGTTGACGAGAAGAGGCTTTCGGCTGACGTAGCCAAAAGCCAAAAATTCTCGGGAACGCCCCCGAATCTGGTCCGAGATTGACGGACAGAGCCCTCTCCCAATGGCCAGCCTCCATTTATGGAGCTAGCCAATGGGAGGAGGGGGCGGATACCCGACCCCACACAGAAATCATAACGTGAAGGGACGGTGCAGGGAGAGGCTGAGGAGAGTGCATCAGTGAAGGGACAGTGCAGGGAGAGGCTGAGGAGAGAGTGCATCAGTGAAAGGATGGTGCAGGGAGAGGCTGAGGAGAGAGTGCAGCAGTGAAAGGATGGTGCAGTGAGAGACTGAGGAGAGTGCAACAGGGAAGAGACGGTATAGTGGAGCTGAGGAGAGAGTGAAGGGATGGTGCAGTAAGAGGCTGAGGAGATTGCATCAGTGAAGCAATGGTACCGTGAGAAGCTGAGGAGAGAGTGCAGCAGTGAGTGATGGTGCAGTGGAGGAGTGAGGGCTGCAGCCTGGATGGGGGGCTGAGCAGAGAGTGCAGCAGTGAAGCGATGGCGCAGGGAGATGCTGAGGAGAGAGTCCAGCGGTAAAAGGACAGTGCAGTGTAAAAATAAAAATATGCCTTACCTCTAACATAAACTAAAATCAACATACATACCTGTCTGAACAACTCCGTGCACAGTGGTGCACATCGCTGAAGGGAATCGCCACGGGCCATGTTGAACCTAGAAAAGAGAGAATAAACATAAGATTAGAAAAAAAAATGGCTTACCTCTGAAAGAAAACAGAGACAGAGAGTGAGGTAGTGAAAGAGAGTGAAAGTGACTTAGTGAGATAGAAATAGAGAGAGTGAGGTAGTGAGAGAGAGAGTGAGGTAGATAGAGTGAGACAGAGAGAGTGAGGTAGTGAAAGAGTGAGTTAGTGATGGAGAGTGATTTTTGGTGGTAGTGAAACAATGATTGATGTTGTGACATAGTGAGATAGAGAAGGACTGAGGTAGTGTAAGAGAGAGTGAAAGTGACTTAGTGAGATAGAAAGAGAGAGAGTGAGTTAGTGAGATAGAGAGTGACTTAGTGAATTGGAGAGAGAGAGTGAACTTGTGAGTTAGTGAGATAGAGAGTGAGTCAGCGAGAGAGTGTTGTAGTTATTTTTTGAGTGAGTGTCTTGTGTTATAGTTAGGTAGTGAGAGTGATATGGAAATAGATAGAGTGATGTTATGGAGAGAGTTAGTGAGAGAGAGAGTGAGATAGTGTTATAGATATAATTTGAGTAGTGATGTAGTTATTTTTGTTTTGTGGGAGAGTGAAGTAGATATAGAGTAAGGTAGTGAGAGAGAGTGAGGTAGTGAAAGAATGAGGTAGTGAGGGTGAGAGTTCTTGTGCTGTATTGAGATAGAAACAGAGAGATGTTGTGAAGTAGTGAGCTAGAGAGAGGGTGAGGTAGTGTATGAGAGAGTGAAAGTGAGTTAGTGTATTTGAGAGAGAGAGAGAGAGAGAGAGTGTGAGGTAGTGAGAGAGAGAGTGAAGTAGTGAGTTAGAGAGAGAGTGAAGTTGTGTGGTAGTGAGAGAGTGATGTAGTGAACTTTAGAGAGAGTGTCGTGATATAGTGAGAGAGAGATAGTGAGATAGAAATAGAGTGAGGTAGTATATAGAGAGAGTGTGAGGTAGTGAGATAGAGAGAGAGTGAAGCAGTGAGTTAGAGAGAGAGAGAGAGAGAAGTTGTGAGGTAGTGAGAGAGTGTTGTAGTGAATTTTTGAGAGTCATGATATAGTGAGGCAGTGAGATAGTGAGATAGTAATAGATAGAGTGAGGTAGTGATGTAGAGAGGGTGAGGTAGTGAGATAGAGAGAGTGAAGTTGTGAAGTAGTGTGTTAGAGAGATAGTTACTGTGGTAGTGATATTGTGATGCTGTGAGAAAGAGAGAGTTGAGTAGTGAGGTAGAGATTGAGGTAGAGAGAGAGTGAATGAGAGATAGTGTAGTAGTGTGAGAGATAGTGAGGTAGTGAGAGAGATAGTGAGTTAGTGAAAGAGAGAGTGGGGTAGTGAGAGTGAGGTAGTAAGAGAGAGACTTTGAAGGGACGGTATAGTGGAGCTGAGGAGAGAGTGAAGGGATGTACCGTAAGAGGCTGAGGAGAGAGTGCAGCAGTGAGTGATGGTGCAGTGGAGGAGTGAGGGCTGCAGCCTGGATGGGGGGCGGGGCTGAGCAGAGAGTGCAGCAATGAAGGGACAATGCAATGGGGGGCTGAGCAGAGAGTGCGTCAGTGGAGGGAAGGTGCAGGGAGAGGCTGAGGAGAGTGCAGCAGTGAAGGGGTGATGCAATGGGGGGCTGAGCAGAGAGTGCATCAGTGAAGGGACGGTGCAAGGAGAGGCTGTGGAGAGTGCAGCAGTGAAGGGACGGTGCAAGGAGAGGCTAAGGAGAAAGTGCAGCAATAAAGGGACGGTGCAGGGAGAGGCTGAGGAGAGAGTGCATCAGTGAAGGGCCGGTGCAGGGAGAGGCTGAGGAGAGAGTGCATCAGTGAAGGGATGGTGCAGGGAGAGGCTGAGGAGAGAGTGTAGCAGTGAAAGGATGGTGCAGTGAGAGACTGAGGAGAGTGCAACAGTGAAGAGACGGTATAGTGGAGCTGGAGAGAGTGAAGGGATGGTGCAGTGAGAGACTGAGGAGAGTGCAGCAGTGAAGGGATGGTGCAGTGAGAGACTGAAGAGAGTGCAGCAGTGAAGGGATAGTACCGTGAGAGGCTGAGAGAGAGAGTGCAGCAGTGAGTGATGGTGCAGTGGAGGAGTGAGGGCTGCAGCCTGGATAGGGGGCTGAGCAGAGAGTGCAGCAGTGAAGCGATGGCGCAGGAAGAGGCTGAGGAGAGAGTGCTGCAGTGAAGGGATGGTGCAGTGAGAGGTTGAGGAGAGTGCAGCAGTGAAGGGATGGTGCAGTGAGAGGCTGAGGAAAGTGCAGCAGTGAAGGGACGATGCAATGGGGGGCTGAAGAGAGTGCATCAGTGAAGGGACGGTGCAGGGAGAGGCTGAGGAGAGATGCATCAGTGAAGGGACAGTGGAGGGAGAGGCTGAGGAGAGAGTGCATCAGTGAAAGGATGGTGCAGGGAGAGGCTGAGGAGAGAGTGCAGCAGTGAAAGGATGGTGCAGTGAGAGACTGAGGAGAGTGCAACAGTGAAGAGACGATATAGTGGAGCTGAGGAGAGAGTGAAGGGATGGTGCAGTAAGAGGCTGAGGAGAGAGTGCAGTAGTGAGTGATAGAAATAAACATAAGATTAGCAAAATAAACAAAATGGCTTACCTCTAACAGCAAAACAGCAGCATACATACCCGTCCGAACCACTTCGTGCACAGCAGTGCACACAGCTGCACGGAGACGCCACGGGCCATATTGGACCTGAAAAACAAAGAAATAAACATAAGATTAGCAAAATAAACAAAATGCCTTACCTCCAACAGCAAAACAGAAGCATACATACCTGTCTGAACCAGTTCGTGCACAGCAGTGCACACAGCTGCACGGAGACGCCACGGGCCATATTGGACCTGAAAAACAAAGAAATAAACATAAGATTAGCAAAATAAACAAAATGCCTTACCTCCAACAGCAAAACAGCAGCATACATACCTGTTTGAACCACTTCGTGCACAGCAGTGCACACAGTTGCACGAAGACGCCACGGGCCATGTTGTATCTAGAAAAGAGAGAAAAAAACCTAAGATTAGCAAAATCAAAAAGATAGATTACCTCGAACGTCAAAAGAGCAGCATATCGGAACCAGTTCGTGCACAACGGTGCACACAGCTGCACGGAGACGCCACGGGCCATATTGGACCTGCAAAAACAAAGAAATAAACATAAGATTAGCAAAATAAACAAAATGCCTTACCTTAACTGAAAAACAGCAGCATACATACCTGTCTGAACCACTTTGTGCACAGCAGTGCACACAGCTGCACGGAGACGCCACGGGCCATATTGGACCTGAAAAACAAAGAAATAAACATAAGATTAGCCAAATAAAGCAAATGCCTTACCTTAACTGAAAAACAGCAGCATACATACGTGTCTGAACCACTTCGTGCACAGCAGTGCACACAGCTGCACGGAGACGCCAAGGGCCATATTGGACCTGAAAAACAAAGAAATAAACATAAGATTAGCAAAATAAACAAAATGCCTTACCTTAACTGAAAAACAGCAGCATACATACCTGTCTGAACCACTTTGTGCACAGCAGTGCACACAGCTGCACGGAGACGCCACGGGCCATATTGGACCTGAAAAACAAAGAAATAAACATAAGATTAGCAAAATAAACAAAATGCCTTACCTTAACTGAAAAACACCAGCATACATACCCGTCGAAACAACTTTGTGCACAGTAGTGCACACAGCTGCACGGAGACGCAACGGGCCATATTGGACCTGAAAAACAAAGAAATAAACATAAGATTAGCAAAATAAACCAAATGCCTTACCTTAACTGAAAAACAGCAGCATACATACCTGTCTGAACCACTTCGTGCACAGCAGTGCACACAGCTGCACGGAGATGCCACGGGCCATATTGGACCTGAAAAACAAAGAAATAAACATAAGATTAGCAAAATAAACCAAATGCCTTACCTTAACTGAAAAACAGCAGCATACATACCTGTCTGAACCACTTCGTGCACAGCAGTGCACACAGCTGCACGGAGACGCCACGGGCCATATTGGACCTGAAAAACAAAGAAATAAACATAAGATTAGCAAAATAAACAAAATGGCTTACCTCCAACAGCAAAACAGCAGCATACATACCTGTCTGAACCACTTCGAGCACAGCAGTGCACACAGCTGCACGGAGACGCCACGGGCCATATTGGACCTGAAAAACAAAGAAATAAACATAAGATTAGCAAAATAAACCAAATGCCTTACCTTAACTGAAAAACAGCAGCATACATACCTGTCTGAACCACTTCGTGCACAGCAGTGCACACAGCTGCACGGAGACGCCACGGGCCATATTGGACCTGAAAAACAAAGAAATAAACATAAGATTAGCAAAATAAACAAAATGGCTTACCTCCAACAGCAAAACAGCAGCATACATACCTGTCTGAACCACTTCGTGCACAGCAGTGCACACAGCTGCACGGAGAAGCCACGGGCCATATAGGACCTGAAAAAACAAAGAAATAAATATAAGCTTAGCAAAATAAACAAAATGCCTTACCTTAACTGAAAAACAGCAGCATACATACCTGTCTGAACCACTTCGTGCACAGCAGTGCACACAGCTGCACGGAGACGCCACGGGCCATATTGGACCTGAAAAACAAAGAAATAAACATAAGATTAGCAAAATAAACAAAATGCCTTACCTTAACTGAAAAACACCAGCATACATACCGGTCGGAACAACTTTGTGCACAGCAGTGCACACAGCTGCACGGAGACGCCACGGGCCATATTGGACCTGAAAAACAAAGAAATAAACATAAATTTAGCAAAATAAACCAAATGTCTTACCTTAACTGAAAAACAGCAGCATACATACCTGTCTGAACCACTTCGTGCACAGCAGTGCACACAGCTGCACGGAGACGCCACGGGCCATATTGGACCTGAAAAACAAGGAAATAAACATAAGATTAGCAAAATAAACCAAATGCCTTACCTTAACTGAAAACCAGCAGCATACATACCTGTCTGAACCACTTCGTGCACAGCAGTGCACACAGCTGCACGGAGACGCCACGGGCCATATTGGACCTGAAAAACAAAGAAATAAACATAAGATTAGCAAAATAAACAAAATGGCTTACCTCCAACAGCAAAACAGCAGCATACATACCTGTCTGAACCACTTTGTGCACAGCAGTGCACACAGCTGCACGGAGACGCCACTGGCCATATAGGACCTGAAAAAACAAAGAAATAAACATAAGCTTAGCAAAATAAACAAAATGCCTTACCTTAACTGAAAAACAGCAGCATACATACCTGTCTGAACCACTTCGTGCACAGCAGTGCACACAGCTGCACGGAGACGCCACGGGCCATATTGGACCTGAAAAACAAAGAAATAAACATAAGATTAGCAAAATAAACAAAATGCCTTACCTTAACTGAAAAACACCAGCATACATACCCGTCGGAACAACTTTGTGCACAGCAGTGCACACAGCTGCACGGAGACGCCACGGGCCATATTGGACCTGAAAAACAAAGAAATAAACATAAGATTAGCAAAATAAACAAAATGCCTTACCTTAACTGAAAAACACCAGCATACATACCCGTCGGAACAACTTTGTGCACAGCAGTGCACACAGCTGCACGGAGACGCCACGGGCCATATTGGACCTGAAAAACAAAGAAATAAACATAAGATTAGCAAAATAAACCAAATGCCTTACCTTAACTGAAAAACAGCAGCATACATACCTGTCTGAACCACTTTGTGCACAGCAGTGCACACAGCTGCACGGAGATGCCACGGGCCATATTGGACCTGAAAAACAAAGAAATAAACATAAGATTAGCAAAATAAACCAAAGGCCTTACCTTAACTGAAAAACAGCAGCATACATACCTGTCTGAACCACTTCGTGCACAGCAGTGCACACAGCTGCAGGGAGACGCCACGGGCCATATTGGACCTGAAAAACAAAGAAATAAACATAAGATTAGCAAAATAAACAAAATGCCTTACCTTAACTGAAAAACAGCAGCATACATACCTGTCTGAACCACTTCGTGCACAGCAGTGCACACAGCTGCACGGAGACGCCACGGGCCATATTGGACCTGAAAAACAAAGAAATAAACATAAGATTAGCAAAATAAACAAAATGGCTTACCTCCAACAGCAAAACAGCAGCATACATACCTGTCTGAACCACTTTGTGCACAGCAGTGCACACAGCTGCACGGAGACGCCACTGGCCATATAGGACCTGAAAAAACAAAGAAATAAACATAAGCTTAGCAAAATAAACAAAATGCCTTACCTTAACTGAAAAACAGCAGCATACATACCTGTCTGAACCACTTCGTGCACAGCAGTGCACACAGCTGCACGGAGACGCCACGGGCCATATTGGACCTGAAAAACAAAGAAATAAACATAAGATTAGCAAAATAAACAAAATGCCTTACCTTAACTGAAAAACACCAGCATACATACCCGTCGGAACAACTTTGTGCACAGCAGTGCACACAGCTGCACGGAGACGCCACGGGCCATATTGGACCTGAAAAACAAAGAAATAAACATAAGATTAGCAAAATAAACCAAATGCCTTACCTTAACTGAAAAACAGCAGCATACATACCTGTCTGAACCACTTTGTGCACAGCAGTGCACACAGCTGCACGGAGATGCCACGGGCCATATTGGACCTGAAAAACAAAGAAATAAACATAAGATTAGCAAAATAAACCAAATGCCTTACCTTAACTGAAAAACAGCAGCATACATACCTGTCTGAACCACTTTGTGCACAGCAGTGCACACAGCTGCACGGAGATGCCACGGGCCATATTGGACCTGAAAAACAAAGAAATAAACATAAGATTAGCAAAATAAACCAAATGCCTTACCTTAACTGAAAAACAGCAGCATACATACCTGTCTGAACCACTTCGTGCACAGCAGTGCACACAGCTGCAGGGAGACGCCACGGGCCATATTGGACCTGAAAAACAAAGAAATAAATATAAGCTTAGCAAAATAAACAAAATGCCTTACCTTAACTGAAAAACACCAGCATACATACCCGTCGGAACAACTTTGTGCACAGCAGTGCACACAGCTGCACGGAGACGACACGGGCCATATTGGACCTGAAAAACAAAGAAATAAACATAAGATTAGCAAAATAAACCAAATGCCTTACCTTAACTGAAAAAACAGCAGCATACATACCTGTCTGAACCACTTCGTGCACAGCAGTGCACACAGCTGCACGGAGATGCCACGGGCCATATTGGACCTGAAAAACAAAGAAATAAACATAAGATTAGCAAAATAAACAAAATGGCTTACCTCCAACAGCAAAACAGCAGCATACATACCTGTCTGAACCACTTCGAGCACAGCAGTGCACACAGCTGCACGGAGACGCCACGGGCCATATTGGACCTGAAAAACAAAGAAATAAACATAAGATTAGCAAAATAAACAAAATGCCTTACCTTAACTGAAAAACAGCAGCATACATACCTGTCTGAACCACTTCGTGCACAGCAGTGCACACAGCTGCACGGAGACGCCATGGGCCATATTGGACCTGAAAAACAAAGAAATAAACATAAGATTAGCAAAATAAACAAAATGCCTTACCTTAACTGAAAAACACCAGCATACATACCCGTCGGAACAACTTTGTGCACAGCAGTGCACACAGCTGCACGGAGACGCCACGGGCCATATTGGACCTGAAAAACAAAGAAATAAACATAAGATTAGCAAAATAAACCAAATGTCTTACCTTAACTGAAAAACAGCAGCATACATACCTGTCTGAACCACTTCGTGCACAGCAGTGCACACAGCTGCACGGAGACGCCACGGGCCATATTGGACCTGAAAAACAAAGAAATAAACATAAGATTAGCAAAATAAACCAAATGCCTTACCTTAACTGAAAAACAGCAGCATACATACCTGTCTGAACCACTTCGTGCACAGCAGTGCACACAGCTGCACGGAGACGCCACGGGCCATATTGGACCTGAAAAACAAAGAAATAAACATAAGATTAGCAAAATAAACAAAATGGCTTACCTCCAACAGCAAAACAGCAGCATACATACCTGTCTGAACCACTTTGAGCACAGCAGTGCACACAGCTGCACGGAGACGCCACGGGCCATATTGGACCTGAAAAACAAAGAAATAAACATAAGATTAGCAAAATAAACAAAATGCCTTACCTTAACTGAAAAACACCAGCATACATACCTGTCTGAACCACTTCGAGCACAGCAGTGCACACAGCTGCACGGAGACGCCACGGGCCATATTGGACCTGAAAAACAAAGAAATAAACATAAGATTAGCAAAATAAACCAAATGCCTTACCTTAACTGAAAAACAGCAGCATACATACCTGTCTGAACCACTTCGTGCACAGCAGTGCACACAGCTGCACGGAGGCGCCACGGGCCATATTGGACCTGAAAAACAAAGAAATAAACATAAGATTAGCAAAATAAACCAAATGCCTTACCTTAACTGAAAAACAGCAGCATACATACCTGTCTGAACCACTTCGTGCACAGCAGTGCACACAGCTGCACGGAGATGCCACGGGCCATATTGGACCTGAAAAACATAGAAATAAACATAAGATTAGCAAAATAAACCGAATGCCTTACCTTAACTGAAAAACAGCAGCATACATACCTGTCTGAACCACTTCGTGCACAGCAGTGCACACAGCTGCAGGGAGACGCCACGGGCCATATTGGACCTGAAAAACAAAGAAATAAACATAAGATTAGCAAAATAAACAAAATGCCTTACCTTAACTGAAAAACAGCAGCATACATACCTGTCTGAACCACTTCGTGCACAGCAGTGCACACAGCTGCACGGAGACGCCACGGGCCATATTGGACCTGAAAAACAAAGAAATAAACATAAGATTAGCAAAATAAACAAAATGCCTTACCTTAACTGAAAAACAGCAGCATACATACCCGTCGGAACAACTTTGTGCACAGCAGTGCACACAGCTGCACGGAGACGCCACGGGCCATATTGGATCTGAAAAACAAAGAAATAACCATAAGATTAGCACAATAAACAAAATGCCTTACCTTAACTGAAAAACACCAGCATACATACCCGTCGGAACAACTTTGTGCACAGCAGTGCACACAGCTGCACAGAGGCGCCACGGGCCATATTGGACCTGAAAAACAAAGAAATAAACATAAGATTAGCAAAATAAACCAAATGCCTTACCTTAACTGAAAAACAGCAGCATACATACCTGTCTGAACCACTTCGTGCACAGCAGTGCACACAGCTGCACGGAGATGCCACGGGCCATATTGGACCTGAAAAACATAGAAATAAACATAAGATTAGCAAAATAAACCGAATGCCTTACCTTAACTGAAAAACAGCAGCATACATACCTGTCTGAACCACTTCGTGCACAGCAGTGCACACAGCTGCAGGGAGACGCCACGGGCCATATTGGACCTGAAAAACAAAGAAATAAACATAAGATTAGCAAAATAAACAAAATGCCTTACCTTAACTGAAAAACAGCAGCATACATACTAGGCATGGGCGGAAAATCTGTTCCGCTCGCGGATTTTGCGGATTTTCGGGAAATCCGCAATCCGCGAGATTTGCGAATTTCCTGAAAAATCCGCAAATCCGCGAGCAGCGGATTTTGCTCGCACTGCTCGCACTGTTCGCGTGAGTTCGCGCCCCGCGAATAAGTGCGAAATTGCAGAAATACGATCTAAGCAAAACTGAAAGTAACTACTTACCAGGTTCAAAAGTTCAGGCACATCATTAGTAGCCATTTCCTGTAGTGCTTCCTGAGGGGCCCCTCCAGAGTTCAGTTGCCAGTTGCAACTATTATGTGACCCTGCTCTGAACCTCAGAATAGTTACACATATGCCACAAAGGTCCTGAATTACAGCTAAGGGAGACAAGCAGGAGCCAGGCTGGAAGTTAAAATCCATTAATCAGCCCCTAATTCATTATTGTCAGTTGGGGCAGGGCAGGTGTTGTAACTAATTTTGCAACAATGAAAGCACTTAGCAAGTGCAAAAGATCACTAATCAGGGCGCACTAAGGAAGCAGGTGCCAGCTAAAAAAATATTCTGTGACACATTAATCAGCCCCAAATTAATTCAGGTCACTTGAGGCAGGGAAGGTGTGCTTTGCTTTGCCAAAAATAATGTACACTGGACAACCAGAGGGTGTGGTGATGAAACAGAGGGTGGCATGGGTGGGCCAGAGGGTGGCATGAGTAGTCAGAGAGTGGCAGTGGTGACAGAGAGTGGCAGTGATGAAGAAGAGTGTCCCAAACAGGTTGGACACGTAGAAACAACAAGTTCGCAAAACTTGCGACCCGACAGGTAAGTTCGCAAATTGCGAAATTGTAAAAACCCTCGCGAACTGGCAGAAACACGGGCGAACACAAAAAAAAAAAAAAATCCGCAAATTCGCGGGAATTCGCGGATTTTGCGGATTGCAAGTTTGCAAATCCGCAAATTCGCGGATTGCCAATCCGCAAAATCCGCTCATGCTTAATACATACCTGTCTGAACCACTTCGTGCACAGCAGTGCACACAGCTGCACGGAGACGCCACTAGCCATATTGGACCTGAAAAACAAAGAAATAAACATAAGATTAGCAAAATAAACAAAATGCCTTACCTTAACTGAAAAACACCAGCATACATACCCGTCGGAACAACTTTGTGCACAGCAGTGCACACAGCTGCACGGAGACGCCACGGGCCATATTGGACCTGAAAAACAAAGAAATAAACATAAGATTAGCAAAATAAACAAAATGGCTTACCTCCAACAGCAAAACAGCAGCATACATACCTGTCTGAACCACTTCGAGCACAGCAGTGCACACAGCTGCACGGAGACGCCATGGGCCATATTGGACCTGAAAAACAAAGAAATAAACATAAGATTAGCAAAATAAACAAAATGCCTTACCTTAACTGAAAAACACCAGCATACATACCCGTCGGAACAACTTTGTGCACAGCAGTGCACACAGCTGCACGGAGACGCCACTGGCCATATAGGACCTGAAAAAACAAAGAAATAAACATAAGCTTAGCAAAATAAACAAAATGCCTTACCTTAACTGAAAAACAGCAGCATACATACCTGTCTGAACCACTTCGAGCACAGCAGTGCACACAGCTGCACGGAGACGCCACGGGCCATATTGGACCTGAAAAACAAAGAAATAAACATAAGATTAGCAAAATAAACAAAATGCCTTACCTTAACTGAAAAACACCAGCATACATACCCGTCGGAACAACTTTGTGCACATCAGTGCACACAGCTGCACGGAGGCGCCACGGGCCATATTGGACCTGAAAAACAAAGAAATAAACATAAGATTAGCAAAATAAACCAAATGCCTTACCTTAACTGAAAAACAGCAGCATACATACCTGTCTGAACCACTTCGTGCACAGCAGTGCACACAGCTGCACGGAGATGCCACGGGCCATATTGGACCTGAAAAACATAGAAATAAACATAAGATTAGCAAAATAAACCGAATGCCTTACCTTAACTGAAAAACAGCAGCATACATACCTGTCTGAACCACTTCGTGCACAGCAGTGCACACAGCTGCAGGGAGACGCCACGGGCCATATTGGACCTGAAAAACAAAGAAATAAACATAAGATTAGCAAAATAAACAAAATGCCTTACCTTAACTGAAAAACAGCAGCATACATACCTGTCTGAACCACTTCGTGCACAGCAGTGCACACAGCTGCACGGAGACGCCACTAGCCATATTGGACCTGAAAAACAAAGAAATAAACATAAGATTAGCAAAATAAACAAAATGCCTTACCTTAACTGAAAAACACCAGCATACATACCCGTCGGAACAACTTTGTGCACAGCAGTGCACACAGCTGCACGGAGACGCCACGGGCCATATTGGACCTGAAAAACAAAGAATTAACCATCAGATTAGCAAAATAAACAAAATGGCTTACCTCTAACAGCAAAACAGCAGCATACATACCCGTCGGAACAACTTCGTGCACAGTGGAGCACACAGCTGCACGGAGACGCCAAGGGCCGGCTGCAGCACAACACCTGAAACCGCGCCCCTTTGAGAGTATGGAGTGAAAGCCGCTTCCAGCACTCACTCACTCAGCCTGTTTGCAGTCACTGGCTGAATTAATTGTGTACACTCCAGGCAACAGCACCTTGTTTCTACCCAGCCAGGCTTTCAGAGGCATCAGCACCAGCCTCGCGCATGCATGACTCTGCCCCATCCCTTCAAGCCTCTAAGATGAATCTTTTACATTCCTCGGCCTTTTAGAGCCATCAGTTCTCAAGTGACTGGCACCTCAACATCCCTGCTTGCAACGCAGCATCTCGTCCCTTCAGAGCATCTCACCCACTCGCTTCAACCATCAACCCTCTTCCCTCGTCGTCTACCCCTCCCCCGTCACTCCGGATATTTGGATGGATGGCACGTCATGCCAACTGTGCCCACCCCAGCAGTGTTGATGACTCCACCTCCGTGGAATTCAGAGTTTGTGAAGTATGTTTGTATAGCGGGCCGACCTTGTAGGCACTCAGCAGTGGCCCTGGATGTGCCAGGGATGATGATTCTCGTGTTCTAGGTTATCCCATACGGAAACATAGTTTTTAAAATATCACAATATGTAGACGACCTTGAGCCCACTAGATACATAGTCGGCAGTCAGTACACCTTCCCTCTGGTGTTTAATCATTCATTCAAATGAGGCGAAGACACTCGGGAGACGCCCCTAGCCTGCGCGTGCCCTGCTCATCCTCGGAGGCAGGAGTAAATCAAGTGCACACCCGTGTCACCCCCTCAGAGAGGAGTAAGTGCACGCCTGCTACGTCTCATCCCCTCAGAGAGGAGTAAGTGCACGTCTGTCTCACCCGCTCAAAGAGGAGTAAGTGCATGCCCGTCTCACTCCCCACACAGGAGTAAGTGCCGCGCCCGTCTCACTCTTCAGACAGGTGTAAATGCAGCCTGGGCATGCCCGTCTCATCTTCTCAGACAGGAGTATGCAGCCTACACACGCCCGTGTCACACCTCTGACAGCTGTACGTTCAGGCTGCTGCTGTGCACCCGCCTCGTACTCTCAGGCAGGAGTAAGTGCAGGCTGCTGCTGCGCGCCCGTCTCGTCCTCACAGACGGCAATAAGTGCGGCCTGCTGCTGCGCATCGGTCTCATCCTCTCAGACCGGAGTAAGTGCAGGCTGCTGCGGTTTGAACTCTGGCTCGGCACCTCGCAGGCGGGCGGGGGTGGGGGTGAGAGGGCAGGGGGCGCGGCTGCGGTCGCACACGCTTGCCTCTTAGTACATGCTTGTACTTAAGCGACCAGCGCCGGCAGACGTATGGTGACAGCGCAGTGATGGACACCCCCTGGAGATTGCAATTAAAAGGGGTCTCAGCCCTCTTAGCTTTTGTGACTCTTCCCTGCGCCCATTAGCCGCTCCCAGGACGGGGCTGGCTCTGGCTTGGTGTCTCCGATGGCGCTGCTGTCCTATTGACGCGCCTGCCCAGATGCGCAGCTGTCTGAACATCCATCCTTCCCTCCTCTCGAATGGACAGAACCCCACTCTGGAACCTGGGCACACAGGAGTAAAGTCCCACACCACAAGTACCACTGGGTTGTTTCAATAACTCCCTACATCAGTGGAATCCTTAAGTTTCTGGAATAACGCCCTACATAGTAAGAAACCTCGAGTTGTCTGAATGACGTCCTATGTCGTAAGGACGCTTGGTTTGCTAGAATAACGCCCTACATGGTAAGAACCCTTGGGGTGGAATCTTGAATGCGGAGTAAGTTGGTCTGAACATCACTCTTTAGTCTGGAGATGGTAGAGTAGCGGCTTGAATACCGTCCAACACTGTAAGAACCTTGTATTGCCTGAATAACGTCCTGCATCGTAAGAACCTTTGGGGTGGCATCTCGAATGCGGAGTAAGTTTGTACTTAAGCGATGGACTGGACGGAACCCCCCCCCTTCAGTCTAGGCGTGCTAGAGAAACCTCCCACCATACAAGTATCCTTGGGATGTTCGAATAACGCCCTTCATAGTAAGAACCCTTGTGTTGTCTGAATGACGTCCACCGTCTTAAGAGAATAACGCCCTTCATAGTAAGAACCCTTGTGTTGTCTGAATGACGTCCACCGTCTTAAGAACGCTTGGTTTGCTAGAATAACTCCCTACATCACAAGAAGCCTCGGGCTGACCTCTCCAATATGGAGTAGAAATGAAGGAACTGGGAGTCATTCATGGTTGGGGCTGTCGGGATAATGTCCAACATCACAAACCACCATTTGGATTGGTATTTTTGTACGTACACGAAGTGATGGGATTAAACATCCGTCCTTCCCTCTTTGAGGCGCTCAACTCGGGCATGCTGGAATAACGTCCTACATCGTAAGAGACGCCGTAGTGGGAGTTTCTGAGGTGGCTTGTGTTTGTACGTACAAGCATTGACACAATTTGAAGAAGTGCGTGAAGACCAAAGAGTCCACAGACTCGTGAAAGGTTTGAAAAGCGCACGTGCGTGTTTGTATAAAATGTGCAAAGGACAATGAGGCGTGGGCACGGGAGGGCTGCGAGCAGAGCGAGGAATGAGGGAGCAGCGTCTGGCAGGCAGGGTGACCATGCCGGACCAGATTCGGGGGCGTTCCCGGCTTTTGGCTGACGTCGCGTGACGTAGCCAAAAGCCAAAAATTCTCGGGAACGCCCCCGAATCTGGTCCGGCATTGACGGACAGGCCCGTCTTCCAATGGCTAGCCTCCATTTATGGAGCGAGCCAATGAAAGACGGAGGCCGTTCCTGTCTCCCGTATACATCTCAAGAGGTTTTCGCCTGCGCGAAAAAGATGCGCAGAGCGCATCTTTTCGCCAGGCAAAACCTAAAAAGGTGCCTCTGAAATCCCTTTCACTCTCTGAACCTATTCATACCCCAAGAAGTAATGATTTTCGTCAGAAACGCTTAAACATAAGAAAAAGAAAAATTAAATACGTGAAATACAGTGGAGAAGTGTGGCTCAATGGTTAGAGCCGCAGACCCTGATGCAGAGGTCTAGCCCGGGACCAGGGTTCAATTCCCCGCCTCGGCAGGTCTTGGGCTCGACAATTCCATGGACCTGATAATTCTTGCCTCGGTGCCTATTCCAATCATGGAGTCCCACTCTGCAACTCTGGGCAATAGCTTGCTTAATCTCCACAACGGCCCCCACAATGCTAAGGATGCCTGGCCTCCACCTTGGGGGTGCCCAGGAGTGGACGCCTCACAGGGAAAGCCAGGATGGGTTCCACAGCGTTATTCGTACATGCGCCTTGAGACCCTTGCGGGTGAGTAGTGCGTTATACAAGTATAAATTTTTACATTTACAAATATGCGGAACTCAATAATCTGGATTAAAGCAAGATTATGGTTTGTGAGCACCGTTTTTCTCGTACCTACTATAAAATACCATGTTCTGCTTAATTAAAAACAAGCGGAATAAGAAGATAATTAACTTTAAAAAGAAGGAAGTGTGTCGTGCTCCGAGTCCATTAAGTGGAGGGCTTGCCTCTGAGCCCCTCTCACGTCTAGAACATTCTGTCTCTCAGGGGATCAAGCGCGCGGGCCTCATCGGCTCGGAATGATGCATTTGTCAGAGCACACACGCGGTGCCTGGATGAGCAGGCCGCAGTGCTATGCGGTGTGTCACCCGGGCCTCGGCGCTATGTGTGAACGCATCCTCGGCCTGTTACCCATCAGAAGAGAGGACGAGCAGCGAGCACAGGTGCGGGGCAAACACTGCTCGCCCCTTCACTCCGTGATGGCGGAGCTCGAGTGGCTGTGAGAGCGGTGCATGGATTTTTCTGAGTGCGACTGTGCTATCCGCCGCCGCACAGCCCGTACTAAGAAAAATTTTAATGAGTACTTGGTTACTAATGCTGTGGATGAGTAAACGGATAAGCATCTCTGTGCCCCGCGCAGCCTGCTGATTATGTCTGGAGAGCCTTGTCTGTCGGACACAGTTAGATGAAATTGTGTTTCAGTCGCAGAGGTGATTGGTGAATGCTGCGAATAAGATGCTTTTCTCGCTACAGACCTACTTGTGCCTTTGGCGATCACAACCTTTATTTTCTGCTTCTGCCCTCTCTGTCCTGTGCCCAAGTGCCTCTTCCTTATTCTGTTGTATTTTTTCATCCACCGGCTGTCTTTCTGGCGCAGAAAAGTCTTTCTCATACGCCATGTTTAATGCCCTGGTACATCCATACTTGCGTCAAAAACACATTTCTCTTTCGTTGATCAATATTGTTCACGCTGTGAGCTTATTTGCTTTTAAGTTAACAAACATTTTTTAGAGATGTGATACACCCAATCAAAATCCAACATAAATATTAGGAAGTGTGAAAATATGTTTTTCAAAATTTTTATTTTATTGACAGATTCTTTGACACGCACTCTGCAACCACATTTGCCCGAGAGTGCAAGTCAGTTTGGAGGATCAGGCAGGCCACGACGAGTGAGATGGTATGTAGGAGGAGGAAGGGCTGTTGATGCTTGCCCTTGTAGACTTTCCCATTGGTCAGTAACCATGGTTTCTATTGGATCCAGCTGCAACTTTTTTGGTCCATTAAACTGTACGTTTCAAACAGAAAACACTATTTATTCGAAAGTTTAGAAAATACCAGTGGAAACCAATATGCACATTTTGAATAGTTTCAAGATACACTTGGAATGAACAGGAGCTTTCTGCGTTTAATGTTTGTCCAGCAGAAACCAACTGTACTCTGATAATTGCAATTTATACTAAGGAGGAACCTTGTTAGTTGATTGGAAAGTGACCGAAATTGTATGTGCAAGGATTTGGGGAGGTTTCCATGGTTTTTCGGAAGACAAGGAGGGAGGGAGATAGATTAAAAGCCTACATTAAATAGTGGTCATCGGATGATAGGACCTGGCAGATATTCTAAATGTTGGGTACGTACTTATCATCACCACAATTCATGAACCTTTTCAGGACTTAACTGGGAACCAAATGGGACCCTGGCAAAAATGTCCACATCAACTCTAACTTCTATACCTCTTTCTCCCTCCCCCCTCTCTCTCTCTCTCTCTCTCTATTCCTCCCTCATACTATGCATTTTTAAATAAACGCAGGCAGAAGGAGACAGAAGCAGCTTCAGTCTACCTTCAAACGGGAAACATTGTTTACAACACGCAGATTACATTGCGATGCTATTACATTGCGGTTTTCACAACGCAAGTCGGTACAACGACTTGCCCTAGATGGCGCTCTAGGACAAGGAATAGTATAATTTACTATCCAACACCTTCCCTACTGTACGTAGACTGGAGTTGGAATAGTAAATTATACTACTACTAAGTCCAGCGCCCTCCACGCAAGTCGTTGTAACGACTTGCATTGTAAAAACCACGATATAATGTACTGCGATGTAAATGTATGCATTGTAACGTCACACATCCCTTTACACAAGCACTGGCAAAGTCAATAGGTCTCGCCTTTGTCAGTGACAAGCTGTTGTTGTCTTTGCCAATGTTTGACAATAAAGTATTGTAAGTGCACGGTGTGGTGTGATGAGTGTTCAAGCTGTACACATGTATAAATGGCACTACTAACGCAGGATTAATCGTGTTAAATGATGGAAAAAAGGCAATCGCATCTCCCAGAGCAACACTTTGATTCACAAATGCATCCACAGAGCTGCTGAACACGTGCCTATAAACATCGCAATGATGAATTTAAAACAAACAGGGCACCTAAGGTGATGGATGGTACCTGGAAATGAAGCTAACACACGCATCGCTTGTTGCATTCAGCGCTGCCTGTTAGACGAGCCCTCAGATCTTTTATTTTATCTCTAATAATGAGCACGAATGATGGATAAGAACAGCCCATTAGCAAGCGTGGTAAATAAACTCCTCTTCTGAGAATGAAGGCAGAAGACTGGAGGGACTGATATACAGGGAGGAAAAGCTAAACACCATGGGGCAAATTATCAAGGACGGTGTTAAAATTATCCCCTGTTTAGCAGCAGAAAACTGCCGCTAAAGCGGCGATAATGGGCTTGATAATATGCCGTGGAGAATTCCAACAGAAGTCCATGTTCACACCAGAACAAGGACTTCTATTGGAATTCTCTAGGGGATATTATCAAGCCCATTATCGCCGCTTAAGTGGCAATTTCTGCCACTAAACCAGCGATAATATTTACCGCCATTCTTGATAATATGCCCCCATATTTTTTTATCCACCAGAACAAATTGCAGTTTCTGCAGCGATCAACAAACCTTTCCCCCTCTCAGTGTCCCTGTCGGGTTTCAAAGAGGGTTTTTACTACAGGCAATCTGTTCGCTCTACAGATACAAGCATAATAGAACAAATAAACTCGCTATCTTTAAAGATGGCAATTCAAAACACCTACTTGTTATAAGAGGCTTGGTGGCAAAGGCAGAATTTAAAAATGCAAAGGACCACATACCAAATGTATACAGAGACTCTGCATTACAATTCTTAGGGGCTGTGTTCAGACATGTCAAATACCCAGTCAGCACAGGCATTTGCCTTTCCTAAATAAACTCTAAGTTCCCTTGAAGGTACAGCCTTACATTTGGCCTCTATCTTTGGATGCACAGTAAATACGACAAGAATAAGAATAAGATTTAAAGGCCTGTTTATAGAAAGTGTGTTAGTGGAAGAATACAGTAAGTAATTGCCAGTTTAGGCAACAGGAGGGGTAAAGTTGAACCTGGAGAGCCTAAAGCAAATAAAGCAAGCAAATTGAAAGCCAGAAAATGTGAGTTACAAATTACAAAGCCAATGGTAATCAATTGGCAGACTGCATCCCTAGGCCAACTTTCTGAAAGTCCCCAAGATGTCTTTAGGAAACCAGACAGCTGTGCTGTCTGGTAGGCTGAGACCTAAAAACAGCCTAGTCCCCCAGGGAATTTCCTGATTGAATAAATGGCCAATCAGTCCCTGTACCTTAGTTGAGATACTTCTACTACCCAAAGCTGACAGATAGCAGTTTATTATCTGCCAAATTAGGGCATTTTTGTTCCTACTGATAAGCTTGAGCTCATCTAAACAGTCATCCAATGTAAAAGGCATTGGATTCTCAATGAGATGCTAATCCATGGAAGTATATAGGAAGGCGTTCAATAGAGTTTGTCCTTTTTTTAAAACAAGTTTTTATTGATTTTTGATGTAAAAAGCAGTACAAAAAAGCAAATATAGGTCACATACATACATACATTGTGCTCTCCCAGACACCTATAAGTTGGTATCCCCCAAATGGAAGAGAATAAGGCTCCCGTCTCTGCCCTAGGGTACACATATATAGTAGTAGGCCCAGCACATCCACTAGACCTTCCCATATTTGTATGGACACCTCCATGCTGGGTACACTGGTTTCTCCAACTTAGCACACCTTTCCATTTATGCTCTCCATGCAGCTTGCGATGAAGCTTGGTTTAATTTCCAGTTCTTGGTAATGGTCCATTTTGCCAGGGTGGCACCAAAGCCTACTAGAATAGGTTCTCCCCAGAGCCCCCAAACATCATGCAGAATCCTCATTAAAACTACGCATGGAGAGGAGTCAATCTCCCATTCAATTATGTTAGACAGTGTGGAGAAGATTTTTGCCAGTAACGTTCGATGATGGGGTAGTCTCATACCATATGAAAGAATTTGCAGTCATCGCTCGTGCATCTGGAACAAATATCCTCTTTGTTTTTCTCCATCCTCCCAAGTCTCTGGGGGTGGGGAGGTGGGATAGGCCATACATAGATATTTTAGGCCAAGAAGTTATAGGTGGGAGGAGATGGCAAGCTCCCTCGGGCCATCTTCAAATCTCTCCTTTCATTTTCATCTAAGGGGCCCACTCTGTTCTCTCATTTCTCCCGAAAAGGCAAAAGAAGTACATGGTGTTTTGTTCAAGAGTGCTTATAGATTGAGGAGATGGTTACCTAACTCAGTGAGAGAGAGAGAAAAACTCTGTTTATTTAGACCATAGTCTTTAAACAATGAGGTCAAAATAGAAATGCATCACATCAATATCAAAAACCGTACAAAATTTATAAAATCAGGCTGTTACTCTCCATTCCGCTTCCTATATGTTATACAAATTCAAAACAAGGCATTCTATGGGTAGCACAGACATAAAATCGTTAAAAAGAATTTTAAAACACATGCTATACATAATAAAACTGGAAGTTATT
The DNA here is from genome assembly GCF_964263255.1 of Lissotriton vulgaris. Classification (NCBI taxonomy): domain Eukaryota; kingdom Metazoa; phylum Chordata; class Amphibia; order Caudata; family Salamandridae; genus Lissotriton; species Lissotriton vulgaris. Next base: position 825,871,277 of record NC_141689.1, read on the forward strand.
ACATTTATAAGCGAGGCAATTTCTATATGTTTCTCATTACAGTACTATCTAATATTTTATGGGCTTGCAATCCCTCGTGTCTTAGCATTTCCTTATTTCTGGGAATGGGATTAGAGTACGTTCATCAATTTAATTTCTTTTGCTGATTCTGCGCTAAGCGATTCACCCCATTCAGATAGTTCCCAAGTGCAATTGCTATATCCAGATTTCCATTCCTATCAGTAAGTTTGTCGCTTGTACACATTGTCTTATGCCATGCTTTATAAATAAAGGTTGTAAGAACCGTTTTCTCACTTCTAGGCATGTCATACACAAGACAGGGAAACTCCCTGAGGACCGTGCGTCAGTAGTATATGCAACATTTCACACTTGACCCCCAGGCCACATTTACATGTACCATCTGGATATAACATTTCTGCCTTAACTCTCCCCTCCATTAGCCAATGAATGGTGCCAATTCAGATTTTCAGTATCTCCCCCCTAAATCCGTAATTTGGCAGGGTTTCTAAGTACGGGTAACCCGTCTCGTTTTCCCAAGATTCTATCATATTTACCATTGATTTTTTGTTTCTTAGATATCCTATATCCAGCCTTCTAGAGTACTTCCTTCCTTGTGCTCTGAGTGCCCTCTTCGTGAACTCCACATCTAGGGAATTTTGATTTACTCCTACTTTTAGGTTCCCAATTATTTCCTTTATTTTTCTTTTTGCGTCTAGTGCCCATCTTAGGTTACTGTGGCGGATTTCCTCACTACACCAATGTGAGGCCTTTGCCCCTTCCCCCTGGGATTGACGTTTCCAGAATCTTACCATCGCCATTTTGGCCTGAGTATTACATCCGATCATATCTGTTTCCAGTCTGACTCAGTGGGCTGATGGTGATTTTAGGTTCTAAGGGTTGTTTTCCAGTTGGTTAGTTGATGTTTGTTGGTAGGCTGCCAGAGCATGTCATAGTTGAGGTATTTATAAAATTTAGTTCTGTGGAGCATAAAGTACGCATGTAGCTCTACAATGTTTTCATTTGTGAGCAGAACTACACATTCCCCAGTTTTGATATGCCTATAAATTTCCAACGGCGGAAGCCTTCTAGGTGTGCCACTTGCTGAAACCATGTGCCATGCAATAGAGGGATTTCCTGCGTGGGATCCCATTGGATCCCTGGACGGGCGGCACGCCAGCATAGGAATGCTCTGGGGGCAAGCTTGGAAGGGAGCACCCGTATAAAAGCCTGTCAATGTTTTGTTGGCCCGGTAGGGACACTTCAAGGTGGAAGACAGGGTCTACCTGACTCCCAAATAACAAGTTGTGAATCACTTAAATGTGGGATACACAATAGTAAAGTAGTGGGTCAACCATGCCTATCCCCCTGTCATATGTGGATTGTATATATATCTGGAACGCAATCTTATCTGGGCTATGAGATGCTTAAACCAGGCGTGTGGGATGGAGAGAGGGAACTTTTGCAGGATATAGAGGAACCTGGATAGGATCATCATTTTGCAGAGTGAAACTCGGCCAAGCACAGTGAGGGGCACGTTTGCCCATTTGACCATGTCTTTCACTGCATCGGTTGAGGCTCCAAGTTAACTTTGGTATCAGGGTCATGTAAATATTGTGGAAAGTTAGGGCCGATATTGACCGATAACCTTTAAATATTGCCCGTCGTTAGCCGCCTCTCATACCACTCGAGATTATCAAACAAAGAGGCAGGCGCTGGAGACTGGAAGGCAGGAAACAGGAGTTTATTCCACATTACATGTGGCACATTCCTGCAAATACTTTGAAATACAGAAAGACATCCTCAGAATCCCCGCTTCAAGCCCGTTCCCACACACATTTACAGTAGAAGTCCCCACCCCGATCTCAGTAGGTGATGACTGTCGCGCTGCTGGACATTCCGCCGGTTCCCGGAATGTGTGCGGTTGATCGGATCTCATGGGGTGGGGGCTTTGATCAGTTGTAGATCCTTTGAAGAGGGAAACTTCCTACTGTATGGGAGCAATAAACTGTATCCGCAGGGCCAGGTGGTGGCCTGGGAACGAGCAGGACAATCGGGCACAGAGGAAAGGGAGTTCATCAAAGGATGTATGATCATGAAAGGGATGGAGGGAGGTGTTGGCTGGGTACGGGATGTGGCTCTGAGGCAGGGTCGCGCTGAAAGGGAGGTTTATGGCTCAAGCATGTGAGAGCGGGGGCTGTCAGCGTGCGGGGGGATGCTTGCGAGGTTAGAGGGAGAGAGAGAGAAAGACGCGCTGGCTATCGGCAGTGGGCAGAGAGGTCATAACATTCAAAATGGCTGCTACTTACACGCACATATGAGCCTGAAAAGGGACGAGATGGCGCTGATAATGTTGACATGGCAAACTAGATTTTAACAGTCCTCCCTTTTCAACATATCTAGCCAGCTTGTCAATCTATGTCTATCCCCAATTTTTTTCTGACCTCGACATCGTACAATGCTTTCATGTGTTCGGTTTCAAAGTCTAGAGTCTTAGGGCAGATACAGTTTGCACAAAGTGAACACAGGGGCGGCAAGCATTGAATACCCAGGCAGAATCCACATATTGCGACAATCGGTATCAATATGATCATAAACAACCTCCACCCCCAGTTCTTTACAGTACTCCAGAACCAACTCCCAAGCAACCATTCTTCTTGTTCCTGGTGAACTTCTGAGGAAAGTCTGTGGAGGTGTTCAATGGCTTTGTAAACTGGGGTGAATTGTCCGGTATGCAGGTGCAACAGCTGGACCCAATGATACGGCATGCTCCTTCATGATCCGCTAGAACCACATCTAGAACGAGGCGGTTCTGGAGAGCCACCAGGCGGACCGCCTGAAGCTCGGCTGTATTATTTGTGAGGATGCCAGCTGTAATGTTCATTGTCGTTTCAACTGCCTGGGTCAAATGTCGGATGGCACGGCTGTTCGCCATCGGACCCCAGAGTGGACAAGTCCCTTCATTGCATCGAGGAACTGTCCTCCGGTGGAGTCGGCTTGCTCAATGTCTTTTGCTCGCTTTTGTCGGTGATGGTTTGCTGGAGCTACATAGGTCGGAAGAAGGATGAAGGCAATGTAACAGGTACCCCCCCAGCCTTTGGGGAGCCAGGTGTAAGCTTTTGTACCTCAAACAAAGTACATATTCGGAGAAGTGACAAAAGAAGGTGGATCTGTTGAGTCCAAAGTTCTGGTGATGCGGCAAGCGCTACGGCCTACCAGCTGTGTCCCAAGTCCTTCGATGCACACAAGGCCTGAGACATTGACGACAGATAGCGCCACAGTCAGGGTGGCAGCTGTTCGTTTCCGGAGGTAGGAGAAGGTGGGTCTGGTTGGGTTGTTGAACACCTGCATTTTAATCCGTTCTTTGATAGGGATGTCCATATGAATAGAATCGTTGGATGTCAGAGGGCAAAGATGTGCAGCAGTTCTCCCTGTTTTGTTCTGCCAGACCCCATGAAAGAAATGTGTCATAGTTCTGCTGGAAGTGGCATTATCCCTGTAGCTTTCTTGCAAGAGGATCAGCCAAGCAAGGCAGGAACCGTGAACGGAGAAAGGTGAAGGGATGAAGAGGATGGAATGTCCAGTGGCGTGGGGTAACAACCCACAGATCCAGCAGTTGGTGGCATTGGTGGCAAGATTGTGCTGATGCAGCAATTGCACGAAGGAGTTGTTCCAAAACTCCTTACGTCTTTCTCGGAGTTGAGGTGAAAGAGAGACCAGGTAGTGTTCTTTCATTGTGGTAGGCTGTGCAGTGGTTAGAAATGTCTTATGAGCTGGTGCGCTCTCTTCCACGATCCAGAGGGTGGTCATGAGGAGGAGACAAAAGAGAAGGGCGATGAAGAGAGCAATAGTCTTTGAGCTGTGTATTTTGTTAGTCTTTGGGTTTCTGTAGTGGGTCTTCGGATGTCCGGTTGCTTCCATGATCTTCGTGTCGGGTGCTTCCATCATCTTCATATCGGGCGCTTCCATCACCTTCAAGGGGCTCGGTAGCGGGCAGAACCACAAACTTCGTTTGGCTTCTCTCCTGGTAGCCTTAGTAGTGTTAGGCCACCGTTCTGAGAATTGTAACTTAGTCAGTGGTCTGCTTAGCCGAAGCTCCCTCCTTTCGTCGCAGGTTATACCCTTCTCTGGATGGGACAGTGGGATCGGGGAATTCTGCCAGTTCAAGCGTCTCTTTGTCAGGGTAACAGCTTAGGGATGGTCGATCCTTGTTCAGGAGCTCTTCTTGGGTGGCCACGTCTTCGGTCGTCTTCAGGGTTGAGGAGACCTTTTTGCAGTGGTGCGCAAGTAGCCAGTTCCTCTTTCCTTCCACTCGAAGAGCTGTTCGGGTGGTGATCAAAACTTGCCAGGGGCCCGTCCACCGAGGTTCCAGACTCTTTGTGCGCTGGAAGTTCCTGACTAATACATAGACTCCGGGTTGGATGTCGTGTCCGGGGCCCCTGGAAGCATCAGGAATGGCATGCAGCACCTGTTGATGGATAACAGACAGTGTCTTAGTCAGATTGTACAAATAGTCAGACATTAGGACGTCCGGGACGTCGTGAATGGATGTCGGTTTTGGTGCGGACCAAATACTCATAGGTCGGCCGAAAACAACCTCGCAAGGGGTCAAATGGTGTTTTGTGGGGGTGGAACGCATTGATAGCAATGCCAACGGGAGAGCGGCTGGCCATTTCAGTCCTGTGGTAGCCACTATCTTAGCTAGTTTGAGCTTCAGTGTAGCATTATGTCGTTCATCTAGTCCAGCAGATTGGGGGTGGAAGACTGCATGAAATTTTTGTTTTACACCCAACCCTTTCAAGATGAGTTGGATCTCCGGCAAATTGGCTTTGTAGAGACCAGAAATGGTAAAGAAATAACAAAAGTATCATTACATTCAGTCCTGGTAAAAATGGCAATCCTCAAAGCAACTAGCGAGATAAACCACCTGGGAATAAGAATAATCCCGGAGAGGGAAGTAAAAGCCCCCAATGACAATACCTTCCTAAAGCATCATGCAGGTTTAGGGAGAAGACAGGTGAGATTATATAAAGACGAGGAAGGGAACCAAAGCTGTCTAAATATAGAAATAGACAATACAGGAAACGAAGTCCCATGGGGTAATTGGTCACACTGTAGCAGCCCAAGGTTCGATTTAAACAGGAGTCATACGGAGGCCGAGGGAGATGAGGGAGGTATGAGTGAGATAGAATAGGATGAGGGGGTGTCGCAAAGTCTAGGTCTCCTGTCATGGAATGTAAACGGGCTAGGCAATGAGAAAAAGAGAGAAACTATAAAGGAGATAGTAAATAAAGTGGACATTGCCTGCTTGCAAGAGACCTGGTCATGTGACGAAACCCCGTTTAATGAAGGATACCTACAACTAAACTGCCCGGCCAAGAAAAAGAACTTTGGTCGTCCGTCGGGTGGTTTAATGACTTTGATTTCAACGAAAGTGCTCAGAGAAGTAAAACTGATAAAAATGAAATGTAAATGGGTTCAGACTAGCAGAATAGAATTATTGACAGTGGAAAAGAAGTATAAAATGCTGACTATAATGAATGTATACATGCAGTGGGAGAATGGGGCAGAGTATGAGAAGGAGATGAAGCTGTTTAAAGAAGATGTAGAGTCTGTTGCAGAAAAATATGTATTGGATACCGTGATAATAATGGGGGATTTCAATCATAAACTTAACCCAAAAAAGGCGGATATCTGGAACAGAGAAATGTTAGAGGTGTTTGGTATAAACCCAGCAAGGTTCCCAGTAGGGGAGATATCAAAACATGAAGCAGCTCTGGTATACTTCCTAGGAGGCAGGGGTTTCCAATGCCTGAATGGAAGAATGAAGAACGACTGCCCAGCAGGGAAAACTTTTAAAGTAGGTTCTCAGAACTGCCCAATTGATTATATGTTTTTACATGCCTGGAACTTCCCCCAAGTACGGGAATTTAGGTTGGAACAAAAAGAGATTAGCGACCACATCCCTCTATATCTAAAAATACAAGGGGGAAGAAGCTTACCCAGAGATAAAGTGATCACCCAGGAGGTGGAGTACCCTAGACGTGTGACGACACGACTCACGGAGGAATATCAGGCAAAACTGCTAGCTATGCAAATTAAAATAAAGCCGGAAAATCTTGAGAACAAAACCTTGAACTGGTTTATAGGTAAACTAGAGGAAGTTGTCTGTTGTTTAAGAATTGAACTGAAAAGGGTCAATAATACAAGTCGAAAACCACCCAGTAGAGTAAAATGGTTTTCAGTAGAGTGTCAATCCAAAAAACGTGAGATCCGGGCAGCACAAAGAAAACAAAAAAAGAACTTCTGCCAGGAGAGACAGGATCAGGTAACCCGTTTAAAAAGAGAGTATAAAAAAATGGTAAATGACGCTAAAAGGGCATTTAAAGAGAAATGCTGGTCAAACCTGCTGGAAGAGATTGAGGATAAAAACCTAAGACAATTTTGGAAATTGGTAAAGGCAGCCCTTAGCCCCTCTGATGGGGAACTAAAATGTGTAGTTAGTGAGGCCGAATGGGAAAAGTATATTAGGGAATTGTATGGGGCAAGAGCCACCACAAACCAGGTAGTGACACATAAATGGCAGGAAATATCAGCAGACCTAAAAGCAAAATTTTGCGTAAAACAAGTAGAAGATACAATAAGAGAGCTGAAATTATCCAGAGCAGCAGGTCCGGACAACCTCCCAGCAATAATTTTAAAGTCAGACATAAACTGGTGGGCAAGATTCTTTGCTCAGATGTTTGGTACAATACTAACAGAAGGCAAAATGCCATCCAACTGGAAGGGTGCTATAATTAGGCCCATCCATAAGAAAGGTAGCATGGAGGCACCACAAAACTACCGCCTGATTAACCTCCTTGATATAGGAGAGAAAGTTTTCTCTAAAATTGTACTGAAGCAACTCAACATATGGGTAAAAGAGCGCCAGATTGTCCCTACAGAGCAAGGAGGTTTCAGGGAAGGGCACTCGACTATAGACCATGGGTTTGCACTGTGGGCATTGGCGAAGAAGTCAACGGAACAAAATGGCAAGCTGTGCTGTTGTTTCGTCGACTTCCGAGCCGCATTTGACTCGGTTGATCGCGCGTGCCTATGGGAAGCATTACTTAAAGTAAACATCCCGAGTGACCTCCTGACAATAATAAAGGAACTACATAATGAGAACTGGGCGCAAGTCATCAAGGATACGGAGGGCTCCTTAACGCAAAAAATACCCATCAGAAACGGCCTAAGACAGGGGTGTGTGTTAGCGCCGCAGTTATTCTCCTTATTCCTGTCAGACCTACCGGCCCATCTAGAGGTCGAGGGTAGTGCAAGTCCCAGAATGAACGGAAACAAGGTGGCCTGCCTACTATATGCAGACGACCTTGTTATTGTAGATCAGACAGAAATAGGCCTCCAGCGTAAGCTCAATGCCTTCAACGCATACTGTGCTAATAAATTTCTTATTGTCAACCTGGATAAAACTAAAGTACTTTGCTTTGGGAAAAAATTAACCAGATTCAATTGGTACCTAGGGGAGCTCAAACTGGAGACGGTGAATGAGTATCGCTACCTAGGTATATGGTTCGACAAAAGCCTAAAATGGGATATGCATTGGGATACACAAAAAGCCAAAGCACACACATCGATATGTGGCCTAAAAATGTTCAACAGGGATTACGGTGAGATGTCGCACAGACCAATGCTAAGGGCCTTTGAGGCAATGATACCCCCCCAAGTGCTGTATGGGGCAGAAATCCTTTATTTGAGCGGTAAAGGAGCCTGGGACTTGGTAGAGGGTAAATGCCTCAAAGGACTCCTCTCTCTCCCACAATCTGCGATGGTGCAAGCCATAAGAAGGGAAATAGGCACAAAGTCCTGGGAGACATTAACTCAAATGGCAATACTTAGACTTTGGAAACGTCTGGAAGACCCCGAGGGACAAAAAGTAGCACAATGGTGCAAGAAGGAAATCCAAACGAGTAACCTAAAATGGGCAAAAATGTGCAGGGAAAGAGTTACGCAAACCTGTAAAAAATTAAAGGTAGAGGTAAACCAGGAAACTCATCAACTCCTTTGTACTAGGAGTGAGTTGAAATCAAAGGGGAAGGAAATATCGGGATTGTCCGATATGGAATATCTAGCGAAAAAGAAATCAATAACACATATGATGGGCGCAAGGCTAAATGAAAACTGGTTCCCCTACCTAGACATCCTTCCCAACCGCGGACTTAGGCAGGAGATCTTAAGGCTGAGGGTTGGTCTAAACCCATTGTTAACAAATAAAGATCTGAAAAATAAATTGTTAGATAATAATGGATGTTGTAAATGTAATTTGGGGTGCAAAGGAGACCTGGTACACATCCTACTCGATTGTCTGTTTTTACTGGAACAGCGGAAACTGTGGTTACGTCCCGTGTTCCTAAAATATGATATAAGCTCTAGAGCGCAGGCAGCCAACCTGTTAACTGAAATACCCACTATCGACATCGCGATTGCTCTTGGGAAATACATAAAAGCAGCATTAAGTGAGCTAAGAAACCGGGAATAACAGGTATATTCTAAAGCATTTTAAATTAATGAAACTAGTCTAGCTGAAGGAAGTAGAATGGGTTTGTTTTATTCATAACTGTGGAATGTTAACTAAAATGCAATTTTAAGGGCGTCGACAAAGGATGAAGCGTGTGTAAGAGTTTTAACTAATATGTGATGGATTTTATTGTGATAATGTTTTAAATGATCTGAGCTCAGCGTTTTAACTTTTTGATACTCTCTTGCACCTGTTTAAATGACTAAGGTCATAATAAACATACCTTTTGACTTGACTTGAGTTGGATAACTTCGGCTACGAAGTGGGGGCCATTGTCGCTCCACAAAATTCAACAAAGGCCGTAGCGAGGGAAGAATTCTTTCAATAGTACCTTTGCAGTGGCAATGGCAGTGTTGTCGTGAGTTGGATAGGCTTCCACCCACTTGCTAAATGCGCACACGACAACAAGTACATATTTCAGGCCTTGGCATCTTTCGAGTTGGATGTAGTCCATTTGCAGGATTTCAAATGGGTGATTGGGAACCCCAAACTCTCCCCGGGGTACTACAGTTCCTTTCCCAGGGTTGTGTTGCAGGCATATCAAACATTGTTGGACCAGACGTTTAGCAGAGTCTGTGATCTTGTCATTGTGCCAAACTTTGGAGACAAGTTCGGCCATAGGGGCAGATCCTATGTGTGCGGGAGAGTGTGCCATGGTCAGTATGGGGATCAGGTATGAATTGGGTAGCAACCATTTGTTCGTGTCTTTTGTCCGCCAGCAGCCTTCATCGTCTTTCAATCCCACCCGTGCCCATTCAGTCAATTTGTGTGGTGAGCTGGCCATCTGGATATCCCTAATAGTTTCCCTAGCGTCCGTCCATTTTTCTGCTTGTGACCTGGTCACATAAATGCGCGTCGTTGTCCTATTCTCATCTGTGGTCCGGGCAGTGATGTCGGCCAGTGCATTCCCCTGCCCAATGATGTCCGTCACCTTTTTGTGTGCCTGGCATTTGATTACTGCAAGTTGCTTGGGAAGGAGGGCCGCTTCAGTCAGGGTGGAGACTAGATCTCCGTGTAAGATGGGGGTGCTGTGTGAGGTTAGGAATCCCCTCTCCTTCCATAGGAGCCCAAAATTATGAACCACCCCGAAGGCATACTGGCTGTCTGTGTAAATATTTGCTGTTGTTCCTGCTGCTAGGATACATGCTCGTGTGAGGGCAATCAGTTCTGCTGCCTGTGCAGATCGTTGTGTAATGCGAGCGGTCTCTACTACAGTTTGGGCTGTGGTAACTGCATAAGCAGCTGAGGTGGTGCCATCGGGGAGTTTGATGCAAGAGCCATCCACCCACAGCTCTCCGTCGGGGTTTGGGAAGGCTGTGTCTCTGAGGTCAACCCTACTCCTAGTTTGCTCGTCCGTGAGGGTCACACAGTCATGTATAGGGGACACATTGGGGTCGTTCCCAGGTAGGGGCAGCAAAGTGGCCGGATTCAGCGTGGCGCATCTTTTCAGTGTGATGTGGGGTGCAAGCAGAGTCAGTTCGTACCCAGTCAGTCGTTCACTAGTCAGATGTTGCGTCTTAGTCTGGTTCAGGAGGGTGTCGACCGCATGGGGTACTAACACCGTGAGGGGGTTCGAGAGCACGATCCCCTCACTTTGTCGGATAGAGATAGCAGCGGCAGCTACAGCTCAAAGGCAGGCAGGCAAAGCTCTGGCTACGGGGTCAAGAGTGGCGGAGAAGTAGGCACGTGGGCATTGTTTTGGGCCAATGGACTGGGTCAAGACAGACAAAGCGCATCCCTCCCTTTCGTGAGTGTAGAGGGAGAAGGGCTTTGTGTAATCGGGGGTTCCTAGGACGGGGGCTGAGCAGAGGGCATTTCGTAGTTCTATGAAGGAGGATTGGCACTCAGGGGTCCAAGGGAGCGGGAAGGGGACATCTTTAGCCAGCAGTGAAAGCAGTGGTTTCACAATGAGGCTGAAATTTGGCAACCACTGTCGGCAGAAGGAAGTGAGGTCTAGCAGGGAGCGGACTTGTTTCTGGGTTTTAGGGACAGGGGTCTCTAGAATGGTCTGAATCCGATCGGGTGTAAGCTTTCTCCCGTCTTTGGACAAGAGGTGGCCTAGGTAAGTGACCTGGGGTTGGCAGAATTGCAACTTCTTCTTGGAGACCTTGTGGCCATTTTCCGCAAGGAAGTGCAGGAGTTGGATGGTGGCTGTGAATGCAAGTGGAGTGGTGTCGGCCGCCAAAAGGATATCATCGACGTACTGTATCAACACCACTCCATCGGGTAACTGGACTGCGTTCAGTTGTCTCTTGAGGGCTTGGCTATAGATGCTGGGACTTTCAGTGTAGCCTTGGGGTGCTCAACAGAATCTATACGAGCGGGCTTTTAGGGTGAAGCCGAAAAGGTATCGGCTGTCTGGGTGAATGGGGATAGAGAAGAAAGCGTTCTTGAGATCAATGACAGTGAAGGTGGTAGCAGTGGAAGGAATCAGAGTCAGAATAGTCGTGATGTCTGAGTCTACAGGGTACTGAGGTACAACTACTTTGTTGACCTCTCGTAGGTCGATGATGAAGCGGTACGCTTTCTCATCTCCCTCACCTTGCTTCTTTATAATGGGTAGGATAGGGCTGTTGCAAACATTGCTAACTACTTCCTCTACCACTCCTGTATCTATCAGGGACTGGATAATCTTTACCAATGCCTTCTCGCCCTCGGGCGATATCCGATATTGTGGAAGTTTTGGGAGTATTGCGTCCTGTCGGACAGTTATGTGCACTGGGTCGATCATCATGCGTCCTACGTCATAGTCAGTCTTGGCCCACAGATATGGAGGTAGAGTGTCAAGTAGGGACGAGTCAGCGTCAGAGATGGAAAACATGCGTTGGGTGGAACAAAGTCTGAGCAGAGTCGGGTTATCGTACAAAAAGACTCGAACTCCGTCTTGCGAACACCTAATAGTAGCTCGGAAATGTTTCAGTAAGTCAAGACCCATAATGGAATCAGGGGTGTTGGATGAGAGCAAAAACGTTGTGTCAGTGGTGTTATTTTCTAGGTCAAAAGAGATCGGTGTGGACAAGGGATTAGTGGAGGGCGTTCCATCGAAACCTATCGATGTTACAAGTGAGCCAGACAAGGGTGCCCTTGGAATCAGTCATTTAGATAACGCACTACGTGTTGCGCCAGTGTCTACCATAAATGGGGACTTCGTACCCAGGACCTTAGCGGTGACATAAGGACCTTGCTGGTCAACATAGAGCTCGACTGGATCCCTCCCTTGCCCTTGGCAGTCCTATGCGAAGTCGTGAGTGTTGTCGCAGTCAGACTGTTGGTACTTGTTCTGTCGGGGATGGTCGAATGTGTTCGGTCTGCCTGGCCTGTCGTTGTTGGCGTCGTTCGCGGACCCTCGTCCCTGTCCTCTATTTCTAGGCCCACCCACTACATCTCTTCTGTCCCTATTCTTGTTCATCTCTAACAGAACCGGACACTGGGATTTCCAATGGCCGAATCCCTTGCAAAATGCACACTGGTTCTCGTCAATGTCTTTACGTCCAGCATAGGGTACGGGTGTCCGGTCTTTCGGGGGTGGGCTTCTAGGAGCATTCGATTGGTAATTTCCCTTGTACTGCTCTCTTCCTAGAGTCACCCCCTGAAACTGCGCGATCATCACCCTTTCCTTCAGGTCCTTTTTCTTTTTCTCTGTCGCCCTATCATTCTCGTTCTTCTGATGCTCGTAATACTGGGCCATCTGAAAGATAGCTGCAGGCTTGGAGGCCGCCCAACTACTTTCACTAGCCTGTAGTTTCTGAGAGACCTCCTGTGACAGACCTTTAACATAGTGCTGAACAAACAGATGATGTCCGGTTGCAGTGGTCATGTCCTGGCCGCTGTAATTGGAAAACACTGTTTCAAACCGGGAGAAGTATTCTGATACGTCTTCCTGGGGTTTCTGGCGGCAGGCCGTTACTATCGACCAGTCCACCTTCTTTTCTGGGATCAGGGTTTTCAGTTTCTGCACAATCTTGTCTGGGAGTTCTAAAATGGATTTCATAGGTTTCTGTCCAGGCTCTCGTTGTCTGTCTATGCCATCGAGTTGTGACCAGGTATGTCCGAACAGTTCAAGGTGGTCGACTTTCCGAATCTGCTTCCACAGCTGGCAGACATAACCCGAAAAACAAACAAACAAATCAATGTCAGCTAGGGTCATAATTGTTGAACCTAGGGCTGTACCTAATTCAGTGTAAAAGGCAGTGGGGTTTTTCCGTAAATCGGGTAGGGATTTTCGGAACGTCAGGATATCTTGTCGATCCCATGGTTGGTAGACCCAGTTATACACTACCCTCCCTCTCGCATCTTGATGGTTAACATCAGCGTGCGTTCCCAGACCTCGTGGGGGAACCCAGTAGGGAGCGGCCTCCTTTATAGGCATTATTGCATTAGCTTGTTCTATTCGAGGTTCGGTCGCTACAGGAGTCATAGTTTTAGCTTCCAACCCCTGTTCAGTGAGGTGGCGGAAAACTTCAAGCGTACGCGTGAGGAGGTCCGTCACATCACACTTGCCCTCATCCCCGATGTCAACCTTTCTATACAGAGTCGTTAGGCTCTCGGGACCTTTATCTCGGTATCGGTCCTCATAAGCATTTAGGGTGTGGTAACAAATCGCACAACAAAGTGTCGTCTGTGGCTCTCAGCATATGAATTGTACATATCCATTACGTACTCCTCACTCTCAATCCGTTCCACCAGTGTCTTTACTATCTTGTCGATCCCTGTTCGCTCATCCTTGCTCAACCTGTTTATTCTAGTGGGATCTTTCTTTCGGGTCTCAGGGTTGTCTAATACTGCTGCTTGTGCTGCGTCGAGTACAAGGGGTTCGGCCGACGCGGAGGCCATGAGGACCGAGGCCCTGGTACTATTCTCATCTGTGCTTGGGGGCTGCGGGTGCTGTACTAAGGGTTGGGAAGGGGCATATGGAGGGGGCATGTAGATGATTGGAGGACCTAGTAATAGATCATTGTTCGCTCGTTGTTTCGAGGGTAATACTGGGTAGAGCGTAGAGGGTGTTCTGACGGGATACTGACTCGATGTTTCGGACTCTTGCTTCTGTTTGGCGTCCTCTCTCTCCTTTATCTCTTCCTCTAACTTTCTGGCAGCTAGGTGAGCTGCTTTTCGTAGTTCTTTCTCTAATCTGACTTTGTTTCTCTTTTTTCGTTGTTCTGTTTCTTTGCGCCACATGCCGAGACTATCAAGCATAGTGGGCGTAGTTTTATTGTTACGAAGGGCTGTTTCCAGCACGTTCATTTTATCGTCATCGAAGGATCCTATCAGTGGCCACTGACTTTCCTGATCCTTTTTCGTATATTTGTGCCATAGCTTGCTGTAGGCTATGGCGACCAGTCCATATTTCGTGAACATGTCCTTATTAGGGGTGCCTTCCAGTGGAGCTGGATGGTTCACCTCTAATAAGCAGTGTGGGCTGAACCAACTACAAATCAGTGGGGAGAAGATAGGCATGACAGATTACAATGGGGGACAAAGGTCCGCACTACCTACCTTCACTACTTGCAAAGACTAGACAGAATATTTCTATTCTACGTTATTTGCAAGCAGAGAATATCTCAAAGAACCAACTTCGAACAATCAATGCTCGGAAAAATCAATCAATCAGTGGGGAGAAAAATAGGCACGACAGATTACAACGGGGGACAAAAGTCCGCGTTACCTACCCTTCACTATCTGCAAAGGAAGAGAGAATATTTCTATTCTTCCCCGTTTGCAGGCAGAGAATATCTCAAAAGAAAAACAATCGAAGAGTAATACTAGTATTTTCCAAACAATCAAACAATCGTTTCGCAATTTGTCGTGTTACACGACCTTACCCGGACCGCATGGACAGTTTCTCGTCTTCCGCATCCAGCGCCCAATCGTCCTCTATTCTCCGTAACTGTTGCGGCACTCCTGATGGTTTCCAGTCAGGACCGTAGATCACTCGAGAGAGGTCTGCTCAGAACCGGTGAAGTTCGGATGATCGCCTGCCAGACGAGGGTCTATCGGGCAGGAGCTCTCCCGATCGTTGCAGTCGTTCACTCTGTTGTCAGGAACTCTCCCACTGGAACCACGTGTCGCTGATGGGCCCCACGTTTGGGACGCCAATTGTGGAAAGGTAGGGCCGATATTGACCGATAACCTTTAAATATTGCCCGGCGTTAGCCGCCTCTCATACCACTCGAGATTATCAAACAAAGAGGCAGGCGCTGGAGACTGGAAGGCAGGAAACAGGAGTTTATTCCGACGGAGCAGAACACGTCAAATCAGACAACAGGGTATCTTCTCGAGGTGCTCTAGCAGCATCTCTGAGGCCTGGCCTCTTATACACAGGTTTATGGTCTTTATTACAGTTTATTACATGTGGCACATTCCTGCAAATACTTTGAAGTACGGAAAGACATCCTCGGAATCCCCGCTTCAAGCCCGTTCCCACACACATTTACAGTAGAAGTCCCCACCCCGATCTCAGTAGGTGATGACTGTCGCGCTGCTGGACATTCCGCCGGTTCCCGGAATGTGTGCGGTTGATCGGATCTCATGGGGTGGAGGCTTTGATCAGTTGTAGATCCTTTGAAGAGGGAAACTTCCTACTGTATGGGGGCAATAAACTGTATCCGCAGGGCCAGGTGGTGGCCTGGGAACGAGCAGGACAATCGGGCACAGAGGAAAGGGGGTTCATCAAAGTATGTATGATCATGAAAGGGATGGGGGGAGGTGTTGGCTGGGTACGGGATGTGGCTCCGAGGCAGGGTCGCGCTGAAAGGGAGGTTTATGGCCCAAGCATGTGAGAGCGGGGGCTGTCAGCGTGCGGGGGGATGCTTGCGAGGTTAAAGGGAGAGAGAGAGAAAGACGCGCTGGCTATCAGCAGTGGGCAGAGAGGCCATGACATTCAAAATGGCTGCTACTTACGCGCACATATGAGCCTGAAAAGGGACGAGATAGCGCTGATAATGTTGACTTCGCAAACTAGATTTTAACAATATCAAGGTATCAGAAATCTTTACTGTCAGTCAACTGTGGAGACTCCCATTGAGGGAGGACCAGGAGTGATTTAGTCCAGTTGACTTGGAGCCCAGAGACCGCTTCACAGAGATGCAGTATCTGAAGCAGATGTGGGCCCAAGTTTTGAGGCCAGCACATGAAAAGTTGAACGCCATCTGCATATAGCCCTCTGCAGTCCTCAAAATCAGTTTTCCAGAATCCCCCAGAGTTGTGTGTCACTTTGGATCCATATCACGAGCGGCTTGATCGCTAACATGAATAGTAGAGGTGAAAGCAGACATCCCTGTCTGGTGCCATGAGCAATTGGGAAAGTTGAGGAATAAGTGCAATTGGATTACCTGGGCTAGAGGGTGGGCATATAGTAATTTCCCAAAGGGAAGGTAGAGTGGCCCAAAACTCATTTTGTTGAGAACCTCGATGAGGAACTACCAGTCCAGGGAGTCAAAGGCCTTTTCAAAATCAAGAAGGATGAGGGTGGCGGGGATCAGACAGCGTGTGGCAAAGTGCCAGTGCAGTATACACTCTACGGATACAGTGTTGGATGCTGCGGTGAGGTCTGAAGTCACATTGAGCCAGATGAATGAGCCTGCAGAACACTGGGAATGGTCTGTTGGCCAGTATATTAGTAAAAAAATATTAAGCTCAGTGTTAATCAATGAGATTGGGTGGTAGGACGCATGGTCCTCAGGGAGTTTCCCTGTCTTGTGTATGACTATAATGGTGGCGAATTCTAGATCTGGAGGGAACTGGCCATACTCAGTGGGTTTGAGATAATACTTAAAGAGGAGGCAGGCAAGTAGAGTTTTGAATTTAATGTATTGTATTGTAATTTCATTTACATAGAGCTTACCAACCCGAAGAGGCATTGAAGTGCTTTTTCTGTGAGTAGCACGCTACTCCGGAACCCCGAAAGGATTAGTGATGAATTAGATTAGTGAAATATGAAAGTAATTTGAGTGGTGGATGTTTTAGTCAGTTATTTGGATTGAGAAGGATAGTGGAGGAATAGAAGAGTGAAAAGAGGTTTGCATTTACATAGCGCTTGCTACCCATGATGTGGTGTTAAAGTGCTTTTTCGGCGAGTAGCATGCATACATCCATAAAGGATTAGTGGTGAATTAGTATAGTGAAATATGAAAATAATATGAGTGGTGAATATGTTAGTCTATTATTAAGATTGAGAAGTATAGTGGAGGGATAGAAGAGGGAAAAGGTTTGCATTTATATGGCGCTTGCTTGCTGACTAATGCATTGAAGTGCATTTTTGGCCAGCAGCACACTACTTTGGAACCCATAAAGGATTAGTGGTGAATTAGTATGTTGAAATATGAAAGTAATTTGAGAGGTGGATATGTTAGTTAGTTATTTGGATTGAGAAGGTAGTGGAGGGATAGAAGAGGGAAACAAGGTTTGCATTTATAGAGTGCTTGATACCCCTGATGAGGTGTTGAAGGGGTTTCCAGTGACGAGCAAACTACTCTGGAACCCAAAAAGGATTAGTGGTGAATTAGTATGGTGAAATATGAAATTGATGTGAGTGGTGGACATGTTAGTCTGTAATTTGGATTGAAAAGGATAGTGGAGGGATAGAAGAGGGAGAGAATTAAGAAAAATATTCAGCCAGGAGGTCCAGGCCTAGGGTCTTCCAGGTGGTATATCTGTGAACGCGGCCTTGACCTAGCTGCGGGTAATGGACTGATCAAGTTTTGCCCTGTCGGTCCCTAGAAGAGTGGCAAGGGAAAGAATGGTAATGAGTGGTTGGGCAATTTCGTGCTGGGTTCAGTGGCGCTGCTTGTACAGACTATTGTAGTAGAAGACAAAAGTGGCTGGTATCTCAATGGACTTGCCAAGTGTACCCTTGCATCACAAATCCTTGGAATCAATATATAGGCTGTGTCCCAGAATGCTAATCAGTGCATTAATTTCCTAGTCTTGTCTCTCCACTCATAGACTCAAGCCTGTGATGCAATCCAGCACTTCTTGGCAGAGTTGGCACGGAGAGGTTTCATGCACCATGGATCAGCATCTCTTGCGTTCGTCTGGCTGCCTGCTGTATTGGCCATCTGAGCAAGCAGAGTAGGGCAGTCTCTAGGTCTGCTATCTTCTGGAGCATGGGTTTAATTCACCCGTTTATTAAGGTCTTCGCCTTGTCTCTCATAATCGCCTTTCTAGCAGCCCAGTGTGTCCTGTGGGCTGCCACAGAGACCTGATTGAGCTCGATATAAGTGATCAGCTCCTTCTGTAGGTGTTGAGTGCATTGTGGGTCTGTTATGTACCATGTGCTTATTTTTATTTATTTATTTATTCAATTTATAACGAGCACAGCTACTGCGAGGAGTGTCCCGGCGCGAGGTTGAAAGTCAAATGATAAACAAAAAAGAGAAAGGTTTTGAGCTTTTTCTTAAAAGTCACAAGATCTTGGATGCTGCGTAGGGTCAGCGGGAGGGTATTCCATGCCAAGGCAGCTTTGAGTACAACGGAACTCCCGGCAAGCCTTTGTCGATTGAACCAAGGGGTCTGTGCCAACCATTGTGAGGAGGAGCGTAACTGTCTCCCCCGGACATAAAAGGAAAATCTCTTCTGGAAATAGGTGGGCCCCTGGCCTTAGGGAGCACTATGGGCAATAGTCAGAATTTAAAATGTTATTCGAGCCTCCACCGGATGCCAATACAAAGAGCGCAGATGAGAGCGCACACTGCTCCTGCTGGTAAGACCCAGCAGAAGCCTAGCCGTCGAGTTTTGCTCTATCTGAAGTTTGTACAAAAGATAGCTGGGGATGCCAGCGTACAACATTGGCATAATCCAGGCGGTAAAGGATTAGGGCGCGCACAACAGTTTTCTTGGCTGACTTTGAAAGAAAAGGAAGAAACTTCTTCAGTGTTGAAGAACCAGATTAAACCACTTACTGGGTCTCGGCGGCGGGGGAACCTCCCAAGCCTTCCTTACCATTCATACGTTTTAAAGGAGACACAGGATCCTTCGTCTGCAGGAGGAACCCGGATTTATTCAAATAGCCCGGGCTATGGAACAGAGGGGCATATTATCAAGGGGGTTTATCTCCGCTTTTTTGGCTTTAAAAGCCAAGAAAGCGGAGAAAAAAAAATGATCTCCCTATTACCTAGCTGTCGCTAACACCAGTTAGCGACAGCTAGTAGGAGATAGCGACCATCTTTGGCCCCGCTTTGCATGTCAGTGATATTCATCACTAATGAGATGCAAAGTGGGCGTGCCAAGATGTTAGCGACTGGAAACAGTCACTAACATCGCTATCTCCTATTACCAACTTTTGGAGATATTCGTGCTAAGCGCGAATATCTCCAAAAGCTAACACCTGCCCTGAGCAGTTCTTAGCCATGTTATCCAATGGTAGGTGGATAACATGGCTAAGAGCATTAGCTCGGTAATGCATGAATATCGCTGACTTTTCAGCAATATTCATGCATTATTGCCGATTTTTATCGCATTTGCGATGAACCTTGGTAATACCAAGGTTTATCTGCGATAAAAATCGCCGCAGCTCGGCGATAATTTTTTATCTCTAACCAAGCAATAGCGATAATTATCGCTATTGCTTGGTAATATGCCCCAGAGTCCCAAGCTCGTCAGAAACAAGACAGAGGAGGCTGCTGCTTTACTCCGAAGCTTACAAGCCTTTTATACTTTTTCATCTCAGTCTTTTGGCTGTTAGTTCATTGTTCAATCAGGGCAGTGTATGCAGTTGTTAACCAGATCCAGGCAACGTTTGTAGATGGTGATCTGGTCAAGGATTGGTACACAAATCGTTGTTTACTCGGCTTGATCAAGGTTTAGTCTTTCCGGTCATTGTTTAATCACCTTGATCAAAGCCTGGTCTTTCAGGTCATTGTTTCTTTAATCACCCTGATCAAGGCCCAGCAGTCAGACCATTGTCCGGATAACCTGATCACAGTGTCAAGGATGTTTACCAGGCTGGGAGCAGGAGATGGAAAACAAATCATCTCATGGCTTTCTGTTGAACTGCAAGAACAGGGGGGGTTGGGTGTGCGACAGTTCCTGGGCAGAAATGCAGGCTGCAAAATTGCTGTTGTCGTGTTAGTTAGATGTTCCTCAGGCATCAGCAGAAACAACCAGGTGGGTCGTGTGGAAGTGTTTGACACGAGATGGCAATAATAAAACAATGGAGTCCCCGGTACAAATGATGCCGACCAGAAGAGCACTTTTTCTCAGACCCTCCTTTTGCCATTGAGTGGCAAATACTTTAAGAAATGTCAATGTTCATAAGGCCATCTGTTTCTTGTTGGAGCATCATCATCATATTGGTGTTGTGAATGTTAGAAGGTGGAGGCTTGATGGTCTGGACAGACATTGTACAGAGCACTGGCAGGCACTGAAAGCACAAACAGCAGGAGACCAGGACAGCTACTCCCAAAGCAAGGAATATGAGGATCCTCCACCCCCACTGGGAAAGGAGGCCCCTGATCCAGCCTGTGAGGAACCAGTTGCCTTCATCCAGATGAATTTCGTAAGAAAGGCGATGCAGACGTTGGATGGCATCGTACACTGTAGGTGCGTTGTCTGGGATGTACACGCAGCAGCTGGAGCCGATCAATTTACACACACCGCCATGATCAGCAAGGATGACGTCTAGGACCATGCAGTTCTGAAGCGTTATAAGGCAGTCCTCCTGTAGCTCTGCTGTGAGTTGGAGAGGGCACCAGCTGTTACTGTGATGGTGGCTTCATGGACCCTGGTCAGTCCTTGTACAGCCCGACTGTTGGCCATGGGGCCCCAGAAAGGAAGGAAATCTTTAAAGAAGTCCCCGGTTTCCTGGCCTCGGCTGATATGAAGCCCCTACGTGAGCGCCCAGAGTGCCCTTCATTGATAGGTGATAACCTCCATGGGTAGGATACGTTGGTGGAAGGAGGAAGGCCAGATAGCAGATACCAGACCAGTTACGGGGGAGCCAAGTGTAGGTGGCAGTGCCACAGATTAAATAGGTGTTTGGGGATGCCACCAGCTTCAGAGGAGATGTAGAGTTTAAAGCTTTTGTGATATCACACGTACTGGTACCAACTTTCTTAGTCCCTAGGCCATGGATGCAGACACGGCCTTGCACAATTTTGACATTCACAGTGTCTCGTTCATCAGGCAGTATCCTTCTTGTGCGGAATCTGAAAAATGAGTTGAGTTGAATACTACCATCTCACCGAGTTCATCTGGTGATAGTAGCGATGTGGATGAGCTGGTCGGGCAAAAAGGAGCATTGACATGGCCAGATCTGTTCCGCCAGAAGTCATCCTGAAATGTTCCAAGGGCAGAATTGGCAGTACCATTGACAGTGTAGGCCTCCTGCATCAACATCCACCATGCAAGACAAGACACAGAGATGGAAAAGGGGTAGGGAAAGAATGGGACTGGGTGTATCATGGAATGCGGCATCAGTCCACAAACCCAGCAGTTGGAAATGTTCATGATCAGCTGGTGATGATGCAACATTTGGATGAAGGTGATATTGAAAACTTCTGCACGGCGTGGTAATTTGTGGGCTGGTATCATGAAATACTGGTGTTCTGCAGGAGTCGGGGTTGGAGTTGGTGAGGTAACAGGGTGGTAGATCAATAACAGCCAACCAAGGATAGACAGGATGAGGGAGACAAACAGTGTTACCACGGTGGCCATGAAGCATTTACTATGTCGCAGACTAACATATTTATTTATTTATTTATTTTTATTTATTTTATGTAGTTTGTAGAGCGCGCAGCTACCCCCGAAGGGGTGTCCCGGCGCTGAAATTCAGGGTCTGCCAGGGGAGAGGGGGAGTGAGGAAAAAGGGGAAGATGGATAGGCTAGGGTCCGGAGAAGAGCCAGGTTTTAAGTTTGGCTCGGAAGATTGTTTCGGAAGGACAGAACCTCAGCTCGAGTGGAAGGGAGTTCCACAGTCTGGCAGCAATGACACTGAAACCTCTGCCACCGGTTCTAGTCAGTCTGAACCGGGGCGAGATCAGGAGGCGGAGGTCATTGGATCTCAGGGATCTGGAGGAGCAGGATATCGAGACCCGTTTTTTCAAATAGGGAGGACCGTAGTTGTTGACGGCTCGGTAAGTAAGAGTGAGGACCTTAAATTGAATACGGCTAGCCACTGGAAGCCAGTGGAGTTCTCTCCGGTAGGCAGAGACAGATTGACGGTACGGGATGTTACCGATCAGTCTGGCTGCAGCATTCTGGACAATCTGCAGCCGGCTTATCAGGTACTGGGGAGCCCCTGCATAGAGACTATTGGCATAGTCCAGGTGGGACGTGATGAGGGCCTGGGTCACAGTGCGACGGGAATCCAGGGGGAGATAGGGTAGAATCTTTCTTATCATGCGAAGTTTCATAAAGCAGGCGGAAGTAACTTTATTAATCTGGGTTTTGCACGACAAGGAATCATCAAATTGGAAGCCAAGATTCCGCGCCGAGTGGACAGGGGACGGCGCAGGGTCAAGCGCTGAGGGCCACCACCAAGAAGAGGGGATAGGGGTTTTCTGATTGAAAAACAGGACCTCAGTTTTATCTGCATTCAATCTGAGGTGGTTCGCAGTCATCCAGCCACTGATGTTACTAAGGCATTGGCGGAACTTGAGGAATGCGGAGTCCGAGTGGTCCCTAAAGGAAAACACCAGCTGTGTGTCGTCAGCGTAAGAGACCACCCTGACTCCGTAGGATTCCACAACGTCGGCCAAGGGGGCCAGGTAGACGTTGAAGAACAGGGGGCTGAGGGCGGAGCCCTGCGGCACCCCACATGACAGAGGTTTTTTCTCTGACTTAAAAGGACGTAGCAGTACCCTTTGACTTCTGTGGGAGAGAAAGGATTCGATCCAGCCGAGGGCAGTGCCACCTATGCCAATCTGCTTAAGTCGGTCAAGGAGGATGGGGTGAGAGACCGTGTCGAATGCTGCGGACAGGTCGAGGAGAACCAACATGGCTTCCTCGCCCCTGTCCACGCATTCTCGGATGGTTTCAGATACTTCCAGCAGGGCCGTCTCCGTGCTGAATCCGGCTCTGAAACCGGATTGGGATCCGTGTAGCAGAGAATGATCTTCCAAGTATTCCGTAAGTTGGAGCTGTACGGCTTTTTCCAGGACCTTGGCGGGTTTAGGAAGAAGGGAAATGGGACGGTAGTTAGTAAAGACAGCGGGGTCAGCGTCTGCCTTTTTCAGAATGGGGATCACCAATGCCTCCTTCCAGGAGGTAGGGAAGAAGCCATGGTGAAGGGAGGCATTCCAGACGGAAAGGAAAGGGCAGGCAAGTGAAGGTGCCAGTTCTCCCATGATTTTCGCGGGGACAGGATCAGAGGGGGCACCAGATTTACAGCAAATGAGTAGTCTAATGGCCTCGTCCTGGTTGAGTTTGTTGAATGAATGGAAGGACGGAGACTCTGGGGGACTAGTGAGAGAAGACTGGGTGACCAACTCTGTGGGAAAGGAGACACAGAGTTTATTGATTTTTTCCAGAAAGAAATCTGAGAGTCCCTCACAGAGAGCCTGACTAGCGGTGTTCTGGGGGGCCCTGGCCGGAGGGTTAATAAAGTCTTTGACGATGCTAAAGAGCGTTTTTGATGAATTTTTAGCTTTATTAATTTGAGCGGCAAAGTGGTCTTTCATCGCGCTTTTTTTAAGTTTAAGGAATTGTTTTAGGGCCGTTTTATAAAGATGTTTGGCATCAAGATCGTAGTTAAGTCTCCACTTGCGTTCTAGAACCTTACATCTGCTTTTCTCCTCCCGAAGGGGGGTGGAAAACCAGGGAGCAGAGGGTCGCGATCTAGTGGAGGAGATGGTAACCTGGGGGGCAATAGAGTCAATATTGTTTCTGGGTTCTGGTGTTTTGGACGGCAACCATTGTGCTAAGCCAGGGACCTCTAGTGGCTGTCTGTGATTGGTGGTTGCTTCACTGGGCGCAGGTGCCAAGGGCCCTATGGCGTACCTTAGTCTGACACAACAGCACTACTCTCAGCCGGGGAAGATTACAGCCGTACAGACTATAGGCACTTGGCGAAGTCAAGGGCAAGCCTTCCCAAGGGGGGGCAAGGTATATCGGTCGGAAGTAGGGACAGTGTGGTTGGGAAACAATTGTTCTTGGTGTTGAGCAGAGTTAAGGGAGGGTTCCACTCTTCCTTTCAGTAGGCTGTCACTCTCTGCTTCCGTAGATGTAGAATGCAGTCTGGCATCGCTGAATGGGACAAACGTCGGGAATATTTCTGTTTCTAAGTCTCCTTGTCCTTCCCTCACCCACTGATTGTAGGGGAGGGGCAGAGGCACATGCAGTGCGACGAATGCACCCAATTCTTCTGACTTTCTACTTTCACGGCAGTGAGGGTAGCCAGCAACACCTGACAGGGCTGTGTCCAGCGGGGCTCGAGGCTTTTACTCCGTTGAAAATTCTGGATCAGGACCCAGTCACCAGGTTGGATAACGTATCCTGGGCCCTTGCTTTTGTCAGGTATGGCCTCATGCACCTGGTGATAAAGAGTGCAAAAGGTATTAGTCAGACTGTACAGATAATCTGTTAATACAGGGTATTCAACATCAGACAGTTTCTTAGGCCGCGGGACACCCCATACATTGGCAGGCCTCCCGAACACAATTTCATGGGGGGATAGCCCTATCCTGGTGTGGGCCGTTGTTCTTGTGGACAGTAGGGCTAAGGGCAGAGCATCAACCCAAGTGACACCTGTCTCGGCTACTATTTTGGCCATTTTAGTTTTCAGGATGCCATTGTACACCTCCACTAGACCTGCTGACTGGGGGTGGTTAGCTGCATGAAATTTTGGTTTTATACCCAATGCTGTACAGACATATTCCATCATTTGAGCCGTAACGTGTGTCCCGTTGTCACTCCAGACCAAGCGGGGTAAACCAAATCGTGGGAGGTGCTCTTTTAATAGCACTTTGGCAGTAGTGATAGCGGTGCAGTCTTTGATGGGGAAGGCCTCCAACCATCGGCTGAAGGTACAGACCACCACTAGGACATATTTCAAATTGTTACATCGGTCCATCTTGATGTAATCCATTTGGAGGACTTCAAAAGGGAAGGTAGGAGGAGAGAATCGTCCCTTAGGAGTAACTGTGCCTTTTCCTGGGTAATACATTAGGCAAATCATGCATGTTTTAACCAGCTTTTCAGCATATGCTGTATCTTAGAGTTGTACCATGTAGGTTCCAACAGTTTACATATCCCTTTCGCACTAATGTGAGCAGGACCATGGGCCATTGTAACTACTGGTAGCACGTGACTGTCAGGTAACATCCATTGTCTATCCATAGTCGTACGGACCCAACAATCATTAATTCCCTCCTTTGCTAATTGCTCCTTCCAGACCCTTAGTTCCTCGGAGTAGTATGGGACTGAATATAAATCACACTCTGTAATGTGTTTTCAAACATGCACTTGTCTGCCACCCACCTAGCAGGACCTCCTACATACATTCCTTCCCTTTTCCTAAGAGCTTGCCGTCTGGCCGTCTTGTCAGCCAGAGCATTGCCTTTCCCAACATCATCTGTCACTTTCTTATGGACCTTACATTTTATAATGTAGTTAAAGAAAAGGAGTGACCCTCTGTCCCTCAGAACCTGGGTAATTAATGGTTTAACAAAAAGGTGGTTATGTTGGGTAAAACAAAATTCCTTTTACTTTTGCTATTAATGCACTCTGGGGTGAAAGCTCTCTGGGATACACAGCTGGAAGAAAACAGTGCTTTCAACAAATACGTCATACGATCAAAATGTTGTATTGTTTGTCTTTATCTGAATTAAGTCATTCAATGATTATATATACAATACACGGGAAGACCGTCTGAATTTGTGCTACAGTGCAAATAGGTGACTTTCGTGTGTAGTGCTAAAAAAAAATGCAAGATATATACAGTGAGATCAATTACATGTATACACATATATACAAATGTTGTTAGCGGCCAGCTACTGATTTATAGCCAAGGGTCCCTATTTCTCTGGTTGGAATCCTGGTGATGCTGGACCTAGGACAACCGTCGACGTTTCGACACTATGGTGCCCCAGTGGGTGGTCACGGCGGGTCTTTATCAAGACAAGTGGTAGTAAGGGGGGGACGGTTCAATTTTCAAGGCTGGGGGTCCTCTGCCTTCGAGGGTACAAGGCATGGGTCAATGTCCCCTTGGTGGAATCAATTTAAGTGCGTCACCCTGACCTCTTGGCAGCAGACGGAAGGAATGCTGAACCTCCGGGTGATTAATCAACGTCGACGGTTGTGCTAGGTCCAGCATCACCCGGATTCTAACAAGAGAAATAGGGATCCTTGGCTATAAATCAGTAGCTGGCCGCTAACAACGGATCACTGACAGAATTTCGACCTCAGAAATATCGACCTAAAAGAATATCGAGTCAACAATATCGAGGGCAAAAATATCGACATCCTATCTACAACATGGTAAGTACAAAAATATCGAAAAAATAATATTGATGTAAAAAATATCGATGTTAAAAATATCGTTTTTTTTTAATATATATAAATGTAAAAGTAAGTATATAACACTAATAAATAAAATATACATATTTAAAAGTATCTAATAATGTTTAAAATTAATAAATAATACATATATATTAATAATACATTAATTAAATATATACAGTAAAGATATGATATATATGTACTGAACAATAAGTATTAATAATTAATTTACTAATTTATAAATTAATGTAATATATTCTAATTTACTAATACATTTACAAACATAAAATAATAACATAAATAAAATGTAAGTAATATAAAAAATAAAATAAACATGTGATATTTTAACAAATAATTAAATAAAACGTTGGATAGCGTAAGGGTAAAAATTACTATTCCTACTCCAGAGAGTGGAACAGTAGGGAAAGCGTTTGATAGCGTAGGGATAAAATTACTATTCCCACTCCAGAGAGTGCAACAGTCGAGAAAACTGACCCTGAACCCAAAAAACACCCCTTTACCCATGAACTGAAAACTGACCCAGAACCCTAAAAATACCCCTTTACCCAAAAACTGAAAACTGACCCTGAACCCTAAAAATACCCCTTTACCCAACAACTGAAAACTGACCCTGAACCCTAAAAATACCCCTTTACCCAAAAACTGAAAACTGACCCTGAACCCTAAAAATACCCCTTTACCCAACAACTGAAAACTGACCCTGAACCCTAAAAATACCCCTTTACCCAAAAACTGAAAACTGACCCTGAACCCTAAAAATACCCCTTTACCCAAGAACTGAAAACTGACCCTGAACCCTAAAAATACCCCTTTACCCATGAACTGAAAACTGACCCTGAACCCTAAAAATACCCCTTTACCCATGAACTGAAAACTGACCCTGAACCCTAAAAATACCCCTTTACCCAAGAACTGAAAACTGACCCTGAACCCTAAAAATACCCCTTTACCCATGAACTGAAAACTGACCCTGAACCCTAAAAATACCCCTTTACCCATGAACTGAAAACTGACCCTGAACCCTAAAAATACCCCTTTACCCAAAAACTGAAAACTGACCCTGAACCCTAAAAATACCCCTTTACCCAAAAACTAAAAACTGACCCTGAACCCTAAAAATACCACTTTACCCAAAAACTGAAAACTGACCCTAAACACCCAAAATACCCCTTTACCCAAGAACTGAAAACTGACCCAGAACCCTAAAAAAAACCCTTTACCCAAAAACCCAAAACTGACCCTGTACACTAAAAATACCCCTTTACCCAAAAACTCAAAAATGACCCTGAACCCTAAAAATACTCCTTAACCCAAAGTTAAATAATATTATTTAATTAGCAATTAATAATTAATTAACAATAACAATAAAGTAAATATATTAGCACATAAGCTGTAATTAATATAATTTAATAATTAATATCATTTTTCCCCAATTAATTAATTAACAGTAACTAAAAATTATATATATAAATAAATTACTCTAATTAATGTAATTAACTAATTAATATTATTTAATTACCAATTAACTACTAATGTAAAATATGTACAAATTAATATATATTAATTAACTAATTAATATTAATTATTTGCCAATTAATTAGTTATAAATATTTAAAAACATATATTAATTAATTAATTATTATTAAATTACTCCCCACCCTATTCCCCTATAAACCCACATCCCGCTACAGAAAATATATATCAATTAATCAATTAATTATTTCCCAATTAATCAATATTAATTAGCAAATAATTATAATTAATTAATTAATCCTACTAATTATTAATCAATTTACCATAATTAAATTACTTCCCACCCTATTCCCCTATAAACCCACAACCCGCTCCGGTACTAAAACATCAAATTTCCTTATAAATTTATATATTATTATAGAAAATGTATACACATATAATAGTAATTATTTTAAATACTTAAATTAAACATATAACACATACATAATAAAAAACTATAAAATAATACAAATATCGATATTAGTGTCATCGAAATTATTAACATCGATATATTACTAACTTCGATATTCTGTCCTACGATATTCTTGCCTTCGATATTATGCTCCTTCGATATTTCAGACTCGATATTATGGTGGGTCGATATTTCCAACTCGATATTTTGACTGTCTACCGGTAACAACATTTGTATATATGTGTATATATGTAATTGATCTCACTGTGTATATCTTGCATTTTTTTAGCACTACACACAAATGTCACCTATTTGCACTGTAGCACAAATTCAGACGGTCTTCCCATGTATTGTATACATAATCATTGAATGACTTATTTCAGATAAAGACAAACAATACAACATTTTGATCGTATGACGTATTTGGTAAAAGCACTGTTTTCTTCCAGCTGTGTATCCCAGAGAGCTTTCACCCCAGAGTGCATTAATTACATTTTATAATGGCCACCTTTCTGGGGAGTGTCAGAGAGTCTAACAATCGGTGAATTAGGAGGCCATGTTGAATCTTACACCCTACATCAGTGTCTGATGATGCCCAGAGGGAGGATGGTAAAGACTGCAACTCTGGTGGGAGGGGACCGGACAGGTACATATAGGAAGCTGCGGTGGGAGAAATTGTTAGGGATACACCTTGGGGTCTACATGATATGGTCGCATACAGAGCTTTTAGTAAATCCATGCCTAACAAGTTTTCACTGCAACCTGTAATAAGCACCAAGGGAGCGGCAACATGTGCAGGGCCATGTTGAATCTTGGTCCCATGGGAAGTAAGCAAATTCCTTTCTTTCCATAACCTCCCGAAGTTGTGGGCCACCCCGAAGGAATATTGGCTGTCAGTATAAATATTTACCGTCATCCCTTTGCTTAACTCACAAGCTCTAGTGAGGGCCACTAATTCTGCTGCTTGAGAAGAGCACTGCGGAATCTGAGCTGTTCCTACTACTCGCCCTAATGTTGTGAGGGCGCAGGCGGCTGCGGTGTTACCATCTACCATTCTGAGACATGATCCGTCCACATACAGTGTACTTTCTGGTTCTGCTATCGGGGTGTCCTGTAAGTCAACCCGTCCCTTCGTCTCCTCCTCTGTCCTTAATATGCAGTCATGTGGGTCTAAGCGGGCATCCTGAGTATCCAGTGGGAGTAATGTGGCGGGGTTTAGTACAGTGCATATTTTGATGTTAATGTGGCTGGCAAAGGGGATCAGTTCACATCCTGTGAGTCGTGCACGAGTGAGGTACTGTGTCTTGGTGTCATTAAGGAGGGTATCTACAGAATTTTTAAATCACTTGCACCCACTCCACCTTATTCTCACTTTACACCACACATAGTCCTTCACAACCAAGTGCTCCTACGTAGTTCGCAAGTCGTAGCACGCCCCGTTTCGTAGAGAACTGGGATGGCCCCAATGATGAAGCATGTCACTGTGGGGAAACCCCGGAGAGTGAGGGGACACTAGAAAGAAATTTTTCTTTCTTAATGGTCTACTCTGACAAAATTTGTTCAGTGACCACAATACAAGCTAGGTCTCCGAACCTGGTAAATTGGGTTCCTATTGTCATGGGATCTGATGTGTACAGGCAGCTTGTTCCAACGTTAGGGAGCAAAATATGAGAGGCATCTACCTCCAAATTTAGCTTTCTTAATTAAAGGGACGTTTACCAGTGCTTTATTGGCTGATCTTAGTGGGCGTCTAGGGGTGTACCATTGGAATAATTTATGGTATTCCGTAGGACTACCCCCATACAAGGTTTTATGCATCAGACACAGTGACTTGCATTCTATGCGCCCTTTAACTGGAAGCCAATGGAGGTTCCTGATAGCCCCATGAATTTGGTTGAATCCATCACCCACTCCCATGCCTATTCAGGTTATCAAAAAAAGAGAGCAGTACCTTAAGTCATGCCGGGAACAAGAACATGTAGGTGAAGCCCAGTGCTTTTAATTTCTGTTTGATGGCATGAAATGATTTCCTGGACCAGTTTGGTGTAGTCTGGTGAGACAAAGATATGAGAGGATTGGAAGGGAAGGCCCCCTTTCTCTTTGGCCTCCTGAGCATGGAATCCCTGTGTTTGTGGTTTAGGATCTTGGCAATGAGGACTCTAGGTGGGGCCCCTGCAGATGGTTTCTGTGCCAGCAGCTGATGGGCTATTTCGAGGATGAAACATGAGAACAGCTAGTCCTCTGGGAGCCAGGATGAGATGCAGGATTCAAGGAGTTTCTCTAAGGAGGAACCCTCGATCTTTTCTGTGAAGCCCACAAATCGCAGGTTGTTTTGCCCCACTCTATTTTGAATGTTCTCCACACTTTCCTCAAGAAGCTTGACAGAGAAGGAGAGATGAGAAACCATCACTCGGGCACCTTAATTCCAGTGTCCTGAAATCTGTGCAGGGAGGGATGAGCAGGGCATCTCCAGGTGCACAGAGAAACAGTGCTGTCCTCCATATGGGCTCTGGCACACTGGATGCTCCCTCACAATGACGGCAGCCCGCAGAATCAAGGGCACAAGTCCAATCCCCCCCAGGAACTTCCATAAGAGAATCACAGGTTAACACCCCTCAAGCCTGAGTAACATCCAGCTCCCCCACGGGGGAGAGAACCTCAGTTATATTAGTGGGGGAGGGAGTCCTCCGTCAAATATCACAGTGGGTGGGGGCCCCTTACCTCCATCAAATAGATACGGATTCGATGGAGGGTACTTCTCTCCACCTCAGACACCACCACGGACCGCAGTCCCTGTGGGCCGCAGCACAGCCATGATCTGCATGGGGGCCTCCGGGTGTCCCGAGGCATGGCTTTACCTCCTCAGCAGGCATTGGCAGCAAGGTACATCATCCACATGGGTAGTGGTCTCCAGGCCCAGTGCGCAACCTCACTGGGTCTCAGTTTGTCCTGCATTCCTCGGGCGCCAGTGGCTGACTGAGATAGCAGGTCTGGTCCTTAGAGGAAACATCAACATGGCCCCAGGGCCGGCAGTCGCTGTCTCCTGGTTCATTGCACAGGCCGCTCGGCCGATTCCTGGAGGTGCCGCTACCTGGGGAAAAACACTTGCTTTTCCACCCCAATGGAGCTTCAAAGGGCATGACAGCAGGTTGGTTCTTTCCTCAGATGTTAAAGGCACTCAGGGTTTAGCCAGCACAATGAAACAGACAACCAGCAGCAGGATAAGTCCTGATAGAGGATCATGCCACAGATCTCTTCAGAAAGTGCCTACCACGTTATGCAGTCTGGCCACAACCCCTGGAGTTTGTCAATACTCTGGACCCCTAAGAGTTTGGAATATCTTCATAATGGTTTTGCAAAACCCCACACCCAAATACACCTAAAAAAACAACAGAAACTAATAGAGTAAAGTAAGAAAGTGGGACCAAAAACAGATCCATGTCTCCCTCACATCTTCAAAGCAATCTCGCCCATCCCAGGAATTGCCACAGCTTACATTAGCATTTTCACCTACTCTGTGATACAAAGAATGGTCCATACCCTAATTTAAAACCACCTACATCAAACCACTGCTCAAAACAAGTTCTTTGATGCGAAAGGCAAAAAACAACCATAAGCCAATTTCAAAGGTACCCTTCCTAGCATCAATGCCTAAGTTCATAGAAAAAATATTCTGGAATGAAGGGACTGCCTATATGACCCTCAAGTTGGTTTTAGTCACTCTAGATGGATGAAATCTGCAGTTATCTCAATGTGTGGCAATCTCGAAATCAAGTTGATGCTCACACAATAGCCACTATAGGTACCATTAGCCACAATATTATAGTATTAGGATTCACAGACGTATGGACTAATGAATCTGCACTAAAATGTTTCCAGACCTTTCTAGCCAAATCTCAATCGAACTACTCACTTTCAACCTCTAATTCTCTCATGTGGTGTGCCAGAAGGATCAACCCCACTGCTTCCTCTGTTCAACATCTGTCTCAGCCTAATGGCAATTTTCAGCCATATATTCAGTCACATATTCCACAGATATTCCAATGCCAACAAAAGAATCTTCAAAATAGGAAAACAACACACACCTCAATATACTTCATCACCTGGAGATCGTCCTATATTTGTCTCATGCCTCCTAATGAACCACTGAAGTGCTAGCTATAGTAATTCCCACATTGGACTATATCATCAACCTTTATGTAAGACTGTCCACCTACCTAATCAAAAGGCTGTAAAGTGCAAAATGCAGCAAATTTCTTCTCCACCTAGATACAAGACATCATATGTGTTCAGCACCTTATGTTTTTAATGGCTATCCATCAACAAGAGGATGATTTTCAAATCCCTTTGTATTTGACAGAGATCAATTAATAAATCACATTGAGAGTTACTTTAACCCCTTCACTACCGCGGCTATTCCGCCGCAGTGCTAAGGGGGCAGGGCGGCCGCATGCTGGTGACAGAACCGCTCCGTCACCAGCGTTGGTTGCGCTGTGCTTATGACGGAGCGGTTCCGTCATGGCCCGCCCCGCTCAATGGAACGCTCAGCGCAGGCGCGGAATTCGCGCCACGCAGGCGCTCCGAGCGGGCCATGACGGAACCGCTCCGTCATCAGCACAGCGCCACCGCAGCTGATGACGGAGCGGTTCCGTCATCAGCAGGCAAGGGGTTAAAGAAACCTGTGAAATACCAACATAATTGTCCCATCGTAAAATTGCTAATTACCATTCCTTAGTTCAACCCAGCTCCAGAGAGAGGAAACAACTTCTCAACAAAACTGACCAAACTACTAGATGTATATTCAGGCGATCCAGAGACATACTTCATGTAGGAAGCTGATAAAATCATTGCTCTTCCAAAAACTGCAAGCCTAACTCCGAAACTCCAAAACAAAAACAATGTGATGTCTATTTCTCAGAACAGCCGTGAGCAAATATTCCACAAGGGAAATTAGCTAGGTCCCTTCAGTAACCATCACTACTGAGCAGCCCACAGAAGAGAGTCATCACGCAGCCAGTCATCTAAGCAAAATTAGTTAAACACCATAAAATATTTGCTCACTGATCATAATCATGAACAAGTGAAGTAATATAAAGAATCAATAGAACAGCAGCATGATAGCCTAAACATACCACGGTACAGACAAAATCCCTTTCCCAAAAAGCAACCCAATCAACTGATATCTCCATCTAAATTTAATACAACTACATTTACCAATATATACTTCTTACCTAGAAGAGACCATAAATACGCTCGTTCTTAGTTTAGACTTCTAACCCACCTAGATGAAAGCAAGATGCCAAACCAAAGAGAGAGATTCGGAAACTAGGAAAGCAGCTCCATCCACTAGAAAACAGCACACAAAATCCACATTGAGCACTCAACCATCAGATTTCAAATATTTCACATAATGGGAAATAACAGAGTGTGCAGCATTAGTAGCCAGAATAAGAACATCAACAATGAAAAGCCACAGCAGAACACATTGGTCACAACAAAGTACACACATTTAGAACAGATCAGAGGGTTCATATAGTTGAACATCACCAAGCTCAAAACAGTCTTCCCTGTATCCTAAAATTATATG
Organism: Lissotriton vulgaris; assembly: GCF_964263255.1. Lineage (NCBI taxonomy): Eukaryota > Metazoa > Chordata > Amphibia > Caudata > Salamandridae > Lissotriton > Lissotriton vulgaris. Next base: position 825,904,811 of record NC_141689.1, read on the forward strand.
TCACTTATTCATCACTGATAGCACAGTAAACCACCAACCAACCAACACTGCACAGCTAGGTTGGCTTAACAAAACATTGTGAATCCCAACAACATACCATATTCGGAACTACCTCCGACATGTACTTCAAGTCGGGAAATACACATTGGAAAATACACATACCAATCCACCCAAATGGCAAAGAAACAAGCTGGTAGAGACTCCCAGCTAAACACACCAAATAATATTATCTATTGAACCATCAAAACACAAATACAATGCGCATACTGAGGATGGAGGATTGGGATTCCTGCACATAGGGTCATACTGTGTGGCTCAACATCTTTCCTAGTTGGCTGCCGGACATGAAATTTCCTCTGTGAGTGGTGATAAAGCGGGACCTCTTGTATGGGGTGAAAGGATTTCAATCCCTTGTAGAAACCTATGCACATGCAAAACACTTGAAAACCCCCTAGTTTGAAATATGCTTCTCAACTGGCAACAGTCCCACTGTTTTCTGTACTCACTACCAGGCTACATGCCCCAGCTCCCATCTGGTGAGGGGAAGCTCTACTGTGGGGTAGAGGGAATGGGGGAGAAGGGTACACATTCTTTTGACCACCTACTCTCAGGTGACACCTTCACACCCTTCATGGATCTGAGTACTAAACATGGCTTGAATCAAGGCAATCCTTGAACCACATGTGGATGGCACATTGTTTTAGGGCCTGACTTTGCACAGATCCCCTGCCTCTCCCTAACTGCCCAATTTGCTCCTACCTAGACAAACAGGATTCTTTTCAAAGTATCATATCAGATATCATTGTGCTTCTTCTAGATCATGCATAGTCCCAAACGAATGTTTAAGATACCAGACAGTATTGGCAGTTCATGATGGGACATGATTACTCCCCAGAGGAGAATTCCATTCTGATGTCCTCTCAAAATTAATTATTACGGGAATCCATTGAACTATTCTTATTCCAAGCTTCTCCATAACTGGTACTGATCCCCCCAAGTTACACAGGGCAGGTCTGTTACTGCATACTCTTTGTTGGAGTTGCAGAGGAGATGGTTGTGATATAATCCATATCTTGTGGAGAAGCCCCAGATTGGGGGAATTTTGGTAAGAGGTGTCGACAGTTCATTTGGAATGTGAGGACATCACACTAGCCCCCTCCATTAGGCTGGCACTCCTACATGTAAAGGTAAATGTATTGCGACTTATATAGCGCACGTATCACCCGAAGGCATCAAGGCGCTTGCCTTGGGAACCCATCCGGGCTTTTTCCCTGTGAGATAATCCCTACTGGGCATCCCCAAGGTGAAAGCCAGGCATCCCGCAGGGGGGGGAGGGCCGCCATAGTGGAGATTAAGCAAGCTATTGCCCAGAGTTGCAGCGTGGGACCCCATGATTAGAGTAGGCACCGAGGCGAGAATTATCGAGTCCGTGGACATTATTTGCGTCAGGACCCTGCCGCGTTGGGAATTGGACCCTGGTCCCGGGCCAGACCTTGGTATCAGGGTCTGCCGCTCTAATCAGTGAGCCACACTCCTCCATGACGTTTCGCTCGGATAGCGTGTTTCCATCTAAGCACAGGAAGAAGTGGGTGGTGACCAGGTTGGCAACTACAAAATTTTGTATCCTGAAGTTTTGGAGGAAACCTACAAATAGGGAACTGTGAAAGGTCCCTCCTTGTTATACATTTGTATTCATGCAGGAACAGTATGGCAGGTATGAGTGCTAGAGACATTTGCCTTCCTGAAGGGTATACACCCGTTACAACGCATCTTTTACTCCGCACTACCATTACAACGCGACTTTTACTCCGCATACCATTACAACGCATTGCGCTGGGGGGCGCTCTAGGATAGGGAATAAGTATAATTTACTATCCAACACCTTCCCTAGGGTCCACGGGGACTGGAGTTAGAATAGTAAATTATACTTACCACTATCCAGCACCCCAAAGCGCTATGCGTTGTAATGGTATGCGTTGTAAAAGTCGCGTTGTAACGGTATGCGGAGTAAAAGTATGCGGAGTAACATGGTACATCCTCCTGAAGAGATGCTCCTTGCAAAATCTTCATCTCTGAATCCCTGTCTTTTGGTTTGGCATCAGCCTGCATCCAGGTAGCTTAGCAGTCAATACTATGAATGTGTATGATAAGGCTAATACTAGCTATACCTGACCACCAGTTCGTAAATGTTCTCTGCACTTGGTTTTTTGGACGTTATTTCTTTATACTAACCTACATAAGCATGTATAGTTTGGCACATCCCTCCCTTCCACAAACAATAATGTAAACATATTAAAATTTGTATGCTGAGACCCTTATCTCTAAAATTCTGTGATACATGCTCTCTGTTGTCTTCATCCTTCTCTTCAGATTCCAATCATGGCAGCGTCCACTGATGCTTAAAGAGGAGGGATCTTTTCACCTAGCGTGGGGAAAATTGCAGCAGCTGCTTTCCTACTTTCTTGACAGTTGATATCCACTCTTGTCTTCCTCTTTCTTGCAGTATCTCTAAGTCCTTTCAAAAACGTGATCTCTTAATCGCTTCTTCCTCCTTTTGTTTTCTTCCGATCTTTTGCTGGATTTTTTTCACCTATGGCTCCGTATCAGACTGGTATTCATTTGCTCGCTTCCCTACCACATGCAGCCTTGCAAGATTTTCCTCCTACTTCTGTCCTTGTTGCTGCCGGCTGTACCACGACTGACTGTCACTCCTACTTTTAGTACTGTTTCCCTTCAACTCCATCGCATATTTCCTCCTTTCTTCTCTCCTCTGGGTCACCCTAAGCTTCTCTTTAATCACTACATTGCTTCCTTAACCTTTTCTCCTATTACCGACCCAACCTCTTCACTGTGCACCTTCTTACTGTCTGTTTCCTTGTTTTATTTTTCTCTTGATCCCTGAGAGCTCCCCTTCCTCACTTCCTTTTTGGATCTCTCTAGAATCAGCGCATGCGCTGCTCTTGGGAGACATTTAGTAGCTGCTTCAAAAAGCTCTACCTTTCCGTCCACCAGCTTGCTAGAACACGCACAAGCACGCGCGACGTGCACAGTACTTTTGCCCGTCGCCCGTGTGCAACACTCACGTTTAGGACAACCAGCTTGCTCCTGGACCGAATCGCAAACATCATGCGCACCAATGGATCTGTGGACAACTGAAACGAATGCCACAACAACAGGTTAGCGCGAGCGGCTGTCGCGTTCCCTTGCTAATCTCTTTCCCGCTTCCCGCGCAGGCGGCGTGCCCTTGCCCCCATGTGGTGGTGTAACGGCTATTCTTGGAAACCACTCTAGCGTTCCGATTGCGCCTCGGAGCGCAACAGAGATACGGTGAGCAACATCAAAGCTAATAGATGATAAGTAGCTTTCCTTTCCGCCATTGGCTGGCTTAATTAGTGCTCTTTATTATTTCAATATAGAAGCTTGTCGCTCCACGACTGTACAACTGCCCAGCCTCGTGGGCTTGGAATTTCTTCTGCGTATGAAAATGTCAGTTTTTTTGTGTATTTGTACCTCGAGGGAACGGAGGCAAACCTGTCGGAGCCTGGAAGCAGACTTTTACACTTAGGGGACACTAAAAAATGGTTCTCTCACCGCTCCCCACGTCCCAGAGACCTTTTCTAAAGTAGTGAGTGAGTATGTTACAAATGCTGGTAGTCATTCTTACGCTTATTTAACCTATTGCTATGCGCACGCAACTTTTGCTTTCTAGCTAGATTTTGTGCTATACAAATACCAAGATACATGCACACACTGCATTGTCCGGAATCTCCTTTGTTGAAATATGTCATGTGGCAAGTGGGAAGGTCTCTCAAAATCGGGACCAGATGTTGCTTGCTAGAAGGGATTACTTTGCAGTGATGAAGGCTATAATTAAAAATATTTGTATTCAGGCGCAGGTATAAAAACAAGCATTGGCATAGCCATTAGATTTTGCCTTTGGGATCTTATAAGTGCTTAGTTACCCAGCACAATATCCTTGGTGCAACAACATCAAGTGTTGCATGGCTGAACATTTATAAGGTCCCAAAGGCGAGACCTATTGGCTATGCCAATGCTTGCTCAACCAGCCGTTCCTACCTCCTGGAGGACGCTGTGTCATCTGTCTGATACCCGTTATTGATCATTTTGCCTTCATCCACGAAGGCATTAGAAACCACCTGAGGTATCTCTGTGGTATCATCCTCATACAACCCACCTAGCTTCTCCTGCCCTTACCCCCTTCTGATGCTGTACCCTACCTCCCCTCTTTCCTAACGATAAGATTTATCCTCTCAAGAAAAGTCTAATTCGACCTCCTCAAGTCTTCCATTAAAGGCCCTTATTTAGCTGACAGAGACTGCAAAGTCACAACTAGGGTTTTATTGGCCAGCAATAAATGTGCAGCAACCACTCCAGAATGTGTAATGTTCACCTCAAAAATCTGTTGTTATATTCCTTCTATAGCACAATCACTGAAGTGTATTTGAGACAGGGCAGTCTCGCAAAGTTGTGCAATGAACCAACATTTCAATAAGTTAAATAAAACAGAAAGCTAAACCACAATCAATGCTGCAACTTGTTCATAAAATAAACCGCTTTATGGGGGAAATGTGTACCTTTTGGTGACCCAGGATTAATAGCTGCAAGAACTGCTTACCGCTGGTGCAGAAGCTCCAGTCAGTGTTAGAAACCACAATTTAAATTTAAACCTGCTAGCCTCTAGCCCATATATAGCTATCTATTATAGTGGACGTAACCCTCATGGCCCTCCCCGAATCTGTATTCTTATTTTAACTTACGGTTCAATATTAACCCCTCTCCTATTCCAAAATATTTGATGACAAAGCACACATGAAAAACCCAGACAACAGTTCCTATCGATTGAACCCTCCATGTGTCCTGGTATTCTAGTGGCCTAGACCCTTCATCCAAACCTGACTGTTATGCCTGGTGCTGGCCCAACTAGAACCCAACCCTTTTAATGATATGATGATCAAATGGCACTCCCCACAACTCCTGCACCATACACTCTATAACTTGGCTCACTTGCTACTTGACTGGACGCCTCAGGTAGCCTGGTATTCTAATGACTCATCGCATAGAGCAATCTTCCTCCAAAGAGACCTGCCCTGCTGGTCTTGCAGCTCTAATGTTTTAGGAAACTCTAAAACATCACCCACTCAAGACATCCCATGTTCCTGACAGTAAAGCTTTCCATATTCAATTAGACTAGTGATCCTATGACTATTTGCATTTGCTCACTTTCCATTGTGATCTGAAATTAGAACTGCTTACATAGTTTGCATTGCATAGGTCAAAATGTCCAAAATAGGTCCACTTGGGCAAGATCAATGCCAGATTTTTTAAGATAACTGCTGAATACATAAATCATTTTTTCACCCTTTTATTTCAGTCAAGTGCATCTTACATGCATATCCTGAAACTCCGGTATGACTCTGGCACTCATGGACCTACATTGGCTATCCCAAGTCTAGCGATCCCTCCGGATCAGGTCTAGCACCACTAAACCTAAAATTGGTGCTTTAAATCTTGTTTTCTATTTTATATAATGACAAACTTGAGAAACAAAAGCTTGGTAATAAAATAACCAAACTGGATTAAAAAAAACTTTCGCGTGCATTTCCAAATGCCAAATTCACAGTTGTGCTGCCCCCAGTCACCTAGTGGTGGAAACATCTGATGGTGACATGGCATAACAATGATCCATATTTCTGACTTTGGAGGCCATTGTTTTTTTTCTTTGCTCTCCAGTGCCATCTGTCTTCCAATTCTCCAACTAATCATATTCATGCTCGGCTTGTTTTCATTCTCAGTTGTGCTTTGTTGTTACTATTGTTTCACAAAGTGGACATCAAAAGATGCCTCCGCTAAGAGCATCAATCAATACAGCTACTAGACTCATCACAGGCTCCAAAAGAAACTCCTTCAACTGGTTACCGTTTGAAGCCAGAATCCATTTGAAAATCTCCTGTATGACACATAAGGCATTGCACCACAAAACTCTGAGAAACCTTGCGGAGAAACTAGTGCTATCGGGTGGTAACAGATCTACAAGGAATTCTGAAAATATTCTACTCAAACCACAACGTTTTTTCAAGAAAAAAACATACAATCGCACCTTCTCACGAATGGCCCCCAGGGTTTGGAACGCCTTGCCCCCAGGAATGAGACAGAATCCATCCGCTGCTTTTTTAAAAAAAAGATGTGAAATCCATTCTCCTGTCTAAATTCACATGAACTTTCTATTCATTCTTATAGATATGTGCGAGTCCCTAATAGTTATCAGTAATATGTTTCCATAATTCATTTAATTTATTTATATGTCATTCACCTGTATTTACCCTGTGAAGCGCTCCGATACCCGCAAGGGTCTTGTTCGCACTATACAAAACCGTCAAAATAAATAAAAATAAATAAAGTAAATAAAAATAAGATGACCCACGATAGACGTTGTCCCAAAATCTAAGTACTTTGTTGTGCTGCCATGCAAGACAAAACATTATGAGTGAATAACATTTTAATTATATGTTGAATGGACGTAACCTTTCTTTGAAACCCTGTGTGTTTTTGTTTACCACTGGGTCCTTTTTTATGTCTTAAAATGTCATACTGGCTCGTTACTAATGGCACAAACTGTGACACGTAATTTGTATTTGATCTATAATATGCCACCTAATTAGATTCTTCTTGGCATGTATTCAGCTTTTCCTTGTGCATTGTTTGCCTTTCCTTACCTGAAGAATGTAGCCAATCCTGCCAAATAACACTGCTACATAGAATACACACCAAGTGCTCAAATTATCAGCCTCAAATATGTCTATATATTTCAGATTTTTCTTGTTTTACTCTACCTAAAGTGGCCCTTCATTGCCACATCATTCCAGTGACCCTGATATTGTGTTTCATTGCCTTCGCTCAGACAGTGCCACTTGGCCCTCTGTCAGCTACCACTGGTCTTTACCAGTGTCAATATCAGTGTGCGCGGCTGGTGACATTTGAAATAGGCGGGGCGTAAAATCGGACTGACTGCCTCATAATAATAAAAATAAAAATAAATGTAAAAAAACTTACCTTGGCTTGGCTTCCCGCTCTGGCTCTCGACTCGAGTCCTGTCCCGAGAGCCGATACTGCAGACTCCTGCGCGCCATCCTGGATTTTTTTGAATGCCTCCCTCGTCACCGAAGGCTGCAGGCAGCCTCCCTCCCCTCCATGGCAGCCGGCGCTGATTGGTTCGGCCGGCTGCCCTAAATACGTCATGTCTCCTACTCTGCATGCTGCAGAACGGAGAGTGGGAGGAGGCTTGGGGGAGCGGCTTGCCCACTGCTGCTAATACTGTCTGTTTGGACAGCCTCTTAGGCTGTCCAAACAGTCCGTATTCACAACAGTGGGCAAGCCACTCCCCCAAGCCACTCCCCCAAGCCTCCTCCCACTCTCCGTTCTGCAGCATGCAGAGTAGGAGACTGAGGCTCGAGGAAGTTTGCTGACTGATTTCTCGCCATGCGAGAAGGGCAGGCAGAAACAAATGGTAGTTATAAATAAATAACTACCATTTGTTTCTGCCTTCTTCTCGCACGGCGAGAAAACAGGGGAGGCGGCGCCCAAACGCCCCCACGGTAAAACCGCCACTGTCTGGCATGAGTGTTACCATGTGTTTTGCAAGTGGTTAAGGTTTTAGACCCAACCACTAAGATTTGGGTTACTGCTGTAGTACAAACTAAAAATTGAGGGTAACAATTCCCTTCAAACGTCAAGCATGAATGGGACAATCCTAGTGTAGCCTTCATGTTCCATGTGTAGGTCTGGTTATTCATAAGTTCTACATAAACTGGGTCAGGAGGGGGCTAGAATCCAGATACTAAGAAATGCTGTTCCAGGTGGAGCTTCATCAACATAGACAGAGCACTTGTCTGTGTGACTTTTTTGTGCAGACCACAAGTAACTTTTAGATAGATGAGCAAAAGGATGTTTAGAAATGTAACAACTGCGACCTCTAGAAGAGCTTTCATGGGCCCCGGCAGCCGCAAGGGACAGTAGAGGTCTGGCAGTGATGAGCAAGATTCTTCACCAGTGAGTTAGAACACTAACCTTGCTTGTAGTGAAGCTGGCAGACAATAAAACAGCGGAACAATGTCTTTGCTAGTCTGTCTTCTCGCAAGGACCTATTTAACAATTCGCAGCGAGCAACACCTCCATTTTCAAGAAAAAAGCAACCATGAGTATCTTGCTGAGGAGAAGAAGCCTTTGTGAACATTGCAGGATGGCAATGACAAAACAGCAGATGGATTCTTGGGTTGTAGGTGGGCCTGCAAAGATGCTTTGTTGCCCCAGAAGCAACCTCAGATGACACAATAATGAATCTGCAGTCTTATTGGTGCAGGCGTCAATGACTGCTCAGCCCATCAATGTCGAGCTTCCACTGCTGCCCAGCCTCCCATCTGGGGTGCCTATGTGTGTGTGAGTGTGTGTTGTGCTTTTATGCACCAGTGGTACCCGCGTGAGGTAGCACTGACACATAAAAGCTAACTTTCGCCTTCAAACAACTGAGACTACAGACTTTGTGACTAACTGCGCTCTTTGTCACCACCAGCAGTTTTATAACACGTTGTAAAGTTTGAATTCGTTTCATAACGTTTCCTCTCAAAGGGGCATGTGTTAAAATATGTCTGACACTGTCATTGCTTTGTCAGAAAAATGGTCTGTGCTCAAAAACTATTTTTCCCAGTGACTACCAACATTTCCTCCTTTGAAACAGACATGAAGGTAGTTTGTGTTATTTATTCATGTTGTGAGCAGTGTGAGCAGCCTTCCGTTCTATCCACACTGAATGTATTAGCTTTGCTTTAAACTCACGGAAATCGTGAAGGAAAACATAGTAAAAATTGGAAATATATTCTCTGTAGATTATCTTTTGGGTTTGTAAACGATTTCTGACTTTCCTGTGATTCGCGAAAAATCCTAGAGTACCCATGGAAACCCAAGAAAGTTGTACATTTCCAAGTGTTCATACCATGTCGATCTTAAAGGCGCATGTCATTGAATTGATAATACGCGTGTCTATGCACAGCAAAATGTACATGTTACAAGAAAAAAAACATCTTTTTTTTCTTCAAAGAAAAAGTTATTTACTCGCCGTCGTAGATTCTTGTTTCCTGGGAAGGATCTTGAGAAAAATGCGTTAATAATTCAATTTACACCCGTGCATTTGCATTCTGTTTGTTATCAGTAGCCCATCTGGATCCAGCTAAGCCCTATATCGCTGTCAGCTCCCCACTAGTGTTTGCCTAGTTGCTTTGTTGTTTCTCTGGAGTTTTGGGGGGTATCTTAAAATAGGCCTTCCCCGTGATCTCGCTGCACAGATACGCTCCCCTTGTGAGGCGGGCCCTTGGCTCATCTTATCTGTCACATACACACCCCGTAAACCTCTGCTAAAGCCCCACCGCTGTCAATGAACCTGCCTGTCGCAAAGACTCATTGTCTCAGGGCCCAGCTCTGCTATATGTAAATGACGCCATTGTATTCTGTATCCCCCATGTCAATGCACTAGTCTAGCTAAGCCATCTGATGCTTTCAGACAGCTTTGAAGACGCCTCGCGCTTTCTTGGCGCGTCTCTGTTTTTACAGATAAGCTGCAGAGAGGGCGGAGTTTACTCGCATAAAATGAACTTCTCGCGAAAGTGGTCTGCTCTGGTGTTTCGAGTAATTCTGCACAGGGAGAACAACCGACTCTGGGCCATTTCAGACACGGTCCCCAGGCCTCCTGAACATTTGCCCCACAAATCGTTGATTTGAGATGTGCTAGTCTAATTATTTCAGTGGGAGAAAAAGAAGACTACAATACCCAGAATTAATTAATTAATCACTGTGAAGTCCAGCATTGGAAACGGAGTCGGAAATGACCTAGATGGAGATGAGAAACAGACTAATTCTATCTATACATTTGGTTTACTAGTTTCCATTGTTTTCGGTCAGGATTTTAGTTTTTTAATCTTTTAAACTTTCTTTTGAGTCCATGAGACTATGTATTCAGACTTTCTGTATAATCCCAGTACTTCCACGGATGAAGCAATTGTATTTATATTATATCTGTGTTTCTAATGTAAACATCGTGCAGTCGGCTGCATATCATAGCAGAGCATGTGTTTGTAAAGTGTAAACTCATCACTATCATCGCTATACTGCAGATGTATATTTTTATCATCCTCAGACGAATGAACGCCTGAGTGGCCTCTCCAGGATTTGAATGGGTTCAACACATGTTCTTTGAGTGAATGTGTCAGTACACTGACCGACGAACGTTTTGGATTCAAACACACACCATAGTCACAAAAAAATAAGTGACACTGCCTTTTTAGTGTCTTATGACGCAGCAACAGCAAAAAAAGAGGCTCCATTTTCTAAAGAAATCTACTTACAATATGTCTTAGAAAGCCCAAAGGAGGCTCTCTTTCAATTTGCTCATTGCTCAAGGAAATCACCATCCACATTACGGAGAGGCATGCTCCAAACATGACGACTGTGGGTGTAAGCTTTCTGTAATAGCAGTATCCTTCAAGGGATTTTTTTAATATAAATAATGTTAAGATTTTTAAATCTATAAATAAAAAACAACACAATCTATTATTTCACTGTTTAAAAAAACAAATAATCTGTGATTAATACTGAATTTTTCTTCGTTGCCACATCGTAGTCCACCATACCCGCAGAAGGTGACAATCCAAGGATCATCCAGACTTCTCTCCCTGTAGTTAATCTGTCAGTCACAATCATAAACATGCTGTTCCGCACCACCGACTGGGGCGCCTCGCGTTGGGGGTAGGTTATACACCCGGGCTGCTCGTGTATAAGGTACCTTACCTTTTCGAACAGCCCCACGGGAACAGACTGCGGGGCCCTGTAGGGTTACTCTTAGGGTCTCCCCTCTAGAGTAGGACCATTTGGCCTGCTCCCTGATTGACCCAGTGAGGTTGTATCTTTCTTTTTCTTCTTTATTTTAATGTTTACCTAATTCTCACTGTGTAGTACCTAACACCCGAGGTCCTGAAGAATTGCCAGATAGGCAAGAAACATGTCGACCTTTTTAGAGGGTTGAGTTAGCCCACTGTAGACTAAACAGTTTCTTTCTCCCCTCCCACCATTTTAACCAAGGGAGTCAGCCACGTGAATAATGTCCCTTGTGGACTGGCTCACCTTCTTTTAATCTCACTATTCCCTCACGACTACACCTTCACCAGACCCCTTACACGCACTCAAACCATTGGCTGGAACAAAAGATCTCCTACAAAGAGCGCCTACAGCGCCCGTCAGACATTGCAGCGCCAGTCTGACGAGGAGCAGGAGACCAATGATGAAGCATGACACCTAGGTTTCTGGATGTGTGAGGTCTTCTAGTTCCAACAAGGGAACACCCCGTTCCCTGCTTTCGTTCTACCTCCATCTCTATACACATACTTATTTAACCATCCCTGGGGAACTTTGTATTCTTTTGCTTAACAATCATAAACATGACCAAATTCCAATGATTGCATGATGTTGTGGTATAGTCATATTTAGTATAACCAAATTAACAAAACCAAAGGATTAAGTGAAATGGAGAGACCTGTTGTATCAGAATGTTAGATCAGAATGTCATATTCTGGAGGCAAGACCAGCACATGTCCCAGTGAACCCTTCTGGCCACATCCTTTCCAACATCCATTCAAACCACCATGCATTGGATATAGGTGTTCTAGAGTCTTATTCCACCATATTACAATTTTATCAGCATTTTCTAAGAATATTTCCACAGGAAGGCCCCAGCCACTTTCGTCTATATAGTTGACTGTATACATTTTTGGAACTGAAAAAACAATTTGTCTTATATCTTTTAATGGAGACCTGTAGAAATGTATTTAGCAGAGCTTCTACTCAATAGTAAAACTATTTTCTTCAAACACCCCTCCTTAAAGAATTCGTCAAAAGGGGATCAGGTCTAATGATCCTTCTTATTTAACCCCGGCCAGTGACTTTAATGAGATGGATAAATCTTGTTGTTTAGTGATAAATTAATAAGATCTTTACAGGACGAATGACCATTGTTGTAGAGGTCTCCTAACACTAGAGGACCATGTTGTCATCAAAAATGTTTTATCCAGCATCCCAGGATAAAAGTCAGAATTGAAAGCAACAGACATTAGAAAAGAATCGGTTGTCGTTGAGTTTTTCTTCTGCAGCATGCAGTTCCAATCTTCTGGAAGTATGGTTGTTGTCATCAATGGGTGAACTAGTTGCTTATTGTTTTTTTCTGGGTAACCAAAGAATGTGGGGAACAGGAGTATTTGAGAATTCTTGTTTCATAAGGCCCACAACTTCCTTGTCTTCAGATGGATATTGAAGCACTGGGCGAATCGGGGCTGTGCCTAGGTAACGTTCTACATATGGAAAATCTAAACCACTGTCGTCTATTGGTTAGCATATGTTTAATCTTGTGACCCCCGATTTTTTCCCATTACAAATAAAGACTTACATTTTCTGTTTTATGATGGTTTTAGGTGAAATCCAAAGTGGGAAGCCTTATTTTACAAAAAGAATCTGTGGTAGCAAGTGTCCTGATTCTTCTGAATCAGGTCACCTCAACTACCTACATCTAGAAAATCTTTAAGGAGTGTATGTTAAACTTAGGAAATTTGGATGAAAAATGTCTTTGGTTTGTTTATGTAAGTTCATATCTAAATATTTGACCAAACCACTATTCCATTGTAAGCCCAGGTTCCAAAATAATGACCTTAAAACTAATGACCTCTGCATCTTGGGCAGTTTCTCCCATGATGTTGAAGTGATTTAAATTTCTTACCGTCCCTTACCACCAGGTGTTTCACTCCGATAATGTAGAGTAAAAATGTGCAATTTGATCATCTAATCTAAATGGGACAGGAGGTTAAATGAGAGTAGATCAGTAGCAAACACAGAGTAGTCTTAGGTTCGCCCAACTGTGATATAGGCAAGTGGATCTTTAGTTTGGCAGAAGGGGAACTCCGTCGCCAGTGTAATGGAGTACCCTCTCCACCAAACGTCAAATACTACATCTTGCATTCCTTCGAAAAGGGCTGGAGGGGGGCCCCTAGCCCTGACCCAAGGTAAGCAGTGGTCACAGCCCAATTACAGTTGTGACTAAGGAACAAAGTGCAATGTGCCGGATTCAATGATTATTTGAGGTGCTTAGACATATTGCAGATATTGTTACATTGATTGATCTTTCAACTTTCGGTTGTAAATAATGTTTTGGTGTCCTTCAGTAGACTTGGCGAAAGATATGTAGTGGTGTCGTGAGTTCCAATTATTTTGAACCAATCCTCACTCTGCTGTAACCCAACCACAATGACATCTGCATAGAGATTCATTCTGTTCCAAAATAGTCACTCAATAATTCATGTGAGAGGTAAAAATGTGCCCTTTAGAATTGCTGACACAACTTAGAGTAGTGCGAATCAGGCAACTTCATGGTAAATTCTAACAAGCATTTATGCTACTGTGCTTTGTCTAAGGTTTGAGTTGTACTCACTAGTGATGGATGAGTGAATGATTCACTGTTCCACTTAACTCTGATCACAGATATTAGTGAGATTACTCCATTATCACTACTCCTTTGAACTCCAATCATTTATTTATTTATTTATTTATTTTTAGAAAGTCAATTCTCCACCCAGGCCGTGCTTGAGCCGATATTCCTTAATCCTTATGGGCATTCTCTCTTGGGCAAATAGACACCCCTTGGCAAAAAAGGGTTCCCTGGGAATCTCTTGTCAGTAAACATCCGCTTTGATGGTGTATTATGTTATGTGCCATTATAGCACGTATGAGGGTCTTAAACTGGTGATGGAGTATCTATCTATCTATCTATCTATCTATCTATCTATCTATCTATCTATCTATCTATCTATCTATCTATCTATCTATCTATCTATCTATCTATCTATCTAGGCATTGTGTAAAGCCTGAATATCACTTTGTGACCACTACAATGCCTAGAGGAAGCTTGATTTGTGAAGGTTAGAGTCCAACAGTGAAGGTGGAAGGCAGTTCCAGATGAAGCTCCAATACTTAGAGGAAATCACCTATCTGCGACTCCAGCTTCAATGGAATGATGGGAGTATACAGAAGTGCAATTTGTAGTGCAAAATAGGCCGGCCCAGGGAAAAAAGCTCATGATGGGCGATTCCAAGGGCATTATATTCGATTCTCTTCTGTAGTGGGAGTAAGAGCAGGTCTTGTGTGCCGGTATGACATGATAAAAATGAGAGTGGCAGTTGAGAAAGTGAGCTGCAAATTCTGTCATCTAATGCTTGAAGATATTTAGCCTCACCTGAAATCATGGCAATGATAGACCATTGGATGAAGCAGATGAGGAGAGCCTTTGTGCCATGGCATCTGGAATTAAACTATGCATTTCTTATTTGAATATCCATCTTGTCCAACTGGTTGCCTATTGAATATACTCTGGACATTGAACAAGCATTAAAAAAAATTAAAAAAGCATTGGAAAAACCAATAGGTTTCGCCATATTGTACATGGGTGTGGAGTGGAATAGAGTAGAGTAGAATAGAGTGGCATGGCATTGAGTGGTGTGCAGTGGTGTAGAGTGGGGTGGCAAAGAGTGGGGTGGCACAGAGTGCGGTAGAGTGGCTTGGAATGGCACAGAATGGCTTGGAGTGCTGCAGACTGGCGTAGAGTAGAGTGAAGTGGAGTAGAGTGAAGTGGCGTAGAGTGGAGTGCCACAGAGTGCTGTAGAGTGGAATGGCATAGAGAGGCTTACAGTGGCGTAAAGCGATGTAGAGTGGAGTGGCATAGAGTAGAGTGGAGTGGTACAGAATAGAGTAGAGCAGACTGGCGTAGAGTGGAGTAGAGTAGTGTATAGTGCAGTGGAGTAGGGTGGATTGGCGTAGACTAGAGCTGAGTAGAGTGGAGTGGCATTGAGTGGAGTGGGGTAGACTAGAGTGGCATAGTCTAAGAGTCTAAGAAGAAACTTAAAAAGTCCGAACGTGACACAGCCCCTTCCTTGTACACTTAAACTCCAGAGAAGGTGCAAGCATTTCAACGAGCCTCTGCCTCACTCCTGATCCCATCAGAGCCATTTCTGAACTTGGACCCAGTACACCCTGAATTCCCACTTATATCTGCAACATCACAGCAGCTTGAGTCCTTTCATGAGGCCATGGTGCAGATCTTTCACTTTACAGGTTCTTCAGATGGCACCGACAGGCCCCAAGAATCCGCAAGGGCTTCCAGTTGGACTTCTGCTGGAGAGTCCACCCTTGGTGTCGTCTGTGTCCTCAGAACCTGCTTCACGTTTTGCACCTGCCCCGGTGCTAACCCTATCCTGGCCCAATTCCCCGCACCAATTCCTTTCATGCTGATTGCACAGGAGGAGGCTCAATCCATCCTGCTCTCAGAGTCCGTTCTAAACTCGTTGCAACCTCGACTGAAGCCACGTGTCTATCCTTCTTGGCTGCAGCCATCCTGCAATCCCTATGATTTATGTACCTTGCCATTATCTCGCAGCAAAGACCAGCTGTTGCTCAATATCTTTGGCACAGACTTTGATCAAGATGACGAGGAGGATTTTAATCTCCAATGTACTGAGGACAATTGGGGTTACAGGATTCCAGTGGCCTAGTCACCTCCCATATTATTGCTTTGTGTACCCCAACCCATCCTGCCACATAAGAAAGCTCTCCACCCCGGCCAGACACCTACAAGTATCTCTTACCCTGTAACAAGGGGCCCTCCTGACACTCTTTTGAGGGCTCGGGCAAAGATGTGTTCCGAATCTCCAGTAATCTGACAAATTACTCATCGCCATAGACCAGCACCAGTCAACCTTTTTATACAGCATCCCATGCCTGATAGCTTGTTGCTATACTGGCATCAACAAGTAAGGTGAATACTAACACCATCCCTACCACCCACTGGATCACGAGTCAAAATACATCAAAGCGTTTGGGAAGCATATGTTCTTATCTGTGAGCCGTGCTCTTAGATCTGTCAACACCAACTGCCTCTTTTGTTGCTACTCACATGTCCTCTGGAACATGGTGGCCCTCATTGTGTCAGCTGTCCAAGTAAGAGATCACACTTAAAAAGACATGGTTAGGTCAGGCAAATGGAAAGACTGTTTAGAGGGGGGCAGTGGGAACAACCTTGACACTAAGGCGCTCTCCGTTCTTTCTAACAATTCACACAATGAATTTAGGGAACTGGTCAAAGCAAGCAGGCTTGCCGGCAGCCGTTCTGACCTGTGTTCACCACAAACCTTCAAGACAATTCTTCTAACAATCTCTGCTGGCACTCCAGTAAAAAGAATTATCAACAACTCCTTAACTACCGAAACATTTCCAGAAGAACTCAAAAAATCATACATATGCCTGTTACTGAAGAAAACAAAGTCGGATCCGCTGAACCCTGAAAACTACGGACCGATTAAAAATGGACATTTCCTGTGCAAACTGATAGAAAGAGCAGCGTTCGTCCCGATGTAACAATTCATTGAAGACAATAACTTTCTTTCAGACTTCCAAACGCGATTCAGTCCGGTAAGAGGCACAGAATCTGCGTCCTTGCCATCTGGGACGACCTGAAGTACACAGTTGACTGCAAAGGGTTTGCAGCACTACTTCTCTTAGACCTCTCGGCTGCCTTTGACACGGTTGACCATGACACTCTGACACAAAGACTCTACCAAGCCGGCATAGCGGGGACTGCTCTAGACTGGATTGCATCCTACCTTAATAACAGAACTAATATCATACATACCACACCTTTCTCGTCCAAACCGTACTCCACAAAAACAGGGGTCCCTCAAGGTTCTATCATCTGGCCCATGCTTTTCAACATCTACATGAAGTCATTACCAGCACTGATCAAGCAATTTCACCTCACATGCTTTTACTATGCTGATGAGATGCAAATACTCCTTCAACTGTAATGCCCCTAAGACATTGGACACTCGCCAATTTTCAGTTGACTCAGAGCCGTGGATCAATGGATGATGTGGAACCATCTCAAATTGAATGCTTCCAAAATGGAAATACTCACATGTGGCGATTGGAACCATTATGACCCACTCACCGTCTGGTGATCTGGGAACACTGCCTAAAGTATCGAAGGAAGTAAGAAACCTCTGTATGACCATGGACTCAAAGCTATTGATGAATGCCCAAGTGGACAAACTAGCAAGATCAAGCTTTGTTACTATAAAAACTCTGCTACGAATCTTCCCCCGTTTGGGATTTCCACACAAGGTCCACGCTACCATTTCCCTTGTTCTGTCCAAACTCGATTACGCCAATAGCCACTACCGCAGCTTACCTTTAACAACCATGAAAAGACTACAACCGATTCTAACACTTGAAAGCCGGAGTTTATTTAATGCATCTTTAATCTACATACACTTACTTCCTTTATGCATCTATATATCTTCCATGTACTTATGGATCTATATATGTATTACTTTTCTTCTAATTGTTACATCCCATGGCTCACCCCTGCGTTAATCCGTATTCAAGTATATACCTTCTGGACTGAAGACACATATGTTATCTTATTGTGTCTATGCCTTGTTTAGGATCTTTATCTTTTTTTTGTTTTCTATTTCCTTCGGCGACCAGGGCCTTCTGGGCTCCGAATCAGTTGTACGGAATCGTTCTCTGTGCTGCCACAGAGACACTTGTTTTGCGAGGGCAGAGAGTAATTAGGATCCACCCTTCTGAACCTTTGTGCTTGATTTTGTTTCTAGTTCTTTCCCCCGGAAGGACTCTCACCTACAGCCTTTCTGCTGATTTTCCTGGTTATCTTGCCCTTACCACCTTGGATTCCTGTGACTCTTTTGTTTGGTAAAAACCTTGTCTTGAGAACTGTTCTCATTGAGCTCTATTGGACGCTTCTTCCCTGGACTCGGCACCAATGGACACGTAGCGAGTGTCGGAGTACACCATAAAAACAAGGGCTTCTTATTTTTGTTATTTGTGTGTTGTAATAGAGGGTCAGTGCACTGATTCCCCTTAGTTCTCAATGCATTTGGGAAGTATTTCATTTTTCAGTAATTGAGACATTACTTCTGTGAGGTTCTTCCACTATTGTGGGTTTTCCTATATTTCTTTTGTTTTCTCTGTTCTCATGTTTTACTCTATGAATGGACTCTTCTCTTGAAAACCTAACTCAACTATGAGTGGATTATTGTCTCCTCCCTGGATAGTTGTGAATTGCATATTGGACCTCTAGTGGGACTCTTCTCCAGTTATTCGAGGGTGAGCCGTGCTCATACTGAGGTGATACATAATTATATAGGCATCTGTAGTTATTTTTGGGTTAAACTTTTCTGGGTGCTAATATGAATCTTTTTTTCTTTACTTTTTTTTTCTAAAGACATTTGTGGTGTCCTCAGTCTCCTAAGATACTCCTGGCCAATCCCCGGACCAGAAGAAAGTGAGCTATTAAGAACCAGACATTTATTTGTCCTTGTTCCCTTATTTACCTGCCATCTCACAGAGCGTTTTCCACTCTGTCTGTTAATGCTTCAGAATGAAGGATGAAGGCACAGGGTGAGTGGGCGTACATTCTCTGTTCCCGCGGTACCTGATTTTCAGGTGAGTGGGGGTTGGGACACTAATTCATCATGTTCAATGCACTACCCTATTTCTCACCCTATATCCTCTACCTCAACTCTCTGACTCATCTCAAATCTCTTTCTACTACGCTTTCCAATGCACTACCCTATTTCTTACCCTATACCTCTATCAATATATCCTCTACCTCTAATCTCTGATTCCTCTCAAACCCCATACCACTACTATGATCCCCCAAATAAACCTTTCTAGACTCTTACCTACTCTACCCGTCCTTGCATCATCTCATACCTCTTTTACTATTCTGATCCCCCAAAACAAGCATTTCTAAACCCTTCACTCCAACTCTTCCCCCTCTACATCCCTTTTACCCATCCCAAGACTCCTCCTACTGCTATAACCTCCAAAACAAACACACACAAAAAGTCAAAATCCTTCCCTCTTCTATCCTTCCACTATCCTTTTCAATCCAAACAACAGACTAACATGTCCATCTCTCAAATTAATTTCATATTTCACTATACTAATTCACCACTAATGCTTTATGGGTTCTGGACTAGCGTGCTACTCGCCCAAAAAGCTCTATGACGCCTCATCTGGTGAAGTATCGCTATAAAAATTCAATTACAATACAACAGAGTGGAGTGGGGTAGAGTGGTGCATAGTGGAGTTGCATGGCGTAGAGAGATGTGGATTCGCGTAGAGTAGAGAAGCGTAGAGTGAAGTACAGTGGCATAGAGTGGAGTAGAGTGGCATAGGTAGAACTGCGAAGAGTAGAATGGCACACAGTGAAGTGGGGTAGAGTGAAGTGTCATAGAGTGACATTGTGGGGAGTGGAGTATGGTAGATTGGCAAAGAGTGGTGTTAAGTGCATTGGCATACAGTGGAGTGACGTAGAGTAGAGTGGAATGAACTGGCATAGCATGCAATGGCATATAGTAGAATAGAGTGGTGTATAGTATACTGCAGTGGCGTAGAGTGGTGCAGAGCAAAGTAGAGTAGCGTAGAGTGCAGTGGTGTAGAGTGCAGTTGAGCAGAGTAGCGCAGAGTGGAGCAGCATGGTAAAGAGTGCAGTGGCATACAGTAGACTGGTTTTTATAGCAGTGGTGTAGAGTGCAGTGGTGTAGAGTGCAGTGGCATAGACTAGAGTGGTGCAGAGGAGAGGAGAGTGGCATAGGGAGCAGCAGCATAGAGTATAGTGGTACAGAGTAGAGTAGAGTGGCGTAGAGTAAAGTGGCGTAGAGTGTAGGGGCATGGAATGCAGTAATACAGATTAGATTGTAGTTGCATAATATTCAGTGGCGTACAGTAGAGTGGTGCAGGCTAGAGTACAGTGGTGCAGAGTGCAGTGGCATTAAGTGCAATGGCATAGATTGCAGTGGCATAGATTGCAGTGGTATACAGTAGAAGGTGCTTCTTAGAGTGGCATACAATGCATTGGCGCAGAGTAGACTGGCGTACAGTGCTTTACCAGATAGTAAAGTGGTGCCCAGCAGAGAGCAGTGGTATAGAGTTCAATGGCCTAGAGTGGTGCTAAGTAGAGTGCAGTGCCATAGAATGCAGTGGCACAGAGTGCAGTGGTGCAGTGTAGAGAGGTGTAGAGTGCTCTTGCATAGAGTGCAGTGGTGGAGAGTAGAGTAGAGTGGCGTAAAGTGCAGTAGACTAAAGTGCAGGGGCATGGAGTTGAGTGGTGCAGAGATAAGTGGCGAAGAATGCAATAACGTAGAGTAGAGTGGATCAGGGTAGATTAGAGTGGCATAGAATGTAGTAGAGTAAAGTACTGTGTTGCAAAGTAGAGTAGAGTGGCGCAGAATGCAATGGCATTGAGTGCCGTGGTATAGAGTTGCAAAGTAGAGTAAAGTGGCTCAGAGTTGACTGGCGTAAAGTGCAGTGGTGTACAGTAGGGTGGTGCAGAGTAGAGCAAAAGTCACGTAGAGTGCAGTAACTTGGAGTGCTGTGGCCTAGAGTAGAGTTGTGTGGTATAAAGTGCATAGGATTAGAGTGCAGTGGTGTAGAGCAGAGTGGTGCAGAGAAGAGTGTCATAGAATGCAGTGGCATAAAGTGCTGTGGCATGGAGTGGTGTAGAGTAGAGTGGTGTAGAGTACTGTGGCATTGACTACAGTTGCTTACAGAAGAGTGGTACAGAGCAGAGTGCAGCCGCATAGAGTGCAGTGACGTAGAGTGGCACAGAGTAGAGTGTCATAGAGTGCAGGGGCATAAAGTGCAGTGGGGTGGAGTTGTCCTAAGTACAGTGTGGTGGTGCAGAGTGCAGTGCCATATAGTGGTGCAGAGTACAACAGAGTGGCATATAGTGTAGCAGCACAGAGTGGAGTGGTGCAGAATAGATTAGAGTGGTGTAGAGAGCAACAGCATATAGTTCAGTGGTGCATAGTAGAGTAGCATGGCATAGAGTACAATGGCATACAGTGAAATGGTAGAGAGTAGAGTGCAGGGATGTGGAGTGCAGTGATGTAGAGTAGATTGCAGTTGCACAAAGTGCAGTGGCATACAGTGCTGTTGCGTAGAGAAGAGTGGCACAGAGAAGAGTTAAGTGGTGCAGAGTCCAATGGTGTATAGTGCAGTGGTGCAGAGTAGATTGCAGTGGCATAGAGCGCAGTGGCGAGAGTAGAGTGGTGCAGATAAGAGTGGCATAGAGTGCATTGGCGCAGAGTAGAAAACAGTGGTTCTGAGTAGAGTTGAGTGGCATAGAGTGTATGGGTGTAAAGTGCAGTGGTGCAGAGTAGACTAAAGTGGCATAGAGTGCAATAGTGTAGAGTGCAGTGGCATTGATTGCAGAGGTGTGGAGCAGAGTAGGGTGGTGTAGAGTGCAGTTGCCTATAGCGCAGTGGTACAGAGTAGAGTAGAGGAAAGTGCAGTGGCATAAAGTGCAATGAAATAGAGTAGAGTGGTTCAGGGTGGAGTGGTGTAGAGTACAGTGGCATAGAGTAGAGTGGCATAGAGTACAGTGGCACAGAGTGAAGTGGTGCAGAGTAGAGTGCTGTCGCATGGAGTTCATTGACAAAGAGTAGAGTAGAGTGGTGTTGAGTGCAGTGGAGTAGAGTACAGTGGCCTAGAGTAGAGTGATGCAGAGCAGAGTGCAGTGGCACAGAGTGCAGTAATGTACAGTAGAATGACGTAGAGTGCAGGGGCATGGACTGCAGTGGTATAGAATGCAGGGGTGTGAAGTGAAAGGTAGACTAGAGTGGCACAGAATGGCGAGGCGTAGAGTGGTGCAGAGTCGATTAGAGTGGCCTAGAGTGCGGTGACATAGAGTGCAGTGGTAAAGAGTAGAGTGGTGGAGAGTAGAGTGGAGTAGAGCGCAGTGGCATAGAGTGATACATTGTAGAGTAGGGTGTTGTGGAGGAAAGTGCAGTGGCATAGAGTGCAATGAAATAGAGTAGAGTGGTTCAGGGGGAGTGGTGTAGAGTGCAGTGGCATAGAGTAGAGTAGTGCTGAGCAAAGCAAGTCATGTACAGTGCAGAGGCAAAGAGTAGAAGGGTGTGGTGTAAATTGACGTTGGGTAGAGTGCAGTGGGGTAGAGCAGAGTGGGGCATAATAGAGTGTCATAGAGTGTAGTGGCATAAAGTGCAGTGGCGTAAAGTGTAGTGTCATGGAGTGGTGTGGTGTGGAGAAGAGTGGACTAGTGTAGAGTGGTGCAGGGCAGAGTGCAGTGAGTAGTGTAGAGTGAAGGGGCATTGTGTGCAGTTGCATAGAGTGTAGTCGCATAGAGTGCAGTGGCACAGAGTAGACGAGACTGGTGCAGAGTACACTGGCCTAGATTAGAGTGGTGCAGAGCAAAGTGCAATGGCATGGTTCTCAGCCGCTCTACGTAAAGAGAAAAGTCACTGTAAAAAATTAGAACGCTGCTGGAGACGGACATATGATGCTGAGGCTAAAACTACCTACAGAATGGCCCTTAAGAAATTTATCAAATTAAAAAAATCTGCCATGACAGAGTTCTTTGCCTCTCAAATAAAAGCCGCTGACAATTCAGCAAAGACACTGTTTAAAATTGTTAAAGATTTTGTAAAACCTCCTGCTATGACTCCTAACAACTTAGCCAACCAGTCTCTTTGCAACGGACTATCTGATTTTTTTCAAGAAAAAATTGAAAAAATTGCATCCTCCTTTCCTCCACCTGCCATTCCCCTCCCCTTGGCCTCTACCACCCATGATACTGCTCCTACTCTAGACTCCTTTAAGGAACTTACTCCTGATCTTGCACTTAAATTATTTTTACAGTGCAAATCGGGCTCCCCGTTAGACCCTGTCCCCTCAAAAATCATGAGTGAACTGTCTACCCTACTGTTGGAGCCACTCACCACCATCTGGAATGCTTCCCTACGATTAGGCCAATTCCCCTCTGCTTGGAAGGAGGCCCTTCTTGTGCCCATCCTTAAAAAATCAGATGCTGACCCCATGCAATTCAGTAATTATCGGCCCATTTCCCTTCTCCCGAAACCCGCGAAGGTTTTGGAGAAGGCAGTCCAACTACAACTGGCAGAGTACTTAGAGACCTACTCTCTGCTACATGATTCCCAGTCCGGCTTTCGTGCTGGTTACAGTACGGAGACCGCACTACTAGAGGTTTCGGAGACTGTACGAGAATGTGTGGATAAGGGCGAGGAGGCCATGTTGGTCCTCCTCGACCTATCCGCCGCTTTCGATACGGTGTCACACCAAATTCTTCTAGGCCGACTGGAGCAGATTGGACTGAGTGACGCTGCCTTGGCATGGGTCTGTTCTTTTCTTCTAGAACGCTCACAGAGGGTTCTTCTCAGACCCTTTAAATCTGGATGCAAACCTCTCGAACGCGGAGTCCCACAAGGCTCAGCGCTGAGTCCTTTGTTTTTCAATGTTTACTTAGCCCCGCTAGCCAGGGTAGTGGAGGCATGTGGAGTCAGAGTGATCTCATATGCTGATGACACACAGCTGATATTCTCATTTAGAGATCACTCTGACTCCAGCCTCTCCAGCTTCCGCCATTGTCTCGGCGAAATCTGTTCGTGGATGTCCTCGAATCACCTACGGCTTAATACTGACAAGACTGAGGTCTTGTTCTTTAATCAAAAAATGACCATTCCACCCCCACTCTGGTGGCCAACGGTATTTAACCCCCCTCCAGTCCCGGTCCATTCGGCCCGCAATCTGGGGTTCACATTTGATGACACCCTCTCCTGTAGCCCTCAAATCAATAAGGTTACTGCGACCTGCTTTGGCAAATTAAAAATGATGAGAAAGATCTTTCCATTTCTGCCAATGGAGGCTCGCAGAACCGTCACTCAGGCCTTAATCACCGCCCATCTGGATTATGCCAACAGTCTGTATGCTGGGGCCCCTCTATATCAAATTGAACGCCTGCAGGTGGTTCAGAATGCTGCGGCAAGACTGATTGGTAACATCCCATACAGACACTCTATCTCTGCGTTCCGCAAAGAACTCCATTGGCTTCCTATAGCCAACCGTATCAAATTTAAAACGCTTGTTCTGGCCTATCGAGCTCTTAATGGCTCTGGTCCAGAATACTTAAGAAAGAGATTGAGACTGTCTCACTCAGTCAGAGACCTTCGTTCTAACAATCTGCGTCTCATGCTTGTGCCTAGATTCCGTCGCTCAAGAATGGGTGGCAGAGCATTTGCTGTCTTAGCTGCAAAACATTGGAACAGCTTACCGATCGACCTTAGATTCGCCCCATCTGAAGCTCTGTTCCGAAGACGCCTGAAAACCTGGCTATTCGCCTCTATCTAGATTGCTCTTCTCCTCTAGCAGATAATTTTAGCGCCGAGACACCCCCGTTGGGGGTAGCCGTGCGCTTTATAAAATCCATAAATAAATAGAGTGCAGTGGCATAGAGTAGAGTGGTACAGAGTGCAGGGGCATGGAGTGCACTGATGCAGAGTAGACTTGAGTGGCATAGAGTGCAGAGGCACAGAGTAGAGTGGTGCAAGTGGTGTAGAGTAGAGTGGCGTAGACTGCAGTGGCGTAGAGTAGAGTTGTGCAGAGTAGAGTAGAGTGGCGTAGAGTGCAGTGGCATAGCATGCAGTGGCAGAGAGTGAAGTGGTGCAGAGTGGTGTGGTGTAGAGTGAAGCTGCATACAGTAAAGTGGTGCAGAGTAGAGCAAGTGGAGTAGAGTGCAGTGACCCAGAGTAGAGGAGTATGGCTGAGTAAAGTGCAGTGGTGTAGAGTGCAGTACGTTAGAGCAGAGTGTCATTGAATGCAGTGGCATGAAATGCAGTGGAGTCGAGTAGTGTAGAGTAGAGTGGCATAAAGTACTGTGGCATTTAAGTATAGTAGCCTAAAGTAGAGTGGTGCAGAGCAGAGTGCAGTCACGTAGAGTGCAGTGGCATAGAGTAGAGTGGTGCAGAGGAGAGTGTCACAGAATGCAGTGGCATAGACTGGTGATCAGTAGAGTGCAGTGGCATAGACTGCAGTGCCTAAGAGTGGTGCAGAGTAGACTAGAGTAGAGTTGTGTAGATTGCAGTAGCATAGAGTAGAGTGGTGCAGAGTAGTATAAAATGCAGTGGTATAGAGTAGACTGGTGGGTGCATAGTAGATTCGAATGGCGAAGAGTGCAGGGATGTAGAGCAATAGCACAGAGTAGAGTGGTGCAGAGTAGAGCATAGTGGCATAGAGTGCAGTAGCAAAGAGTAAAGTTGTGCAGAGGACAGTAGAGTGGTGTAGAGTGCAGTGGCATGAAGTGCAGTGGTGTAGAGTAAAATGAATGGTGTAGAGTGCAGTGGTGTAGAGTAGAGTGATGCAGGTAGAGTAGGGTAGTATAGAATGCAGTGGGAGCAGAGTGGCTTAGAGTGACATAGAGTGCGGTGGCAAGGAGTGCAGTTGCACAGAAAGCAATAGTGCATAGAAGTGTACTGTTGAAAAGAGCACAGTGGCATAGAGTGCAGTAGTGCAGAGTAGAGTGAAGTGGCATAGACTGCATTTGCACAGAGTAGAGTGGTGCAGAAGAGAGCAGAATGGGGTTGAGTGAAGTGGCAAGTGTCACAGACTGGAGTGTCGTAGAGAAGGAGAAGAGTGGAGTTCCGTGGAGTGTCATAGAGTGTTGTTAATGAGAGCGGAGTGGAGTAGAGCGGAGTGGTGTAGTGTTGAGTGAAGTGTCTCAGAGTATAGTTGAGTAGGGTGTTGTAGAGAGGAGTAGAGACAAAGACACGCTGGACAGCCTAAAACAAACGAAGCCAGCACATAAAAAACAAGCAAATGTGAGTTACAACCACAAAGCAATAAGCGGAAAGCATTTTTCGGTCATTTGTTAGAATGTCCCCAAGAAGTGTTTAGCAACCAGACAGCTGGGATGTCTGGTAGGCTTCAACCTAAAAAGGTAATAATGTCTTGAAGAAAAGCTAACAAGACTCTAAATATGTTTCAGGAAGGGGCCAGGTTTAGGCATTCAACAGAATTGTCACTGCTACTGGGGGAGCACATAAGGGCATTCCAGAACCTATGCAGCTATATTGTTGAACATCAGACTGCCAGAGAAACGACAAAGGACGTGTGGAGGAAAAACCACAAATATACATTTATTCTGAATAAAAATAAAGTAGGAGGCTGTGGGTTTAACATTTCATGAAACCAGTCTATATGACATTAGAGAGTCATTTGAGGTTATGTTTTTGAAAGATGATGGGAATATGATTTTATTTTGAAACCCAAGGCACTCAAGCAGCTTGAGCCATTGACTCCCCCATATTTTATCATGTCTGACTCGCGTGATCAGCTCATGCCTCCATCAGAGGCAGATCAGTAATATTTGTTTTGGAGGAGTTTGTTGTGTGAGGTTGCCATGGGAAGTATTTGCTCTGAAAATGAAGTGCAGTTGTTACATGAAATTATTGATTGCATGAGATCATGTCAAATGCTGAGTTAAAAGCTGTGACCTTTGCATCCATTATCTACATTTGGTTTAACTTCACATACATTTTGGTCATATCTCAATGAGGGTTGTCACTGTTTGATTGCTCTGTTCCCGTATGCAGGATTCAGGAAGTGATTTCATCCTTGAAGTCAAGCCAGTTCAAGGACCTGACTCAACTCCACAGAGGACACAATCGGAAAGAGGACAAGATAATGGCAATACTACCTCTCCCACATGTAGATATGGATGCATTCGCATTTATTAACAATTAATTTTCGCTTTGTTACAAATCCGTGATATGAGAATAGTAATATGGGGAAGACCATGAGTTGAAAGATCGGCTCTCTTATTTACTGAATACCGATCACATCGGAAAGGAGCAATCCATTGACTTGAGGGTGCTTGGTAAGCCACTTTCAGGATCTCAGGTTCTGTACAACTGCAAGTATACAGGCGAGGGGGATGGGAGCATACTGTCTCTGTGCCTGCACCAGTTCTTCTGATGCATACTGTGGGCTAATTTTAATGTCACACTCAACAAGATGAGGGACGGAGTGCTGAAACATTTTAACGATTCACCCGCAGTCAGGAAATCTGGGTTGAGTCCATCATTCTTTTGCTGACTATACCACCTGAGTTTAGACCCAGCCATATGTAAATCAGTCTTGATCCTGCTCCTCATTGGAACAGTCCAGTGCGAACTGCCAGGGCAGATTCTGCCTGGACCGGAAACAAGCATCCTGGGACAGGTTATGGGGTATCACCCCTCATCAGCCAGGTTAGCTTAAATACAGTGGCAACGTGAGCAAGGGACCCATATCTGGGCATACCCTTGGCCGCTTAGGGAAAATATAGCAAGCACAACAAGATGAGGGACAGAATGCTGAAACTTTTCAACCACTCACCCTCAGTCAAGCGATATGGGTTTAATCCATCGTTCTTTTGCTCACTATTGCACTACAGTTTGGACCCAGCCATTTGCAAATCAGTCTTGAACTTGCTCCGCATTGGAACAGTCAAGCCCAAACTGCAAGGCCAGGTCCTCCTTGGACTGTCAACAAGCATCCTGGGGCCGGTTTCGGGATATCACCCATCATCAGCCAGGCTAGCTTGAATCCAGTGGCACAGTGAGCAAGAGGCCAATGTCTGGGCATGCCAATTTTAATGGCCATTCAACAATCAAAATAAGAGCCTCCATAAACTCAAGAAGTTACAAGATGTGTGTTAAAGACTTCTGTATGCTTTCCAAGAGAGAAAAATAAATACACTTTCCCACTGGCTTTTCTAACTGATTTATGCTTGTATTTCATGACTTATTCTTTGCCAGGTTATTGATACTTCAAAGCTGTCAATTGAACTGCAAAACTAAGGTCTTATTTGGAGTTTTGTAGATGTGTGTGTGTGTGGGTTCAGGAGGGGATCCCAGTCACTAAAATCACATTTCACACTTCCTATTTAGATGTGGGCAAAGTGCTTTCGATGACAGAATCTCAGGGACCACTTGGAGTATATAGCAGAGAAGTACCACATTATGCAGTAGTCTTGACTCAATTATGCAGCAAATAAAGGCATAATATGTGGCATAATGTGGTACTTTTTTGTAGTATTCCTTCATTATTGTGTACATTTTAACCACAGTAATACTGTCTGGTCAAAGATTTCACCTCAGTCATACCATATTAACAACTAAATACAGAAATAGCTAATTAAAGATGACCAGTTAACCTTTGTGAAGGACCTTCCACAGTGCGCAAACACATAGTCACGTTGGTAGTAACTTTTGATCTGTTTGAGCTAGAAACAAAAATCATATATGTTAAAATCTGAAGTTTATGCAGCAGATGATGGATTATGTGGTAAATGCATTAAATCCATAACTATGCAAAATAAAAGACACAGTCACAGAATCGCATAATTCCTGTGCCCCCGGCAATGTCTGATGATCATCTGACACAGGGTCATGTGTGTCTGTACATCTGCCAAACTGGCGATTAAGCCTTGGCTCGGGGTACATGATCAGCTTGCTCAACCATGACGTGCTCAGGCCCACCATCAAAATCTGGGCTCTTCCTTTTGTGGGCGTGCTATTGTTTAAATTATGTGAATGATAGTGGAGCCTGATTTTAGGGGTCAGGCAGATGTTGACCTAAAAAACTATGAGGCAAAGTGTTCCTAGAGACAAGATTCAAAGCCTCATTTCAAACTACAATCAATTAAAGGATTGACCGAAAAATGGAGATTGAAATGAGAAATTTAAAAGACCATAAAGGGTTATTAAATTTAAAGTGCAATATCGAGAATAGGAAAAAAGCAAATGCACCGGCTAACACATTAATTCAGTAAAATACATAGAAATCAATTACCACAAAGGCTCTTAGTTACAGGAATAATGCAATAATAAGCAAATTCAGAAATGCTCAGCAAATCAATAGAAAATTGCACAGCATGCTAGTTCAAACTCAAAAGCCTCAAATAGTCTCTCTCTTTTTCTCTCTCTCACTCACTCATCCCCAGATCCAGGAGTTTATCCAGCCAATTTCAGTCACGAAATCGATGGAAACCACAAAGTCAGGATGATATGAGGAAACATATCACAATTTCAACAAATCACACTGCAGTATTCTAAAAGGTTATATAACCCTACCATCTTAACACTATCTAACTACATGAAAATGGATTCACACCTTCTGGTCTAATGTTATTTGGTGGTGTCAGAACAAACTAGTTAAATAAACAACAGAAAACTATTGTGAATTAATGAAATACTGTACGCTAGCAGGGAGAGCCTTGAAACGTAGCAAAGGGGCTTTCTCCAACGACTTCTTCGAGGTCAGTATTTCATATAAAATAAACATTGCACACCTTGCTTAGTGTGGTTTTATACAAGAAATATAAACACACAATGAACATCACGATACATACAGTGGCCATTTTTAAAAGAGTCGAGGTCTAACTGAAGCCTGTATTGGTTTAAGCCAGAAAACACACCGAAACATCCTAATGATTTGTTTCAATTCCAATAGCTTCATATTAACACACATACACAGATTCAAATATGGAATAACTTCCAAACTCAGATTGGCTGGCCCTGCCAGTAAGTGGAGGAGGAAGGACCTTTGAGAGACAGAGCACTTCCTGTCTGTCCCTGTGACCTCATTACTGCTGTCTTTTCTACTCTCTACTCATATTTCATATCCTCATGTCCAGTCTACTGTCAGCCTCAACCTCCAGTTTGCTCAGTGTTTGTGCTTAATCTCAGCAGGATTCAGAAGGCAGGGTGCTTTAAACAGTAGATTTCTGTTAAACCGTGCTGAGGCTTATCTATATGTGCCAGCTGCTTTCACATGGGGCTGTAGCTTATGCCTTACACCGCCGGCTACTGCTGCCTGCGTCAGAGGGGGACACCGCAGAGGACAGAACAGACATTGTGGTGACACTGCTTAGTAAGTGAGGAGGGGGAGGAGGTCTTTGGATGAGTGTTTGTGTTGAATGATCATGTGCTTTGTATGTTTCTGCCTGTTTGTGTGTCACTATGCATGACTGTGTATGACTGGAAAGGGGGAAAAAGTAGGGAGGTGATGATCCAACAGATACTCCACCACTTCCAAAGTACCATAGCTAACATGCAGGGATGTATGACAGAATCCTGCATGCGTTTAGCATTTCTGCCTTTACAACGCCGGCCTTAGAATGAACGTGTCATTACGATGAGTTCCTTTAGCACGACGTCCCTTGGGGGGGAAGGGGGTGCTGGACTTTGGATTAGTATCATTCACTATGCCAGCTCCAGTCTTCCCAACAGTAGGGAAGGTGTTGGACTTAAAATCCATTTTGGAAAAGGTGATGGACAGAGTTTCTGAATGATGCAGAATACTCCTACCCAGTCAAGCGATCAGGGCTTGATCCATCGCCGTTTTTTAGTTCACTGCACCATCCCAGCTCAGAACCTGGCTATATGCAAATTAGTCTGTTACTGTCCCAGTGCATGATGGGAACAGGGCAAACCAAACTACAAAGCCAATTCTTATACTGGGAAGGAGACAAGCTACCGGGGACCGGTTTCTGGCATTTAAGCCGTCGTCGGCCCGGCTTGCTTGAAATGACTTAAAATCCAACACTACTCCACCAATGTCCCCCCCCCCCCCCCCCAAAAGCAAGTCAGGTAATGACACATTCATTCTATTTCTGGCATTGTAAAGGCACAGCGTGATTCCGGCTTCGTAAAAAGGATGTTCCCAACATGGACTTGCTGGCTGGTTTTGAAGCATTGCAGCGGATTAATGAGATTTTTTAGGTGGCTCATGTAGATCCCTTCACAGTAGTCCAAACACGCCATTGCCTTCGCTCTTAACTCTAGCTGGCGAGGATTTCAAATGAGTTTGAGGATTATGAGAGCACGGATAGTTGCGAGCTGACATCATGCGTGTGATTTTGTAGCATCATGAATGTGCTCCTTAAGTGTCTCTTTGTTCTTCTGTTGGACTCCATCTCTTCAGTATTGTGATTACCTGAATATCACTGATTGATTAGTTTTAGAATGAGATTATTCTGGCAGGAAAATGTTGTTTGCTTTAGAGAGAACATGATGATTTAGCTTCAATGTACACAAAAAGTTCAAATAAAATTAGAGACTATTTGGAGATATACAAAACATTAATATTGGAGAGCATTAATAAATACAAATGTATCTTTTTCACTTGTGTCTGTGAGTAAATGGGGAAAGGCCTTTCTCACTCAGGGTATCATTATGATGGTGGTGAGACCACCACTTTCAAGCTGTCGGTGGCGGTCCCACCGCCATCGGACCCTGCATGACCGCCCTCCACATTATGATGGAGGGCGGATGGAGGGCAGGCGGAGAGACCGACTGACACTCATTCGAAGGGCTGAAGGAGCCCGTCATTGCATGGGAGGGACTGTAATCCCTACAACAATGGAGATTCTGCTCAGGCACCTCCGTAGTGATTACAATGTCCCTTTCCAACAGCAGTTTCATGGCGGTTAACCCGCTATGAAAAGGCAGGCGGAAAGTGACTTGGGGGAAACTAGCAGTCCCCCTTCACCCCAGCACTGCACGGTGCCTGCCACATTGGATCCCTGCACCATGATGCAGGCTCCTCATGGTGCCTGCCACCTAGTGCAGAAATATGTGCAATGTGTTTATTTTGGACTGCAGCTTTTGCTGCAGCCCGCACCAAACAATACAAAATATACAAATTGCGACCGCCTTAAAGGTGGTTGCATCCTAATCCCGATGGCTGGACCGCTGACAGCTAGTCGAGCGGTCCCATTCCCGACAGGATGGCAGTCGGACGCTCGTCCGACCGTCATCATCAGGGCCGGACTGGCCATAATGGGCACCAGGCAATCCCCCAGTGCGCCGCACGGGTTGGGGCCGGTTTTGGGCAAAATCGGCCCTGTACCAAAATCGTCGAAAACCGGTCTCGACAAAGAGCTTAGCGGCACCTCCAACCCCCCTGAGTGGGGAGGGAGGGGGGGCGAGCACTGTGCCAGGGCCGGTTGTGGTTCCCAGTCCGGCCCTGGTCATCATCATCAGGCCCTCAGTCCCACAGGTCTTGACAATGTTGTTATGATGTCTTCTGGTATGCCCCATTCCTCCATTAAATTGCTTCACAGTGCAAGTTGGAATGAAATAATCAGTGGTACTTGAGACACCAGAGAGCATTAGTCCAGCTTTAATACCAAAGTTGCCTGATTATGCAAAATACTAGGCGGGCGTGACTTTAACCGCTTCATGACCTCTCTGTTGCCCAAGCTGTGCCATTACAGAGGGCCCAAAAAAGCAATATGGGGCAAAGGCTATACATTTTTCCAGTTTAGATGCATCCCGTGCACGACCTAGCTGAGAAGGCGCGTCTTGATGCAAAATATAGAATATTCTTTGTTGGAAACAGGCTGGCCAGCTGCTGCTACTTCCCTTTGGGTGATATAATGCATCTTAAACTACATCTGAAGAAGCTCAAGGGTCCAGGACACCTGCTAAAGATTTGTGTGGATGTGGTACCAGGCCTTGCCTCTTGTGACAGACTGACTCCCTTGCTTTGTACAGTGATGTCAACGTGTCAGTAGCAGACAGTGAACTTCCACGTTGCTGTGGCCAAACAGGCCAATGTGCAGGTTGGCATGGGCGGGTATGGGTCTGAGAGTGTCTCACTGTGGACCAGAAGACCTCTGAAGAATTTACAGATTCCCAGGCCCACACAAGGGATCTCCCATCACACAGTGATGCTCAAGTGTCATGTAATCGAATAAAAAGACATAACTGTGGTCCTTTGATTGTGTTCGGTGCCACGCATTAGGGAAGATGAGCTGCCATTTTTAGCCGATAGCTGTCTTTTCTCTTCTGATAACAGCTTCCCAGGACAACCGGTTTCCTTATCAAGCCTCTGCCACCCACGGGCCTTCTTTAAAGTTTCAGAGCCGCTTTCAGATGAAGATAAGCACATTTGTCCAAGTGGGGTAAGTAAGTGAAAGGAAGCGCGTTCACACGTTTGTATTTGAGTCGGACTGCATGTGTATGGTCTTTGTGATGGGACAACGTTGAGCTAAATGAGGCCATTTCATAGCAGGCGGCCTCGTTGAAAGCAATAGAGGCCCCTGAAGCACCAGATGGCCTAAAAGTCACCCGAGCAACCACATCGCAATGCACCATATCCTCAGCACTGCATCCAGCATGGGTTGTTTGTATTGCCATTGGCATAATGTCCAACACATTATTAAGGTGACAATGGTCGCAATTTGCAGATTTCACGTGGAAAGCCCCAATTCTGTGGAAAAGTCGAATAAATGAGGTTTAACTTTTCATTGCGGAAAAAAATCATAAATTAACATCTTTAACCTTTACTCTTAAACTAAAAACTGATAACTTTGTATGCACACTTTCCTTTAGGTTTAAAAAACGATGCTAACAATAAAGTTCTTTCATAGTTGACTTTAATTTTATTCAAATATTTTGAAATCCACAGTACTTTGTGCACGTGTTTAAAAGAAATGTAACTATAATGTGCAGGCAAAGTAAATTCAATAAAGTAGTTTCTACATCTTCATCACAATGCAAGTAGGCTATTATGATGTGATTGGCACCCAGTGGTTTGGTATACTGTGTGCACGATTAATTTTATTGCAAAGGTTCTAGTGTGTATATTGATGGGGTGCATGACAGTGCTGTTGGTCTGGAAACTCTTTGCCATCCACGTGGCTTTGGTGCTCTGTTGAGTTCATCAAGGTGTCAGTATATGTTGGTTTCGGCTGGTCGTTTACATGTGTTTCTCGAGCATAGATGTTTGATGAGATTGTTGATTGAGAGTGCTTTTAGATATTCGATGAATTCCAAATTATGAGATTTCAGCTCCAATCACAGATTTCTCTGATTCATAGGTTCAGGAGTGATGGAGCAAGATTTCGCATGAAAAGAGAATTGCTCGGATTAAACCCGCTCAAATAATAGATAACCTAATAACCAACATGTTTTGTCTTATTAATAATGCACCGCAGACATTTCTAGCATCTAAGGGAAGCTTGTCAATGTGCTTTTACTAACAATAACGCGAATGCACTAAAATGGCTGCCGCAATGTGGGAATTTTACCGCGCATGTGTCTGTCACACTCACGTGACATGACGT
This sequence comes from Lissotriton vulgaris, assembly GCF_964263255.1. Classification (NCBI taxonomy): domain Eukaryota; kingdom Metazoa; phylum Chordata; class Amphibia; order Caudata; family Salamandridae; genus Lissotriton; species Lissotriton vulgaris. The sequence goes on from NC_141689.1 coordinate 825,938,919, forward strand.
ACTCTCTGCTTTGGTGGGAAAACTTTGCTTCTGCGCACTAGAATTAAAGATGGCTGCTCTATGTTTCACATGCTAATGCTTGCACTGCTGCTTGTACTAAACCCTGTTTGTTTTGCCTAATCACTACCTCTATAGTTAAAATAAAGTAAAGGGAATAGAGTAGAGATAAGTGGTATACAGTGCATTCATTTATTCTTTGTTCTAAAACTGTTTCTCTTTAACTTTGTTATTAGCTAGTATTTGGGCCTGATGTGTCATTGCTGAACTCCATATTGAAACTCTCATCGCGCATGTGCTGAATTCTCCCAAGTCCACAAGCCATGGCATTGAATCTGTGCCAGTGACAGTCTTGTTTGCGATGCGCCTGAGAAAATGAACTCTTGACCCTCAGAAAGGAAGACAACTTACAAATCTTCTTGTACATTGTATTTGTTATTGAAAGATCCATTGTTGGGTGGAATAAAAGTGCATGGGAAAATACAATGATGGGAGGGAACATTAAATTGAATATTTGAATGAAATTATCTCATAACTGGTATGGTGTGATGACCACTCCTTTTTTTTTTTTTTTGCAAAAACCTTTATTGCACCTTCAAATTACACAGCGGAACGCCTACAACCCAACGGGCCGGCTGCTATAATAGTCTTTAGATCAAATGGCAACGGTGTACATTCAATAGTCAACTTTCCAGTAGTAGAAACGATGGTACAGCTGCCGAAAGGAAAAGGTGCAGCACAAGCATAAGTCATTTAAAAGATCATTGGCTTTTGGTGTAATTTTTTGTTTTTTCTCCCCCTCCCCCCCTGAACAACAGGAAAACAAAATAACTGTTAGGAATATCAAAAGCGGTCATGTAGATAATAATGTTGTGCTGACGTAGTCCTCTTACCAAGACGTCCCTCACCAGAGTCCCTCCCATTCCCGCGGTCTGAACCCAGTTACTATACATTTGTCATTGTGAACATCTCTCTCTAGTAATGACCCTCCAGAGTTCACCCACAAGTTCCCTGCACCCCAATATGGCTAAACATCTCCACCCCGCCACCGGCACCTACCTTCCCCAAGAAGCGCAGTATACTAGCCCTCTGTCTCTTCCTCATCTGAGTCATCTTGATCGTCTTCAGGCAAAGGATCACAAATCTCCCCCCTATATACATTCCATTTGGTCCAAATTTTGTTCCACTTCCCCGGGCAGGCACGATTGGAGTATACCGCCCGTTCGGTTATCATTACTTTGTCCATATTCCGACACCATACTGACTTAGTTGGTACCTCCGCCACTCCCCATTTTTGTGCAATATCCCGTTTCGCTATATGCAACCCCACTGTGACCCAGAGTTGACCATGTCTAGAAATATCTGTAGGCTCCCACACGTTTAAAAGGCACCTTTTTGGTTCTGGCAATAATGATGTTTCTAGTGTTTGTGAAATCGTTCGCAGTATTTGTCTCCAATATTCCTGAATCCGGGGGCAGTCCCTTATGGTGTGGAAAAATGTACCCTCCTCCCCGCACCCACGCAGGCAGTAAGGGTGTTGTGCCCTGTGAATACGATGTAGCATTGTCCTTGTGTAGTACACTCTGTGTAAAATTTTTAATTGAACTAATCGCAGTCGCGCTGAGATGCCTACTTCCTTAGGTGAGGCTAGTGCCTCATTCCACTCCTGCTCGTCCATCTCACTGGTGTCCCCCTCCCATTTCTCCTTCAAGGGCAGTGTTGGGTCTGGTAGGTTATTAAGTAGTTTGCGGTATGTAAGGGATGTAGCGCGTTCAACCATGAAGTCTGTAAGGAGGCGGTCCTCCAGCGGGGAGGACTCAGGCAGGTCAGTGTCCGCGGGCAAGGCCGTTAATAGTGCGTGGTGAATCTGGACGTATCTGTAGAGCTCCCTGTCACTGAGTCCGTATAGTTCTTTCAGTCTCTGGAAGGGTATCACCCCACCCCTCTCCCAGAGATCGCCTACTGTGGATATGCCTATTGCGTCCCAGTGCGAGAAACCCTTGCCGTTTCTCATGTTGCCGAGGGCTCGTGAGTCCCACAGCGGGGTCAGCTTGGTAATTCTACCTTTCCAACCAAGGGCCGCTGTCGCTGTGTGCCAGATTGCTACCGTGAGCCTGGTGGGTCCCAGTAACGTGCGCGTTTTGCGTTGGTCGTATAATGGGGCTAGTAGAGTGTCAGTGCCAAGTTGTGCTCTATCTGCCTGGAATGCTGGTTCGGTTTGTGAAGTGTGGATCCACTGGTTGATGGGTTTGAGGTGCGCCGCCCAGTAGTACAATTTTAGGTTGGGTAAAGCAATACCACCATCATACCACCCCCTATGTAGTTTGGATTGTGCTATACGAGCGGGGAGGTTCCCCCATAGGAGGTTGGATACTAATGCTGCCACCTTTTGGAAGAATCCGGGGGTCACCGAGTAGGGTGTGTTTTCAAGGACGTAGAGGAAGCGGGGCAGGGCCATCATCTTGTAGAGTGCAGCTCGCCCCAAAAGTGTCAGCGGGAGTCCTGACCAGAAATGTACATCACGTTTAAGTCTGTCTAGGTGGGGTTTAAAATTTTTGTCCATGAATTCTACTGGGTCTCTGGTGATATGAATGCCTAGGTATTTAAATGATGTATCGGTTATCTGTAAAGGGCAGTCTGAGTCAAGGACCGGGGCCTGACCCTTCAGGACGTACAATTCTGATTTGCCCCAATTCAGTGTGTATCCGGATATCTTTCCGTGAGTGTCACAGAGGTGTAGTAGAGCGGGGATTCCTGTATCCGGATTGGTGAGATATACTAGCATGTCGTCCGCATACAGGGACAGTCGATCCTCCTAGCCTTCCCTCCAGCGTATACCCTGAAGGTGGGGTGAAGTTCTGATTAGAGTCGCGAGGGGTTCCAGTGAGATCACAAACAACAACGGAGATAGGGGGCAGCCCTGTCTTGTGCCCCTGCCCAAGGAAAACTCTCGTGAGATATGGCCATTGGCCACTACTCGTGCCCTTGGGTCAGTGTACAGTAATCTCACCCATGCAATAAAGCGGGGTCCGAATCCTAAGTGTGACAATGTCTCAAATAAGTAGGCCCATTCCACAAGGTCAAAGGCCATCCTTGCATCGAGTGCCATGATCACTGCTTGTGTTTCTACTGTGTCTGCCCGTGCCAGCACTCCATGCAATCTGCGCAAGTTTAGAGCTGTGTTGCGGTGGGGCATAAATCCGGACTGGTCCGGATGTATAAGAGAGGACAGGTGGGGCAAAATCCTCGTTGCCAGGAGTTTGGCCAAGATTTTGGCTTCTGCATTAAGCAGCGATATGGGGCGATATGATGAGCAGTCGTCAGGTGGTTTACCTGGCTTGGAGACGGCGACTATGGTCGCCGCCCTTTGATCCGGTGGGAGCGTACCTTTTCCCAGACTGTCCTTGAACATTTCGAGAAGATGTATACTGAGGGTCTCCGGCATTGCCCGATACCATTCCACAGGTATACCGTTTGGCCCCATTGCTTTGCCCGGGTTTAAAGCACGGATCGCCAGTTGAATTTCTTCAGCTGTTATGTCTGCTTCTAACTCTTCTGAAATTTCCGGGGTTAATGTATTGACCCCAACTGGGGCCAGCACTTCTCCGGCCATCTCGGGCGTTACTGTGTGTTCAGGGGTGTATACCTGTTCGAAGTGGTCTGCGAGCAGCTCTACAATGTGTCCCGGGTTAGTGTGTATCTCCCCTCGGTCATCTTTCAGTCTTTGAATGCCCCTCGAGTTCCCTTCTTTTTTATCGAGCCATGCCAGCATTTTCCCGGCCTTATCGCCCACTTCATAGATCCTATTCTGAGTGTCGGATAGGCTTTCCCTGACCTGCGTGCGCAGATGATCATTGCACAGCTGCTGTTGTAAGGTGAGTGTGTGCAGGGTGGATGAAGTGGGATGTTGTTCGTGAGTTGTAGTCAGTGTCTGTAGGGTCAATTCCAGGTCAACGAGCTCCTGAGCCCGTTGTCTTTTGAAGCCCGTGATGGAATTTATGGCTTGGCCCCTCAGTACCGTTTTATACGCCTCCCAGAGCACCTTGGCGGAATGTACCGGGGGCATATTCTCAGCGTAGTATTGTGTTGTTGTTTTTTTAAGAGCTTTGCGAACTTGGGGGATCTTGAGGTATGCAGCATGTATAGGGTAGATGCGTTTACGTGTGCGTGCCTGTGAGGAGAGTGTGAGAGTCAGTGGGGAGTGATCCGAGATCCCTCGAGGGTGGATCTCCATCGTGTCTATATAATGGAGTCCGTCTCCCAGGGTCAGGAAGTGATCGATTCTAGACAGACTACCATGTACTGTAGAATGGAAAGTATATTGTCGCACAACGGGGTGGAGGTTTCTCCAAATATCGACCAATCCCATGGCTGTCAAGAATTGCTGAAGACCCTCCCGCGGAGGTTGGTGTTGGGAACCTGTCAAGTTGTGTGTTCAGAACTGCGTTGAAGTCTCCCCCGAGAATAACTTCCCCCTCCGGGAGAGATAGGATAAAATCACCCAGTTTAGGGAGAAGTACCGTGTGAAGTGCCGGTGGGATGTATACTGAAACTAAGTTGAAGAGTCTCCCCTCCCATTGCCCTTGCAGCGCTGCAAAGCAGCCTTGGTCATCCTTTTTGGTTTGTAGGGGGAGGAATCGTGTGTTTTTATGCATTAGAATGCCGGTATCCCTAGAGCCGGACGTGAAATCCGAGTGGGCCATCATCTTGTACCCTCTTCTATTCAGGGCCTTGGTGGTCTCCCCTGTTAAGTGGGTTTCTTGCAACAGTGCTACGGTGGGTTTGTGTCTCTTAAGTGCGGTGATTATTAGCCCCCTTTTCACCTTATCCCCCAGCCCTCTCACGTTCCAAGATAGTAAGCGTAGGGTGGGGCACTGTGTCTGGGGGTCTACATTCCCCCCTTCAGTCGCTGGGATGTCAGCCATTTGGCCCCATGGGTCCCACGAGGTGCCGGTGGAGAGGTGTGGCACCCACGGTGGGTGTGTAGTTGCGTGGGAGGATGATGAGTGTTCTCATGGAGGTTGGAAGCCTCACTTCATTCTCCCCTTCTGGGATTAACTCAGGTGAACATTTCGTCTTTTTCTGTGACCTAACATACAAATTCCTAACAGTCAAAAAACAACCCTTCCCCCTTCCCCCCCCCCCTCCCTGCATCCCTGCCTAACGGACTTTTGACTGCCCGCCCCCCCCCAACTGAGCAGAGTGCTTAACCCATCCCCCAACCAGAGTACTTGCGTGTAGGGGGGAGAGTGTCTCCCCGAGCAGGCGGCATCCCTGCGTGCTTCTGGGTTAGCCATGCCAGAGTCCATGTGCAGCAGTCAAAATGTCAATAAGCAGTGATTGTCATTAAAGCAGATCCCGGGTTAGAAATTATTCATCTCCTCCTGCTCCCGTAAAGCTGCGGGAGGGAGATCTCTCCGCTCCTCCCCCACGACCAGATGTTTGAGAGCCATTTTTGCTGTGTCCTGCGATTTCGTGATCCGGTCTATGAGTTTTACGCTGTCGACCAACAGCGTGCCACCCCTCCAGCCAGTCCCGGGCAGCATCCGGAGAGTCAAAAAACCATACCTTTTTGTCCGCTACAACTCTTAGCCGAGCCGGGAAGATCATTGAGTACGGTAGCTCCTTTTCTCTCAGCGTTTTTTTAACTTCCAGAAACGTCCTCCTCTTCCTGGAGACTTCGGCTATGTAGTCCGGGAAGAAGGCAATCCTTGAATTCTGAATTTGAATGGCCGGCGCCACTCTCGCAGCCTGTAGTATGGCATCTCGGTCCCTAAAGTTAAATAGTCTAGCCAAGATAGATCGGGGCGAGCCCCCAGACTTCGGTTTTCCCCCCGGGACTCGGTGGGCCTTCTCTACGGAGAAGAAATTCGAGAGTCCTTTGGGCTGGAGCCGGTTTTTAATCATGTCCTCCACATAGAGGTCCATTGCCCCGTGTCTTCCGATTCCGGCACACCTAGAATTCGGACGTTGTTGCACCGGGAACGGCCTTCCTGGTCATCCAGTTTATCTCTGAGCTGTTTATTTTCTGTCTGTAAATGTTCCATTGCTGTTTGCAGTTCGGAAACATCCTCGACTAGGGATTTGGTGACCACTTCGACCTCACTCCTCGCTTTTGATCATTCAAATTGAGGGAACACATGAACTTGCAACATTGGGGGCGTGGTACACTGCCCTGGAAAATGGTATAACTAAGGTGGACTTAGCTAGTTAGTTTGTCTAACTTGTCCGAATAGCTGACCTGTCACTGACCCAACACACTCAATAGGCGATCGAGAGCAGAGGTGCTGGCGGAGCACTCTGTCAGAAGAATCAATAACCCAATCGGGGTTTTGGAAAGGAATTTGATAACCCAATCGGGGTCCGACTGTTAGCTGCAAAGAGGGGTGTGACGCTGTCGTTGCACTTTAGCTGTGGGTGCCGGTCCTGACCTGCGTTGGTCCTGTCCTGATCCAATTTGGTCCGTACTTGTCCTGATTCTGGTCTGCACCTGTCCTGTCCTGTTGGCACCTGAACTATCGGGAGTCCTGTCCTTTATCCCAGCCCGTGGCAAGGGTTGTTTTTTCACACCATTCTAGGTAAATATAAATTTATGTGGGTCTGTTATTGTACTGTTTTCCTTTTCTTACCCTTCCTATGTTTCAATGCTTAAAGAAAGTCCTGTAATTATTTCACATCATCTTGCTTTCATTATTTTCTTCGTAATTGAACGAGTTTTAATTGAATTGGTATGGACTCTGACATTTAAGAATTTACATAGATAAAGTGTTTAACCTCATAGCTGCTATTACACATTCCTCCCCAGTGCTGCGCTGTCCTTTAGAACTAGTGCTGAATGGACGTTCAATGGTCGTGCGCAGCACTGGGGAGGTAGCGCTGCTGACGACCATTGGCCGTCAGCAGCACTTAAGGGGTTAAACCTTTCCAGAGTCTGTGGTTATTTTATGAATGCAATGTTTATTTACTGCCTATTATGCTAACTCCCTTGATCCCTTAGGACTATAGTTACCGGTGACAAGGATTGGTAAGTCAATGATATAAGTCCTAAAAAGTTAATTAAAATTCTGATTAGCGTAGGTTTACCTGTTCAAAGTGTGTATTGTTTGTGGGCTCAGGCGAGTATGGTAAAACGAGCAGGTGAGCCAGTGCTCTATCAGGAGCAGGGAGAGAAAGCAGGCAGTGAGTAAATCTGTTTGTTTGCCTTTATTGTTTGTGGGTGGGTGAGTTTATATGTGTGTTTACATGCGTGCGTGCATGTGTGTGTACGCATGCGTGCATGTGTGTGTGTGTGTGTGCACGTTCATGCATGGTTTTATGTCTAGTAGTAGAATTTGGACATGTCTGAAGATTACAATCAGAGGTACTCTACTAGAGGGATACTAAACCAAGAGAGTCTAAAAGAAGTGACAGGCAATTCCTCCTCCCCCTATGGTACCCAGGTGTCTCTCCCCGTTGATATATTCACCTGTGAGGGTCAAAAGCTGAAGAAACAGAGAAAGTGGGAGAAAGAAGTGGAGCTAACGGTGCACTCCCCTTCCTTTCAGTAAGCGCTCTGAATGCTATGATGGCGGGATTTGAGGAGCTCCACGGGATGCTGAAGGCCATGCCGTTGTCCTCGCCAGCTTAAGGTGGCCTGGGTTAAGCTACCACAGAGAAGACCCTCAAACTAGGTTGACGCGGTTCCAGTTGTATTCAAGCTCTTTTTTCTTGGTTTAACAAGGCGTGGGATTACATTTCAGAACATTCGAAAGCAAGAAGGGACACAGAGCACAATGAGAGTGAACGCAAGGGAGAACAAGCAGTGTCCTTTAGTGTGTCTATAAAGGACGAATGAATCAGGGCACACGTCCTTCCCAGTTTGACTCTGAAGCTTCAAGGTCCTGGCCTTCTAGGAGAGATTTGTCTTATGTTATGTTACATTGTGTTAGAGAGTGAGTGTAATTTGGATTTGTGCAGTGTAGAACATCTCTGGTGGAGGAATGATACATGACTCAGGCCTGGTTGTGTGGCATGAGGATTCCAGGGCCTGTAGTTACTACAGGATAATAAACTATGTTGTGTTAGGATGGGTGGGAGAGTGGAAAGCAGAGCAGTGTAGTGTGTCCCTGAGGGAGAACAGTATGGCAGCACCCATGTAGAAGGTGACAGAGAAAATTTAAATGCGTGAACAGATAAAAGAGTGAGTGGCAGAGTGAGTAAGTGAGAAAGTGTGTGAATGAAGGCGGTGTGTTAAGTGTGGGATACAATAGGGAGAATAATAGAGGGAGAGAGTAGAAAGGAACATTTAGCCCTATAACTACCCCTTCATTTCTGACTCGCCAGAGATGGGAATGTGATCCTGAAGACACCTTCCTGCTGAGAGAGCGTTAATTGCACCGTTTGTAAGGTTGTGACACCCTATAGCAAAATACATATGCTGAGAAAACATAATTCATTTTTTCGTCGCCACAAAAGCAGCAATGTCACCCTGTTGCAATGGATAGTTTATATTCAATAGTAATGCTGAATTATTGGTTCTGAGTACCTCTGCCAGCTTTCCCTTTTTCAACGAGATTTTATTGTTTGTTTTCTTTGTTAGAGTTTTAAATAGCACAAACTAAACCCGAAGATATCAGGTATCAGAGCGCTCTACATGAGCTTCAGTTTAGTTACACAAGGACACATTTTCTGGAAAGCAACCACCTTCTCGAGCCTAATCAGGCGGGTTTCAGAGCTTACCACAGCAACGAATTGGTCATGCTTTCCGTGCTGGAGTCCTGAGACTCAGGGCTGATAAGAAAACTCCGTGTGCCCTGGTCTTATCCACGGTGTTTGACACCGTTAATCACGGCCGATTAGTGTCACGGATAAAGGACCTAGGGATACAGGGCACGGTTCTGGCCTGGCTGACCTCCTTCCTTGCAGAACGCTCGCAGCGAGTTCAACTAGTAGATCTGGTGTCCGAGCCAGCTAAAATAACTTGCGGTATGCCCCAGGGTTCAGCTCTATCACCCATGCTTTTTAACATCTATCTGCAGCCTTTGATAGCAGCACTGAACCAGATGGACTGTAGGGTCTATAATTATGCCAACGATACGCAAATTCTGATTCAGGTTGACCACTCATCATCAGCCTACTTGAGAATGCAAGACATTCTCAAGTTTACTATCAATTGGATGTCAGCCAATTCACCAAAAATGAACCCGGATAAAACCGAAGTCCTAGCTTTCACCTCAGTTGCAAACCCATGGAGTGATCTGTTCTGGGTGGCCGTTTCCAGAGACTGCTGGGGTAGTAAAAAGTTTAGGCATCAAAATTGATGCCCAATTATCTATGACACAGCAAGTGTTGGCGGTGGAGGGCACATGTGTTAATCTGCTACGCCAGCTCCGGAAACTATCTTCCCAGCTGTCTTTCTCTACTCTTAGACTGGCGGTCGCAGCCCTGATCATGGCACGCCTCGACTATGGTAATTCCCTGTACTATGGCAAACTGAAGAATCTTTTGGCTAGGCTCCAGGTTGTAATGAACGATGCGGCCAGACTGATTTAAAAAAAATCTAGTCAGACCAGGGTCACGCCCTTGTTGCAGGAGTTACATTGGCTTCCAATTGCTCAGAGAACGAAATTTAAAAGCCTTTGTATAGCACATAAGGCCATTTACGGCTCAGCCCCTAGTTATATTAAGGACCGGCTGACCAAGTATGTGCCAAGTAGGTCTCTTCGGTCAGCAGGGGCATGTAATCTAGTCTGCCCCAGGTTCAACCTTGTGTCCATTGGTGGTAGAGCCTTCTCTAGTACCATCCCTCAGGCTTGGAACCGCCTACTAGCTGATCTCCGGATGGAAACGAATCTCCTCCCTTTTAGGAAGAATTTGAAGACTGTGCTTTTCCTGGAGGCGTGGGGCCTCTTTGAGCGGGTAGCTCAGTGCTCTGCTGATGGCGTATGTCCGCTGATAGCGCTTAGAGACCTCTGGGTGATAAGGCGCTCTACAAGTGTATGATAACATAACATAACATAACATTCATGTTCCTTCTGCCATGATCTTTCACACCGCTGCCCACATGTGTCTCTTTTCTGATTGAATTATATAAACTCTGTCCTCAATAGCCTATACAAATCCAGAATACTCCACAGAGGGACACCTTGAATAACAAACACCTTGTCCAGATTATGACATTGTTACCTGGTAAAAAGATGCATTTCACATTGCACTAATTCTAAAGGACTGTCACTGACTAATAACAGAGCTTCATTTCTACACATTTCATAAATGGAGAATAATTTAATACTCAAACTGGCTTTTACAGGAGAATTTTTACTTCAATTAATATTTTTGTGAGCATTCCGCTAGAGCAAAATGTGGACAAAGGTTAATTGCAATTTCGTGAAATTCTAAATATGCATACAATAATGAAATATTATGAAGAGTTTCACTTATATGCTATTTATTTAGGTTCCAATTTTAGTCTTGGTATTATGTCCTGGTATTTCATGTTTATAAACAATTCTCACAAAATGATAATCGGGCTTACCCAATTCTCCAGTAGTTAGGCTTGCTTATCCCCCTTTGCAGAAGCTAACACAGGGCAACTTTCACCTCTCCCCTCCATCTCTGTTGTTGTCAATGGGATAGGTATGTAAGACTCTCACAGAGAGCCACAATCCTTTATTTGGATTTCCAAATGTCATAACTCACTGCTATGATTTAGCAATAGTTGATAACAAAACTAACCCCTGTTCATCTATACTAACACGCCCACAGCACAGCGCAGACACGCCCACAAGGAACAACTTTGCTGGCACAGTTCTTTTACCTTTTAAATGTATATGGTGGGCGTGTGCATAGCCTATGTCCTTCTGCTGCAACTGCCCTTCCGACGCTGTATTGGGTGTTGTGATTGGTGCTGTGGTTCCTGAGATTACCCGCCTCAAAGGTTTGGGCTCCCTCTTTATTATATTAGTATATATAGATATATATATATATATATATATATATATATATATATACATTTTTTAAATTTAATTAAAACATTTATTCTTTTAAATTGCATTATTTATATTATTTTTATTTATTATTTTATTTTATTACCCTTTACACCCTAAAAACTAATCCCACCCTGCTCCCTTTAAATACCCCTGCACCCCATAATCATAACCCACCTTTACTCCTTAAAATACCCCAACACCCTTAAACACTAACCTATCTTAACCCTATACTTATACCATGTACCCCAAAACCCAAACCTATCCCTAAACCCTAAAAATACCACTGTACCCCAAAACTCAAACCTATTCCTAAACTCTATAAATACCCCTGTACCTCAAAACCCAAACCTACCCCTGAACCCTAAAAATACCCCTGTACCCCTGTACCCCAAAACCCAAACCTACTCCTGAACCCTACAAATACCCCTGTACCCCAAAACCCAAACCTACTCTGGAACCCTAAAATACCCCTGTACCCCAAAACCCAAACCTAGCCCTGAACACTAAAAATACCCCTGTACCCCAAAACTCAAACGTACCCCTGAACCCTAAAATACCCCTGTACCCCAAAACCCAAACCTCGCCCTGAACCCTAAAAATACCCCTGTACCCCAAAACCCAAACCTAGCCCTGAAGCCTTAAAATACCCCTGTACCCCAAAACCCAAACCTAGCCCTGAACCCTAAAAATACCCCTATACCCCAAAACCCAAACTTAGCCCTGAACCCTAAAAATACCCCTGTACCCCAAAACCCATGCCTATCCCTAAACCCTAAAACTACCCCTGTACCCCATAACCTAAAACTATATCAGAACCCTTAAAATACCCAAACACCCCAAAACATATACCTCAGTACCCCAAAACACATACCCCTATACCCATACTTACCTTATCCAAACATTAAAAAAAATACATGCTATTACCAATCATGCATTTACAACGAATTTCGTTGTAAAGTATGCGTGGTAAAAGCATATAAAATGTAATGCTATGCGTTATAATGGTATTGGGTAGTCATGGTACTTTCGCAATGGAAATATGCGGAGTGATGGTATGCGGAAAGAAAGTTGCGGAATAATCGGTGTTTACCCTCCCCGGTAAGTACATTGGTGGCACGGCGGCCCATATCTCCAGCAACATACTCATATTTTTTCACCACCCATTTGAAAAATGCACAGGTCTCTCTCATTGATGGCCCGCACTGACATACACTTTTAGACACACCTCCTGCCACAAGTTTTAGAATTGCGAACTTTAGACCTGGGGAGCTACGTTCGAATCTCAGCATCAGCTCAGCATCCTGTGATTCCAGGCAAATCGCTTTGTCTCCCCGTGCCTACCACAAATGAATGTGTTCTTCTGTAATGTAAATTGTGCTCATGCCATGTTGTCGAGTTTGCGCTATATAATCTTGCAAGGAAAAATAAAGTAGGAAAACTCGAGTTCACACACTACTGAACGCGCACTCTAGAATGCATCAGCAGTGCACTGTGAATCGGAGCATTTCACAGGCCTGTCACAGATAAGAAATGCTATCTCAACGAAATCCTACAAAACAATATACTACTGGCCGGTAGCAATTCATACCTGGACAACGTCGGGACGGGCTGCTAGTACATCATAAAGGCCTGTCAGGCAAGGCTGACTTGGCTCTCTGAGAGACTGTCACAGCTGTTGTGCTTGTCTGCAACCACAAAGCACAACCGCAGGAGGAGGAAGGAAGGCAGGGAAGGTGGTGGAGGTAAGTTTTATTTTGTTTTAACCTTTTGGATAAGGATATATAACAGAGGCCATGATGGTTATGGCTCACCCATTACTCCTCCGCTACTGCAAAGCAGTTAAAAGCAGGGGCAGATGACTTTGGGGGCCATACATAACGTAAAATTACAGATGGGTAAACAGTGAATTACTGGGATGTTTTTTACCTCGGGGTTCTGAATGACATTATAGACAACTCGAGCTTTGCTCTTGTTGTCTATTTGATGTCACGCAGAACCCCACGGTGAAAAAATCCCCGAAGTTCACTGTTACCTATCTATAATGCTTTATCTTTTACACAAGGCATTTATAGAATATAAATTTGTGACACACTTGAAAAACGACCCTAGACACATTCTGGCTCCAGTATTTTATTATGTTTACATCATGATCCTTTCCTGTTTGTAACTCTTTCTTTGGCATACAATTTAGCACAAAAGTTTTGAAATTTGTGTTTTATTCAGAATTTTATGTCTGAGTCCACAATCAGGCAGCTGTGGCCCGCACAGGTGAACGTGGTAGGGCAGGGTGGGAGCGGGGGGAAGTCGACAGACAGAATAGGTATAATTAACTAAATAAATAACACCTATTCCATCGGCTTACCCCCCTGCCGCACCCTGACCCGCCCCACCGCGTTCACCTGTGCCGACCGCTGCTGAAATCAGGTGGGAACTTAAATATGGCGATAATTTTGCAATGTTTTGGATATTAAAGTATATTTTCTTCTGTCTTGCTTTTTTACCAATTGATGGCTCATTTTCTAATCTTCTACAGTTCTTACCATGGCTAAACTATCAACATATGAATTGTATAATCACAAATGTTTTCTGCCATTTTATTGCAGTTCTGAAATTCAAGCATGTTAAATTCTATGGAATCTCTAGCTTATAATCATTTCACTCTGTATATCAGAATCTCAAAATGAGCATGCCCACCGCTCACTGATATTAACCTTGCATTCTGCATTTCGTGTCTTGATAGTGTTTTTGTGGAGACACTGGGGAAAAATAAAAATGTTGAAACAGTAAAAGCAGTTGAAGCAGTAAAAAGGTTAACGCCCACCTCATGGCTCAGTGAATGCCTAAAAATACTGCACTGGGGTGGTCAGAGGTTGCCAGACCCTGAGCAGCTCAGGCTCCTTTAGTATATATTAGGTGTATGTATTGCAGGTAAGGTCATGATGAGTAACTCTCTGATTATCATGTTGTTATGTAAGACTGGCAGTGTTGAAACCCCTTGTGAGAACTCGCTGGTCCCTGGAAATGGCATCATGGGGCAGTAGGCAGCTTCCAAACAGCTTTACACTCTTGTTGGTTTCACTTTTGCTGAGGCAGAGCACAGCAGTGGGGTTGCTCGCTTCTGAGGAGGGTGCATTTCCGCAAAGTACAGCTTTATACATTAGCTGCTGCCCTTTTAAAGGACAAGAACGTCATTGCACTGAAAGCTTTGGTTGCCCATATTGTTTTCCCTACATAATAATAGGATATGTATTTTCAGTACTTAAGTTGTAGAAGAATTGGTGGCGGTGATCAAAGCTGTGTTCAGAAGTGTATGGTCGGCACTATTAAATGTCTGCAGGCCGAAACCCTGAATACCAAGGTTGCATAGTCTTCAATCCCCCTTATAACTCTTCAATAAACTACCAGACAACCCTTTTAGTGCTGGCAGACTAAAATAAGAAATACCGTGTAACAACAGAAGTAAAAGGGCCAGTCCTCATGGGAGGTTACAAATTAAGACAAGGCTGTACTAAGGAGGGACTAACAAGCCTATTAACGAATCAGAAGCCAGCATTTACAAAGCAAAATGACATAGGCCAATGAAAAAAATAGGTGGAGAGTGGGAGGAGCTTCAAGTCCATACTCGAATACAGCATGCCTTGCAGAGCAGCGCATGCACTGCCAAGGCTCGACCTAAAAATGCTTATGGGATGGTTAGGTAATTTTATACATATTGATACCTCTCTTTTGCATCAATAAACGCAAATACACTTTTAGAATCCATGCAATGCGAATCCTTAGTGATGTGTTAAAATGTTTCTGCCCCTTTTCTTTATGGCCAATGCTTTTCCGGGGCATTCATCATGACTAGTTTCCACTCCTATCTATCTCACATCCTGCCATCAGGGTAAGTTCCTGGTGTGAAAGTCTAGAATGGATAGAGGGAAGAAGAAAATAACAAAATGTATTTATCCATGCCTGTACAATGCAATCACTGGTCTTTAGACCTATGAGAGGAGAGCAAAACCATTACGATCCTTCATTCAGCGCTCCATGATTATCAAGCCCAGCACTCATCCATTGGTGTCATTATTACATTGACATGCTTTGTTGGTGTGATAGTGCGCACATGGTCACTACAAACTCTGGCACACTCTACCACCATCAAGGCAAAGAAAATGTCTGTTGAAGGTACTTTCTCTTATCTCATATATCTCAATGCACACAAATAGTGGCAAAAGAAAGGGTTGCCTGGTTGTCTCAGGAGGCTAGTCAAGTGCCACTGCGGGGATAAAAACAGTTAGGATAAGAATCACTCCTTCTGTAATATTATGATAGAGTCTCAAGGGCACAATTTATTGCTTATCCCAATTGCTGGTCACCCACATGGAGGGATAATACTGCCAGTCGTGCGGGATTCTATCACTGAGTCAAGTGATTTTTAGTGGTCGGGGTACTATAGAGCCATGTTAGCTGTGTCATGGGACCAGCACATGCAAAGCTTCTGAAGTCACTCTGCCTGTGCCGCCACAGTCGGCATAAATGCATGTGACATTAGCGGGCATGTGCACAGGTTGAAGGAGGGCCAGTAATTGGTTCTGCCCAATTGAAACAGACTCAGGATGGCTAAAGTCCGATGTTTCTCATAGCATAGGATGCTGGAGCAAGCATTTTTATAATTGTTAAGTAAAAAACAATAAATTAATGGAAGAGAGTGAAAGTCAATCTCAATAAGTCAATATTTGTGCTTGTACATGGTTAACATGGATAGTCTAGGACACTATTGGTGAAAGACCAATGGTTGCTTCCATTTTGGTCATTATCCCTTGGGACAATGTAATAACTTCTACTTTCGCCATTGCATTCATGTCATTGTGGTAATCAGGTTATACAACTCGTTTAAGACTTGCCCCATTCGATGTTGTCATGCAGAGGTGTGCACAATCTAAACAGGCATTTTTGTTCATACTTGTATACTATACAGGTTCTTCTTGTGGAACATCCTTATTTTCACATCCTTGATTATAATTATGTATTTATGTTATGCTTTCAGTAAAGTGCAAACACTTCTCAAAGGAATACGGAGTGCCTTGCAACATAAAAAATCAAATGATACATTTGATCACTGAATGCAATACAATAATTTACTTTTAAAGCAGCAAAATCAAGGACAACAATATCCATCATTTGATCACATAATATGGTCCCTATTCCCAAATCAAATGAATGCAAAAACCAGTTTTGGCTGCTCCCGGACAGCAGTAGTGAGGCGGGGAGGGGGGAAAATGGGGAGGAGGTTAAAATAAAATCACTTACCAGCCGGTCGGCGCCTCTCTTCCACCCTCTTCCTGGCTTCTTCTCTGAAAACAGGAAGCACCCGGGCTCCCAATAGCTAATAACAATGTTGCAATGCAGCGTTGTGATAGTTCTGAGCACTGTGGTTTGGTGCTCAGCCAGGGTATATTTTCATTGCCGCCTGGGCGGAGAACATACAAAATGCATATGAATGTTTGGCCTACCAGGCATTCATGCGCACTTACATAGTGCCCACCAAACCTCCCCCTGCTCTGACAGCAGAGCAGATTGGACCTGCCCTGCCAAGACGCTGCAGCAGGAACAACTTAAAACAAGCATTTACAATGCAACGGTCTCGCCTTTGCAAAAGTTAGAGCTATTGGCACTGTAAATGACACATTTTTAATGTATGTGTTGGTTTTGAAAACAAATAAATAAATGGCATTGTCATTTACAATGCCAATAGCTTAATCTCTCGCAAATGCGAGACCTATTGCATTTGCACCCACACACACACAGAGCCACACACACACACACACACATAGATGTGGTGGATGTGGGGTGGTGGATGTGGTTGTGGTGGATGTGGTGATGGTGGATGTGGTGGTGGTGAATGTGGTGGTGGTGGTGAATGTGGTTGTGGTGGTGGATGTGGTGGTGGTGGATGTGGTGGTGGTGGTGGATGTGGTGGTGGATGTGGTGGTGGTGGTGGTGGGGGTGGTGGATGTGGTGGTGGTGTTGGTGGGTGTGGTGGATGTGGTGGTGGATGTGGTGGTGGATGTGATGGTGGTGGATGTGGTGGTGGATGTGGAGGTGGATGTGGATGTGGAGATGGATGTGGAGGTGGATGTGGTGGTGGTGAATGTGGTGGTGGTGAATGTTGTGGTGGTGGATGTGGTGGTGGATGTGGTGGTGGATGTGGTGGTGGATGTGGTGGTGGTGGTGTGGTGGATGTGGTGGTGGATGTGGTAGATGTGGTGAATGTGGTGGTGGATGTGGTGGTGGATGTGATGGTGGCAGTGGATGTGGTGGTGGTGGTGGAGTTGGTGGATGTGGTGGGCTACAGCATATAATGTTACGAATTCAGAACATCTGAAACATACAGAAAAAATGCAAAGTAAAGGCTTTGGCGAGCGCGGGCAAGTGACCGCCATTGTTTTAGTCGTGGATATTGTATTTTTTTCAATATGCCAGTTTAAGGGTGCCACTGAGAAATGGCATTGTGTATTCAACAGCTTTACCAAGTGATGCAAACTACTGTTGTAGAGTCCGAGCGCTTCCAAATTTACATAGGATCGTATGAGCCTAATGGGTAAAAAAATGACAAGCTGCCTTCAATGCCCCTTAAAAGAAATAAAGCCAGTACTAGCACAAATAACGACTTAGGTCATTTATGACTGCTGTGATGTTTACATGTTTCTCCGACCTAACGAACCAAAACTATGCTTTATTATACTGACACCACTTTAGGCCAACAAACTCGACATGCGACGGCTCTCACTCTATGCTAAAATCCATTAAGTGTCTGTCTTCGCATGCAGGCACTTGAACTGCCTCAGTGCTAGCTGATTGGTGGACAGGAAGTTGGGGGTTTAACTTTCCTTGCACACCCGGTGCGAAAGGCGACTGTTTGTAAGAAACGTAGTCACTCTACATCCAGCTGCGCACTGAGCTTATCCCTCCAGCTGTGCCTTCTCCACCCCCACTGACAAGACCAAAGACTGTTAAATAAAACGCACGCTCACAATACTCCCCGTTTCACAGCCTGGTGGCACGTGCATTCAGTCCCTCCACACACCCCTACCAAAGGTATGCATTAACTGTGGCCTCAAGCTGCACAGCAGAAGGGCACGCCCACTCTTTCTCCAGCTGCAAGTCAGGAGGGAGCCCCTTCCCAAAACCCACGTTCACTAGCTACACAGTACCAACCGTGCGGACAACAACACCCCTTCTTAGTGGCTTGTACATACTTAGCCACCAGTTTCATGCATCACCGCCAGTCCTTATATGCCTATGCATTTCACGTGTCCTCGCAGCTACACACACTGCTGACGCCACTTTGTGAGCCCTTTATTCACCGGTAACCCTCCTCCGCTGAAAACACCGACCACCCGGAGAGATTATTCACACCATCAATGCGTTGGTACCCCTTTCCAGATTATGCATTCACAGCTGCACACACGGCTGGCTCTCCTCAAGGGATGCTTCATGAACCCGTACCCTCACAGGCTCTCCCTTGTCTAGCGCCACTTCATGGACTCTGTACTCGCCCCACAGCTGCACTCTGCTGGCCTCTCTCCACGGGCCCTGCATTCACTCGTACCCTCGCACTACTCAGACCTCATTCAGGCTTTCCCCAGAGCTGCACTCACACTCGCTGCACTCTGCCACCCCACTCACTCTATTACCGTAGCTGCACACTGCTGGCACCACTTCTATCCCCCACAGCTGTAAACCATGTTAGCTCCTTTCCCCAGATGATGTATTTGCGTTATCCTCGGGACTGTACATGCTGACACCTCTACATAGGCCTTACATCAATCTCACTATCACTGCAGTCGCACATGGCAGTGGTACACCTTTCCTTGGCCCTAAAGGCGCAGCTCAATACACTGGAGGCCCACACAGACCTTCCGGAGGCCTTTGTCATCACTCATCAGGGTTTACAGACGGATACAGCTCGACCCCACCGAGCCTCACTCCCCTGAAGGGCCAGCTTGTCAATATATCCAGATTTAAAAAACGCCATTCAAGCCCAAAATCTGCGAACTTTGTACAGCCCCATCCTGCATCGATCGACACGTCATGAGGAAAACTCGACCTGCTACACACTGTTGTCCACTCCCTGCATGTAAAAACATAAACCACCATTTGCTGTGCATGATGATAATCTTTAACAAAAGCTGAAACCAATCGATCAACTACACATCGCCATGTGCATTGTTGCCTGTGACCCTGTGCGCCTGATGCACCCCAGGCCGCTGGTCCCCGAACTCGTCTTGTCGGCCCCTCCAAACCCAGGACTCACTGCTCACCTGCCGACACCGGTGTGTCTCCAAGAGGGCCCACCACGTGCCGGTGCAATCTCCAAGCCCGAGGCCCGTGACCTTGGCAGCCTCCTCAGACCATAACAGTCACCGCGACACAGGCCCGCAGTACTCCTTTCTCATTGACGTTCTCCACAGGCTTACACAGCGGACTAGTAGGTCACACATTTGGAACAGAGTCTTGATTACACTATGACAGAGGACAACATTTGGTATTGGCTGAGTTGATATCACTATACTTCCTTCGATGTGGTGCCACCAACTCTGTGCATAGCATTCCAACCACACTGTCTGTAGGCCCTTGCAGACTTCTGCCTTTGACACACGCTGTGATCCAGCAGGCCCCACACCAATCCCATACAGTCTGTACCAGGCAGGACACTGCATCGTTGCAGGCTACACACCCTCTCAACTATGGTGCCTCTACCTCCGTCAAACACAAAACATCTTCACATGTCATTTCTACGCCGTGTATTAGAGATCCAGGAGGAGCAGGCTGTACAGCGGTTGACCTGCACTGACAGCTGCCTCCAGCCAACACTGCGGTCAAGTAGGTCACACATTCGGAACTGAATCTTGATTCCATCATGGCAGAGTTCATATCACAGTACGCAAGGAGAGGAGTAAGAGGAAGACGCAGTTAAGTCCGAAGGATCTCCGTTACACAGGTGACCGAACCACACCAACAGCTGCACTGGTGCCACTAACTCTGTTCCTCACAAGCCGATGACACGTGGCTGTGGGCCACTGCAGAGTGCCACCTCCGCCCAACACTGTGGTCAAGTAGGTCACACAATTGGAACTGAGTCTTGATCTCCTCATGACAGAGTTCATATAATTGTAGAAGGCTTCATCACAGACTGCACCCCCTCCAGCTCTGGTGCCACTGACTCTGTGCCACGGAAGTCATGGACACTCTCTGGTTGAGCTTTGGTTACATATGTGTCTATGGCCTGGGGGTTGTCCACATCATCATGTAACTATTACTGCCATTGTGGTAGAAAGGTGTCTGTAGCATTCAACACCTCCACATGCCTGTTTGTGCTTACTTCTGCCCTCTGTATCATGCCCGGGAAGGACACCTTCCACTGTCCCCCGTAACACTCCGCGACATTCTCCTTGGACATCAACGAGGACTCGCTCTGCTCACGTGGCCCTACCTCAGTGCATCACAAGTCACCGTCCCGTGCCTGTGCCGGCCGCAGTGCATCCAGGGCCACTAACTCTGTGCAGCTCAAGTCATGGACCCTTGCCATAGTGCTTTGAACTTCTGATTGTCTGATCACTGTTGTAGTTGTTGCAAGCACCAACTGACCCTGGACATGTGACCCTGGCAATAAAACGGGCCGGGTCCACATGTCCTTAGCCAGTTCCACAAACTATCTAAGTGTGTAAGTGTGTATCTAAGTGTGCATGAGGGCCCCGGGACCAAACCATATTACAATGTGCTGTGTACAGCGGACGCTAACATGTCACTGCTGTGGGTTGGACCTGGGACATGTAGCTGTGTCGTACCCCACTGTGAGCGTAAGCGTAGTGGACCGGCATATGACAGTACAGTGTAGGGGTATGGTTGTTCAACACGTAGCTTTGGGCGTGGTTACGTTTAGGCCTTGCCAAGGAAGTAAGTACTGCATGTATTCCTTTTGTAGTGTCTGCGCCAGCCGTCCCTCAATGGACAATGTTGCTATGTAGCATGCCCCCAGAGTGCGGGGATGGCCGAGGGGTAAATGAGGGAGCACAAGCCCACTCGGGGGCCGGGATCATACATGCCAACTGTTGCGTGGGTCGCTATAACCGCAGCATCATCCAAAGGTCCACCCTCAAATGCATGGTGAGGTCAGCCAGCCATGGACTCTACATCTGTGTCCACCCTGTCGTTACTATAGGCCCACACACATGTGGCCACCCACCTTCAGCGCACAACGTCACTGTGTCGTTGTCAGGCTTGTGGACATGCGCTGACAGGCATGAGGATGGTGTGCCGTACGTGTGCAAGTGATGCCACCGTACTGCGCACACTAGTGAATGGGCTCTGGGGGAGGGTGGAGCAGCAGTGAGGATACTTGATACACATTGATGCTGCACATTTGCTACATGCAGTACATGTCATACAAGAATCACTGAGTCACACATATCACACACCAATGTACCAGTAGGCCTGCCAACAGATCATGCAGGATGAACTATTGACTCATGTCTCTCTGCACTGGCACAGGTGATCAAGGATATGCACTCTGCGCTTGGATGATGACACCCCTCCGAGCCCCGAACACACAGGCCCAGAGGCAGTACAATTTGGCCCACAAACACACCAGGGACATCTTGGAACGCACATTTGGCGTGTTGAAGTCACGTTTCAGGTGCCTGGTGTCACAGGTGGAAGGCTCCTGTACAGGCCAGATATTGTGTGCAAGATGATTGTTGCATGTTGTGTATTGCATAACATATGTGTATGCAGCAATGCCCCATGGATACACTTGCCAGATGCACCGGACGATGATGATGAAGATGAGGCAGGTGGACCACACCCCACTGCAGCCGTAGCAGGAATAGCCTGTAGTAACACCATTGTTGACAAATTCTCCACATGAGCACGTCACATTGTGACAATCCTCAGCAATCATGGAACAGTACATAATGACCACAGGCACAGCATGTGCAAATAAATGCATTCCTAGACACATTCATTCCCTGAGTGCATGTCACTCATCTGTACGAGCACATCACTCAGACACGTGTAAGTGTGACATGTGGTGCTAACAATTGTATGAATTTGGTAATAGATGGTGGGTGTGTCACCTCTGGGCAGTGAGGCTGTTTAGTGGGTCACGTATACTACCTGCCAGTTCTGTGTGTTTCAGTTAGTGCGGTATACCACTCTTCGGCGTTTCACATGTGCCCCAAATCATTCTATTTTGGCTGTCCTTTTTGGCCTACAAGTGACAACAGGGATCCTTTTGTGGTCATATTTGTGCCAACATGAGGCAGGGATGCACCCTGTGACTCAATTGCCACAGCATGGGCAACATGTCCATAAGTGGGAGTCACTGCCCCTACATTCGTCCATGCTTACATAATTGATTGATCATGGACATGACACGTCTGTGTGCAGGAGGTGTTGATTGTCCCTCTGCAATGTGCTGGGGGGATGCGGTTTCACAGTGTGTTCCATGTATGTTTGCGCCTTGGTGCAATTGACATGCAGACTGCATGTCAATGTGCATTTTGACTGTTTATGAGGAGATGCTTATTTGATGCGGGACAATGGTCATTTGTTCTACGTCAAGGATGTGAGGTTGTGCTTGTATAATGTCATCATCACACTGTTTTTTAACTCTGCTTTTATTGTGCCATTTCCCGCATGATGCGTGGGAATTGCAGGCCTGTCGCTGGTTTTTGCAGATTTTTGTATACGATTGGCCTCATTGCAACTTTTTTTGCATTCGTGTTTTGCATTTTTGCAGCGTCGCGTTGACTTGATCGCGGATATTTGACGTGTTATCGTGAGCCTATCACATGGTACTGCAGTGTTGAGAATACAATGCTAACAGGTCATTATTTTCCCGCAATAGACTGCGATGTGGAGAGTTGCGTTAAGCTAGACTTACTGTAATTATCACACGTTCTTTAGAATATCCCCCTTGGTTACTTAAATGGGGCAGAGGAATCAGGTATATAAGGATGAGTGGAGGTTAGAATCCAATTGGATGGGTCGAAACCTGAAATGGGTTGCAGACGCATGTTTCAAAGTAGGTTGTGGCTCAAAGTCAAACACTGGGAGAAAAGTCAAAGCTTCTGTTGACAATAGATTTTGCACCAGTGGCGACTAGTCACCTGTTTGAGTTCAATCAAGTGAACTTCAAGAAAGTATTAGGCCTTTCCATCACCTAAGTATGGGTCCCTGTGCTAGTGGGTAAGCATGAAATCTCAATTCCTGGGAAGTATTGGTATAAGTGGTATGCAATATAAAGCTAGCACAAACCGCTGGCGATTATATGTTATATGTTGTAAGAAGTAAAACAGGGACAGACAAGCATACTTTTTGGGTAAACTGTACTACCAGTTACGCAGCCAGTCTGGCTGCTACCCTTGTACTGACAAAGCGCTGATGCTTATATTTTATATGTTATATGTTATATGTTGTAAGAAGTAAAACCAATTAAAAAATATATTTTTTAAAAATGCTTCTGACCATGTATTAATGATATAACTTGTGCCTCTAAGTACTGGTTAATAGAATATGTTACTCACTTAGAAACAATGCTTTAATATCATTTACCAACATGTACTACGTGAGCCCCCTAAAAATGGCAGAGTTCCTCAGAAAAAGTGTCCTCGTACATTGCCTCTAATTCCAAATGTACTGCATGTTCAAGTGTTAATGAGGTCTCTACTTGTCCATAATAAACAATAACAGTATGGGGAAATGTAGGGTATTTTTTCTTGGTATGAGGGGTCTCGTAGATTGGTGCGCTCCCTTGGTCTCTTTTCCTTCGTTTTGGCAGTGGGGCAGTGAAAGAAGTTTTGAACCCCGTCACGTGGAGGATCGGTGAACGCAGCATCCACCCGGGTTGGAGCCCGCCGTCGGAGGTGCAGAGAGGGACACGCTAACAAAGGTGAGAGCAGCGTGTATGGGCAGGAGCCAGGGAGCTGCGCTGGAGCCGGAGAGTTTGCTTTGGTGGGACGCAGCAGCAGAGGCAAAGTCGCGCTGCCGCCGTGCCTCCGGAAGACTGTGCTATCAGTTCCGGGGCACGAGCGGTAGAATCAGAGCCAGACAGGAGTGCTCCCAGTTCACTGGAGCAGATAGCGTGCTAGACAGCAGAGTGAAAGCTGTCTCATCCAGTGCCCCAGCCAGTGTATGCGAATGCAGAAAAAGCACAAAAAGTGCTAAAAGCATAAAATCACCAAATATACAACGAGATTTAGCAAGGAGCTGGAAAATAAATAGTCTCAGAATTGCAACTGCAACTGCAACGCCGCACAGTAGCACCACAAGAGAACTAGTGAATTTCAGCAATTACAACAAAACTGAGATCTGTTGGACAACGAGAGTATCTCACATAACGCCACGAAAGCCACGAATTAACATATGTAACGAATTTAACAAGCAGCACACTGCTCAACTCTGTCAAATTGCTCCCCTGAATCAAAAGATAATTGGAAAGCCATTTATAATCTTTTATCCTATGAGTAAATTCGTAGTTCCAGCAAAGGTGGATAAAGAAGACGAACTTCAGAATTTAGAGGAGAGCCCAGTAAAAAAGAACCAAGTGAGAATCAAAGAATCACTAGGGACTCATCAAGCAGAAAACCAGGTTAAACAAGTAAAATCTTTCTACAGCCTGCGCAATAGAAATTTCCTAAGCCAAGAACAATTCCCCAAAGGTATCACACCGAGAGTGAGTAGGAAAAGTCAAAAGACCTTATTAAAAGATCAGCTCAAGACTACCTCGGTGGAAGAGAAAGATAAATTGAACCCCTCGCAAAGATCAAAAATAAAGGTCACTCCCTCCCTAAGATCTTATTTTAAAATTCAACAACAAGGGCTGAAGCCGGGACTTCAAGCTTCCATGCAAGCAAAGTCCGCTCCAGAATCAGCGAAGGGAGAAAGAGAAGAGGCAATAATATTGGCAGACATTCTTCCGTTGGAAAAAGAGAACCCACGGACGACCACTACCCGAACCGGGAAAATAGGCTCAGGCAGCTTAAAGAAAAGGAGAAAGTCCAGAAACAAGAAAAAGAATTTACTAGAAGTAAAGTGCTTGGAAGACATCTGGAAAACCAAAAAAGGAAGCGGTGCAGTAGAAGGATGTAGAAGTCCAAGAAATACACATGGCAGAGGGGGGTACTGAGCCCTCAGCTGCAGCAACACATATATCTCCAGAGGACGTAGACAATGAAGAGGATGATGCTAGTTCTCTAGGCAGTCAAAAAGAAATATTAAAAAATCATACAGACGAACTCCTTGAGAAGATATGGGTGGAAATGAAAGAGAAATTCTCCATTTCAGAAGCTAAGCAAAACCAAATTCAGGAAGTATGCGAAAAATTGGATAACAAGTTAAACGCCCTAGGAGAAAGAGTCGCAGCAGTGGAAAGTGAAGTTGCTGCTCTAGACAAAAGGGTTGAAAAAAACAGAAAGGAAATTAACTCCCTAAGGCTAGAGAACAAAATCATGAATGAAAAAATGGAATCCTTGGAAAATCAGGCAAGGAAAAACAATATCAGGGTTCTAAATGTGCCGGCGAATCAAGAGGGCAAGGACATTAAAACCTTTGTAGTGGCACTTCTGGCAGAACATTTCCCATGGGCAGACAAAGGGGTACTTGAGGAAGACATACAGAGAGTCCACAGAGACCCCTTCGGAAAGAGCAAAGAAAGGAAAACCCCCAGGAAGATCTTAGTAAACTTCAAAACGTATTTGCTGAAAGACAGGATCCTGGGCGAGGCTCTGAAAAAAGGAACTTATAACAAAGACAGCTGGACTTTTAAAATAAGGTCCGACATGTCAAAGGCCTCTCAGACCAGACAATGGGAACTAGGAAACTTAATGTCAGAATTGCACCAACTAGGTGCCACAGTGCAGATGAAATTTCCACCGTCATTACGCATCATGTGGCGAAACAAAATGCGAAACATAAGAGAACCAGAAGAGGTGAAAGCACTGATAGAACAAATAAAAGATCAAGCGCGATCAGAGGAACCCTTGAGCTAAAAGAATTCATGTAAAGTTAAACACATGATAAATACATCATAAAAATAAAAAGTCCAACGGTCAAAGTATGTATAAAACATGAAGGTGCTTACAACCAACTAACTCTTATAAATGTACATAGTAAGAATCACGGGAACGGGAACCTAAAAGGGTTATGAAGATAACCGAAAGAAAAGAAGATGGAGGCTTCCCCGGGGAAGGCACCCTTATACCACAATCAAGGAAATATAAAATCACACGAAAAAGGGTGGGGAGCAAAATAGGGAAAAAAAAACAAAAAAATCCTCATCAGCGAAAATTTAGGAAAAGAATTCAAAGCGGAGTTGCTTCTTGCAAAAAATTGCAATACATGAGCAAAAAATATGGGGAGCGCTAGTAGAGACATAAAAATCTTATCTTGGAACGTAAACGGCCTGAGGACAAAAAGCAGGAGGAATAAGATCTTGGAATATATCAGAACGGAAAAAAGTGAGATAATAATACTGCAAGAAACTCATCTCCAAAAAGAAGAATGGGACCAAATTATTAAGAATTTACGATGGGTAGATTTCCATGTATGCACCACACAACAATGCAATATCAAGGGAATTGCAATAATTTTTAAAAAATCATTAAAAGCGACCCTAACATTCTCAGAAGTAGATAGTAAAGGCAGATGGGCCGTAGCCTGCGTTAAAATAGGAAACTCTCCCATCACCATCGCAGGCTATTATGGGCCCAATCTTGATGATGCTGACCCCCTACGAAACTTATACTCGCAGTTATTATTAGCCACCTCTCCCATAATATTGGGAGGTGATTTCAACTTAGTGATGGACTTAAAAACAGATAGACTACCACCAGGAAGACAAACAAACTTGAAAAAAATGAGAGAATGGATTGGGATTTACAAAAGAGATCTTGACTTAATAGACATTTGGAAAAACAAAGGAGATAAAATGCATCCTTTTACCCTGCATAACAAAAAACTAGGCCATAAATCGAGAATTGACTACTTCCTGGTCAGCAACGAACTAGCAAAGAACGTGGAAAAAGTATGTCACCTACCAGCTCACTTGTCAGACCATTCAGCAGTACAGCTAGCACTACAAGTCACAGTAAAAGAAACAGAAAGAAGGTTCACAGTTGAGAGAGCCTTGCTATTAGATGTACAGTTAATAAAGGAACTGGAAGATGAAACAAAAAACTTTTTCGAACTAAATGCCTCAGGTACTACAGAACAAATAACCTGGGACACGTTTAAAGCTGTCATAAGGGGCAAACTTCTAAGTTTAGGGGCTCGCAAAAATAAGCAATTAAAACAAGAAATTTCAGACTTAGAAAATAACATTAATTCCCTAGATATTGCCATTTCCTTAGAACAAGACGAGGTAAGAAAACAAGAACTTCTTCAAAAAAAACAGCAGCAAAAAGAGAAGATTGATTACATCTTAGAAGATAGACTGAAAAAAAAAATGGGACTCCGGCAAACTAGCAAAGCATGAATACGGTGAAGGCTGCGGAAAATGGTTGGCATGGAAAACTAAAACTGATTTGGTTAGAAACAAAGTGAGGAGCATTATTCCAGATGACCAAACTGATCAAAACGCTGATGAAAATATCATCAGGCAAGAATTCTGGAACTTCTTTAAAGAGCTTTATACCGAAGACACAAATCCACAAGTTCAAATGATCGACTCCTACCTGGAAGACGTTGCATTCTCAAGATTAGCGGAAGATGAAAGCGAAGCCCTGAACAAAGAAGTCCTCGAATGTGAAGTGGCAGACGCCATTAAGAGCCTGAAAAAAGGAAAGGCAGCGGGGCCCAATGCTCTACCGAACGAACTTTACATGGCACTAAAAGACTCTCTACTCCCTCATATGACTAAATTAATCAATATAATTCTTAAACAACAGAAAGCTTTACCAGACTCCTGGAATGATGCCATAATTACAATCATTCTAAAACCCGGAAAGAACCCTGCCAGATGCGAGTCGTATCGTCCGATATCATTACTGAATGCAGACTACAAAATATTCACTAAAATAATGGCATCCCGGTTAGGGAAATTGTTACCAAAATTGTTGCACCAGGATCAAAAAGGGTTCATCAAAGGGAGGAATCTACATGAAGTTGCACAAGAACTACTAACTGCAATAGATATCGCAACACATGAGAAAACTCCTCTCACCATACTTACCGTAGACGCCGCAAAGGCATTTGACAGGGTCAACTGGGCCTTCCTTGAAAAGGTTATGGTCAAAAATAACATAGGATCAAACTTTATACATATGGTAAACCAAATATACAAGGACCCAAGATCCAAGGTCTTAATAAACGGTAGTCTCACAGAAGATATAACAATAAGCAGAGGAACGAGGCAGGGTTGCCCCCTTTCACCCTTGCTTTTTAATTTATACATCGAACCGCTAGCAAACAAGTTAAGAAACAATAAAAAAATCACTCCATTCAAACACCATTCATGGGAGAAGAAAATCGCACTATATGCGGATGATTTAATGATCTTCACGGATGACTACCCAAAAGCTAAGGAGACTATCGAAAAAACTATAGAAACATTTGGGAAAGTTTCAGGGTATCTAGTAAACCAAACAAAAACGGAGATCATGACATGGAATACCTCATTTCAAAGTCGTAACATAAAAAATGAAATCAGATACTTAGGAATCCTAGTAAACCACAATATAAAAAAGATTCCACAACGTAACCTGAACAAGATAACCGGAGAAGTAAAGAAATTGCTCGAAGCATGGGCCACTTTACCGCTCAGTTTGATAGGGAGGTCAAATATAATCAAGATGACCATCCTACCAAAATTTACTTTCTTATTTAATGCAATACCACTAGAGTTTGGAAAAAAGGAGCTAACACAGGCACAGAGAGTCATTGTAAGCTTCATATGGGCAGCTAAAAGCAGAAGGATTGCTTGGAAAAAAATCAGGAAGGGGAAGAAAGATGGAGGACTAGCCAGCCCGGATCTGATGGAGTACTGCAGAGCCTTCCAATTTAAGAACACCAGAGTACTACTAAAAAAACACGAAAACTACCCAGAATACTTACAAGCAACTACAAATCTAGATGACCATGTATTGTTTAAGTTTGGGCATCCCAAGTACTTCAAAAAAATAAACTTAAGACACTAAGGGACGCAGCAAGATTGTGGGCACAAATCAGAGGAACCCTGAAAATAACGTATTACAGCAAATTGGCCCCCATCTGGGACTCTCCAGGAACCCCAGAATGCCTTAAAGACATACTTGCTCTTCCATTAAAAAGGGCCAATATAAATTACTGGGGGCAAATACTAAATGGATCGAATCTAAAAAACATGGTCAGAGCTACAAGAGTTGACAAACAACACGCTATCAAAATTCAAATTCTATCAAATTCTAAGTTGGTCAAAGACTTTACCCAACATAAACAATGATAGTGATAAAATGGAAAAGGAAATGGTTGCAACAACACAAATACCAAAAGAAGTAGCGAAATGGTACTGGGCTCTGATAAAGGCCAATGATACAAACCCCAACACTGAAATACAAATTTGGGGAAAAGATCTACCAATAGCAGACTTAGACCTAATGTGGGAAAAATCTGTGTCGAAATGCTGGTCAACTCTGAAATCCGCGGCCTTAAAAAGGAATCACCTGTACACAATCCACAGAGCATACTGGACACCAAGAAAGCTCTCCAAATTTAAGAACGCAGGAATAAAGAAGTGTCCAAAATGTGGAGAAGAAAGAGCAGACGACATCCATATGTTCAAAAACTGCCCCCAACTGGAAGAATTTTGGGACCAAGTTGGTAAGACCCTGAGCACGATCCTGACCAAGCAACTAATTGTAAGTACATCTCTTGTCCTCTTTGGGATTACAGACCCAGGATGCAAAGGGGGGCTCACTAAAGGGCAAGAAAATCTCCTCTTTGTATTAATAGCTCTTGCAAGGAGAGAAATTTGTATTAAATGGATAGGGTCCTCTAGCCCAACTCATGCAGAATGGTTGAACTCGGCCATAAGAATAAATAAACTTGATAGGAAAGGAAAGGCATGCAAGAGATTCCAGTTCTGGGAAAGTTTCGAAAGTTTCTTAAACCCCACATAAGATCTAAATACTAGTCCAATGATTAACGCGATACATCTCCTGGTGGACAAGTATGGTACTTGCCGAGTAGTCAAGCTGACTAGCTCCCCTCGCTCCAAACCAGAGATAATGGTATGTAACGGGCAAAGGAAACTCCTCTAAATCAAAAAGAGGCAGATAAAACTCCCCAGGCAAGAGAGAACGAGGGGCAGTTTCGGAAAGAATCCAGAGGTAGACACCTGACACTCCGTAATCATACAGATATCGCAAGATGAGGACAAAAGAAAAAAAAAATGAAGGGTCTGGTGGTGGAGCCTCAGCTTTAGGATAGGGCTTCTTTAATGGGGCCAACCCACAGAAAGGTGAAGGTTACACATAGTCTGCCATCCATTAATCTATAAACTTTTCTTTTTTTTGTTTTGTGCAGTTTTTATAGCAGGAACTCGATCCAAAGGTATTGGAGCGATTTACATGAGCACCAGTTACATTACACAAGGACACATTCATTTTTGGTAGGAGGGGGGAGATTAAGTGAATTGCACAGAATCAAAAGATGTTGCCACCAAGACTCGAATCTGGTTTCCCAGCTCCAAAGTCGGCAAGGTCGTTGAAGGTCGCAAGGAAGTCAATTTATAGCATGTTGCAATTAGTCCTTGTGTCCTTTCTCGTCCGAAAGCTGAATTTATGCCCGGTACCCAATGCAACTGCGTGATCTGTCTGTTCTTTGGTTGACAGCGGTGAGATTCTGGTGTTCAGAGCCAGTGCGGTAACCAGGCACCCTTCTAAAGTTGATGATCAGTGGCACAGTGGCTCCTTGCAGCATTGGACTTTCTCGGACTCTCCATTTTCTACGCTACATTCTTTCAGTGTTTTCCAAGTTGTGATAATGCATAATTTATTTTCTCTTAGGAAATACGATTGACAGTTTAAGGAAACATAATCTATTTCCCTGGAAAACAATCTCATTAAAACGAAAAAATGAAGCCGCAGTCTATTTTAAGATCAATCGCCGACAGATGTCTAAAAATACACCCAATTATAAACTCCATAATAAGTCCAGGAAGCCAAAGCGTGAAGTGTTCGCAGTTTATTTTCCAGCAGACGCCGAGCATGCTCGGGCCCCAGCGTGACTCTGCCAGTTTGGTTGAGCTGCAAATACGACGGCGATTCCAGAAATTATTCACACTCTTGCAAAGCCTTATGTTCTAAATAGAATTAAATTGGCCTTTAATGCTGTTTCTCCTTTTAACTGATGACTTATTCAAAGACTAAAATGTGTGAAAAAGACTAGTATTGTATTGCATTCAGTGGTTTATATAGCGCTTCATACTCATGTCATGGCAGTGGGGCGCTCTTGTTTTTCGGGGGCCCTTTTGAAGGCATGGTTGATTACGTACGTGATATTGCATTAGTTGATAAAATCGCTGTTGCTAGGTTACCAATAGCGAGGACCTTTCCGGTACCCAAAGCGGAAGCGCCACCTAAGCACTGAGGGCAGAGTACACAGCACACACCTGCTGCTCTCTCCTCGTGTTTGGTTGGTCGCCACAGCTGCTTGTAATCACATGAACACCCCGCAGAAGCTAAGAGAGGAGGCATTTGTGTGGCCAAGTGTCCGCGGCGCAGCCCCAGATGCAGGCTCCATCTCTGTATCTGAAAAGAGTTCAGGGAAACAGAGGGCTTATCTGTAGCTGCCTCTGTGCGACCGCCGCGTGCTGCCGATAACTCGAAGGAGAGGAGACCTCCATCGAAGGCATTCATGGGAACATCTCATTAACATCCGAAAGAAGGCAGCGTCAGCAGGACGGGCCACTTCACCCTTTGTAATGGAAGCCCGGCTGAACAAACCAAGTGCCCAGACGCCGAAAATACACAGAGGTATGCACGAGGCTGCTGGGTGGCCTGAGATAAGAGTATACACACCCAGGCAGCCCAGCAGAAGGAAGCATTTGCTAATTACAGAGCGGTGGACTCCCCACATCACGCTTTCCAAATTCATAAATATTCAGCCGCATCAAATTCATAGGTTTTCACTCTTCCATCCCAGAATAAACGTTTTTATAGTACCTTTTTTTGGAAAAAGCATTTCTCTTTGCATGGAATAAACTAATTTAGGTAGGCACTGTTAGAAATGAGGTTCTCTAGTTGGCAGTGATGTACAATCTGTCCGAGTAGGGGCCCTTCCATCTAGTTAGGATAAGGGGATTAAACACCCAAGATAACCCCTGTTCAGCCCTTTGGTAGCTTGGCAGGAGCAGTCAGGCATAACTCAGAGGAAATGTGTAAAGTATTTGACCATAACACACTCAATAACACCCTTAAAACACTACAAATGGACACCCCTTCAGGTTAAAAAAATTAAGTGTCTTTATCTAAACCAAACAAGACCAGAACTACAAAAATCCAACATGCACTACTCAACATATGACTTTAAAAAAGGTTGCAAGCAATTCTGTCTATAGAACTCTATGCACGCAGTGATTTTAAACAAAGTACCTCAAATGTGTCAAAATCAACAAGGCATAACCGCTGCAGAGGTGGGAAGCATAAGAAAAACAGCAATGCATCGATCATGAGTCCATGGGGAGGCAATGCCTCAAGTTCTGCTGCATGCATGAGAAGTGTTGTGTCGAATCTAAACTGTAAGGGGGAAGCGATGCATCGAAATCCAAAATGGTTCTGGTCTGTGGGTGATGCGGCGGAAAAACTTGGTGCACCGGTGCGCTGCATGGAAATCCAGACGTGCTTGAGGTCGATGCGGAAAACAGCCGCTGCATCGATTTCTTCAGCCGCGGACCCACCATGCGTCGATTCTTTCAGCCGCACAGCAGGGCCTGCTTCAGTCAGTGCGGGAGTCTTGGACTTCAGAGACAGGGTGCACTGACCTTGGGCTGCCATGGTTTCTTCCGCCGCTGACAGGTGCTGCGTCGATTTCATCAGCTGCACAGCGCCGGTGACTGGAAATTTATCCTGCACAACAGTGCTCCATCGAAAAAACAAGTGTATACACAAAACAAAATCAGGTGGTTGTGAGATTTAAACACATCTTTATTTATGCATGAGGTACATTTTACTCAATAACCTTGACCTCAAATTTGTTTTAGTAATGATTGAATGCAAAAGTTTTTTAAACTTTTACATTTGGTGCGATAAACAAAAGGACAATCCTCGTTCAACTCGATGGATATACAGTGACAAATATTGGAAAAACTTTGTAATATGGAAAGATAAATCAAATATACATTGTGATAACGCAAACCTTTAACATGAACTGGGCTAAAAATGCATCTTCACCAATCCAAGATTTTACAAGACCAGAGCATTACATTCACAGAAAGTGCTCTGGAACGTATGAAGGGTCCAGAGGTATCTAATATGGGCTTCCAATAGTTTCTTTAGACAAATGAATTTATACGTCCATATTGATACTGGTTGAACGAGGATCCCCTATTGACCCCAGTCTACGCGTTTTTAACCCACACTTTCTTTGGGGGTTCTCTTCAAGACAAGGGTTTGGTGAATTCTTACGGGGCACAACAAAAGGTTTTGATTCCGACTCATCATTTGTCGAGGCTATTAGGGATTTGTACTCTTGCACCAAACCAAAAGATTGTTAGGGCTACCTCTAGGTTTTGGTACATTGTTCACCCTGAACTCACATATTTGGAGGCATAAGTGATAATGAACAAAAAGGAGGCTCAGTCAAATAAAGTATTTTCCTACAATCACACACTTTGTTCAAGCTGGGAAGATGGGCTTGGTCAGAAATTTTCCAGTTTCACAATCTAAAATTTAGCCTGTAGATGGATATCTCTGTCTAGTACCAAAGGTTAATGCTGTGCCCCTAATTCTTGTAGGATGAGATTTGAGCGATCTGACGGACAGAATCAACATTTTATTTGTTTCAGTTATACATAGTGCAACATTTCAGTTCACATAAAACAGAATACATTCCACTTGTTTTTCAGCCCAGGGAAAATAGCTGGGGTTTAAAGTATGCTAAACCAAGGCCGGGATTAAAATATGGTTACCCTTCTTAGATGATTGACATCTGAAGCCACTAGGCCGCACTTCCCTCATGAAAACTTGCCTCCTTTTCTTTTGGGATTGTGGTTCCAAGAGAACAACATGCTGATAACCAGAGCCAAGCATCTGGCTTGAGCCTGGATCTAGCTTTCATTGGATTGCCCACCTCTAATTTGAGCACCCAAGTAAGAAATAATGGTGTGTGTAAAAGTAAAACACTGTTCCTACCAGACCAAACAATTACTTTGCCTCCGCAAATGAGATTTACTCCTGGATTCTGAAATTTATGTGTGAACAAATGCCTCTTAGTGGATGGTATGTGGGTATTCCATTGCTGGTCTACATGCAAAAGTTAGTAAAACCTGATAAACATATGACTGGGGGTTTTCCATCCTGTTTGCCATAGTGTGTCCTGTCGCTCTAAATTGGCCTGTAGATTTATTCCTTACAATGGCTGAGATAACTTAATTCTCAGGGACAGTATTGGGAGGCAAAACTCTCAAACTCTATAAGGGTCCTGTGGAATGGAGTTTCGCCACATAAAAAAATATTTCCCTTGTACAGTTTTCCTTAGAGGTGAGCAAAGTATCCCTCGGGAGTTAAAAAGGGAATATTCACTTTTTATGGTTCCACCTTATTCTTTTTCTCTGAACAGATCTGAGCAAACCTCACCATGCTGAACCCAAATTGGATGGCATTTTTGAAAAAATCATGCAGATTCGTCAAACCATGCCAAAGTAAGTAAGAAAATA
Source organism: Lissotriton vulgaris (assembly GCF_964263255.1). Classification (NCBI taxonomy): domain Eukaryota; kingdom Metazoa; phylum Chordata; class Amphibia; order Caudata; family Salamandridae; genus Lissotriton; species Lissotriton vulgaris. Next base: position 825,973,782 of record NC_141689.1, read on the forward strand.
AACAAGCATTTACAATGCAATGGTCTCGTCTTTGTTAAAGTTAGAGCTATTGGCATTGCTCATTGTAGTATTCCCAGTTAGAACACACTTGTAGAATTGTTATGGTTTCTATGTTCCTGAGTGTTTAAACAGTAGGGGTTGGTCAGAGAAAGATTGGCTTCACTACACTGTGGATGTACAAGCTGTCTGATGAGAATAAACTGATTCTTACAAGCTATCCTGCCTACTGGATTACTTCACAATTTGCGACGAGGGTGGGATTAATAAGAAGAACACATCTTGAAGATTTTTTTTTTTCATTTTGTTTCCTTACAAGCTATCCTGCCTACTGGATTTCTTCACTCATGACATTATTTTTGTTTTTAAAACATATAAATAAATGGCATTGTCAATTACAATGCCAATAGCTTAATCTCCCGCAAATACGAGACCTATTGCATTTGCACCCACACACACACACAGAGCCACACGCACCCACACACACACACACACAGAAGCCACACGCACCCACACACAGAGCTACACACACACAGACAGAGCCACACACACACACAGAGCCACACACACACACAGAGCCACACATACAAACAGAGTCACACACACAGAGCCACACACACACACACAGCCACACACACACAGAGCCACACATACACACAGACAGAGCCACACACACAGAGCCACACACACACAGACAGAGTCACACACACAGAGCCACACACACACAGAGCCACAGACAGACAGAGCCACACATACACACAGACAGGGCCACACACACAGAGCCACACATACAGAGCCACACACACAGACAGACCCACACACACACACAGACAGAGCCACACACACACAGACAGAGCCAAACACACAGCCACACACAGCCACACACACAGCCACACACACAGCCACACACACACACAGAGCCACACACACAACCACACACACAGCCACACACACACAGCCACACACACACACAGCCACACACACACACATAGCCAGACACACACACATACAACACCAAGCCACTACCTTTCTTTGACGGTGACTGTTTCACTCTAATTTTCTGGTGAAAGGGCTCTCTCAAACAGTGATCTAGCCACGTTTAACTTTTTTTTCAGGAAACGAAGTTCTGGTTAGATTCTGTGGCAGGGCTTGTGAGGAGCATCACTGCACGACAATGGAGGGCGCAGCATACAATGCGAAATAAAAACAGGACTAGGCTGTCTACGCGGATATTGCCCCCTGATAAACAAGTCAATTCGGATAAGGAGTGTTGATAGTGCCACACAAGTCTAGAACTTCTTCTGAGCTATGCTGATGCTGCCTACCATAGTACATGTTAATACTGCCCATTCAAAAAATGGCAGCCCTGCCTCTGCCGATGAGTGTGCCTTCGGCCATCTTAAATATGTGCAGACCTGTCGAACATCACAGCTATTGCTCATTTTTACATTTCCACCGATGAGCGTTGGTGCTGTCCCATAGTGTGTTTGCTAGATGTTGGTCCTGACCGCTATACCGCACGCAGATCATGCCAATTATTTACATATGTGTCAGTTCAGCTGAGGGATTTTGAAGCCGGTACATTAAATGTGCGCAGGCATTGATTGTCCCATTAAATATACAACAGTCACTCTGAGGAGTGCTACGCTGCTGCCCCGGAGAAAATATGGCAATCCAAGAACTGGCACACCACATTTGTGGTTGTTGTGGCGAGGCATGTGGATACTCGGTGTGTGAGTTTTGGGGGTGATGAGCAGCGATTTGACTGGTGACCTGCCTGCGTATAAGGTGCTGTATGGTGCGCTCTGCATGAGGTGAGGTATGGTGTGCTCTGCGTGTAGTGATATATGGTGCGCTCACGGCTCGGCTGAATCAGGCAGCAGGTCACCTCACCCCAGGTTGCACATAGGTACACAAGGAAGAGCGCGTATAGGAGCATATGCACTGTGGATGGGTCTGCGAAAGGAAAGTCAACTAGAAAGTAAACGGAAATGTGGATATGGGAGCAAGGAAACAAAGTCACCCACAAGAGAGGAGAGGGGGGGTAGAGGGCTTCTGCTTGCTTCCACGAGGACAGAAAGTGAGGAAAGGGTGCACAGGCTAACCCACCAGCTTGGGGGGGGGTGGCTTCGATCCCTCTATAAGTGGGGTGGAGGTATGTCAGTCAGTTTACCTCTCTAATTAAATTGGGTCAGGATACGTTTTTGCCGAGAGTGCAGTATCTAAATGATCTCCATTCCTTGAAGGTAAGTGTGAAGCGAGGCATTTCAACACTCATATCAGGGAGATAGTCACCGACTCAGAGTAGGAGGAAGGAGTTGATAGCCCGTTTTCAGTAAGCCATCATCCCCTAATTGTACATAGCTAATCCCTGCAGAAAAGTAAGTGGAAGGAGTCACCCCTACAGATGAATGGCCAGTCTACAAGTCAAAGAATAGGTTAAAGGCCAAGGGTGAAGCATCAAAGAAAAGGAAAAATACACTCTTCAAAGTGAGGGACTGGACAAAGAAAGCAGCCGCAAGGACACGCTCCAAGAGAATGAACGGAGATCGACGTGATCCTCAAGGAGTGATGAGAGAGAACGTTAATTCCAAAACACAAACCAAATGAAATATCTAACATAATTAAGTTAATTCCGGACATTACTATGTAGTTCCTTAGTGTGCCTCACTTATTGCACCATCATCGTCAATGGCAAAGTCCTCGTCACTCGCCTCGTGAAGGTCTAGTACGTCAGCCATCTTCGGGCCGAGCTCAAAAAGCTGCCCGAAAGGTAACGGCAGAGACTCAAACAAGTGCCCTTACAAACATGTACGTTTCTGGGTATGCAGAGGCTCGGGGTGCTTTCCAAACCTGAAACAACGACTCCCCACCGAATTGTAACAATTAATGAGTTTGATTATTAGAGCTCTGACATTATGAGATGGCTGCCGTCATTTGTCACGTCGGTGCTTGGCACCAAACGGGGTGCCCTCGCCTCCTTGAACAATTATATATTTTATGAGTCCACCCGCTGATAAATGTCTTTTAATGTATGTATACCTCACAATTGTAAGTTTAGCCAAGAAGATTAGATGTGCACCTGTGTACAGAAAGTTAGTGAGTCAAAACGCTAAACTGGTGGGAGCAGAGCTAAAATATATAGGGGCAAAGACTGGGGAGAGCATCAGTCAAGACGTTTAATCATCTGCAACTCCCTGCTGTAATAAAAAGTTCATACTCCCTTGGGTGACTCCATTAACCAGGGGAGACCACGCATAACATGCATTTTAATCCATCGGGGGGGAGGGGGCATGAGTGACAGCAGCGTGTCACTAGACACCGAAGCAAACACAAGGCACTGCTTTGCAGACAGCATTCACAAGTGGCACAGAGACACGTCCTAAGGCGGCAGTGTGCAGTCATAGTGCCTCAAGCAGCCAATGCTTCCTCCCAGCTGGCATCGGGACAGCGTCAGCCTCCGGCTTCATTGCCAAATCCGGAGTTGCAATTAATAGTACTGTGTCCTGCACAAATCCCCGAAACGCAGGCCCAATGTCAAATGGCATTTAATTCTACACTGCTTCAGTCTCCCGGTGCAGGGGATCTGCAGCTGAGGGGCAACGAGAGAGTCACAGGAGGAGACATGCAGTCACTTGAGCAGACAGGCAGTACCATGGTGCACAGCACTGAGGGAGCCACTGGAGCAGGCAGGCAGTGTGACACCTGGCACAGCCTGCAGACAGGGACCAGGGGTGCACAGCAACAAGGGAGTCACTGAAGCAGACAGGCAGTACCGGGTGCGCAGCATGGAGGGAGCCACTGGAACAGACAAGCAGTGTGACACTCGGCACAGCCTGCAGACAGGGACCAGGGGTGCGCAGCAACGAGGGAATCAACTGGACCCTACAGGCGGTATGACACCCCGGCACAGCCTGCATGCAGTTCCAGGGTGCGCAGTAACGAGGACATTACTACGTAGTTCCTTAGTGTGCCTCACTTACCGTCACCATCCTCGTCCATGGCAAAGTCCTCGCCACTCGCCTCGTGAAGGTCTAGTATGTCAGCCATCTTCGGGCCGAGATCGAAAAGCCGCCCGAAATGCAACGGCAGAGACTCAAACAAGCGTGAAAGCTGGTGCAGCAAACTAGGTGAAACTGACGAAGGACTAAAACCAGAAACCACTGAACGTAAGACAACACAGGAAGGAAAAGCAAAGGCGGAAAAGGAAAAGCGGCCGGACCAATGAGAGAAAGGTTCGATAGGACTGAGTAACAAGTCCCGTCCTTTTCAGACTGGGGGGCGTGTTTTTTGCTGAGTGACTGAAGACGTCACGAAGAGAAAGGACAGCAAAAAACACGCCCCTCAATCCGAAACGGACGGGCCTTAAAGTGACGTACAAAGCACTTCTCCAATGGCTGGCCGCCGTTTAGGAAGCCAACCAATGGAGAAGAGCTAACTCGTTTACCTCCCTACTAGAAAACATAAAATCTCGGCAGCGAGACTGCACAAGCGCAGCCTACGCTAGCCGAGACCTAAAAAACAACTCTTCAATGAAAACTTTGACCTAATCATAACTAGTCCCATGGTGCAAATATATATACTGACTTGCAACTACATTATGCTGCAGCTGGTTAAAACGTACCCTTTTAAGATGAAAAGAATAGAGTGAGACTAGTGAGCCAGCCTTCTTAGAGTGTACTCAGCTTACCGTACAAATACATCTCCTGCTCTTTATGTCATCAATGCCCTTTATACTTATCATCTCTAGACACCCTTCCATAAAATTACACCCAGTAACCTATCATATATTGTGGGTGATTGGCACTCTTCTGTGATTTAACTATTGATTGGAGCCCCCGGAGCCATCTTTTTTGTGAGTTATAGGCACAGAGAGGGCTAAGTGTCTCGATTTCAATAACTGTAGCAGTAGGGAAAACACTCTTTACGATACAGTAAAATCAACGCAGTGCCTTTACAACGAAGGCATCACAACAAACAAGTTGTTACCATGTGTTCCTTTAGCGCACAAGTCATTACAACATTGCTTTAGAAGCGTTGTTGGACGTGTTGGATTTTAAGTCCAACACTTTCCCTAATGTTACACAGACTGGAGTTGGAATAGTAAATTATTCTATTTCAAAGCCCAGTGCTTTCTAAGGCACGTAGTAATGACTTGCGTGCTAAAGGAACTTGTGGCAACAACGCATTTGTTGTAGTGCCCGTGTTGTAAAGGCATGCGTGGTTACGTCATACTACCTAACAGTAGTGCACACAGAATATTAGGGCAAGTACGCTGGCTACATATAGAAATTTAACACACCAACACATAATATCTAGAAATATGTGGCTCACCCAGCTGATCTGCTCCACCAATTCCTTTTCAAGAGGCTAAAGGAAAGAGGAAGATCCGTCGATGCTTAGGGCTCAAGACCATGGAATACCTTTTTGGGGAGATTTATCAAAAATTTACGCAACGCAGCTCTCCACGATGCTGCGCTGCATGACATGGAGGGAACAGAGGAGCACTATATCTTCAGAGGGAAAACAGACAAAATATCGATTCCAAAATATCGTTTGGACAAAATATCGAGTAAAAAATATAGACTAGCAAAAATATCGACCAGACATAATATAGACTACAAAAATATCGAGTAATATCGATATTAATAGCAAAAATATCGAATCAAAAATATAGACTAGACATAATATCGACTAGATAGAATGAAGACAAAAAAAATCGAAAATAAGGTAGATTTTTAATATTTTTTAATAATTGTGTAATATAAATCTGTAGCGGGTTGTGGGTTTATAGGGGAATAGGGTGGGAAGTAATTTAATTATAATTAATTATGTAAATTAATAATAATAGTTAATTAATTATTAATTGGTAAATAATTAAAATATAATTGGTAAAAAACAATAAATGATTAATAATTAATTTTTAGTAAATTATTTTCTGTAGCGGGTTGTGGGTTTATAGAGGAATAGGGTGGGAAGTAATTTTATTATAATTAATTAATTATGTAAATTAATATTTGTTAATTAATTATTATTTGGTAATTATTTAAAATATAATTGGTAATTAATTATAAATATTTAATTGATAAATAATTAATATTTAGTAAAGTATTTTCTGTATCGGGTTGTGGGTTTATAGGGGGATAGGATGGGAAGTAATTTAATAATAATTAATTAATTATGTAAATTAATATTAATTGTTAATTAATTATTAATTGGTAATTAATTAAAATATAATTGGTAAATAATTATAAATATTTAATTGATAAATAAATAATATTTAGTAAATTATTTTCTGTAGTGAGTTGTGAGTTTATAGGGGGATAGGGTGGGAAGTAATTTAATAATAAATAATGAATTATGTAAATTAATTATAATTGTTAATTGTTAATGAATTAATAGTCATTTTAACCCCTACGCTATCCAACGCTTTCCCTACTGTTGCACCCACTGGAGTGGGAATAGTAATTTTAACCCCTACGCTATCCAACGCTTTCCCTACTGTTGCACCCACTGGAGTGGGAATAGTAATTGTAACCCCTACGCTATCCAACGCTTTCCCTACTGTAGCACCCACTGGAGTGGGAATAGTAATTTTAACCCCTACGCTATCCAATGCTTTCCCTACTCTAGCACCCACTGGAGTGGGAATAGTAATCTTTACCCCTACGCTATCCAGCGCTTTCCCTACTGTTGCACCCACTGGAGTGGGAATAGTAATTGTAACCCCTACGCTATCCAACGCTTTCCCTACTGTAGCACCCGCTGTAGTGGGAATAGTAATTTTAACCCCTACGCTATCCAATGCTTTCCCTACTCTAGCACCCACTGGAGTGGGAATAGTAATCTTTACCCCTACGCTATCCAGCGCTTTCCCTACTGTGTCACCCACTGGAGTGGGAATAGTAATTGTAACCCCTACGCTATCCAACGCTTTCCCTACTGTTGCACCCACTGGAGTGGGAATAGTAAATGTAACCCCTACGCTATCCAACGCTTTCCCTACTGTAGCACCCACTGGAGTGGGAATAGTAATTTTAACCCCTACACGATCCAACGCTTTCCCTACTGTAGCACCCACTGGAGTGGGAATAGTAATCTTTACCCCTACGCTATCCAGCGCTTTCCCTACTGTTGCACCCACTGGAGTGGGAATAGTAGTTGTAACCCCTACGCTATCCAACGCTTTCCCTACTGTTGCACTCACTGGAGTGGGAATAGTAATCTTTACCCCTACGCTATCCAGCGCTTTAGCTATTGTAGAATTCACTACACTTGTTACTATAAATTTTAACTATTTTGCTATGTTACAGTAAAATTATTATATATGTTTATTTAATTAAAAAAAATTATATAAATATATATGTATTCTTTTTTTAAAATATTTGTTTAATTTACAATAAATATTTATTAATATAACATTAATTTATTAATTTTAAGTAAGTTAATAATAAATATATTTATTACTACATTAGTTTTAACTTAATTTAAAGACATTTAAAAAAAACGATATTTTTACAGTCTATATTTTAGTAACTCGATATTTTAGAGTCGATATTTTAGTACTTACCTGTTTAAAGATAGCCAGTCGATATTTTGTCCATCGATATTTTGTCAACGATATTATGGCAACTCAATATTTTTGAGGTCGATATAATTTCAGTGATCCTCTTCAGAGATATGGCTCTCTCCTCCCCTTTCCCTTGCACTGGCACTGATTTCAGCAGCCGTGCACCACGCACACACCTTAGCGCCATAGTGCTAGGGTGTGTGCATTAGTCTAGCATAGGTTGTGTACAGGAAGGGTAGCCTTACTGTACAAAATACGATGCCCAGAGATGATGCAAAGTCAGAAAGGAAAGGAGAAGTTAAAGCAATTCTTTTTCCTTGTGCCTACTTGAAAAGGGCGCAGTTTTCTCATGCTAAACCGAATCTTCTTTACTTAGTAAATTGGAGTAAGCGTAAGAAACCTTGGGTGGTGGCATGGGAATGCCCATGCTCCACCCCTGGTATGGCCCCATGGCGCACAGTAATGCAAAGCAGCGCTGAGCGCTGCTTCGTGTTATTTTTCCGTTATTTTCAGCGCGCTGGAAAATAAATTGGAAAAAAAAGATTTTGTGCCGAATTGAGTCACTGTTGTGATGCAAACTCGGTGCAAAATCTTACTTAATCTCCCCCCAAGACTTCATCTAAGAGTGGAATCTTGCTGCCTGCAGTTAGTAAAATATTGAGAAAATGCACAACCACAAAGAAATGATTGAAAAATTCCAGATTTAGGCCTTAGTAGGCATCGACTAGACTCGAAATTTCATTGACATTTTTGCCATTTTGTTTTGTATTTTCTTTCTCTAGTGCTCTAAAGTAGCCAAGGCGATGTGTAGTACTTTATAAAACTCCTGGATTAATAAATATGTTTTTTTAACCAATGTTTTTTCTTCAGAAGGTAAAAAAATAGTGCAAAATCTTACTAAATCTCCCACCAAGACTTCATCTAGGAGTGGAATATTGCTGCCTGCAGTTATTTAAATATTGAGAAAATGCACAACTACACAGAAATGATTGCAAAATTCCAGATTAAGGCCTTAGTAGGCATCGACTAGACTCGAAATTTCATTGACATTTTTGCCATTTTGTTTTGTATTTTCTTTCTCTAGTGCTCTAAAGTAGCCAAGGCGATGTGTAGTACTTTATAAAACTCCTGGATTAATAAATATGTTTTTTTAACCAATGTTTTTTCTTCAGAAGGTAAAAAAATAGTGCAAAATCTTACTAAATCTCCCACCAAGACTTCATCTAGGAGTGGAATATTGCTGCCTGCAGTTATTTAAATATTGAGAAAATGCACAACTACACAGAAATGATTGCAAAATTCCAGATTAAGGCCTTAGTAGGCATCGACTAGACTCGAAATTTCATTGACATTTTTGCCATTTTGTTTTGTATTTTCTTTCTCTAGTGCTCTAAAGTAGCCAAGACGATGTGTAGCACTTTATAAAACTCCTAGATTAATAAATGTGTTTTTTTAACCAATGTTTTTTCTTCAGAAGGTAAAACAATAATATATTTCTGCATGATACTTTTAGAGTTGTATAGTTGCACCAGTTTTTTTCATTGGTTTTCTTTTTACAATTATTCATGCCCAATTGTCTTGCCGTCTCTCCCTCTCAGCATAGTCTGTAATCACTGGGGGAAGTAACTAACAGACTGAAAATCCCAATTAACAACTCCTTCGCTGGTCGCAATTTTATTCAGCACATCAGCTGTAATCATTCACGGTCAAGGCACCTAGGGCCAGGTGTACTAACAATCCATTCACAAAAAATGGTCTCAAATGGTGAACCTATTCTGAATTTGCGAACTGAGCAATGTGCTTTTTTTCAAAAGTTTGTTTAAGAGTTGGTAATGGTCCCCTGAACCCCTTACCCTTTGCGAATGGGTTACAAACTCGTTTGAAGACTCACTAGCCTATCAATGGTTGCATCTGATATTGCGGTCTCAAACCATTGACAAGTAGCATTCCGAATCGCAATTTTGAAGGGATGCCCTGAATGCACCCCTTCCAAGTTCTGATTTGGTATGTATTTCTAAACCCATTTTCCAAGCTGGTAAGCACTTACCAAATCACAAAATGGGTTAAGTACATACCAAATAGCCATTTAGTGGCCGCACACCCTAAGATTTATTGAATCACAGGGCTTACAATTGCAAAATGGCTTCATAAATCCAATCCTGTGTTCTCTCTGGCCTTGGGAGCTGCTATCATATGGAAGGTCACAGAAGACATCCAACCGCCTGACACACATTGGAAATCTTTACTTTCTCAGTTTATTTTAATACCATTTCATTTACACCAGTGACTTTTTAATCTTATTTTCTGATGGAAACCTTTGGACATACCTGCTAACAATGTCCTACTCAGTTTATTTGTTTTCTCTCTCATGATGTAGTGCAATTGTTTTTGTTGCAAGCACATGCTCTTCAGCTCCTGCAAGAGCAAATGAATAATTCATTTGGTTGTGTGCATTCTGTAAACATTAATGCACGTATTACGTGCTCTGCCCTAGTTTAATGCATCAGACCATTTTTTGGCTAAATGTCTCCAATATAGAACATCCTCACAGCAAGAAGATATCCTTCCTTAACAGCCCTGACATCTCTTCCAGCCTTCGTTTTCACTCTGATGTCACAGTTGTCTCCTGTGTAACCTTGGCAGAGCTCTACTTTTCCAGTCTCCTTTCAAACATCTGTAAAAACACTTCTGGGAAATTATGTAATGTTAATAGCTGTTAGTTAAGACGCACAAACTCTGGGGTTGACGTTTGAGACTGCCAATAGGATCTGAGACCCGAGTGCTCGGGGTTGAGAAAAACAGGCAGAACTGCTTCATATCCTGAATAACGCAGCAAATACATCTTGAGAAAAGCAAATGGAACATATTGTTGCATGTAATGAAGGCCCGTAAGAGCATCTGTAGCGAAGTAGTGTTTATTTCTGAAATAAACCCCAGTCAGCAGAAGCAACATATGGACATCTGCCCAGCTCCTGTCCTTATCTCCAACTGTCACAGCACACAGCTTGGAACTCTTACGCGCAAGCATTCCAAACTGCATGCGGTGATTGTTATCACAACGCCACCGCATCTTCCCCCTTAACACTGAACAAAATAAAGCACAAAATACATTGTCATTTCTTCCCGCTCCAATTTTTTTCTTAGCATCACAACTGGAATGCAAGGATAGGTTAAAATGGTATAAAGCAGCAATAGAGTGTGACATAAGGTTCTTATGTCAGGAGCGTCGCCCCAAGCAGTGGGAAACATAAAATTAAAATAACTTAGTTATTATCATTTTATGCATCATGTCCTGCTGCTTTCCAGCGGGCAGGCGGGTAGGCGAGGCTGCTCTGCTCTCGGAGCATGGGAGGAGTGGTTTGCCCACTCCTAAGTACGCAATGACTGTTTGGTCGGCCCTCTAGGGCCGACCAAACCAGTCATGCGTACTTTCCCCGTTCTCCATGCAGGCTGCATTACAGCCTGCATGAAGAACATGCCCACCGCTCCAGCCCCTGGCTGAGTGCCGTGTTACGGCGCTCAGACCAATCACAATGCTGCATTACAGAATTGTGATTGGCTTAGGGGAGGGAGCCTGGCTGCCTGCTTCCTGTTCCTGTCAGAGTCAGAGGGAGAAGAACAGGAGCAGACACGCGGGACCCAGCCTCATGGTAAGATTTTTTTTCTATTCCAAAACCACCCTGCGCGACACTCCCTCGCAAACTTCCCCTGTGGCCCTACGCACTATGATGGCCACCACTGCCTTATATATTTGTTCCTCAAACTCAACTATAAACTATCCCACCATGCTAATTAAGAAATCTTGAAGTTTTCTTGGCCTATGTACCCTTCTACGGGACTTTGTGACATTCCCTCCCTTCCCTTTATTGAGGTAACCTTGGAAGGAACCAATTCCTTGATGATCTTTTTGGGGCACTAACTTCTAACCTCAAGTCACTCGCATTTCCGAGGTCACGGGAATCATTCATGTTTATGTTACCACTCATATTTCCAAAAGCTTCAAATTCTCTACCTTCACATAATTAATTTCTTTTAGATCATTAAACAACCAACTCTTGCTACTTTTTTCCTTGCCAATCTGTATATTAGCCTTCGTTCCCTCATTACCCGTGACCAATTAACTGAAATGCCACACATTTTCATCAGTTAGCTTAGCTGAATTCGTGAACAATTTAACAACTTGAAATGGAACAACAAACTTCCTGCTGCCCTTGATTTTCTTGCATTACTCCTGCACCATAACCCAGTCACCATAGTTTAATTAAACTTCTTTCACTCTGTGTTTGGAATCATGGTGAGCGTTGCAGGAAATCTGAGCGTAAAGGATATTCTTCTTAACTTTCTCTAAGGACCACTTAATAATAATTTAATTCCTCATCCAGGCTTGATTATCCTTATTATAAGAATCTCTCCCGCTCAACAGTTTGAAAGATGTATACCCCATTGCAGAAGGATTTATGCTATAGGCCAACAACAGTTATTTAATTTCAGTCTCCCAATTCAAAAAAATTGCTAATAGCCATGCAAATGCTGCCCATAATTACTCTATTAAATCATTCCACAGCACCAATCGCTTCTGAATGATAAAGCGAAGTGTGTCATTCAATTCTGTTTCTTTTAAAAAAAATCTTGACCATTTTTTTACTCAAATTGTGTGACTTATCGCTCACTAACGATTTAGGGATACTCTCACATAAAAATACTTCATCTGAAAATCTTGTCAAAGCTTCTGAGGTTACCGCCTTCAAAACACAAAGCTCAGGCCACTTGGTAAATAAATCTAAAAAGTACAAAAACGTAACAGGGTATGTGATTGGCATTCACAATAGGACCAAGAATATCAATGGCTAATTCTTTCCTTGGCTCTTCAGGATACTTGCTGGGACACAATAGTGACTTAAAAGCGACCAAAGTCTTATCCGCATGCACACAATCATGACGACTCCTAACCACTCATTCTGTTTGAAAATAAATACCTGGGCACCATTACAAAGTTTATTTTTTTCTTATTTTTGTCAATACCTAAATGTCCTTCATGATTGTTTTCTAAAACGGTCTTCTTCAATTTTTCAGGAGGTACCACTCTCTTATCTCATTAAAAATTATTATCCTCCCAAGATAGTTTATTCTGGAGTTCCCAAAATTGTCTGATTCCCTCTTCCATACTTTTTTAAAAGGCTTGCCATTAAATAAGTAGTCGCACACTTTGTTTAAAACAAAATCTGATTCATATCCTTCCTCCCATTCTTCCTTAGATATACCTTCACAATCCACTTTGCCCACTACAGTGTAACCATTCAATCTGTTCTCAAAAGTATTTGAATCAGTCGTCAGTGGTCCTTCGCCCAAAAAATCTACAACCTGATTCTTCATTCTCTGGACAAATTTTACCCTGTAATTATAATCAAGTAGATGCAAGGACATACCTGCCAATCTTGGTGTAATGATATTCATACTTGCTGCACTAAGAATTTTAGTGAAAGGTTTGTGATCTGGCCTAACAATAAATTGGGAACCCAACACATATTGCCTAAACATACCAATCCCCACACACACACTAACATTTCTCTTTCTATTGTTGAATATTTTTTTTCCATGGGGTAAGAGAGCAATAAGCAAATGAGATGATAGATTCAACATTGTACTTATTCTTTTGAGACAAAACTGCCCCAATTCCTTTACAACTTACATCCGTGGTAATGATAGAGACATAATTGGGGTCAAAGCACTACATAGGAATGACATACCCAATGGCATTTTTAATGCTATTAAAACACATTTGATGGCTCGCTTCCCATACGAATGGCACATGGTTTTTCAATAATTGCCTCAACTCGAACATTTTGGTAGGGAAATCCTTCACAAATTTTGAACAAAATTCAGTTAATCCTAAAAAGGATCTCACTTCATCCTTAGAAGTAGGCGAAGGAGTATTGCATATAGCCTAACAATTCTTTAACCTTTCTTGCTGATTTCATGCTTCAAATTTGTCACTTAATTACCTGCAATTCTGCATTTTCTAAAGCTTTTCTGCTGTACGACCCTTCTCACTAAGTATATGCAGAAACTCTTTAAGTCTAAATCATGTTCATGTCTGTCTTTTCCCATGATTAATATATCATCCTGGAAAAAGATTACTCCCTCAAGATCCTTGAACAACAGGTACATTAACCTTTGAAATGTTGCCAACGCCAGCCCAAACAGCATGTGTTTGAATTGGAAGCTGGCAAAGGGTTTAATGAAAGCTGTGAGGTGTTTGCTGTCAGATGTTAAGGGAATCTGATGGTATGCTGCTGTTAGATTCAGTGAGATGAACCACTTGATTCCTTTAGTCATAGCAAGCATTTCATCTTTCTTTTGCAATGGAAACTTGTCAACTAATATATTCCAATTCAAATCACGAAGATAAATGCATAATCAGTCTTTGCCATTGGCCTTCCGAGCTATCACCAATGGAGCTAACTATTTTCCTGATTCAATGCTCTGAATAAGGACGCTTGCTACTAGTTTCTTCAATTCAAGTTTCACTTCTTCCCTTACACTTAAGGGAATGTTCTGTACCTTATGTGACACTGGTGTGCATTTGTGTTTTTAAATTCTCTTATATTTAATCCATTTAAAACTCCCACCTTACCCGAAAAAACATTAGGAAACATTTCTAGTAACAATTGTGAAAACATAGGGGTCGATCCACCCTAGAACTAACTGGCCTTTTTTTGCCACATACAGCTTACTCTCAGCCTTTCTTTCTTTAAATTCAAAACTTAATTTACAGTACCCCACCATTGGTATGGGCCTGCCATTGAAGGTTACAGGATGTACATCGGTTTGGGCTAAAACATTCCCCAGTAATTTTTCAAACTTTTCTTCCAATACGGTGCGATTTATGATGGTGAAAGGCGAGCCTATATCAGGTACAATCTCAATAGGAATCCCTCCAAGTGTAATAGAACAAGGAGGTTTTTTTCTTGCTATTATTATACAGTCCTAGTACATAATAATCTATATAAAGAATACATTCTGTTTCAATATTCTCTCTGCCTGTAGAATCAGAGTTTACCACACACTTAACTGTGGCAGATATTCCTTTCTCATGATATGCAAAGTGTCCCATTATGACACTTACAGAACAATGTTTCAAGGCCGGACAACGCTTAAAGTGCACTAGATGGTCTTTGCTCCCACATCTATAACATTACTTAGGGTTTGATGAGTTCTCCTCACGTTTCAATGTTTTATGTTCTCTAATTCCTGCAAGCTTCCCTGCATATTTCTTGCATTCATTAACGGAAACACCTGATGACTTAACAGCGCACATGGAATCCTCTTTCCTTGGGTCCTTTGAACTGGTTTGCCACATCATTTACCAAGTTCTGTTTTTTCTCAATAGCAATGGCTTCCTTCAAAGTTGTTTCCCCATTAGCCTCCAGCCATTCCTGTATGTTGGAATAGTTAACGTATAAAACAATATGGTCTGTTATCAGCTCATCATGCAAGCTTTCAAATTTGTTGAGAATTGCCAATTTTTTTTAAAAATCTGCAACAAAGTCATCTATAGATTCCTGAGGCCTCTGATGCCTTTGAAAAAAATGTGATCTGTGTACAGAAATCAATACCGATGGTGTGAAATAGCTGTCTAAATCTTCTAGAGCATGAGCAAACACATCAGTGTCATCCGTAGACCTTGTTTTTTCCCATTTGATCATACATTCTTTGTCCTTCTGTCCCTAATGTGGGTAATAAAATCTTCTGTTTCTTTCTTGATGAGCATTCCTCTTCAAAGTCAACCTCAGTTGTGGATATATAATTGAAAGAATAAGCTTCCCACAGGGGCCATTTCTTTAGAGGCTTCCCTGGAAACACTAAGAATGGTTGCGGAGGTGTCACAGAAAATGTTTGCACAGAACTTGTGATATTGAATACAAGAGAATAGAAAAGAAAAATTATGCGAAAGAAGCAGTAGATGTTTCCTGAAAGTTACACTTGAAATGCGCATGAAAAATGTAATGTGACCAAGAAACATTACTGTGCATCCCAACACTTTTATGTGCTAAGCCATACCAAATCTGCATCAAAGTATAATACCTTAAAGTCGATTCCTTCCTTGGTTTGTAAAACGCAGTCTCTTCCAAGTGCAATGCAGCTGTGTCAATAGTATAATTAATGAATTAGAGCCAAATCTTAGAGGGCTGGAAGTACATTAACGTGGCCAGCGTTTGCTGTCACATGCAAAGCATTGTGGGCGACTGGAATCTGGGTCTTAAAAGCTCTGAAAGGAGCGTGCAAGGAAAAAAATATCTCTTGGCTGAGCCAACAGAACGAACAGTCTATGCGCATGCCGGCAGGCAGAATAGAAGTAAGCTTCCCAATAATGACAGTAGCTGCATTGCACTGTTTGTAGAAAGCTGTCTGTGCTTGTTTGAAGTGTTGCCGCAGTCAGGCAGAATTGGAGGAAATCCCAAAGGACAGTTGCTTCTTCTAAGATAGCTGCAGATACACCTGATGAAGGCTGTGGTTTAACCAAAGCTTGTCTTCAATTTTTTAAAGAATAAATATTTAGAAAAAAAGGGGAGCACCCAGTAACCCAGGGACCTGGGTAGAATAGAGATTAAAGACACAAATGGTCTCTACGGGGCAAGTGTAGCCCTTGACTTCCATGGCAATAGTTTCTTAAAGAACCCTTCATACCTGTAATGCATTTTATTTCGTTTCAACAAATTATTATTTCAAAATCCAGTAATATCCAATATTGAATCAAGGTGCTCCTATCTAGTGACGGCTCAGTGAAAAGTAATAAAGTGGATAAATAGTGGGCTGGTGTTATATGCAATACTATTTACATGTGACTGAAAGGATAGTATGATGTCAATAAAGATATTTGTCTTAATAATATGATGATCCACAATCAAATAAAAAAAGTCCACGTTTTAAAATTGTTGACGTTTTGACCTACTATCCCAAATAAATCATAAAAGGTCATCATCAGGACAGAAGATTAAAGGAGACACCAGAAGAATTATGGCCGTAGTCCTACAATCCTAATAAGTATTCAACTCAATGAGTACATCATTAATTCAGCTAGCACTGAAAGTAATCAGCAGGGAGGTAAGTCTTTGATTGAGATGGGTCAAGGAATGAGGATGAATTAAGTTCTTCAAACGCTCAATAAAAGAAGTGGCATTTATAATTCAAAACAACCTTATACAAGCTGTTAGTGTGATTCCTCATCTGTTTTTTTAGATATATCAGGACATGGAATCTTAGCTGTGTTTCTCCTTAGAAGGGTTTGAGTGACAGCTTTGTGGCTCCTCTTTCACTCTGGCACGTCGGCTTTCTCTAACAAATTACTGAGGGGAACAGCCATTACAACTCGGTTTTTACCACACGTTGCTTTTACATCGCATGCGATGTTACAATGCGTGGTAAAAAACACGCATACCATTACATCGCATGCACTTTTAGAACGCATGCGATGTAATGAGCAATGGATGCGACGGCGGCTATCCATGTCATTGTGAGGAAACTGAGGCTGTTTCCTCACAACGACGTGCACCAAGCAGGAAGGAGGAAGCAGGAACCGGGAGCAGAGACGGTGATGCTGGAGAGGAGAGAGGTAAGGCGGTTTGACCTTGGGGTGGGGGTTACTTTTGTACGGTTTAGGGTAGTGTAAAAGTAGTGTTGTAATCTTTGTGTTGTGTGAGTCTTTTTTATGTTTTAGTGTGTTTTTTTCGGTAATGTAGTGTAATGTTGTAGTGTTTGTTTAGTGTAGTAATTTAGGTTTTAGTGTAGTGTAGTAGTGTTTGTGTATTGATTTAGGTTTTAGGGTAGTGAAGTATTGTTTGTGTAGTGTAGTGTTTTAGTACTTAGGGTAGTGTAGTGTTTTGGGGTTTAGGGTAGTGTAGTGTTTTAGGGTTTAGGGTAGTTTAGTAGTGTTTGTGTAGTGTAGTGTTTTAGGGTTTAGGGTAGTGTAGTGTTTTAGGGTTTAGGGTAGTATAGTAGTGTTTGTGTAGTGTTTTAGGGTAGTGTAGTAGTGTTTGTGTACTGTTTTAGGGTGTAGGGTAGTGTAGTAGTGTTTGTGTAGTTTTAGTGTTTACTGTAGTGTAGTGTGTTAGGGTTTATGGTAGTGTAGGGGTGGGAGTAGTGTGGGTAGTGTTGTAGTGTAGTAGTATTTTAGAGTTTAGAGTAGTGTAGGGATGGGAGTAGTGTGGGTAGTGTTGTAGTGTAGTAGTGTTTTAGGGTTTAGGGTAGTGTAGGAGTGGGAGTAGTGTGGGTAGTGTTGTAGTGTGGCAGTTATTTTGGGTTAGGGGTAGTGTAGGGGTGGGAGTAGTGTGTTGTGTAGGTGTAGGGATAGGGATGTCACTTACCTTGCAAACTTTTACTACGAGTATTGCTTTACCACGCATTCCTTTGCGTTGTAATGGCATGCGTAGTAAAGGCATACTCGTGGCAAAAGTATTCAATGTAATGGCATGCGATGTGAATGACATCGCGTAGTAATATCCACGCTGTAATCAAAGCCGGACTGGACGTTGCGGGCACCGGGCAATCCCCCGGTGCGCCGCAAGGGTGGGGGCCGGTTTTCAGCCCCTGGGGGCCGTTTTTGTTACAGGACCGTTTTTGCAGCAGAGCAAAATCGGCCCTGTAACAAAATTGGCCGAAAACCGTCTGTGGCAAAGAGCTCGGTCGAACCCACAACGGACCCAGGGGGGCAGCCGAGCACTTCGACAGGGCCAGTTTTCGTTCCCAATCCGGCAATGGTTGTAATGGCACGCGTGGTATTACTATGCGATGTATTGACATACATCCAATTACTGATGTCCTTGACGGCATTTTTTCGGATTCCTGATTTATTTAAATATGTGGTCACTCAAACCTTGCTAAGGAGAAACACAGCTTCACTGTCGCTGTAGAAGTATTTCTGTACAGTACGTACACAAGGCAACATCATGGCCCTCACTGTGACATGTTCTGAAGTCAATGCCAGGGGCATGCAGATACATATTATCCTATGTCGTTACCAAAGGGAATATAGGTTTGAATAGGTGTTACTTTGGGTAGTTAATAGGGGTGTGCAAAATTGTGTAATTTTTTCATTCAATTGCATGAGATCCCATAGATATTTCATGAAATTATGTGAAGGATTTTTTTTTTATTGAAAGTTGGTTTGCTGGTATCTCATGTGACTTTTTTCATGCATGTTTGTGTACTAGACTTAATGTGAAGTACAACCAGGTGCACCCTACTACATTGATATTATTTGCAACAATCAGTGACCGACTTTGGTTGGAGTCCTGTCATTGAATGTTACTGGGGAATAGGGAAGATTCCCTTAACATATTCAAGAAAGGTGGGCATTGGGGAGAACGGATCTGAAAAACAGAATGCCAGGTGGTTGAGAGTGAAGAAAACAATGAAAACATGATAAAATTACAATGTGGTCTAGAAAGGATGACTAGAAAAAATTGAGTGAAGGATCTCTCAGTACATTTATGAGGTCAATGCCCTTTCACTTAAAGTAGTGAAGGAACTCGTAGATTCTCTATGTCGGATGACCACCCAGCAGTTTATGGTTTAGTGCTGGATCATATCCAATGGATCTAACAAAAGATGCCCTATGTTGGTCCTGACGTCAAGAGCAATGTCAGATTTTCATAATAACTGAATATCTAAATGAATTCCTTATAGGTTTATATATAAAAATTAACTCAAGTGGCTATCCCATGTGGGCCAACACCGGAGAACACAGGGTGCAGCGAAAACGTCTCTAAGCCAATTATTCGAGATGGTGAGGGCCAACCTTGTTGGGTCTACATAGGGACAAAAGGCCAAATCAATTCCACAGTGTGGAGTAAAAAATATGCATGTAACATCGTGCGAAAAAGACCTCTTAAAAGTACGATTATATGAATCTTTTTTAATCAATAATATGTTCCAATTCAGAAGAAACACGAAGCCAAACGTTTAATAACATTGAAAGTCATGTCATGCGTCACAATGTTTTTTCTCTTTGCTCAACTAATTTTCCTTTCGAGCCAAGGCTGCCAAGTCTGTGAGCCCACAAGTAAAGACAGCTGTGTACTCTCTCTCGTACCAGGCACTGCGTGGCCCCAGTTTTTGGCCTAGTTCTGGCCTACAGGGTTGGTTGTTTTGCCTTCATCATTTAATCGAAAAAATTTATTAAAACGAAATACTATCTACATAGATATGCTTAATATAAAATAATTTTGATTAAATAAGGAAGGCAAAACAATCCAAACTGTCTGTAGCCAGGGTCTAATATATATGAGGGCCTCTAGTGCCGTCACCTGTCATTCACATTTTGCACACTGCAGCATACATTGCGTGGCAACAAGTCAGCTCACTTTAGCCATTGGCACATTTGCACTGTGAATAATAGCATTTTTTTCTGATCATAGTGACTGGGCTAGTGGGTGAACACTTTATTTTGACAGTGCATTTTAATCCTTATATATTTGTTTTTATTTTTGTAGTCAAACTTGTGTGTTTAAACTATGCCATTAGGTTACAGTAATTCAAAGCCAGCAGTCACTTTTTCTTGCACCAAAAAGAATCACATTTTCCTGGTCTGTGCATTAAAACTAAGAATTGGTTCTATACCTGTCCCAAGAACACCTGCCTACTAGCAAGCAACTGTTCTGTTCTAATACAATTATATGCAGTGCTGTATTTTTTTGTTTAAAATGTTTAACTCAAGTACTTACCACCACGTTTAGGCACCATAATGCCTTAAATACTCCAGAAGTTGCAGTGGTAATTATTTCTAAACCTGATTACTCATTCAGACCAGATTAAATCACTCTATGCTAAGCAATCACATTTACTCGAATTTAAATAGAACAATGGGAAGAAAATGCAGTACAATCTAGGGCTTTGCAAAGATGTTTTCCTTGTGAAGTTCAGAATAAACCTTTGCAACTGAACAAGATTGCAAGGCTTTACTCGTTCCCCGCATTTGTATGAAACTTGTAAAAGCAGAACATCTCATAAAACCTAACCTTACAGAATCTATATTTGCCGTTGTGTACACAAAACCCCTTAGTAAAATTGCAGAGCAAAAGTCTGAATATATTTTCTTGGCAGGGTATGAAAGAGTGAAGATTATCTTTCTATGCGTTGAAAATTATCTTGCAATTGAGCAGAAAAAAACAAACGTATACTGGGAAACCTCACAAACGTCAGATCTGCAAAACTTTGCTTTCTTAAAAAGGAGATTGCACACATATTGACCAAACACACTTTGAGGCTAAGCGTCGTAGTATCTGACTCCCTACAAGAGCGCTCTTCACTTAAGACTTCCAATCACTAACGAGTCAAACATCTCATAGCACCAAAAGGCCATTAATAGAGCAGGACAAAGAAATATAACAAACATTGGCAATGCCAATAGGTCTGGCTTAAAAAGAATGTTGTACGGCAATGTGATGCATTACAAGTAAATAGCATGGGAATGGATCCGCTTCAAGCACTGCCTCTTCGGACTTGGGTGATGAAGTTGTTGTTCCAGTGGAGGATGCACCTGTGGAGAGGAGTCCCTCTTGCTCTGTTCCTTTGGGGTTGCTCTCCATTCCTGTTCTTTGATTGGGGCATTGAGTGATGGGACTGATGTGCATATGATTGTGGAGGAGAGACCTGCTGTCTAATAGTTCACCGTAGACATGTTACTTACCAATCTTGCAGGGTTTTTTGGCGAGGTGAGTTTCTGTGCTGATGGGATTGTACGGCTTCAACTGTGCACCTGCTGTGCCTTCGCTGTCCAATATCGTGCACTTTAATTCTGATGGATGTACCCTGTTGCTTAGTTTGCTGGCTGTTAATTGCATACCTTTTAATGAAAATAGTTACCAAAAAGAAATAGCTTGGGAATGGATATGTATTTGTGTGGAAGCAAAGAACTGTAGAATAATATTGCTGAAGGTTAAAAGGTGGGATGACAGTTGCACTGTCAAGCCAGACCTAAAAATCCATTTAAGTTAGTGACTGCCTCCTCCTATCTGTGCCGCTACCCAAGAAAAACACTGTGAATTATCTAGCTATCTAAGATATTTTAATAGCATGTGCCTGCCCTTGAAAGCTCACCTCAAGCAGCTTTATAAATATTCAAAATAATAACAGATGTGTGGAAAGCAAGCACTTTGGGGGGTGGGGGGGGGGGGGGGAAGCACACAACTTCTGCCCAATCAAAAATGTACTCCTGGCTCCCAACATTTGGGTGGAGCCAAAGACTCTCCCCTGGTGTTCTCACATAATTGTCCAGTACCAGCTGTGCTGTCAAACTGGACCACATTAAAAACAATGTAGCATAACTTAGCATGACATGGCACAAAACAACAGTATGTAACAGACAGTGAAGAGTTGTGGCACAGTAGTACATAAGTGCCTGAGGTGCATTTGTACAGACCCTTCTGTATTACTGGTCCTGCTGTATGATTCTACAGGAGTATCCCCGCGTTTGAATGTGGCCTGGCTCCGTGCTAATGAGTGAATACCTTTGCCACCATGCTCATGCCATATCACTGACATGGGCACAGGGGCAAACAGTAACCAGTAATATTCTGAAAGCAGGTGCAGTCACTCACTACTTCCACCTGAGGTGGGGGGTATCCTTACTACCCTTTGAAATGAAGCCAGACCTACAGCATTGAAAGGTTGATGAGCACTTTTTCTTGTAACACATAGCATGGTCCGGGTATGTGCCAGACACACTTGAGGGAGGAGCACCGGGCACAGACAGGGGCTGTGGGCTGTATCAATACAATATGGCCCTTCAGCCTTTTCTATATCAATATCTATTTTTCAACCTGTTCAAGGTTTTGGAAACGTAAAATTCTTGGTCATGATGAAAAAAACATATTTTTAGTTGTCCTTGTTTATTTCAACTTTGCAAAGCCCTGCATGTCTCAGGGCATAATGAAGAGATCATGTCCTCTGTGGCATGGTTGGACTTCACATTATCTATCGTTTTTCTCAATAAAACTTGCTCAGTATGGCCTGTGTTACTAAATCTGTGTTTGTTTGTTCCTTTGAAGATATTTGTATAAGAGCCCAAGGAAGGCTGTCGCTGACTACTTCTAATTAGACATTTCATGCAAGTCATGAGATCTGTTCATTATATGTCGGAAAGCCACATGAAGCGTGCGTATCATTACATCTAGGGCCTACTGTGAGCCTAAAGCCCCCGTCAACAAATGTGCAAAAACAAATTAAGGCCTTACATGGCTTAACACATTTTAGTTTTGACTAAACCAAAAGTTATTATTTGCATGTGATGTTTTTTTCAGTTGCAGTTTTGAGCCACACAATTATCAGTAGTCATTCTGATTTCCAAATATTGCATTGTGATATATTTGTTCAGATTCTGCATTCATTATGTTTCTGAGAATTATTCAAATAATTTAGCATCATCTGAACATTTCATAATTTGCATCTCATATTTTATCATGGGCCTACAGGCATGTTTTGGACATATTTCGGCAGATTGAAGTTGTAATTTTTAATTAATGTTTTCTCTAGAAAAGTTGTGTTAGGAAAGTTGTACATAGTTTTATTGCACACTAGCATATGGCGGGACGGTAATTCCAAAAAGAAATTAATATGTCCAGTGGAAAGCAGGGCCAGCTTTAGCACTGTTGCGCCTGGTTCTAAAATCTTTTTTGCCACCCCATCATTACCTCCCACTCGGACTCCTTCACTACCACCCGGCAAAAGAACCTCTCATCTCTCCATAGCCCCTCTGTCACATACATTTAATTTGTTTTAAAGCGCTTGCAAAGGATGGTTTTTACTAATCCACTCAACTATTCACATAAAATACAGATCTGTTCTTTGCAGTAGGTATATTAACCCTCTGTGTTACTTCATGGCCAGTCAAAACTTTCACTAGACAAAACTCAGATCTCTCTCTCTCTCTCTCTCTAGGAGGTATATTATGCAGAAGAGTTATCAACATTTTTATTGCTGCCTGAAAGCTGGAGCACAAGGATCTCTGCCGCAGGTGCTTTTAAATCATAAGTTACAGCTAAACACAGCAGCCCCCCCCCCCTCTCCCCCTGAGGTCAGTTCCCCCCTTAAGATCAGCACCCAGTGCAGCTGCAACGGTCGCACCACCCTTAGGCCAGCCCTGCAATGCAGCAGAGCATAGCATCTTGGACAGGCGCAGTAGCTGACTGATGGGTTGTTTAAAGGTGACTCTTTTAGCTTCTGACCCAGTTGGCAGGGTTTAAATGCCTGTCTGTCTGTCTGTTACAACTGAGAATGTTTCATCTGATGATTAGAACCTGCTGGTCCCTTTGTTGTCTTTTTGATGGGAAGTCAGTGTACCTTGAGCTGAAACATACAGATTAATATACGAACAATGATTTACGGACATTGCAACTTAAAGAAGTTCGGGGAACTAAGGGCCAGATGTACAATGAATGGAGTCGGTAAAAGTAATCGCATTTGAGCACCGACTTTTTCCGAATCCGTTTTGTTTTTTGCCAACCGGCCAATCTATTAATAAGTTGGTTTGCAAAAACCTGATTCTTAGTGGGTCGCAATTCTACTGACCTCCTGAATATTAATATGGTAGGTGAATCTCTGTCCTCATAGGGATGGTGGTGTGCTGAGGTCGGCAGACCACCATGTCTGTGACAGCTTTTAAATAAAGTGATCAAATCTCTGGGAAACCAGTCCGCTCTACAAAATTACCACATCCTGGACTGTTGGCCCTTCAAACTTGCGTTGTCATCTGCAGACATTCTGTTTTTTTGCAGGTGTTTTCTAGCACAAACCTGACTCAAAGGCATTAAAGCGCTCTACAACAGTAATAAACGACTTTACTTATTTTTTTCTGTTTTTAGGCACAAGCAGATTACATTATTTGCTCAGAATCAAGGGGAGTGAAGCCAAGCCTGGGGTTCAAACCTGGTTCCCAATGCTCCACAGTCAGCAGCAGCTTTAGCCAGCAGGCCACATGGGCTCCAGATTAAAGGTTCATGAGTGCTTTGGAGACAGCATACTGAACTTTGAAAGTCACTGTATTGTGAACTTGCAAACACTCATACCCTCAATAGCAAAGGTCTCAGGGACTGACAGTCATATGCTTGCTACCCCTACATCCCAATACTGAAAATGAATGCTATGTACATGCATGCTTGTATGTCCAGTCTGACTGAATTAATTTGCCCCAATTTCTGTAATGGAATAAGCATTTTCTGTAGCAGCCTCACCAACTAGCGCTAGGATTGCACGTGAAAGGACACAAACACCTCAAGTGTTTGAGGATCAAGATAACTGAACTGGTTGATCTGTCTGAGCATTTGCTTTTCCGCTACTCCATTTGAACTGCCTGGCGTGGAAAATACGCTTCTTTCGGATCCCTTTGGATAAGGACGTGTTGGATGGAGACCCGTTAGAGAGTAGAGTGTTGGCATAAGGTTATATAAACAGGAAGAATTAGCTAGGTCGAATTCAGATGTTATGTGTTTTGCATTTGCATGGTCCTAACCAGCATTGAAACGACATTGTCGAGAGTCCTTTATAAAATAAAAGCAATCCAGTATTTGGAAAGCTCGAACAGTTACCCGAAGGCATCCCGGCGCTGTGGGCCATCGGGAAGATTAAGAAAGCGATTGCCCAGAGTCACAAGGTGCTGGGCTGACCTGCCGCCGGCGATAGGGTTCGAACCATGAGCCCCTGGTTCCAGAGTCAGTCACACTGGCCGCGGCACCACACCTCTTCACTGGGTGAGAGGAAGTGTTTGGAGACTCACCATACTAGGACAGTAGCTTAACTCTCCTGTCAAGTTTATTAATGGAATGTTCCAGAGGAACCAGGGCACCAAACTCACCAGTGGTTACTCTTGGCACAATAGTTAATGGGAACTTATCCCCAGATTGACGACGTGAATCAAACATGCTGGTTCCAGCACAGAAACCACAGCAAGGCAGCCTACATGTGGCAACCTAACTGTCAAATGGTTAACTATTGACAATTATACAACAGGCAGCTGTTCATTACCAAAACATTGTGTTTTGATTGGTTGCTAGCCTGTCGATATCTATCCTGGAGATTAATAGCAGCTACCTGCGACAAGCCTCTTTACAGTTTCACATATCTCACACTATACCTCCTTCCCAAAAAAAGCTGCCAGTGACATCACAGAGTTCTAAGACTAAAATGTTCAACTAACTCCCAGAATTTGTCGGTAGAGATATGCCACTGCAGAAGGTATTCTCAGAATCATTCGCTTTCATGTGCAGAAGACTGAAAATGTACATGAAAATGTTTCTTATCTCAGCTGCTTCAAGTTTCTATGTTTGCATTACATATTTTTTTTTTCTAGCCTATGAAAATTGTGCAGACTGTGACAGCTTTCACTGTGTTTTAAAATGATACCCTTAATTTCTTGTCTGATTTGCAAAGTTTATTTTAAGTTTAATTACTTAACCATAAATGAGGATATTCATAAATATTGCAGAGAAACATTTTATAGACAATAATATGTATTTTCAAATGTACTTCACCATTTTCAAATATTTAACTCACAATAGAAATTATTTTGAAGCCAGTGCACATTTATGTAGTTAGATGGAACTACTAACAAAAGGAATAGAGAAAAACAAAAAAGAAAAAGAAATGTCCAAGCAGCAATTCATTAGAAGGGTTTGACTACCTACTTGCCCACAGACCAATGTGTTTTAAATAGTTCCTTGCGCCTTTAAACAGGTCCCCTCCCATACATTTTAATGAAGGTTAAAAAAAACCTTTGATGTTTACAAAAATGTTACTATTTTAAAATTGAGGAGCTACATAGTGGCAGAGAGGATGGGTAACATGAAGAAAATAGATGTTGGACTTAGGTATGGAATATCAGACTGCTGCTCGTTTTGGAAGTACATTTCATTCATTTACTTTTTTCCTGAAATGGATGAGAAAGGTGTTTGAGAATGTATAGAAAAATTGTCCTCGCTTTAGCTGCATACAGCACTAACCTTAATTTCTATGGAAAAGTGAACCCCCTTAATTTTCTTCTTTACTACAATCACCTCCATTGAAATTGTTTAAATTCTACAGCTCCTGTATCAGCAACATGGCGTTTTGAAGTGCCACACATAAATATAGAATGTTAGAGCTCTAGTTTTTCATTAGAACTCTCTGGTGACGTTGCATTATCCCAATTAAGCATGAGCGAATTTTGCGGATCTCGCGTTCGCGAATTTTGCGGATTTGCGGATTCGCAATCCGCAAAATCCGCGAATTCCCGCGAATTTGCGGATTTTTTTTTTTTTGTGTTCGCCCGTGTTTCTGCCAGTTCGCGAGGGTTTTGTACACTTTCGCAAATTGCGAACTTACCTGTCGGGTCGCAAGTTTCGCGAACTTGTTGTTTCTACGTGTCCAGCCTGTTTGGGACACTCTTCTTCATCACTGCCACTCTCTGTCACCACTGCCACTCTCTGACTACTCATGCCACCCTCTGGCCCACCCATGCCACCCTCTGTTTCATCACCACACCCTCTGGTTGTCCAGTGTACATTATTTTCGGCAAAGCAAAGCACACCTTCCCTGCCTCAAGTGACCTGAATTAATTTGGGGCTGATTAATGTGTCACAGAATATTTTTTTAGCTGGCACCTGCTTCCTTAGTGCGCCCTGATTAGTGATCTTTTGCACTTGCTAAGTGCTTTCATTGTTGCAAAATTAGTTACAACACCTGCCCTGCCCCAACTGACAATAATGAATTAGGGGCTGATTAATGGATTTTAACTTCCAGCCTGGCTCCTGCTTGTCTCCCTTAGCTGTAATTCAGGACCTTTGTGGCATATGTGTAACTATTCTGAGGTTCAGAGCAGGGTCACATAATAGTTTCAACTGGCAACTGAACTC
This sequence comes from Lissotriton vulgaris, assembly GCF_964263255.1. NCBI lineage: Eukaryota > Metazoa > Chordata > Amphibia > Caudata > Salamandridae > Lissotriton > Lissotriton vulgaris. The sequence continues at coordinate 826,001,232 of NC_141689.1, forward strand.
TGGAGGGGCCCCTCAGGAAGCACTACAGGAAATGGCTACTAATGATGAGCCTGAACTTTTGAACCTGGTAAGTAGTTACTTTCAGTTTTGCTAGGATCGTATTTCTGCAATTTTACACTTATTCGCGGGGCGCGAACTCACGCGAACTCACGCGAACAGTGCGAGCAGTGCGAGCAAAATCCGCTGCTCGCGGATTTGCGGATTTTGCGGGAGATTCGCAAATCTCGCGGATTGCGGATTTCCCGAAAATCCGCAAAATCCGCGAGCGGAACGGATTTTCCGCCCACCCCTAATCCCAATGGGGAATCAACTGACAGGCTGTTGCTGTTGAAAGTGCACGTTTTAGTCATGTCAGACATTTGCTTAACATGGAAGAAGAGGTACTGTAAGTTTATAGAAAATGAGTCCTAATTTTACAACAGTAACACCTTTCCTAATTTCAATGAGAACAATCATGAAAGGAAACCGTTTTCTCTCAAAAATGGTTCATCAGGTAGCGGCATGGGATGGTGAGCCAGCATGGTGGACGCTAGCTGAGTGCAGTCAGGCCTCATCATCCGCCATCATCCTGCCCACACACTCACTGATAACTTACTGCTGTGGTCCTGAGGCACTCTGTGACTGGCGAGGCCCAATCATTGCTAGGGGGCGGCTGTGTAGAGGTCGGGCGTGGGTGGGTACCCCAGAGTGGAAACTCTGCTACCTGGGCCTACACGGTGGTCGTTGGAGATCCGTGGAGTGGGCCCGAGCGGAGACTGCTGTTCTGGGCAGGGTCACGCCTGGAGGCAATCTGCGGTACAAAAGGGGGTGGTGATGGACGGAGCATCTGAATCAATCAAACACTCACACCCAGTCAAAAGATCTGGGTTTAATCCATCACCGTTCTTTAGCCCACTCTGCCACCCCAGTTCAGACATGGCTATATTCAAATCAGTCTGACCCTGTGCCTCATGGGAACAGTCCAGCCCGAACTGCCAAGCCATGTCTTCCCTGGACCGGAAACAAGCTTCCGAGGACCGGTTTCTGGCATTCCAGCCGTCTTCAGCTCAGCTTGCTTGAATCCAGTGGCAAAGTGAGCAAGGGGCTCACGTCTGAGCAATCTGCAGCAGGGCTGGATGTAGGGCCTACCCAGCCCCTGGTAGTGCCATGGTGCAGGCCGCCAGCTCATGTGGGGCTGTGGCTGCTGGGCTGTGGCAGAAGCTAGATGCAGCCCTGAGGTGACCAGGCTGAGGGACCAAGTTGCTGACTAGCCATTATGGTGAGTGGGGGTGTGAGGCTGGACTGTGAGCTGCCCTTGTTCCGGCGGTTGGCATGGGGGCTGTTGTTGATTTAGCTGCTAGTTGGCCCCCGGCGTCTGTAGTGTTTGCGGCCGGTGCTGGGACCGTTCCACCACCCAAGTTGCCCCGATCGAGTCCTGGGGTGGTGCTATGGACTGAGTACCCTTCCCTTGTTGCTACTGGTCTGATGTGTAGCTGGTTGGTGGTACGTCACGTGAGATCCCATCAGGGAGTCTGCATTGTGGCTGGTCCTGGGTTGCAGAAGCGACTGGGCTAGGTACCGGTGCAGCTTTTGACCATGGACTGACCGAGTCCATGAGGTCAAGCCGGTAGCGCATAGACTCTGAATCGGTGTTGCCGAGGGGAGACAGCTGCCCAGCAGTGCTTAGTGGAGAATGCTGCCAGGACCATCTGGGAGGAAATTTGTGTGCAGCTGGTGTGCCGTGCCATGCCAACATGACTACGGGCAAATCATCTGCCCAGTTGACTAAGCAGAGTACGATGGACCATTGCCCGAGCGCACTAGCGCCACAGAGGGGGCCACGACTGCTGCAAAGGTCCCGAACAATCTCCCCGGAGTTCGGTCTCCTCGGTTATGTCAGGGACACTCCGCTGAAACAACGCAAACTACATGCTCTTCTTTTACTATATGCAAGACGGCAGGTGGCTATTCGATGGGGAAGGAAAAGGGTTCCTAGATTTAAAGATTGGCTATCTGATGTGACATATGGCCACACGGAACTTGGCATATACTGGGAGCTGATGCGTCCGTCTTCCAGACCGCGTGATATATGGGAGCCATTCTTGTGCTGGACGCTCGCCAGTGCTGATGCCTCTGAACCTGAACTTGACGCGAATACCTAATTGTTGTGTGTCTACTTGTATTAGATTGATATGCATTGTTTCTCTACACCCTCTATGGTGCATGACTTTGCATTATTAGCTATAGCTGTACTGTGATTATTACTTGCCTCGGATGTTTTCATGTGAACTGCCTCATTTCTTGAAAGTAATGGGATACGCTACAGAATGTGCTATGTATAACAACACTGCCGCCTGAACTTCACACACTGCATACTTTATTTATAAAGTTTTATATATCGCAAACAAGATCCCGAAGGATATCAGAGCGCTTTACAATAAGTTGGTGGAGAGGACAAAATGAAATATACACAGCAATTGTGAGAAAAAAAACCCCACAATGATAAACAGTAAACAATGATACACATAGAGGGTCCAACATTAAGCAGACAATATGGACCGTAACTGTTAGTTGTGCTATGGAGCTAGGAACCAAGAGATAGCCACCCTATGAGTATCACAACCCCTTATGGTAGGTATTTGCTCATTAAGAATCTCTTGGCTTCCAGTTTGAAAGCCGTCGTCGAGGCGAGTCTGCGTACATCCGGAGGAAGAGAGTTCCATATTTTAGGGGCAGCACCAGAGAAGGCTCGGTGACAAGTTCTCTTTTTGCTAAGGATGATAGGTTTCAGGAGGAGAGTAGAGGCACTTCTGGAAGCCCTCTCCCCACAGGATAATTCATGTTTTTGCGCTAGATAAGTGGGAGTATTGAACAGCAGGGCTGTGTGCATCAGGGTCGCAATCTTTAGCTGGATTTGTGCTTCAAAGGGTAGCCAGTTGAGAGATTTCAGGACTGGGGAGATGTGCTCATTTCATTTGGAACCTGTAATCAATCTTGCTGCAGAGTTCAGTGAGGCCCTAAATAGAGCCAAGGTGTATTTAGGAAGGCCACAGAGAGTTGTACTGCCATAGTCTAACCTTGATAAGACAAGTGCTTGTACCACCTGCTTGAAATCCTTTTGAGGCAAGAAGGGTTTGATCATTCTGAGTGTCCTCATCAGGTGGTTTGCTCCCTTACAAACATTGCTGATATGAGCCTTCTTACTCAGGTGCTTGTCCACTGTGACTCCAAGCGATTTGGCTGAATCTATGATGATCGCAGTGCAGTTGAGAGTTGTGAGGTGAGGTAACCAGAGATCGATCTTGGGGGTGTGGTTCAGCGGGGAGATCAGCAAGAATTCCGTTTTAGAAGCGTTGAGCAGGAGATGATTCTCTGTTAACCAATTTTGGGTTGAAGTGAGGATATAATTTAGTGTTGTCTGCATACATGTGGAAGAGAATATTCATAGAGTTAGGTAGGTTAGTAGGAGGTTCCAAGAAAAGATTGAAGAGGATAGGAGAGAGAGCAGATCCTTGGGAACTCCAATGAGTACTGGGGAGGGCTGAGAGAGAGAGAGTGATTTGACTTGAATCTATGAGATCTGTGGAGAAGGAAGGATGAGAACCAGAGTAGCACCAGATCGGAGAAACCCATTCTGTTTTGTAGGATGGATAGGAGAATTTCATGCGAGACCGTATCGAAAGCAGATGAGAGGTCAAGGAGGCTCAAGAGGCAGGATTCGTTTATGTCAAGCATTTTCAGGATGTCATCAAAAATGTGTATGAGAGCCGATTCAGTGCTGTGACCCCTCCTGAAACCAGATTGATGATGGTCTAAGAGTTGGTAATTCTCAATGTGAGCACAGAGCTGGGATTGGACAAATTTTTCGAGAAGTTTTGCTAGGGTGGAGATGTTGGAGATGGGATGGAAGTTATTGAGATCCGATTTGTCGGCATTGAGTTTTTTTTAGAATATGTGAAACCTGAGCTCTTTTAGGCAATCAGGGATCAAGCCTTGAGATAAGGAGGCATTTACAATCTTGGTACAGGTGGGGATGAGAGAGCTCTTGATCTCTTTGAAGATGGCCGGAGGCAGTGGGTCACCGTAGTGGTTAGAAGGGTTGATAGTCTTGAGAATATTTTCAATGTCTTTTTCCCTAAAAGAGGAGAAGGAGTCCCATGAAGCATTGTTCTTAGCACCAGCGACAGTCTGGGTACACTTTTGAGGCAGGTCGGGGAGCGAGGCAGTTCAGGAAGGGGGAAAAAGGGCCTTCTTAGAGGCGAGGTCAGTGGAGATGAGTCCAGATTTCTCCATGAAGAAAGTGGCAAATTCATCGCAGGAGGGAGGATTACCATTCGAATCAGATAGGATTGGCGTGGAAACAGATTGCTGTTTGACCAGTTCGAAGAGTTTCTTGGGGCGATTTAATGCTTGATCTAGTTGTAATCTGAAGTAGTCAACCTTAGCTTTCTGATAAAATGTGTGAAGTTTACATATTGGTGGTTCTTATTAGAGATGCTGAGACAAAGATATTTGCAGGAGGAGGGGGAGAGGACTGCACCTGAGAGAGCGAGAGAGTATTCCTATAAATATAAACAAGACCACCACCCATTTTCAGATTTCTCTCGAGCCTGACTATATCGTGAATGGGAGGAACTAGGAGGTCTAAATTAGGAGTTGAGGCAGGATTTAGCCAAGTTTCAGTGAGGAAGATGATATCTAAATTTTTATGTTGGATGAGGTCAAAGATATCAGTGGCGTGTTTACTGGCTGATCTGCAATTTAGTAATACACACTTGATGGGAGGCGGATTTGAGGGGGATGATGTCTGAGTGATGTTCACCCTAGTGAGGTTGTCAGGAATGCTGCATCTCAGACTGCATGAAGGGTCTCTGTTTGGGTTGGGAAGGATGGAGTGTATTTGCCTCGGAGGGGTCAGGATAGCTTTGGACCAAGGGGAGCAGGAAGAGAGATGGTCTTGAGGATCAGGAGCTGCAAGGTCGGGCTTAAGGTATCTGGGGCAAGGTAGCACGTTTGGAGAGAGAATAGGTTTTGCTATGGTGGGGGCTAAAAACTGCCCTTAGTGGTTGCTAAGTCCTGTAGAGACTCTGGGCCAATTATTACTGCTGATTATGGTGAGAAGATCTTTGGAGAGGGTCTTCACATCATGTAGCTCAGTCGATAGATTTAACAATTGTAGAGAAATCTCACCATGGCGTGCCACCAAAAATGAGTAATGGTCAGAGGAGGAGGGGGTGCAGGAGAGACTGAAGGTGATAGCTGGTCAGGGAGAAGAACTGTGGGGTCCACTATGGTGAGGGGAGGCTCAAAGTTGGGTGGTTGGACGGAGAGCACTAGCAGACAATTCAAAAGTGAGGAATGAACCATCGCAGATGGGGTTGATTTTTTCTTTACGATGTGCAATTCTAATGTACTGTAACCTGGAGATTGATATGTGACTGTATTCACATGCTGGCTGGCTTTTCTTCTTTTCTGTTGGAACTTATGTTCCTATTGTTTGTAATGGATATTGGTATAAAACTTAATAAAAACTATTTTTAAAAAAAGGTCCCGAACAATGCTGCACTGTTGGCAGCCATCATGCAATCGTGCAACATGCCGAATGAGAAGTTTGGCCCGGTAGGATCTGAGGTCACACTGTTGAGGCAAGACCTCCAGATTGCAGTTGATAGCATAACAGAAGCAGAGACCAGTGTGTTGACAGTCAAGGACACTGTGACATCACTTCAACAGAAAGTTAACAACCTTACTGTAGTTACTTGAAAATTGGCGGCACGGATGGAAGATGCAGAGGGCCGCACACGTCACAACAATCTGTGTTTTGTCAGTGTCCCGGAGGGGTGCGAGGGTGCTTCAATGGAGGGATTTTTGTCACAGGGGCTGCGGTCCATCATGCCTGAGGGTTCCCTGTCCACATTTCGTTATTGAGAGGGCGCTACCGAGGAAGCCCCCTCCGGGTGCACTGGCCCGGCCGGAGATTGCCAAGTTGTTGAACTACTTGGATATTTGCCCGGAGTCAGGTTGAACATATGCATGATTCACACACAATCATGATTTTCCCGAATTACACAAGGATCATTCAACATCAGTTCTTTGTGGTGGCGTAGTGCAGATTATCAAAGTTGAATGTTCAATATATGCTGTTATATCTGCCACATATGAGGGATTGCCTACAAGTCACACTCTTTGTTCTTCAAACACCTGAAGCAGTCTTCGCATGGACAGATGAGACGATACTCCTGCGACCGCATACGCCGCCACCTCTGTAGTCTGTCTCCTCCCAGGGTGACCGACAGATCGTGCAAAGAAATCCACATCAAAATGTCGTCACTGATCCTGCTCCAATTGGCGATCCTAGAATCAAGAAGAAGATCCTTGGGTCATGGATGATAGGCTGCTATTGTTGAGGTCCGGCTTCGGCCTGTGTCCTTGTTGTTCAGGCAGGGGAATCAGACTTTGTGGGTTTTTTTCAGGTCTGACTGCTTCCCTTTAAGTGAGTTCCTGTGGCTTCCAAGGACATATGTTTTGGTTTCCATTGGCTTGGGGTCCCGCACGGCTGCAACAGATACTTGTGGCTTTTTGAGGTATTGGGGTGGGGTGGTTTGCTGATATCCGGGTTTTGTTTTTGTGTTTCAAGTTGGCACAGACACAGGCATACCATGAACCTCAGACACTCTGATTTTGTATGGTTCCTCCCTAAATATAGATGGCCACACACAACCTTGATTGCCATATTGGGAAAGTTCATATTATGACGTGAAATGTCAGGGGCATGCTTGATAAGGTTAAACATGGGGCAATCATAGGCAAGCTAAAATGCTCGAGACAGACATATTGCTGCAACAAAAGACTCATTTTGGGTTTGATCCGATATTCTACTCAGGGTTTGTCAGGGGCTTGCCAGGTAGGGCAAATCTTATTCCAGCTGCGGCCCGTGCAGGTAAGAGAGGCGAGGCAGGCTTGGGGGGATTTCGACAGACGATTAAAAGGGAAAATTAAATAAATAATACATTTTCCCTCGTCATCGTCCCTTGAAATCCCCCCCTCCCCCCCCCAGGCGGCCCTATCACTTTTACCTGCACGGGCTGCGGTTGTCAAATTCACGGTAGGGTTCCCTATAGGCCCACCAGAGTGTGGTCTGATTTGGGTGGAAGGTACTCCTTAGTGACAGGGACACTTTATGGGGAATTACTTACTTTGGGTAGCATCTATGCCTCCCCTCCTTCAGGCTAGGCATTTGTAGATAGAATTTTGCGCCTCTGGGGTGAGTCACCAGATGAATTATTTGTGGTGGAAGGGGATTGGAAAGATGTGTTCGCACCAGAGGAGGATAGATGGTGCACAACTGGGCATGCTCTGGGCCCTGGTAAATCTAAGCTGCACCATTTGACATCCTCTCTCGGATAGACGGATGCATGGTGGAAAAATCACCAAGCAGAGGAACTTAATATCTTTTTCTCAGCCGTACATGGATCCTTCTCCAGGCTGAACATTTTCTTCCCAACCCATGTGTTCACAGGGTCTCGGTGGTTGCAATCTTGCCACGAGGATTGTCAGACCATTCTTTTGTGGCCCTTACTTTGCATATTGGTCCTCACAGGTCCCCATTTCAGTGGTGTATGTGGCCGTGATACCTGCATAACCCGTTGTATAGATCTCTGCTCCACCGGTCGGTAGCTGAATATCTATCTCTCAATGTGGACAAAGCTTCCTCCGGTGTGGTCCAATAGGATGCTCTCAAACCCACACTGCAGTGAGTGGACATTCATTTTTGTGCATGGGAAGAGCCGTCCTTTTACAGACCAATTTCGCTTCTACACATAGAGGTGAAGCTGCTTGCTAAAGTACTGGCCAACAGACTTCTCCAACATTTTTCCGATCTAGTTCACCCAGATAGGGCTGACTTCATGCCACAACGGTCTACCCACCATAATATTCGACGGGTCCACAATGCCCTGGCAATGGCGACAAGCCTGGAAAGACCAGCAGCCATCCTACTGGCTGACATCAATAAAGCCTTTGATTCGATAAGTTGGGAGTGTCTGTTCATTTGCCCTGAGCCTGGACCCACATTTCCTCTCGTATGTTTGCCTATTATACACTGATTTGTCTGCATCCATTTGGGTGGTGAGTTATTTCCGACCCCTTCTATATATACGGCGGCACTATTAGGGGTGTCTGTTGTCCCGTCTGTTGTTCTCGTTCGCAGTGTAGCCGCTAGCCGCATGGGTGAGGTGAGGTGAGACCCCCTGGTGTGTGGTTTCGATTGGTCTGGTCAGATATCCATTAGGATAGCACTATGTGCAGCCGACACCCTCTTTTTTCTTACTGACCTGGACTTTTCTGGCCCACGGATACTACAGATCATGCAAGTTTTCAGCGAGACCTCGGGCTCTACATTACTCTGATAAAGTCAATCCTGTTTCCGGTATATGGTGACAAGGGAAAGATGGCATGGGCCGCAGACTTGGCACATGTAGTTGATTGTTTTCATTACTTAGAAGTTTATATTTCCCCTGATACAGCAGTGTCATTGTCCCATAATATTGGCCCTCTGTTGTGCCGGGTTCGGGTTGAAGTGCAGGCGTGGGCCCCGGTGCCCCTGTCATTGCCGGGACAGTCGGCCATTTTTAAGATGGTGTCTCTGCCTCAGGTACTGTACCGGCTCCAAAATTACCCCTACGTTGTGCCAAGACTGTGGTTTTGACAAAAGAATGCTGTCCTGAACCGTTTCTTATGGGGAGGAGGAGTGATCTGAGTAGCTCTCCGAACTTGAATTCAGCCCACCTTCTATGGGGAGATCTCCGCTGCTGACATACAATCGTATTATGCTGCCTCTCAACATTAATAATTGGTGTTACAGCAACTAGGATGACCCAGCTTACGTTGTGGAGAGATAGGCAATGGGCAACCGTCCGGTTCTTGAATTCCTTTCTGGCTACAGGGGGGCAGAACATCTTCCTCAGGCGACCCGGGCAGCCATTCGAATATGGCGACAGACTCTTCAGTGGCTGGGCTGGTGGGGGAGACTGAACGAGGAGACCCAATTGTGGCACGTGATTTTCCTACAACAGGTATCAACACTGCCAGGGTTCTGGGACAGGGACCTCTTCGGCCTTTCCACATTGGAGTAAGTCATGAAGGGAACAGTACAGAAATCCTTCCAACAATTACAGGACGACTACCAACTCTACCGCTGTGAATTTTACAAATACCTAAAATTCAGACGGGGCGTGGCCAGCTGCCGGAAATGGCGGCCATGCATTGAGTGAGCTCTGGAGCCTGAGCTCAATAATCTTGATCTCTACTATACCCTGACTGGTATTTGCGGTGCCAAACCGGCCACGGGTACTGTGCAATAGTTGAGCAGTGAGCCGATACCAGAAGTGACAGTAATCCTGGCTCTCAGAGGCTACGGGACCGGGAGAAGGCGGCTGCAGGAGGGAGGACAAAGCTGGTGGTGCAGTTCAGCGTCGGCGCCGATGAAGTTCCCCCTCTGACTGTGCTGCGACTGAGACATGCTTGGACGGAGCTGTAGCATGCCTTGCGGGAGAGCGAATACCCTGATTATCAAGGGCCCAACCTCCGGCCCTGGGTCGAGACGAGCCGCAAGTGATCTTGCCCCTGCCCGGCGCTGCTTAATAGAGCGCAGTGCAGGCCTGGACTGGGCCTGCACGGTGCGGTCGCATTGCGGGGGCCCCCTTTGGATTTTGCATCTCGCTCCTGCTTGGGGCTGGAGGCGGCGTGTTACTTCCCCTCCCTCTTGCCCTGTGGGTGATTGCGGGAGCGGGGCTCAACTTTAAGGAGAAAGGAGACCAGTGGGGTCCACCACTAGCGGGGCCCCCCCCCGGACGCTCCAGGTTGCCAGAGGGCGAGGCCCCCCTACACAGAACACTAATGAGCCGGCAGGATGGTAGTGTTTGGCCCTCTCCCCCACTCCTCCCCTTTCTTTTTGCCTCTGTTCCCTGCGAGGCAGTGGGGGTTGATGCCGGAACTTTGCACTCTATGGCCTGACCTCAAGGACTGGCTGCTGTGAGTAGGGAATGGGGGGCTTAAGTCTGCCCTCCTGTAAGATGATCTACCACTGTGGGGATCCCTCATGAACATGAAGATACTGCGGGGGACAGGGAATGAACAGTAGCTGAAGTGGTGGCCATCCAGCGATCCCCTTTCTCCCCCACGCCCCCCAACATTGAGGCTGGCACACCCTATGTGGCTGCATACTGCAGGCGGCGATTTCGGGGAGTCGTAATAGCACTGAACATTGGAAGCAGCTGAGTGCGCCGTGTAGGAGTCTCGCCACATCGAAGGCTCCTGTAGCATGTGTAGTCTCCCCAGCGCCTGCGACAGTGTACCCTGGAGCATAGGAGGTCTACCCTGCCTGGCATTTGCAGTTGAGGTCGAGAGAACACCCAGATAGATATGTAGCTGCATGATACCCGTGGTGGGCTGCCTAACGGGACTCCTCGTGCAATGGTTTTAGGGATCTGCTGCACAGCGTGGGTGGACAGGGATATACTGGGCACTGAGGCCCACAGAACACTACTCTAGCCCCTGCGACTATTCTGGGCTCTCTGACGCACAGATCGATTGCTCAAGGGTTGTGATGCACTGAAAATAAGTGGAGTGATGGGCCGCACATGGAGTAGGATGCAGGAGGTCACAGCCACTAACTCCCAAGAAGTGGACGAGGATGACACAACACTAAGTATGCAATCACTCAATAGAATCCCTCCCACAGCAGACGTGGGAGTACAGGATAAACTGGACTTAATACTTAGCAAAGTCAGGGAGTCAAGGAGGGCCATTGAACAGCAAATGGGCACCCTCACTCCTGGTTTTACCTTACTAAAAGCGGACCACGCAAAGCTAGCTGACACAGTGAAGGAGCATTGCTCCACACAAGAATACCTAGTGCCACAGCACAAGGACCATGCGAATCAGCTTCAATCCCTTCAGAAGGAGATCACGAAAATGCTGGACAGAGACGAGGATGTGTAGGGCAGGGCACGGCGCAATAACATTTGGGTCATAGGGCTGCCGGAATGAAACAAAGTAACTGATGCGACGGCTTACATGGAGCGCTGGTTCCACACGCATGTGGCCCCGGAGGGCCTCTCAGATTTTTTCTAGGTTGAGAGGGCGCACCGGATTCCCACAGGCAGGCCGAAAGTGGGATCTCCGCCGAGACCCTTAATCGTGAAAATCCTCAACTACAGGGACCGTGACACGCTACTACAGAAAGCATGTGAAAAAAAACAGATTCAGTTTGAGAACTGTCTAATCTCACTATATCCCGACTATACACTGCTGGTGCAACGGAGATGATCTTCATTTCAAGAGGTAAAGAGAAAGTTATGCACCATGCATCTCAAGTATGCACTGTTGTTCACCTCTCGTTTGAAAATAATCTACGACCAGAAGACATACTTCTTCGAGAGCTCGGAAGACTTCAAAGAATGGCTTGAAGTTATGGAACTCACACAGCTCTCGGGTCGGTCCTCTCCAGGATCACGTAGACCTGGAAATGCGGGACACTGACAATCACAACCAGTGACTGAGTCCACAAATGGGATGTCACTTCCCGGTCCCACGCAGAAACAGGTCCAGACCGCACTGGCAGCTGCGAACACCTTCAGAGACAGCTCCTCCCACAGATTGTCTGAATCATCCGAACACAGTACGGTTCGCTCGGTCTCCGAAGGCAGTTTAACACTTATCCCTACTGTGACACCGCAAATGGTAGATGGGATACTGGGATTGCAACTGACTATGAGGGTTGTATAGCTGTAATCTGTCGTGGATGATAGCGCTATCGGCGAGCTGCTCCCCTGAAATTACATATTCTTTTGCATTGTTTCTATATAAGTTGCTATGACAAATGTAATATCCTACATGATACGCTCGTGCTCTTGGGAGCACCAGTATATGTGTTGAGTTACGCGATGGCTGTTGCTGCCAGTCCCCACTTTGCAATTGCTACAGTTTATTTGTATATGTTTATTGTTCATCTTGTTTGGTCTGGCCTGTTTTAGGTTGTAGGCATGACCTGGTATTGCGTTTAGGTTGGGGGTTACATGGCTCTGGTGCGTTAGAAGCATTAAGTCTCACAGATTGAACATGCTGCTCCGGGGTAGAGGAATCACATGAGTGAATGGCTCAGCAGGTGTTAGATAAATATAAATTTGTCACATGGAACGTCCAGGGGTTAGGCTCTGTACACAAACAACACAGGGTACACGCATTTTTGCTCCGTCGAGGGGCGCAGGTAGTTTACCTACAAGTGTCGCACCTGATGGAAACAGAGGCCACGAAAATGAGAAAAAAATGGAGAGGCCAGGTCAATTCCACAAATTACTCTGCCTTTGCCCAGGGGGTGACAATCTGGATAAGATAGGGGGTACCATTTGTTGTGCTAGACAGACGAGTAGATACACAGGGCAGGTACATATTTCTACGTGGTACGCTAGACGGAATACCTATTATATTTGGAAAAATGTATGTTCCTAATCATGACCAAAACAAATATTTCATGAGTCTGAATTCAATATTGGCGGGGTGGGAAGCGCGCCCATGGCTCATATGGGGAGACTGTAATGCAGTGATGGACACCACCCTAGATCGTTCACATCCGACCCTGCTGGACGCGATAGCCAACATGCAGGCAGCAGCACTCTGTGACTGGGTGAAGGGTTGGTCTCTACGTGATACGTGGTGACTACGAAACCCGCTGCACAGGGAGCATTCCTTGTTCTCCCTGGTACACCAGTTGCATACCAGGATAGATAGGATAATGCTCTCTACAAAATTATTTTACAGAAAATAGGCACACTGCTACCACACCACTGGTGGAGTGGGATGCCATGAATGCGGTCATCTGGGGTGGGCGATAAATGCCACAGTGGAGGCCAGGCAAGAGGTACATCGGAAGTTGCAGAACAGAGACCAATATGTCAAGACTAGAACATGAGGCAGCGCATGACCCCACGAAACAAGCGTCACTGCAAGAGGCACGTATCCAACATGCAGAATTGCTTGAAATGCTAAGGCTGATAGACTATGCAGCTTATACACAAACACACCATACAAACCCCGTCAAATCGGGTACCCTCTTAGCAAAATTGATAAGAAATGATCATCCCACTACTGTTACTAGCCGCATTGCACTGTCGTGAGGAGTGATCGTGGACACAGTGTGCTATTAGCGACGCCTTTAGCGACTATTTAGAGGGGTGTACAGCACCGCAAACCCCTTAGAGGAGTGGTCCATTGATGAGTTCCTTACAGGCCTACCGTATCCACAAACCCCGCCAGGTATGCAGAAGGACCTATTACCAGGGCAGAGATTAAAGCAGCTCTAGGCGGACTCTGGCATAATAAAACACCGGGCCCGGACAGGCTGCCGGTGGAATTCTTTGATACGTATTCTGAGATATTAGTTCCATGTTTGGAGGACTTATATAAGACATCCCTTGAAGTGGGACATCTTCCTAGTACCACAGCACAGGCCCTAGTGGTGTCCTTGCCTAAACCAGGCAGGGACCAGGCAGAAATGTCAGGCTATAGCCCCCTGTCACTGCTGTGTACGGAATACAACATTTTAAGCAAGGTATTGGCTAACAGAATTCAGCCATACCTTAATAGGTTGGTTCATATAGATCAGCGTAGGTTTATACCAGCATCCTCATTAAATCTATGCAGACTGCATGAGATCATGTCTGCTGACCTCACCCATCACCTGAATGTTGGCTGATTATCCCTGGATATGAGACAAGCATTCGATACATTGTCCTGGGAATACATGTTCAGGGCTATCACACGCTTTTACTTACTCCCTGAATATGTGAAGTGGGTAAAATTATTGTACGCTGCACCCACTGCAAGAGTCCGCACTGGGAAGCTTATCTCCAGGGAATACAGTATCCACAGGGATAAGCAGTAAGGCTGTCCCCTGTCACCGATATTGTTTGTTCCAGCGCTAGAGCCATTGGCACTCCGTATACTACAAGAGGCCACATAGTGCAGTATCCTATAGGCACATATATACACTTGATATCAGCGTACGCAGACGTTCTCATTGTATACACGGCAGACCTGCTGGAGGGATTGGGCTTGCTTCCCCGTATACTTGCTGTTTTCGGATTGATATCAGGCTTATCCATCAATGAATATAAATCTAATGCCTTTTTCTTTCATGACCGAGTACACTCAGACTGTATTGCTTTTGGCGACCTTAAGTTACCAGTAGCCAGAGGCGCAACTAGAGCCAAATTTCGGGGGGGCTAAGAAATAATTGCACGGGGGGGTTCTGAATCTTTAAGTAATAGTCAGAGTGGAGCTGCAGGGGCTCTTAGAAGGGGTGAAACAACAACAATGCCTCATTAAAATGCAAATGGTCTTTTAAAGACCTGTGAAGTCCTCAGGTAAGGCTGTGTGCGTGCCGGGTAGGCTGCCTCATCCCGGACTGCCACACACGAAGGTGGGGGCTGAAGCCCTTTGAGCCCAATGGGCGTTGCGCGCTTGCCAGTAGCCCCTCATACCTTTAAATACTTGGGCATTAACGTGTACAGTTCACAAGCGGAAATGCTGCAGGGCAACCTGGCCGGGTAAGGCCATTCGGGGAATATGATCGAAGGTAGCTTTCTAGACCACATTGCCCTTATCGGCTATGGGTCATGTGGCCTTATCTAAGATAGTAGTACTTTCCCATCTTCTATATTACTTTACAAATCTGCTGTTGGTAATGACCTTTAATATACGTGACACTATCCTGATACATTTGATATGGGGTACAGGACTACGATGAAGAAGCCTTAAGAAACACCGACTCAGCACCTATGGGCGGCCTGGGAGCTCCAGATTTCCGGGCGTACTATATGCATGCCAAGTTCAGTGGCTTTCCTACTGAGCTGCAGGGAGCAACGTGTTGGAAATTGATTATAACTCCAGCACATTGAGCAGGGAACGCTCCATGCTTTACTGTTGCCAAATAGTAAGGTGTTCCCGTTGCTTCCACACCTCCTCCTAACTGCACTACATTGGTGGGGTAAGGCACTACGATATACCTCACGGGCGGTAGATACGCCACTAACATTCCATTGCTTGGGCTGCCACTGCCCTCAGGACACCCCCGCGCCGCACGGCCGCCAGCTGTAGCGTGTGCGGTCCTCCCCCGCTGCTGACCTCAGCCTCGCTGAGCCCGCCCTTACGACCCCGCCCCCCGCCGTAGTAACGTGATCGTGATTGACTTTTTGTGTTTTCTTTGGTATTTTACATCTTACCGTACTGTCCCCCATATTGTTGTGTAAATTGCCTGTTTCCTATTTTGTTGCTCTGTGCCGTTTCCCCTCTGTCCCTGTGCCTCCGCTCCCCGCTTCCCGCCGCCTGCCTGCAGCCATGCCCCCTTTTCCTTCTGTGCCCTCCCCACTCCCGCCTCCCAGCTGTTCCTCCCTCCCTCACACTTGGCCATAAATGGCGACCGTGCGGCACAGGTGAGTGTGACCTGCCCTCAGGACACCCCCGTGCCGCAAGGCCACTAGCTGTAGCGTGTGCGGTCCTCTCCCGCTTCTGACCTCAGCCTCGCTGAACCCACTCCAAAGACCCCGCTCCCCACCGTAGTAACGTGATCGTGATTGACTTTGTGTGTTTTCTTTGGTATTTTACATCCTACCGTACTGTCCCCCATATTGTTGTGTAAATTGCCTGTTTCCCATTTTGTTGCTCTGTGCCGTTTCCCTCTCTGTCCCTGTGCCCCCGCTCCCCGCTTCCCACCGCCTGCGTGCGGCCACGCCCCCTTTTCCTTCTGTGCCCTCCCCGCTCCCGCTTCCCAGCTGCTCCTCCCTCCCTCACACTTCGCCATAAATGGCGACCGTGCGTACGCGCAGCGTTGACGCCCAGTGGGCGCGCCGATTGTGCACCGAAGGCGCGCCAAAGATAAGCCCGTCTGCGCCCGTCCGCGCCTGGACCGCACCCAGTGGCAGGACCCTTGGCCCCCACCGACGGAAGACGACCCGACTGTCCTACGACGCCACAGAACTTATTGCACTCAACACCGGCGGTATCCCTGGATGCTACCGAGCCACTCCGAGGTGCACCCACGGACCCTTCAGCTGCCACTCCTGCAAATTCTCCTGCATCCGGACCTGCACCGCACCCGCACCCACCAAGCCGAGAACCATCAGCAACCACCTTCAGTGTATCCTGCTCAACACCCGCTCCGTCCACAGACACGCTGTCGAGCTTTGGAATCTCCTCGACACAACATCACCAGACGTCGCCTTCCTCACGGAAACATGGATGAACGCCTCCTCAGCGCCCGACATCGCCATCGCCATCCCTGACGGTTACAATATCATCCGGAGGGACCGCGGCAACCAGACCGGAGGAGGCATCGCCCTCATCCACAGGAACACCATCCACGTCACGAGCAACTCCGACGACACGCTCTACCCGCCGAACACCTGCACTTCCAGATCTACACTGACCCCAAGACCACCCTCAGAGGCACCCTCATCTACAGACCCCCGGGACCACGCACACAATTCAGCGAAGAGATCGCCGACTTCATCAGCCCGCACGCTCTCCCCTCCGCTGACTACATCCTCCTCGGGACTTCAACTTCCACCTGGAGAACAACAACGACCGCAACTCCACCACCCTGCTGGACAACCTCGCCACTCTCGGTCTCAAGCAGCTGGGGACCACCCCCACCCACTACGCCGGACACACACTCGACCCCGTCTTCTCCTCCAGCAAGGACATCTCCTTCAGCCACACCACCGGACTCCACTGGACGGACCAAGCTGCGTCCACTTCAGCTACAAAAAGAACACGATACACCACCACCAGCAACAGGTTGCACGCAGAAGATGGAACAAGATCACAGCCGACCAGCTCGCCGCCTCCCTGAGCCAGTACCACCGCAAGCTCAGCGAACCCCAGCCAGGCCACCAACAACCTCACGAAGTGGATCAGCAACTGCGCAGATGACCTCGCCCCACTGAGGACCCCGCCCAGCAGATCCGGCAGTATGAAAGCACCATGGTTCACCAACGAACTCAAGAGCTCCAAGAGGAACTGCCGAGTCCTCGAGAGAGCCTGGCTCAGAGACCCAACACCAGACAACATGACCACCCTCAAGCTCGCCACTCGAAAACACCACCAACTGATTCACACCACCAAGAAAACCGCATTCAAGGAACGACTGGACAACAACACCCACAACAGCAAGGAACTCTTCAACATGGTCAAAGAGCTCTCCAACCCCAGCGCCGGAAACAACAACATCACTCCATCACAAGACCTCTGCAACTCCCTTGCCTCCTACTTCCACAACAAGATCGCGGACATACACAACAGCTTCAGAACAGAGCCGACGAACCCCACGACAGCACCTGCACCCCCCACCACCACCCTCCGTGCCTGGACCCCGATCAACACCGAGGAAACCCTACGCACGATGAACTCCATCCACTCCGGATCCCCAACCGACCCCTGCCCTCACCACGTCTTCAACAAGGCCGACTCCGTCATCGCACTCCACCTGCGGGACATCATCAACACCTCCTTCGACACAGCGACCTTCCCGGAGAGCTGGAAGCATGCCGAACTCAGCGCTCTACTGAAGAAACCATCAGCGGACCCCACCGAACTCAAAAACTACCGCCCCATCTCGCTCCTCCTGTTTCCGGCCAAAGTCATCGAGAAGACCATTAACAAGCAGCTGGCCGCCTTCCTCGAGACGAATGGATCCCGCGACCACTCGCAGTCCGGTTTCCGGGCCAACCACAGCACCGAGACAGCCCTCATCGCCGCCACTGATGACATCCGAGCCCTGCTCGACAACGGGGAAACAGCGGCCCTCATCCTCCTGGACCTGTCCGCGGCTTTCGACACTGTCTGCCACCGCACCCTAGAGCAGCACCTCAGCAACGTCGGAATCCAAGAGAAGGCACTAGATTGGATCATCTCCTTCCTCGCCGGAAGGACTCAGAGAGTCCGCCTCCCCCCCTTCAGATCAGAAGCCACCGAAGTCATCTGCGGCGTTCCTCAAGGCTCCTCGCTCAGCCCCACCCTCTTCAATGTCTACATGAGCCCCCTTGCGCCCATCGCACGCCAGCACAACCTCAACATCATCTCTTACGGCGACGACACCCAGCTGATCCTCTCCCTCACCAACGACCCCGCCACCGCCAGAGCCAGCCTACAGGAGGGGATGAAAGACGTAGCCGAGTGGATGAAGAACAGCCGCCTGAAACTGAACTCAGACAAGACGGAAGTCCTCATCCTGGGATCTTCACCCTCCGCCTGGGACGACTCCTGGTGGCCCCCCGCCCTGGGCAGCGCACCCAAACCAACAGACCACACACGCAACCTGGGCTTCATCCTGGACTCCTCTCTCTCCATGACCAGACAAGTCAATGCCATCTCCTCGTCATGCTTCAACATCCTGCGCATGCTACGTAAGATCTTCCGGTGGATCCCCACCGAGACCAGGAAGACGGTCACCCAGGCCCTCGTCACCAGCCGACTGGACTACGGCAACTCCCTCTACGCCGGAACCACTGCCAGACTCCAGAAGAGACTCCAGCGAATCCAGAAAGCCTCAGCAAGACTCATCCTGGACATCCCCCGACACAACCACATCTCCGGACACCTGAGAGACCTGCACTGGCTCCCGGTCAACAAGAGAATCACGTTCCGACTCCTCACCCACGCACACAAAGCCCTACACAACCAAGGCCCAAGATACCTCAACAGCCACCTCAACTTCTACACTCCCACACGCCAGCTTCGATCAACCAACCACGCCCTTGCCGCCGTCCCCCGCATCCGAAGAGCCACCACAGGAGGAAGATCCTTCTCCTACCTCGCCGCCAAGACGTGGAACTCCCTCCCGACCCACCTACGCCTGACCCAAGACCACCTCGCCTTCAGGAAGCAGCTCAAGACCTGGCTGTTCGAGCAGTAGCGGACCCCCCCCCTCCCCAAGCGCCTTGAGACCCTCCCGGTGAGTAGCGCGCTATATAAATGCTGTGATTGATTGATTGATTGAAAGAAAATATTAAAAAAGGATCAGTGTGTGACTAAATATGTCATCAACCTTTCTATATGCTGCTTTAGAACCCTCATTTCCAAGTAGTCACTATAATACATTTCAATGGTACAAATATGGCAGAGCCTTATCATCAAACAAATGTAATAGGTTTTCTTCTTTTGACCTTCCATAAACAGTTTCATGAAAACACACCATCTAAAAAACTTTTTTATGAATCTGATGAGAAATGTAAAGGATCTTATAGCAATACTATCCAACGAGGAAGCATTCCTATGTACTCCTAGACACTCCTAGATAGTTATTGACTGGAGTGCAGTAGGGCCTTGGCTTGACCTTGGGCCCTCTGATTCCACCTCAGTCACTGAGTACCTGGGACTGCCTCTCCCTTGGATAATATTGTTTAAGTCTTCCACAGAAAGGAAGAAGTCTTCTTGTTTGAGCAATTGAAATAATATGTCCTTTTATGATCACTGTGTGATCTTTAGCGATATCTCAAGACCCTATAGACAAACAAGCATTAGCAAAGCTAATATGCTTGATTATCACGTGTTTGTGAAGTGTGGTTCAGCAGTAGAGGCTAGAGACATCTTGGTTCTTCTCTAATGTGGAGTGGTGCAGTGAAGAACTGTAAGAACCGGCCCATAGAAACGCATTAGCACACTGTTTGGCCAGTAAGGAGGGGCTGACTTCAACCATGAAATGGTAGGACTGGAGTACTCAATGGAGACCTTTTGTCATCTCCATCAGAAAGATCAGCACAGGAAAGCTGTGACTAGGAGTGGACAGATGACTCTCTCTGGCATTATTGATTATCATGAATTTTGAAGGGAAGGTACTAATATTTAAAGAATAATATCCTTGTTCTGGCATTTGATGATGATTTTTAAAAGGGCAGGGCAGTGTTAGATTTGGTGAATTTAAAAAAAGAGATTCCATGCAATGATGCTTTTGCCTTTGGCTGATGATGTTGGGGGGCATCCAACACAAAACACAGTAAACAGCACTATGCCAAATGCTTTTAGGCACCATGGTATGTCCATGAACACCAACAAATGTTCTCAGGAGCGGGTGGTCAGGTGCTAAATGCTGAAAATCAAGCTTAATTTGAAGTATCTGCAGGAACTCCTTTCTCCCTGGAAGGCCACCTATATGTGTGCTTTACATTGGGTTTCTTCTTATATCTGTCTGCATTGGAAAAGAAGACTAGACTCTTAGTGAAGGCGCCAGTGGTTCTTGGTAGGTGATGGTGAGACTGATAGCCGTCATCGCAGTGCCTCTCTGGGGTTGAGGAGGGAGTGCTCTGAAGCAGTGATACAAATGTACAAGGCCGTACATTTAGAATGCAAGAATGTGGGTCAAGTATACAAAATGTGAGATGCTCGGGGATACCCAAAGGCTACACCCTTGATGAAAGTAGTCATGAAAGGCGTCTGCTCCTATGTGACTTTCTGTGTGCATGCCAAGCTCCACAGGATAATTCCCTGCTTCCACTTCATCATGGGGCAAAACAGCTGTTGAAGAAGGCAGAGAATAAAAAAAAATAGATCAGGGTTCGGGAGGAACCCTATTCAAAAACAACAACAAAACATTCTGGGCTCGAAGGAAACATACTATAAACAAATGAAATAAAAACCAAGGGGGTCAGCAGGCCATGCAGAGACAGATCCTCTTCCAGATTGAAGTCTGCTACCTCAAACTGGAAGAAAAACACTAATGTCTTCAGAACAAATAAAAAAGGTTCTGTGGAAGGGTATAACAAAATATAATTAAAAAATAGGAAGGGACGAGGCCAGCAAAGCGGCAAACTCCTCAAGGGAGACTCACAGACGGAAAGTATGTTTTGGGGAGTCTCCCACAGTGTGATACCCGAGAAACTTGTCTATTGACGCATTAGTGAAGGTGGGAAAGACACTTGAAGAAAAGCCGTGAAAAATTATATGATAGCTTTCTGGAAGATGAGTGATTGATAGTCCGGGCACCTAAAAGGAAGGTGACAGAGAGGGAGCTGGGGATGGTGGTTAAAAACGCACATGGCAGGATCGCATGACCTGAACTTGGCTCCTGTGACTTTACCACATGCATAAATCATTGTCTTGGCGTCGGTTGCAATCATGTACAAGTTGCTGCTGCCATCTTTTTAGTCAGTGTTTATTTGGCACTTCTTGTTGTTAATGTTCATGGTTTGCAGTCCAATGGCATCAGTGGAAGGGTAGCTTGTCAGCAATCTCTGTTGAATGTCGTTTTATATTCATTAGATGTATTTTAAAATTGTATTTTGACTTTCAAGCAGCAACTTGCAATTGTTTCTTTCATTTTTCTAAAATTGTCTACCTACTTGGAATTTCTCATTGAGATGCTTAGCCCCTGACACTGCCATTAAGTTTCGGAACTCGCATTGTGCTGTGTTACACATTCGTGATGTGCGAATTCTTTGCTGACATACACTATTTCTGCTTTTCACGCTTACCTCAGCATTGTGACATTAACTTCCAGGTTTCATTTTGGTATGCTGAGAAAAATACTTTAGCATTCATGTTTAATTTTGGCTCTTTTTTATGTCGAATCCATTAGACAGTACATGCACTGCCTTTTAAGAGGCATATTGAGGCTTGCAAGGCCGGCTTTAGGGCAGTGCGACTGGTGCAGCCGCTGACCTGTGGAGGGGGGTGCTGTGTTTAGTACTAACATATGATTGGAGAGATGAGGGGCACTTTTGCCTGGTGGTAGTGAGAGAATCCGAGGAGGCGGTCACGGGGTGTAGGGGGAACCAAAAATGATTGTCGCACCAGGCGCCACCAGTGCTAAAGCTAAAGCCGGCCCTGCTTGCAAAGAACTTATAGGAGCTTGGAGCATGCCCATTGCTTGCCATAGGCTGGCTTTTCTTGTTACTCTTTTTCTTGCCTGCGTCTTATTCGTGTCCAGCCTCCACAGCTCAAAAGCAATAACTGCCCCATAGTATGGGGAGGCCAGCTAAGCCATGTGCCTCCCAATGATTTGTACCAAATGCAGTCCAGAGCTCTCAGCTTTCCCATTTCAACGAATGAGTAGCTGATCCAATCCAGAGGTTTGTTTGCATTCTGAGATTTTCATTTTTTTATCCCATTATAAAATATAGCCTTATAGCCCATTGTAGCACTCTATACAGCCAATAAAGGCCAACTTCAGCGTTATAGGACCAAGGCAAGGAGTTGTCAACATTCCAATGTTGTACTAGGAATAGAAATCCCAGAATACAAACATAAAATTAGACTGGGCAAGCCACACACACACATGGACCTGGGCAACTTTAGATTTATTGTGCATGATAAAGACTTAGTATACTTTTTTTAATGTATTCTTTGTCTTAGTTTGATATTGAAATGTCTGTGATGTGGACTGTTATGGTTATTATGGGTGCATCAACAAATGTTCCCTGACTCTAAGGACTCATGTTCTTCACACAAAATGGATTAATTTGAGAGCATTACCAATCCCATCCCTTCAGGAAAAAATGCCAACTTTGATGAATTCTTCGAGAAAGCAATGATTGAGAGCCCATTCTGGCCTACAGTTTGGGGAGACATGCTATACAAATGAAATGTTCATTCATTGATTCTTTCAATCGTGATCATTTTGATAATTAAGTCACCTAAGGCTCCACCAGTTTTGTAAAAAAAAAAGTACTAATGTTTAAAGGAGTAGTTGTACATTTTTCCCTTATATAGGGGATGCTATTGTTATCAATCACTCTACCAATTTCTACTGCAGCCTTATATTGCTTCAAATTAGGCCTGGTTAACTCTCACGTAGGCATTCCTACTTATGCGAAGTTGTAAATCAAGATGGAGCTCGCCATAGACATTTGACTGCCCAAGTGAACGTGTCAATTGGACCTGCAGCTGTACATGGGTCTGGTCTAAAAAAAGAAGTTCCCCTGGCTGGCTTGTCCATCAGAATGAACACGAACCACAATGCAGCCTTCCATGAGAGAGAGAGAGTGCGTGGGTGTGTTTTTAAATACATTATCCCTAACTTGCCCCATTAGCTAAAGAAAACTGATGCCTGCATGCGTGTTGCAAGTAGCTCACACTATGCCTGCTCTTTATCTTAGTATGCAAATATGTCACAATTCTTAATTTCAAGTTAAAAATTTTAAATTTTTCCCTCTTTGCTTAGTTTTCCCATGACACTCCACAGCGCTAATATTTGACTTTTCAATTGCTTCCTCCTCTACTGAAAATGATTGGCAAAAGCACAGATGGTCTGATCGAATGCAATGCAAAGGTTGTAGCTTGCGTCAAGACGAAATTTATTTGAATAAAAATGAGCTGCAAGATCAAGGGACATTTTTCATATATAAACCCAAGAGGGTAATTTGACTCTACCCGGAAAAGTGTTATAATGAAAGTGTAGCGACAGTGGCAAGGTTCGTTACCCTGAAAAAGCTTCATAAATGATGCTGCGGTAATTGCGATGTGTGTGGAACCATCGCAAGCTCATTATGTGTTTCATCACTTCCCTGAACGCATCTCTTTCTCTGTGCTCCTTCAATTATCACCGCGAATCCCAAACTGCTAAAATATGCTTTATTGTCGCTTACAGTTTATAGGAATATAACCTTGTCGCTCAGCGCCCCCCCTGCGCAATATCCTGGAAAACGCGCGCCTTCCAGGAATTAACCTGTTTAACGATTCTTCGGAGGCCTGTGAATGCCGCGTTCCAGCCTGCTTCCGACGAGCAATCTTGGTGCTTTCATTCAGAACGGTATCTCGAGGGACGGAAGGCAAAGGCAGTGTCGTAAATAGTACATGAGAAGAGGAGGGGTGGGCAGGAGACGGGCATCACTGTAAGACGAGTAACGTGACGATTTCATCACTCAATCAATCAATCAATCATATAATTTGTAAAGTGCACTACTCACTCGTGAGGGTCTCAAGGCGCTGGGGGGTGGGGAATTTTGCTACAGCTCGAAAAGCCAGGTCTTGAGGAGTTTTCTGAACGTCAGCAGGTCCTGGGTCTGCTGTAGGTGGATCGGGAGGGTGTTCCAGGTCTTTGCGGCTGGGTGGGTGAACGATCTGCTGCCGGAGGTCACTCTTCCGAAGCGGGGGACTGTGGAGAGGGCGAGGTCGGCGGAGTGGAGCTGGCGGGTGGGGGTGTAGAAGCTGAGTCGTTTGTTGAGGTAGGTTGGTTCGGTGTTGTAGAGTGCCTTGTGTGCGTGGGTGAGGAGCTTGAAGGTTATCCTCTTGTTGACCGGGAGCCAGTGCAGGTCTCTCAGGTGGGGTGTGAAGTGGCTGCGGCGAGGAATGTCGAGGATCAGGTGTACAGAGGCGTTCTGGATGAGCTGGAGCCGTTTCAGGAGTTTGGCCGAGGCTCCTGAGTAGAGGGCGTTTCCGTAGTCTAACCTCCTGCTGACGAGGGCCTGGGTGACCGTTCTTCGCATTTCAGTGGGGATCCACTTGTAGATCCTGCAGAGCATGCAAAGGGGTGGATCCGAGGATGAGGACCTCCGTCTTGTCCAAGTTCAGTTTCAGTTGGCTGTTCCTCATCTATTCAGCGACGGCCTTTATTCCTTCATGAAGGTTGGTTTTGATGGTGTGGGGGTCGTGGTGAGGGAGAGGGTCACCTGGGTGTCATCGGCGTAGAAGATGATGTTGAGGTCGTGCCGACGGGCGACGTGGGCGAGCGGTGCCATGTGGATGTTAAACAGAGTTGGGCTGAGGGATGAGCCCTGGGGTACGCCGCAGATGATCTCGGTGGCTTCGGAGCAGAAGGGGGAAGGCGGACTCTCTGTGTTCTGCCAGAGAGGAAGGAGGTGGTCCAGATCAGGGTCTTCTCCTCTATCCCGGCGTTGTGGAGGCGTGTTCCTAGTGTGTGGTGTCAGACTGTGTCGAAGGCGGCTGACAGGTCCAGGAGGATGAGGGCTGCTGTTTCTCCGTTGTCCAGCAGGGACTTGATGTCATCGGTGGCGGAGATGAGGGCAGTCTCGGTGCTGTGGTTGCTGCGGAACCCGGACTAGGAAGGGTACAGGATGTTGTTCTCCTCGAGGTAGCGGGTCAGTTGTTTGTTGACGGTCTTCTCAATGACCTTTGCCAGGAACGGGAGCAGGGAAATGGGCCGGAAGTTCTTGAGGTCCTTGGGGTCTGCCTTGGGCTTCTTGAGTAAGGCGTTAATCTTGGCGTGCTTCCAGCTCTCCGGGATGGTTGCTGTCTCGAAGGAGGTGTTGATGACCTTCCGGATTTGAGGTGCGATGGATGTGCTGGCTTTGTTCAAGATGTGGTGTGGGCATGGGTCTGACGGAGATCCGGATTGGATGGTGTTTATGATCTTGATGGTGTCATCGTCGTTGATGTTGGTCCAGGAGAGCAGGTGGTTGGTGTGGATGGTGGTCATGCAGATGGAGGTCTCAGTGGTTGTCGTGGTGGTCGTGGCGTTGAAGCTGTCGTGGATGTCTGCGATGTTGCGGTGGAAGAAGCTGGCCAGCGAGTCGCACAGGTCTTGCGAGGGTGGGACGTCGTTGGTGTTGGGGCTGGGGTTGGAGAGTTCCTTCACGATGTTGAAGAGCTCTTTGCTGTTGTGTGCGTTGTTGTCTAGGCGGTTTTTGAAGGAGGCCCTTTTGGCAGATCTGATGAGGTGATGGTGTCTGCGGGTGGCGTTTTTGTGGGCTGCATGGCTGTCCGGTGTTTGTTCACAGAGCCAGATCTTCTCCAGCTTTCGGCAGGTTTGCTTGGAGGCCCGGTTGTCTTCAATGAACCAGCTGGATTTCTTGTTGGTGTGACTGTTGGAGGGTTTCTTGATCAGGGCAAGGGTGTTGGCACAGTCATTGATCCACTATCTGAGGTTGCAGACGGCGGTGTCGAGGTCAGAGGGTGGGCTCTGGGCGAGGGTGGTGGTTAGCTGGTCTTCGGTGACTTTGCTCCAGCAGCGGCGAGGCATCTGTTGAATGCGGTGGTGCGTGGTGGGTTTCTTGAAGGTGAAGTGGATGCAGCGATGGTCGGTCCAGTGGAGTTTGGTGGTGTGGTTGAAGGAGACGTGGGGGCTTGTGGAGAAGATGGGGTCAAGCGTGTGACCGGCGGAGTGGGTGGGTGTTGTGATGAGTTGTCTGAGTCCGAGGTTGGCTAGGTTGTCGATCAGGGTGGTGGAGTTGGTGTTGTTGTTGTTCTCGAGGTGTAAGTTCAGGTCCCCGAGGTGGATGTAGTCCGTGGAGGCGAGGGCGTGTGTACTGACGAAGTCGGTGATGGAGTCGCTGATCTGTGGTCCGGGGGGGGTCTGTAGATGAGGGTTCCTCTGAGGGTGGTGTTGGGGTCGTGTGGATCTGGAAGTGCAGGTGTTCGGCGGTGCTGAGGGTGTCGTCGGTGTTGGTCGAGACTCTGAGAGTGTTACTGTGGATGATGGCGATTCCTTCTCCTGCTCCGTTGGTGCAGTCCCTGCGGATGATCTTGTAGCTTTCTGGGACGGCTATGACTATGTTGGGTGCTGAGGCAGGGTTCAGCCAGGTCTCCGTCAGGAAGGCGGGGTGTTGAGAAGGTTGCCTCTGAGGTTGTTG
This sequence comes from Lissotriton vulgaris, assembly GCF_964263255.1. Taxonomy (NCBI): domain Eukaryota; kingdom Metazoa; phylum Chordata; class Amphibia; order Caudata; family Salamandridae; genus Lissotriton; species Lissotriton vulgaris. The sequence goes on from NC_141689.1 coordinate 826,027,790, forward strand.
GGTTCTTTCCTTGTCGGCAGCATGGTGGGGCAGATGCTTGTGAAGCTGCAGTTCCGGCAGGTGAAAGCTCCGTGGGTGCTTTTCGGGGCGGCCAGTAAGCAGGTGTGTGATCGTCCGGTGTTGAGTGCGTAGAGGGTTCTGGCATCATAGCAGTGTCGGCGTTGTGGTATTCGTGGGGTCCAGGGGTCCTGGCGCTGGGCGTGGTTCTGGCGCGGACAGGCACAGACGGGTTTGCTTAGGTGCGCCTTCGGCACGCCAGCGGCGTGGCCTCCCTATGAGGGGATGTTGGAGGGAGGAGCAGATCGGATTCGGGAGCAGGGCGGCGAATTGGATTGCAGGGGGGCGGGGCCGCCGGGACGCAGCAGCGGGAAAAACAGGCCGGGCCGCGGGAAGCTGGGCACAGGAAGGAAAAAGAAGTTTAGGCAAGAAAACTAGTACAGGCACAGAGGAATAAAAACAAGTCTGGGCAAGAAAGCAAGTACAGGCACAGAGGAATAAAAACAAGTCTGGGCAAGAATGGAAGTACAGGCACAGGGGAATAAAAACAAGTCTGGGCAAGAAAGCAAGTACAGGCACAGAGGAATACAATCAAGTATGGGCAAGAAAGCAAGTACAAGCATAGGGATATTAAAAAAAGTCTGGGCAAGAAAGCAAGTTAAACACAGGGGAAAAATACAAGATTAGGCACAAACAATTTAGGCAGAGCCGTGCAGCAGCGTGGGGAGCGACCTGCCTACCTGTAAAACGTTCTTAGAACTTACATTAAATAATTCGGCCATACTTACTGACAGCATTCCCTGGTTGCATTTTAATTATTTGTACTTATTCAATTACTGTCAAGGTGTTCAACACCTATATGGATTCAAGGTAAGGCACAGCAGCTATTACCTTAGAGCAGTGCAGAAACATTCTGGTTTGTGGGCTTTTATTACACAAAATGCAGTGGTATAACAACATATTTTACAACAACCCTTCAAATATGGTAAAAAAAACTTCACAGGTCCCTGTGAAATATGGGTTTCCTGCTCAGAATACCAGGCCCCTAGCCATTTTGCAGTGGTTTAAATCGTCAGGGCCACTTGTTGTTCTGTAGGGTTACCTAAATTGTACAGCAAGAAAAGGCAAATTAACTTTGCAGAATTATGCAGCACTTTTCCTGGTGAGAATTTGATGCATTTGAGGTAGAAATAATTTTTTGTTGTTGAACTCTGCAAGTTGTGGGGTAAATTATCTGGCAAGTTTTACTAATTCATATCTATGCAGTAAATACCACAATCACAGGATCACATAATTTCACTAACTCGGACTGCACCAAATCTTTAATCTTTTCATGATAATTTTTTGAAAAAAATATTTCCAAAAATGTACATAACACAGGAACACAACACATATAAGTTACACCACATAGAAAAATACATACAGACTCTGCACATTGCATATAAAGCATTATAAAACATCTAAATCCAAAACAAATCTGAACTCCTGGTTCTGTACACTTTAAAGAAACAATCAATCGGCCCTGCTGTAATCGATTCCCTATTATATACTTCTGTTCTGCAAGGGCAGTGGCCAAACAGTGGTTCTACCGGGCTCGTCTAAACATACTTTTTAAATTGACATTTCCTTTTTTTTAATGAGCCACAGAGGAATGACATAGTAGATCACTTGTTTGGTAAACAGTAGCAACCAACGCATTTCAAACCCTTCTCAACTAATTCGAGGGTTCTTCTCAGGACTCAGAACTCAAGGAGAGCTGAAAAAATAAAAGACACAAAACGTACTCTTATTAGCAATTCATGATGTTATCATCAGGTACTCCAGATCCTTTATAATAAACCACACTCTTACCTCTCTTCCTCCAAAAAGACTCTCTTTTCTCCTCTATTCCGCCTAAATCCTGCCAAAACCTGAGAATTCAACATAAGGGCTAGTCAGAATTATAGTTCTTTTTTATTCTAACCTTCCCTAGCATTCATTATAACACAACTGCAGGACTTACTTTTGTTGCAGGTATTCTGGAAATGACGGTCCACCAAATTTGTCTTAATTTGTCAATCTTCTAAGATATATCTGTTGAAAAACATAACCAAATTGTCCAAATCGAGTCTTTAAAGGTGTGTTAAAACACAAGACACCCCTTATTCCAATGTGAGCATTGCTCGACTGTATTGTCTCCTCACTACTTTGTGTGCCTGAATCTAGATGAAAAGGTCATCCCAACAGACGAAAGATACTTTTCTTTCTAAAAAGTCCTACTGTCTGTGATGCTGTTGATTGCCCAGCTTTTTCCAATAGTTTAACCATCAAGTTTTTTAAATTTGAATGTGCCTTCAGATTTAGCGACAGGAATCCGTTATTTTGCAAAACTCTATTATTTTGGAAAAAGAATGTATTCACCACTTTGTCCATTGTCAAGCACGTGTTTGACTGCACTAGCTCGAATTGCTGAAATATGCAAATGTTTGTCAATAAAGTTTTACTGATTGAGCGACAGGAATCCGTTGTTTGATTGTATTTTGTTGAAACGAATACTCAATTGACCCCCTCCTTCTATGTCCGGCCCGTGTTAACGACACTCCCTGGACTTGCACGATCCTACCTGGCTAGCGGTGAGTCACCTTTCTCTCTACTCAGCAGCAGTCATGTAGCCCCCATGCATAATTTGAGAGGAGACCCTCATACTTTTTAAGTATACTTTTTAACATTGGGAAAATTATGGGGGTTTGAAACAGTAATTACCATACATACCAGAATTATCGGGCTTTCCCAATGAGAGCCAGATAATTCCGGTATATATGGTAACTATTGTTTCAAACCCCGCATAATTTTCCCAAGATAAATTTCAGCAGGTCAAACTGGCTGAAAGTTATCAGGGTGAAAACGTACCATAACAACAGGGTCATGCAGATTTGGATGCTGTTACTGCCAAAATGTACAAGTTATTCCCCATTATCAGGGACAAGGTCATAATTGAGTACCATTAACTGCACCTGATGAATTCTGACTAGCAGTATCAGTTTTCATCAGGTGTGACACATATTGGCCCAAACCCCAGCCTCGCTTACCCCTCCAGACAGTTACAACCCAGCTCCTCCCCTTAATGTTGGTACATCCTTCATTTAAAAATTGGTTAGCGGATTGGAGCTTATAACAACTCTTACACTTGCTCAAACATGCTGATGTGTTGATGGAGCGAATTCAGGCTTTATGTTGGGGTGTAAGTTTCAACTGAAAATCTGTGGATTTTAATGCTTCTAAATATTTAACTTCAAAATTTCAAACCATTAAACGTCAAGCGTGGTATCTATACCACTACCTCACTAGTGAAGATAGTCTTCTCACTTACATGGTATATCTGGAGCTATGAAATTGTATTAATCCAGTTCCACCTTCTCCTGTGGTATAACAAACTCAATAAAAAAAAGTTAAAACAAAAGATAAATCACGAGTATGATTTCTTTTCGAAGCAGTCATCTGTGCCATACTTCAGAAGCATACAAAGCTCAGCAGCAATGGGATTTTCTACAATTCTTTTTAAATTTGTGGAAGGCAATGAGTGCAGAATATTTTGAGAAAACTGGAGCAGATGGTACATGTGCATTTGGAGTCTGTATGAATTAAGAAGCAGTTATGAAGCATGTCAGGAGAGGCACTGTCTTCATTGACACTCACAATATCGCCAAAGCTTGCACAGGTAACAGAATGCTGCTAATTACTCAGACAGCATTCAACAGGGTGTATCCATTTACAGCACTCCGCGTAGACAGATGCGGCTGCAGATCAGCCTCATGGGAAACACCACCACGTTCCCAGCGGCCCCCCTAGAGTAGCTATACAAATCCATGTTATCAAGTGTGTAATTTGTTTATTTAAAGTATTTTACTCATGAAGTTAGGTTACAATGGTAATTGCTGATAGATTAAAATCCTGACTGGTACGATCAGCCACTCATCTATCCAAGGTTGATCAACTGAGAACTATAAATATTGCCATCATACACCCGTTATCTGACAATAACGCCAAAAGACCTCTTTCAGCTTATGTGTGCTCTCTGCAAATAAGCCTGTTGTTTAGATCTCCTCAACCAGACAGTACAAGCTGTCTCTTTGCAAAAAGACCTAATGTCAGCTTACAGTGGGCTTAGAGCCTGCCCATTGCTCACTATTGGTTGACTTTATTGTCACTCTTATTTGCTTGCTTTTTATTTATTAACTTGTGTAGGTTTTCCTTTCTTTCCTTGGGTTTGTCGTTTCTATGGAGCACAGCCTCATTGCATGTGTCCTTCCTCTGCCAACTTTTCAGGCACTACTTTTTTTTCCTTTTTGGTTAAGCACTGTAGTGAGTTCCTGCCTAAGCCCACAGTATTATTCCCTTATCTTTGCCTAATTGAACGTTGTAGACCTCATTTGCATTGCACAGCTACCTGCAACACATTTATTTTTGTGCCATGATATTATTTTAGAAATGGGCTGCATATGTTATTATTGTTGTTCAGCTCTTCTGCTGGGATTCAGTCTGAACATTTTATACAGGGTCAAACAACATCATGCCCTGTTTCTCAGTGCTATGCAAAGCAACATCTCCTAACATACAGACACAACAAAAGTGAAGCTGATTTTTCCCAACACGGCACTTCTTATCATATAAACCAAGACTTGCCCTTTGAAAAACAGAGAGGAGGATTCTTACAGAGGGGAATGGTCCAGAGACAGAAGGGCTAGCTTTGCACAACCTCAGATGCAGACCACCAAACTACAAATGCCAGGTATGGGGGCCAGTTCTAATCCCAGAGATATCTGATATATCACTGTGCTCCCTGTTGGAAGGAATGGCTAACGCAAATGTATATTTCGCCAAGGTAGGGCTTTTCATCATATATTGTTTGCTCGTAACACTTATTACTTCCCTCAGCTGTATATGTTTCCTAAATGCAGCACAGTTTCTTCATGATAGAGCACAACGGTGTCATTAAATATTGTAAACTTCCCTCATGTCTTTCTTGTGTTTCATATGAACATGCATGAGTGAGAAAATGAAAGGTGACGATCTGTTTCAGTGGTTCCCGTGGGGACTAGAATGTTGTGTTCTGGGGTGCCTATATACCAGTTACTCTGGGAAGGTTATGAGGACAGATAAGGCACTATGAGCTAGTCGGATTTGGGCCCATAGGTACTGTTGTGGTATAGTGACTCAGTCCCTACATTCCATCATCCTGTGCTCCTCGGCATAGTTCTGTTTCCAAACAGAATTCCTGCAACAGCACTCTGTGACAGTGCGTGTGTTTCCTAGCGGTCGTCTTCATGCACTTCTCTCCACACCTCTGCAGCGGTCTTTGTTATTTTCTCTTCCTGGTGTGTTTCTCCTCAGGGGCGGCCTTAGGCATGTGCAAGCTGTGCACCTGCACAGGGCCACCAAACCCCAGGGGCCACCACGCCAATATAAATCCTTAATATAGTAATCCTCTTAGGATGGATACATATTTGCGTGGCGGCCCCTGGCAGCCTCCGGCTCTGTTCCACTTCCAAACACCTTGACCCCCCCCCCTCTTCACTCCGCTCTCCGCCCCGCCCGGAACCCCTCTTCCGGGGCCCCCTACCTACGCTCCCTGCCCAGGGCCACCATGAGCCTAGAGCCGCCCCTACTCCAGCCCCTCCCTTCCAGGTTGCCATCGCTGCCAAACTACTCTCCCTCATGCTTTCTTATGTGTGCGCTTCAACCATCCTCTATGCCCCCTATAATTCAAATTGTTTTCTCTCGCCTGTGTCATCTTCTTCTTTCCCCGTCCTCCATGGTTTTTCAGCACTCAATGTTGGACTCTATGTTGCTTCTCCCACTCCCACCTGCGCCCTCAACATTGTTTACCCATGCTGGCACCCTCCATTCTGCTTCAACTCTTATGCCCCCCAGTTTTGCTTCCTTCAACCCACGGCCTCCATGTTCCTTTCCCTAACTGCTTCAGAAACAAATCAAATACTTTGGTGTTACTTCTTTTTATTTACTGATCCAACACGGATTGGGCAATTAAAAGAAACAAGCATTTGCAATCCAAGAGGTCTCACATTAGGAAAGTGTGAGCTATTGATATTGTAAATGACAATTTATTTAAATATGTGTTGGCTTTGAAAATATATAAATTAATAGCATTGTTATTTACAAAGCCAATAGCTTACACTATCCTAATGTGAGTCCTATTGGCTATGACAATGCTTGTTGGTAGCAAGCAAGGACAGTGCTGTTGTGGTGCTGAGTGACGCTGTTGTGGTGCTGAGTGATGATGTGGTTGGGCTGAGTGATAGGGTGGTGCATTAGAGTGAAGTGGTGGTGTCCCAGAGTGATGTGGTGGTGTCCCTGAGTGATGTGGTGGTGTCCCTGAGTGATGTGGTGGTGTCCCTGAGTGATGTGGTGGTGTTCATGAGTGATGTGGTGGTGTTCCTGAGTGATGTTGTGGTGTTCCTGAGTGATGTGGTGGTGTTCCTGAGTGATGTGGTGGTGTCTGTGAGTGATATGGTGGTGCCCCTGAGTGATGTGGTGGTGCCCCTGAGTGATGTGGTGGTGTCCCTGAGTGATGTGGTGGTGTGCAGCAGTGTGAGGCGTGCATCAGTGTGAAGCATGCAGCAGTGTGAGGTGTGCAGCAGTGTGAGGCATGCAGCAGTGTGAGGCGTGCAGCAATGTGTGGCGTGCAGCAGTGTGTGGCGTGCAGTAGTGTGTGGCGTGCAGCAGTGTGTGGCATGCAGCAGTGTGTGTCGTGCAGCAGTGTGAGTAATGCAGCAGTGTGCAGCGTGCAGCAGTGTGCAGCGTGCAGCAGTCTGAGGCGTGCAGCAGTGTGAGGCGTGCAGCAGTGTGAGTCATGCGGCCGTGTACAGCATGCAGCAGTGTGCAGCGTGCAGCAGTGTGCAGCGGCAGCAGTGTGAGGCATGCAGCAGTGTGAGACGTGCAGCAGTGTGAGGCATGCAGCAGTGTGTGGCGTGCAGCAGTGTTTGGCGTGCAGCAGTGTGAGGTGTGCAACAGTGTGAGGCATGCAGCAGTGTGAGGTGCGCAGCAGTGTGAGGTGTGCAGCAGTGTGTGGCGTGCAGCAGTGTCTGGCGTGCAGCAGTGTGTCGTGCAGCAGTGTGCAGCATGCAGCAGTGTGAGTAATGCAGCAGTCTGCAGCGTGCAGCAGTGTGATGCATGCAGCAGTGTGAGGCATGCAGCATTGTGTGGCGTGCAGCATTGTGCGGCGTGCAACATTGTGAGGCGTTCAGCAATGTGAGGCGTGGAGCAGTGTGAGGCGTGCAGCAGTGTGAGGCGTGCACCAGTGTGAGGCGTGCAGCAGTGTGAGTAATGCAGCAGTGTGCAGCATGCAGCAGTGTGAGGCATGCAGTAGTGAGGTGTGCAGCAGTGTGAGGCATGCAGCAGTGTGAGGCATGCAGCAGTGTGCCGTGCAGCAGTGTGCAGCATGCAGCAGTGTGAGTAATGCAGCAGTGTGCAGCGTGTAGCAGTGTGAGGCATGCAGCAGTGTGAGGCTTGCAGCAGTGTGTCGTGCAGTAGTGTGTCGTGCAGCAGTGTGTTGTGCAGCAGTGTGTGGCGTGCAGCAGTGTGAGGCAAGCAGCAGTGTGAGGTGTGCAGCAGTGTGAGGCATGCTGCAGTGTGTGGCGTGCAGCAGTGTGTGGCGTGCAGCAGTGTGAGGCATGCAGCAGTGTGTGGCCTGCAGAGTGCAGCAGTGTGTGGCGTTCAGCAGTGTGAGGCGGGCAGCAGTGTGAGGCGGGCAGCAGTGTGGTAGCTGCGTTGGAACTTTAAAACAGGCAGCAGTGTGAGGCGGGCAGCAGTGTGGTAGCTGCGTTGGAACATTTAAACAATTATATACTTTGTACAATACCAATGCAAGATGGCTACCCACTACTATATTTTAGTTTAATTTTGTATTGTAAATACATGCTGCTAAGTTTTTTTTCTACTTGTATTCTTATCATTTATTTTCCACATGCCTATGGGATTTTGTGTGTCAATTTTATTATGGATTGGGAAGTGGGAAAGTGCAAGAAGGAGTCAGCGAGTGGCTAGCATGATGGGCAAGAATGAGTATGATGATTTATTGATAGCCTAAACATATGTAAAAGACACTTACAGCTATAAGCCAGGCCTATTGACATTGCCAATGGTTGTCTGTTCTACCATTTGTCTTAATTTTTTATTGCTATTTGTCTTGTGGCACCAGGGACCCACATTTATAATTACCTTTTTACATTTTATCTTTAGAACCACTTACACCCATGTTGGGTCTAAACTGAATGGTGGCGAATGGTAATGAAAAGCACTATTGTGCTGCGTTTATCTTTCCAAGACCCTACTTTAATGGAGCTGACTTTTCTACAAAAATTTTAGTGAACGTGTGAGTAGTTGAGCGCAATATTGAATCAATGGGTGGGTTGATGGATGGATGAATGAGAACGTGCATGGAAAGATGAATGGATGGGTAAATTAGTGCCAGGATGGATTGGTGAGTGTGTGGTTTATGATTTAATAGGTGAGCGAATAAGTGATTGCGTATAAGAAAAGTACACATTGCTTTTCACCTCATCTGGGGAGGTCTAGAATTTGCTTGCTCTCCTACGCAGATTATTTGATTTTTTTATCAGACTCCATTTGGCTTGCAGAGATTGTGAAGTTCCCTGACGATGTATATGAACAACAATAAACTGTCAATGAGCATCTCCAAAACAAAAGTAATATCATTTGGAAGACATAGTGATAATCGCACGAATGGGCTAACACTGGACATTCTGCATAGATACAAGTTCTTAGGAGTCACTTTAGGCTCACCAAAAGAGAAAACATCACATTATAGACCTTACATTTGGAACCGCAAGTTGCTTCAGCAGATTCATGGTTCAACATCCAGCACTACATGGATTACAGTTCCCCTTATTGAAAGTCTTCTCTGCCAAGGCGATATCCATGTTGCTATTTTGTTCCTCTCTGTATTCAATAGAACTGAAAGCAGTAGGTTTTGCGAGCGCTTTCCCTTTAGCTAATTGACCCCTCAATGTAAGATTAGATTAGAATTGGCGATTCCATCAGCATCGATGCGAGCAGGAAATGCAGCCTTGTTATATTTGAATAGGCGACGCTGCAGCAGAGATGGGCCCTGGCAGCACTTGTTTGAAGATGAATCGTGGGAAATGGTAAACAATGGTACACAAGCCCTCTGCATTGCTGTGGCGGGGGCGGGGACGGAGCGCATTCCTTTGAAGTCTGATGGGGGGGGAGCGGGGGAGCGGCAGCTTTGAAGTCTGATGGGAGGCAGACAAATGGTGGTGTGACGTGGCTGGTTTGTACACGCGCCTTTCTCACATGAACTGTGGCTAATCCGCCCTTGGCAGACTTTTCAAACTGCTTACTAGAAATCTCGACAACAAGCATTGCTAAAAGCAATGCTTTACGTCGAGACCTAAAAAAGCACCTGCTTCACTTATACACAGCATCATAACTCCTTTTTGTTGTGGGTTCCACTTTAGAAATGCTGTACTGCATCGCTAATAAATATTGGTAAAGCCAATAGTCCCCAAAGCTGAGACCTGTTAGCTTTGCCAAACCTTCGGTGTAATGGAGTGAGGTGCAGAAGTAAGTACAGATCCCGAGGCTGAGTACATTCCATATAGTCAATGCATTCATTTCAAAATACACCGCGGCAGGACACATATTAGGGGAGTGCATACCATGTTGCCCTAAAAGCATTAAAAAATTGGTATGTTTCAAGGATATGGCTAATTAACAAAAATACATCTCTCATCCAAAAGATCTTACACCTACAAAACAAAAGCACTGCATACAGTGGTAAAATGTTCCTGATCTACCAGGAAAAAGCAGTGAGATGCATTCTTGAAACTCTGTGCCGTGCAAAAGGGCAGCAAGGTGGCCCTGGGAAGGGTGGTATAATCAAACCTTCTCATTTACTATGCAAACTGGGAATTTCTAGGTAGGGTTATATTCAGGCAATGCAAATAAGACAAACAGCTATGAAGGAAGCTAAGGCCTCACACAGTTTGCAGAGTCACGCTGCTCAAACCTCGAATTTACATGTCTTCACAAACAGGCATATCAACATTGAGAAACACGAATACGTGTCAAACTGCGCATTGGTTATAAATTAGCATACTTGCAATTTCTCTTGCTACTAGATGCAGATAACAATTAGTGTTACTTACCCACTCCATCAATCCTGAACCCAATCCACTGGTAAGGGCAAGGGCTTAGGTGGGGGACAGTATGCCCAATTACTTACTGTCAAATCTTCAATACTCCTAGTCCTGAAAGTCCTTGCCCCAGTCATTACTTTTGAAGTGGTGCTCCACTTCCTGAATCAGGAAAAAACTGATATGAATGAAGATATGGCTGCTCAGCCACCCCAGTTGAGCACCTTAAGAGCTGTCTTACCCAGCACTCCTCCGGGATTACCAAGGGTGAATTCGAAATAGGGCTCCCAGTTTTCTGTTTTTACTGATTTTTACAGATGAATACAGAGAGAAAACTATTTTTAAATACATAAAAATATGGAAAATAGGTCTTCTTAGGATGATTTTTTTTACTGTTGATAATGGTTGCAGGTCAGTAGATGTTTAGATTGAGAGTGGGGCAGATGAAAAAAATAAAATTGATTTCCTGATTAAGCTTAATTAAGTGTAGATCTACAGTTATTTATGCTATTCTACAATGCAAGTGTTCTCAGATAACGCTATTGCACTGTATACTGCTGAAACCTTTTGGATATTCAAATGCAAGTATACATTTATCAGTCCAGTCACATAAATGTGGAAAAATACCCATTGCATCTTCATTTATACAGAAAACAGAAAATAACAAGCATTGGGACCTTATAAGTGTTCAGTTACCCAGCACAATATCCTTGGTGCAACAACATAAACTGTTGCATGGCTAAACACGTATAAGGTCCCAAAGTCGAGACCTGTTGACTTTGCCAATGCTTGTTCTCTCTTCCTTTGGAATAACTCAGCTCTTTCGCTCCCTGCCGAGGTTTTTGCAAGCTGTTCAGTGAGCTGAAACTAAACGTCTGGGTTGGGAAGGCAAGGGGCCAACATCGCTGCCCCTCCCAGCAAACCGTGAAATGATGAGGGAACTAAACAGTTCCGCGTCGTGTGAAACCTGTCCTCCTTTTCAAAACATCACAAGCTGTCCCCAAGCGCTGGTCAGAGGAAGAGGAGAAGAAAGCAAGAATGAGTAGGAAAGCGTTTATGCCTGCTGGGAAGCAGAAATCAAAGTTTTTAGGCAGCCTACATACTGGAAGTTTACTTTTGTCAGCGAGCGTTTAGATGTGTTTCGTAGCACAGGGGCAGCGGCGGGCATGGTGTACAAACAAGAAATGGCATGTCAGCAGCTAGCACGCTTTGTCAACAAGCTCCTCACGGTCATTCGAATCTAAGATCATATATAGCGCCACAGGCACAGTGCTGTGAAGCTGACACCGCTTCTATCTGAAATCTTCTCAACGTAAAATCTTGCGTAAATTCTGTGAACACCACCACACATCCTGTTCATAAGGATTCCCCATTCTGATAGGCAGGGAGATAGAGGGAAGGTGAAGGAACCAGAGGGGCGACGGTATCTATGGCATCGCTACTCTGACTGGATCAGCCAAATCACACCTTGGTCCTCTGACCTCTACCCTTAACGCCGCAGCAAGAATGGTCACAGGAACTAGGAAATACAATCACATCTCCCCGGCTCTTAAGGATCTGAAGTGGCTCCCTATTGACCAACGAGCCAGCTTCCACACAGCCTGCCTCACTCACAAAGCCCTGCACACAGGCAAACCAGAATATCTGGCCAACAAGCTCAAAAAGGCCGGTAGGTCAAGGAACCTCAGAAGCTCCAATACGCTCCTACTCATTCCTCTGAAATCCCAGAAACACAAAACATCCAGCAAATCCTTTGCGGGCAATGCTCCCAAGATATGGAACGCCATCCCCCCACATATCAGAACGACCGCCTCCTTCCCGAAATTCAAGATGTTACTCAAAGCCCTCTTCCTTGAGCGCGCTGGATAGTATTATGATCTCCACGTTTGACTGTGAAAGCCCATTTTCTCTGCGTTCCCAGAGCCGGATGACTTGCTTTTGACTCTGCCCTGTTTTGCGCTCCTTTTTCTATTGTAAAGACTTTCTCTTCACCCATGTGCTCCCTACCCTGTTCTCTTTCCTCACTGTCTTTCTGATGCCTATTTGTACGTGTTGTGAACTTTCGGGTCCAGCTAGCACTATACAAAACTTTAATAAGTAAATAAATATCTGCTCAAGATCACACAGTTTAGTGAAGTGAAGAGAGTGGATGTCTGTTTACAGTTAACCACTGTGATGGCATGTGAAACTGTGCACCGCAATAGATGGGGCTTCCCCGCATCAAACATAGAAGAAAGAAAAAGAAGGACACTATAAGCAACTACTAAAGGGGTGGTTCCTTTTACGATAAGCATTCCTTTTAAATAAACTTGCTGTCATGCATTTCAAAGGAAGGTGCATGAATATGAAGAAATGAAGGCGACCAGAGGAGTAGAGATCAACAAGTTGACAAGGGAGAGCGAGGGTGAGACAGGCAGTGTAGGAGAGCGCGCGCGTGGCCATGCTAATTGAAAATAGATGGCCTCTGCGCGCAGCGGCTTGCTCCCGCAAGGTGGATGCCAGCACAAGCATGAGTGCTTGAAAAGAGCTGTTCGATTTCTAAAGGTCAAACTAGAGCAGCACTGTGCACTGCCTAGGCGAGACCTAAAAATGGATAAATACAAAAAAAAGAGTAAAAAATAAATATGGATAAATAATGTCCCCCAGAGCATGCTATTGTCTCGGATTAAATTTGGAGCAGGATGGATTCTACAATTTAAGTAGGGTTCAATAGGTCGCACATGATTCTACAATTTAGCCTAGGAGTACACTCCCATAAAAATATTCTAGACAGACATAATTGCAAGAGTACTAACTATGATAGATTGTAAAGTGTAATTGCAACCACAGATTACACTAATGGGTTATGTCACAGGAACACCTCTGGAGGCGCTAAATCTAGCTGCAATCACTTTCCTGATAGCAAATAGGAGGATAGCATTGTGCTAAGCAGGGTAACGCACAGCACAAAAAAACAGGCTAAAGGATTTGACACAATGTAACTTCCTGAGTGAGACATTCGCCGGTCTGCAACCTCCAGCAACCTCCAGTTTAAACAAATAAAGGTATCTTTGGACCTGTACGGTTATAACATCAGATACCCAATAGTACAGCAAATATGCTTTGACAGCCAGCATAGACTACCCCCCACCAACTGGGCCTTGACCTGGGATAGGTTCTACAGCCATATGTGCAATACTTCAGGACAAGAAGTAACAAAGATTACCGGCATGTAAATTGAACATTACCCCAAGTCCTTTGTCCTCGTTCTCTTCATTCTTTTTGTGAAATACCAAAGCAAAGCTTAGAAAGTCTTCATACGACAGAAAGATATCTTAAACCACCTTTCATGCTAAATCCAAAAAGTGATTTATTTCCAGAAAAGTATCCGAATAATACAGAATTCAACACACCGGCTCCAAAGTCTGTGTTCTAATTTAAGGCATTTTGTAATCTGTAATGCTACACGTGTATTCTGATTTCAGCAATAAAACTCCTTTAATCTCTGCCAATGACGTTGACACTCCTCTAGATGAATATCCCTGAATCCCTCCCGGGACTGGAGTCCCTGATAACGACAGTGACGTAACAAAACCTCAGGGGGCCCCCTGCAGGGTAAGGAAAGGGGGTCCCCATTATCCATGTGTTAACTGCCTTGCTGCTTCTGAGTGTTTTATTTGTTTGCAGCTAGCCAGCCCAAAGTGGCCTCCTTTGAGGTGAACGGCGTGGGTGCCGCCTCGCACCACAGGAGCTGTGGGGCCTCGGTTACATTCCCTGGCTAAAGAATAAGCCAGAGAAATTGCTGACTGTACCCATCTGCTGATTGATTCGCAAATTATTTGTTTCCTTGGCCTGATGTACCAAACGTGACAAATAGCCATTTGATTATGGAAAGGCTGTGATCTGTCTAAACAGATCTGTAAATCCCTTTTATCATCCAACAAATGGTGTTGGAATTCTTGAGAGAAAGAGGAAGAATGGACTGGAAGAAGTACCGCCTGATTTTTTTATGAAAAATTAATGACATCTTGGCAATAAAGGCAGGGTCAGGTCCTAATATTGGAACATATTCTTGAAAAGACAGAAACCTTTCCCTGGCTACAAAGGCTCAAAGTTGCCCAATTCATCATGCTGAGGTGATTGCCAAATGAAAACCACTTTCATAGTAACTAATGCAATGCCTACCTCAGATAAAGGTTCAAAGGGGTGAGAAATCAGAGCCCTAAGTACAAGAGGTAAGTCTCAGAGAGGATAGATAGGTCTTATAGCAGGACGTGACAAAGAATAACTTTTTCGTAGATGAGAGAGTAGATTGTCATCATTCAAATTTTTCCAAAGATTTCTGAATGCTCTAACAGCAACCCTTTGTGGTCAAAGTGTGGACACAGATAATTGTTTCTCAAACCCATTCCTGAGAAACTATACCACATCAATCAAATTACCATCTACTGCAGAAAAATTGTGAATTGAACACCACTGGAAAATGACCCCAATTCTCCTACAGGATTTTAAGGTGGAAGCTTTTTGAGATTCTTGAATAACAGCTGTTAGGTGTCTCGGTTAAACCCTTGCTCTGCAAACCCCTCCTTTCAACTTCCAACTTGAGAGTTGTAACCTCTGAGAAAGAATGATGTACAGAGTATTCTCTATCTTGAGCATTATGAAAATGCATTCATAAAATGTATGTGAAATAGTGATGCTAAATGTTCAGAAATCAGCAGAATATAATTCCCAAAAACACAAGCTTAAGCTGCTAATAATTCATAAACATCATTGCATCATTGGAAGACAAACAGAAGCAACATAACATTGGAAACAAGAAGAATCCATAAAAAGCAGCAAAACCAAAAAAAAGTGAACCTGTCAACATCATAGACACCAACCATCCACCCATGTGCTCACACACTCACGAGTGCATCCATCCATTGGTCTATGTTTCCACCAACACAAAGGAATCTGCTGATCTTCAAACTATGCTTTCCTGAGTCTGTGCATTTAAAGCTGTCTTTGTGCTAGTCTATGTGTCTAACTGCGTCTATCTCAGTGGCGGCTGGTGACATTTGAAAGTGGTGCGGCGTAAACTAATTTGCATATTGCACCGCAGCGAGCGAGCCCGAACCACCTTAAGGGGGGTTTGGGGGGTCAGTTAAACGTCATTGTCATATAGGGGAAAGAAGGAGAGACCAGCCCTGGGAGAAACATAGAGAAAGTTTGTCAGAGCTACACAAACACGCCCACACACAGAGACACGCACACACATACAGACTCACACAGACACCCCCGCCCCCCCACACACACATACACGCTCACACACACATCCACACACAAACACACATCCCTGGGACATAAAGCACACAGTGTTGCATAGGAAGGCCTGCAGAACTCGCCCCTCAGACGGTCTCACTCAAACATATATTCACCCCTTTCTTCTTCCGGAATCATTCGCTTCTCGTCAGCTGCTCCCCGGGTTCCCAGAAATCAGATAAAAGCAGGCAAGACATCCAATGGCACAGTTATCAAAAGCACATGCTGGGGGCAAGATAGAGGCAGATGACAGAGGAAAGTGAACCCCAAGTCCAAGCATTAATGTAACATTGCTCAGTAGTCTGGCACCAAAGTCAAAGCAAATATTTTATGTATGCTGCTGAAAAAACCTCCAAAACCTGCCAACTTCCTCTTAAAGTACAATTGCAAACTTACTAATAGATCTGTTGCAGAGTGCGCACAGCCACTGGTTCGGGCACCTAACACCTGCGCAATGAAAAGTGGTGGAGCATCAGGGACTGTTGTGAAAGCACTCGCATTTCAAACTAACATTTATATAGCAAAAAACAGCCACCTAGTTATCCATGGCATGTATTGAAGTTATCAGTAGAAAATAGTTAGGATGAATAGCACAGTACAACAAGACAGAGTACAACGCATGGGTATTGTCAGCAGGAGTAAGGCACCTCTATCGCTATATGTTTGCTTAGTATGAGGGAAACTCGTTTGTTTGCTTTCGGCCTAGTTCTCTTTTGAGCAAAGAAACGGCTGAAACTGGCAACAGTACTGTAAAGAGCAACTGCTGGCAGAACATATTGTTCACCAATAATATTTTTTTTTACTGAAACCTTAATTGTTCAAAGCATTCTATACTTGCATTTCTGTGGGGTTAAGTCTAGGTGAAAATACTGCACACACACTGTGCTGTTGCTGTATGCGTTACACTGAAATGCAGAGATTTCCGTGATTCACGGTATGCTGCTGTAAAATTCACCTTTGTAATCAGTTTTGCCCCCAACATATTCTTAACGCACTCGCACACATAGGGCTGCGGGCATCAGCAGATTCAGCCTCCATTTTGTAAAGACCGCACATACAGAAGAATGAAGCACATTGCTGCTGTGTAAAGTTACGGCGACGTGAAGAACTTCCCATACAAGTTAACATAGCAATCCATCGATGAACCCCCAACTGCTGCGCAGTCAGAAGTAATGCAAAATGCGCAAGATCGAAATTAAAATTCGAAAGGAAACAAACAATAATAATAATAATAACGGAATGACCAAGGTGTGGTGACGCACTTGCGTCAGCGCACTAGTGTTCCGCTAGGCGGAACAGGAAACACGTCACGCGTAGGCGGAAGGCGGCCATTTGTAACCATTGGCGCCGACCGCTTCACGCAGAGCAGAAGTGTGTACCCGGCGCTCCGTCCTAGAATAAAGAATCACTTACAAAGTGATGAGCGTCACTCATAATTTACCGATTCTATAATGGCGACGAGTCTATGGGATTGAAACAGAACCCCGGATGCGAGCAAACGGCGTGGAGATCGGAAAACGCTGATTCCATCGGCGGACTTGATATTCCACGTGCTGACCAGCAGGACGGAGCGTGGCAGAGGCCTACACCTGGCTCCACACGGCGCACACCCCTTTCGAAGCACGCAGGACTGCACAACGGCGGAGGTAGGCCTGCAGACACACGGGGCACCAGGCGCCACAGAGGCTTGGAAGGGCGAGCGAGCGTAGCGACTGAGCCCGCGCCGACAGAGGCGAACCAAAGGGCAGTGGGGAGCACCACCTCAAGGAGAGCAGGACCAGCCAAGCAAGCTGGCGGAACAGAGTGAGGGCAGGGGAGAGTCATCGAACACTCGCCCTGAAGAGTCTATAGGAGCACAGACAGGAGCAGGGGCTGGGGCGCAACCACCACCCACCCCTTCCAATGCACAACTACGGGTAGACAATGAGAGTGACCCAGAAGAAGGGGACCCCACCAAGCACAACGCTCCGGGCAGCCCCCAGGGGAAGACGGTCTCTGTTCAACCCTCCAGAAACAGAGAAGGCAAAATGGCGGTGCACTCGTCGTTCCTCACGCAACTGGTGCCATTCCTGACCAACCCAGGGGGACCGGAGAGGCAATGGGAGGACTGGAAGAGGTACTTCCTCAACTACCTCGACGCCCTAGAGGAGGAGGCAGGCGCTCCATACTCAAGGAAACGCAGAAAGAAGATCTTGCTACACAACCTGGGCCCGGAGGGAATAAGAATCTACGACACCATTGTGAAAGCAGAAAGAGACGCAGCTGACAACGATGTCTTCAGCCACGCCATTGCCGACTTGGACGCGCACTTTCGGCCCGTGGTTTGTGTCGCGATTGACCGCTACAATTTCTTCCAAAGGAAACAGAAAAGTAGCGAAACAGTAGACGAATATGTTGTTGCCCTACAGAAGCTCGCCATCTCATGCAAATTCGGCGCTCTACACGACGAGCTCATCCGGGACCAAATCATCATGCATACGTCGAGCTCCCACGTCCAAGACAAACTGTGGGTAAATGGAGATGCCCCACTCAAAGAAATTTGGGCCATGGTCAAGAAGGCCGAACTATCAAAACGCTGTGCCCAAGCAGCCAAAAAAGACTCAGGAGGTACGCAGTCGGTGTGCCAGATATCGACGCTACAAAAAGGGGACCACCCGAGGCAGAAGGAGCCACAGAAAAAGCCGGAGGGCAGGAAGCAGAAGTCCACGTATTCCACCGACCAGAGAGGAGCTAAGGGAGGACGTCCGAGCTGCTACAGATGTGGAAGTGTCAACCATCTAGGGAATGATAAAGCGTGCCCGGCGTTCCGAGCTAAGTGCTCGTTTTGCGGAATATTTGGACATTACGAGAAGGTATGCCGCCGGAAACCAAAAAGGGCCACAGTGAAATTCGTTGACCGAGAACAGCAAGACGATACCAATGACTCCGAGGGTACCGATGACCAGGAGGAAATACTGTATATTGACGTCCAAGTGTTAGAGATGGATGACTCAGGCAATGACAAGCCCCGGTTGGACATGCACATAGGTGGTATACCATTAGAAATGATAGCGGACAGCGGAGCCCCCATCTCGATCATCCAAAGGAAGGTATGGGAAGACAAATTTGCATCCACACACGGTGAGAAACTGCGTCCCATGGATTTGCGTCCAGTCACGTACACTGGGCAGAGGATCCCTATGTTGGGGTATTGTCCCCTGTCATTCGAGTTCAGAGACCGCCAGGCGGTGTGCAAACTGTACGTAGCAGAGAAAGGCCCCTCAGTCCTGAGCTGGAGAGATCAGGGAGCCTTAGGGAGCCAGTTGAATCCGGGGGGCATCGAGAAAATCCTGCTCATGGACATGGATAAAAGTGACGATGTGGAGTCATGGAGAAGAGCGTACCCAAGAGTGTTTAATGGCCAAATTGGAGAGCTGGCGAAATACAAACACCTAATCAGACTGAAGGAGGGTGCAAAGCCAGTGATACACAAAGTAAGGAACATCCCGTTCAGAAGTAGGGAGGCAGTACAGCAAGAATTGGACAGGCTCGAGAAGGAAGGGGTAATCAGGGCCATAGAAAGTGCAGAGTGGCTTTCCCCCTTGGTGGTAGCTCAAAAACCCAACGGCAAGGTCAGATTATGCGTGGACCTGAGAGAGTTGAACAAAAACATACTCGTTGACAAATTCCCCCTGCCACGCATAAACGAGATGTTGTTCAAGACCAAAAACATCAAGTGGTTTTCGACAGTGGACCTGTCTCCGGCATACCATCAAGTCAAACTACACCCTTCCTGCACACACCTCACCTCCTTCATCACGCCATTTGGCTGCTACGAATTCCTAAGGATGCCGTTCGGCCTAGCTTCAGCAGCGGCAGTCTTTCAAAAGATGATGCATAAATTGTTGAGAGGAGTGGTCGACGTCCAATTCTTTCAGGATGACATTTTGGTAATGGGGAAGTCCATGCACGACCACAATGAGAAGCTCCACAAGGTGTTCAAAATCCTACAGGACAACGGTCTGACAGCGGAATGGTCAAAATGCAGATTGGGAGTGAAATCTGTCACTTACTTAGGCCACGAGATAAGTGAAGAAGGAATCAGGCCCAAAGCCACCAACATGAAGGCCATTCAAGACGCACCCACCCCGAGCAAAAAGGAAGACGTTCGGTCATTCTTAGGAATGGCCGAATACTACAGCAAGTTTGTGCCGCAATTTGCCTCCAAAACGCACCACCTACGACAGCTGCTCAAGGAGAGGAACGGATTCCAGTGGGGTCAAGCGGAACAAGGAGAGTTCGAAAATTTAAAGAAAGAAATGAGCACCGGCATCACGCTTAAAGGATTCGATCCCCAGGCGGAGACAATCCTCACGACAGATGCGAGTGACAGAGGATTGGGAGCAGTCCTAATGCAGCGCTCTGAAAATGGAGACTTGCACACAATCAGCTTCGCATCCAGGTCTCTGGCCCCCAACGAAGAGAAGTTCAGCGTGGTGGAAAAAGAGATGCTGGCAGTAGTATGGGCCATGGAGAGATTCCGCCAGTACCTATGGGGAGCGAGATTTCTAGTAAAAACGGATCACAAACCCTTAGTCCGTGTATTGACATCAAGCGGCCATGCGCATGCCACACCAAGGATCGCAAAGATGACCCTGCACCTATTAGACATTCTCTACGACGTGGAACACATTCCCGGGCCTCAAAACAAGGTAGCGGACTTTCTCAGCAGGGCAGCTGCCATGGAAGCGAGGAGTGACCAGGAAGATCAAGAATGGGCAGGCTATGTGGTCGCCACGATCCAGGAGACAGAGAAGGCAATAAGTAGACAAGAGTGGGAGGGGGCGTACAAAGAGGATGATGATCTGGAAGCCATCAAGGGGTATGTAGTCCACGGGTGGCCGGAAAAGAGGCACCTGAGAGAAGAACTCCGAAGATACTGGGAGGTCAGGGAGGAACTATCTCTGGCAGAAGACTCCATCTTCCTGTTGAGAGGAGATAAGGTGATACCACCCAAGGGAGTACTAGAACACCTGATGGGATTACTACATGAAGGACACCAGGGCATCACAAAAACCAAAGCCCTCGCCAGACAGGCTTACTGGTGGCCGGCTGTCGATATGCAAATAGAAAGGCACGTGAGACAGTGCGAATCCTGTGCGAAGGCAGACAAATCTCAAACCCTGATCAGACCACCCCTTGGGAAGTTCCCCATACCGGATGGCCCGTGGGAAGTGCTGTCAGTAGACATCTTGGGACCAGTCCTAAACAAAACAGGGACTCAGAAATATGTGGTGGCGCTGGTGGATAAATTCTCCAAGTGGCCTGAAATCGAAGTAAGGGAAACCATGGACACAGAGGCGGTGGTGAACTTCTTACAATCCACATTCCTAAGAGAGGGCATTCCCAAGATCATCGTGAGTGATAACGGTCCTCAGTTCACTTCGACAAGATGGACAACCTTCACCGAAAGGAATGGGATTGAAGTAAAGCACCCACCCATTTACCACCCCGCAGGGAATGGCCAAGTGGAACGGTTTAACCGCGTGATCATGGGAACCATCCAGGCAGCCATCAACGATGGGTTGGATTGGGAGAAGGAGCTGGAGAAGATGGTATGGGCATACAGGATCACCCCAGGCAGCACCGGGTACAGCCCGTTCAAAATTTTGCGAGGGAGAGAAGCGTTCACCAAGGACAATCAGGCGTGGAGGAAGTTGGTGATACAGAGTAGATGGTCTCCGGCAATAGTGAAAAGAAACCTAGAAAGAGCACAGGAGATCTATACTACTCACTTCAACAAGAACCACAAAGTAAAGGAAGCAGAGCTGGACAAAGGGGACTGGGTCAGAGTCAAACTGGCAGTCCATAAGAAGAAGGGTGAGAGCAAGTTTTCGCCGCCATTACAAGTCTTGGAACCGTATGACCGATCAGCCTTGCTAAGCGATGGAAAGGTATGTTTGCAGGACAGGATGGCCAAGTGCAGCAGGGTGATCAAAGAGGAATGTGATGTGGAAGATGGTTTAGAGAATGTCGGAAGAGACGGAGAAGAAGAAAGTAACAGAGGAAGGTACGTGGAGGTGGAAGAAGGACAGCAGGAAGTAGCCGAGGAGGAAAACGGAGCAGGAGAGCAAGAAGAGCAGAGGAGCGGAAGGGACGTAGAGATGGACAAGGACATGAAAGACAAGAGCGGTACGCAAGTTAAGGAGAGCATGGAACAGGAGTGCAGAGAGGGAACGGTGAAGGTGAGAACCAGAAGGGGAAGAGAAGTGAGGACACCAGAGAGATTCAAGGACTTTAATATGGACTGGAAGTAAGAACTTTTATTGTTGATTTACGATGTGTAAAGGGGGGAGATATGTGGTGATGCACTTGCGTCAGCGCACTAGTGTTCCGCTAGGCGGAACAGGAAACACGTCACGCGTAGGCGAAAGGCGGCCATTTGTAACCATTGGCGCCGACCGCTTCACGCAGAGCAGAAGTGTGTACCCGGCGCTCCGTCCTAGAATAAAGAATCACTTACAAAGTAATGAGCGTCACTCATAATTTACCGATTCTATACAAGGGGGTCCGACATAGAAGCTGCAGAGTGTAGCATTACGAAGGGGCACCACGCAAAAATCGGCCACGGGAATGTTTGAACAAGTGCTTGCACCGGCTGCGGCAACAAAATCACGTAACACACGGTGACTAAAAGTAGAGGGTTACAGATTTTCCTAGCTTGCTTTAGGACTTTCTACACCACCGTGGCCAATCCAACTGAAAATGACCTGTGTTATTTGTTCCATGCCTTCACGGGCTTCCCCGATAGCAAAGTAGCTTGTTAGAAAGTAATGTCGGACGTCGTGAAAAGGCTTTCAAGTTCAACTGAGAAGAAGTCGTGCTCGCTGGTTTTTGTCAGGGAGCGGTCAGCGGAGGCCCGGCCCTTCATGCTGGTGGCACTACTGCTGCAATTGTTACGGAAAATGAAAAGCACATAATCGGATGCCGGCTGAGCAGGGCACACTTCTTCCTCGCTTGTACGGAGCCGG
This sequence comes from Lissotriton vulgaris, assembly GCF_964263255.1. Taxonomy (NCBI): domain Eukaryota; kingdom Metazoa; phylum Chordata; class Amphibia; order Caudata; family Salamandridae; genus Lissotriton; species Lissotriton vulgaris. The sequence goes on from NC_141689.1 coordinate 826,050,255, forward strand.
CCCGGGGTACATACATACCAAGTCCGACACATCAAAAGTGGTGCAAGTGAAGCTTCATCTAAGTAGTACACACACATGAACAGTAGGCCTAAAATGTGGGAAACGAGTTGATTTACTGCAGATATTATTATTATTTTTTTTTTTGTCCTCATAACCACCATGTAGACAAAGTACCGGAAGGAATTAACGGAGAATAACTGTCTCAGTTTATGAAAAACTGGAAGGGACACGAGTCTAACGGGGCCAACTATCTCTCAGCTTTCAACTGTATTCCAGAAAGGCACAGAGTCTATGATATACCGAACTGTGGCAAACCTTGGGGTAGTTTTTAGCAGCCTGGTGGGGACCGGGCATGAACCGGTTAACGGCTGTTCCATTGGTACCAAGTATAGAAGCACCATTGGAGATCACTCATTGGACCCGGGGAAAAAAAAAACCCAGGATGAGTCAATGAAGCCACGAAAGTAGATACCAAAAGGCCCTTTTTCTGTGATTACAAGATCTGGCCAGGTCTGCAATACTGAGTTTTGCCAATCTCTAAAAGTAGGAGGTAAAGGGTCTTTCCACTTCCTGCAGATCTCTCTTCTTGCGAGATATTATTGTCTTACGGCATACAAGTTACCCATTGATGAACCCACCAACTGCTGCGCAGTCAGAATTAATGCAAACTGCGGAAGATCGAAATAAAAACCTAAAAGGAAACAAACAATAATAATAATAACGGAATGACCAAGGGGGTCAGACAATAGAAGCTGCAGAGAGTGGCAATACGGAGGGTCCACGGGGCACCACGCACAAATCACTGAACAGTAGGCCTACTCAAGGCCTGAACAGGCCTGAAGTGAACAGTAGGCCCACTCAAAATGTGGGAAACAAGTTGATTTACAGATATTTCATTGTCTTACACAACGTATATGATGCACTGTGGCCTTACCTGTACTAGTGTGTGTACACGAGCACGACACAACAACAACACAGGCACAGAAAGTCATCGTGACGGTGACGGTGAGGGGGGAGTCACACACGGTCTGCTGCCTGCGGACGAGGCGAGCTCCAGGGAAGAGATTGAGTCGAAGTCAGAACGAACGTCACAGCGGCGCGCGTCCCGAAGCACTCAGTGATTGGCCTGCACGGTGGACCACTGGACCAGCCAATCATGGCGCTGCATGCAGCACCAGCATTGGCTAGGGGGGCACCCTGACTATTCGCCCAGTCGCCCTTTGCAACCCCGGGGGCTGCGGCCTGCCCCTGGTCCTCTCTCTAAGGGGAACTTCAGCAGGTACACTGTCTGCCCATGCTCGGGAGGTACACTGTCTGCGCATGCTCGGGCTAGTTTCTGCCCAAAAATTCACTTGCGCAGTACTGCTGCAGCTGAGTGGACTGTCACTCAAGCTGCAGCAGCCACCCCCTCCCCTGCGCACTCCGGAAAAGTCAGGTGTCTCCCAGATTCCCGGCCGGCGGGTATCGCTGTGGCGCTGCCGCTTAATGATGGATCATTCAATATTTTTATTTTAGTGACGACGCAACGGTGGGTCCATGGGGCTTAGTGGGGCTACGCCCCTTCGCCCCAATGGACGCACCGCGCCTGTTGCTCTCTGGGCATAGTGCCTGTGGGTAGGTCCAGGTGTGGATGGTTGATTGAGGTGTGTTGTCCTTTGTGCATGTGTCCATTTATTTCCATACATGTTGTATAAAGCCAAACCCATGTAGTTTGTTAGCACAATTTCTCTTTTTGTTGAAGGTTTTTCAAACTCTCTAGTGTTTTACACATTTGGCCTCTAGTGACACAACTATTGAAACCAGAGAAGTTTAGCAGTTACGTTAGTGACAGGTGCATCATTGCATCTCTACCTTGCCCCTTCCAGGAGCCGGAACAAATAGTGTTTTTACCATGTTATTGTCTGCAATGCAAATCAATTCACCATATGCCAATGAGCACTGACCTGCATCCATGCAGCCTCCTTTTGAAGTACTGGTCATATGTGAAAATAACTACCTCATTAAAATATGCCTAACAGGAGAACTTCTGTGCTTGTCTCCAAAATGTCCTGTTTCTAAAGATACCTCATACTTTCACTGTTGACCTGTCCTTCACATTACCGACTCCTTCAGGCATCTGCTATGTAAGAAACAACCCATGGAAGCCGGCCAATTTCATGTCAGGTCTAGGACTTCTCGCAACCTCTTCACAAGTGCATGTTTAATTTGGCACCGGTTCCTGGGTGGTGGTGAGTAGAGGATAATCCAAGGCAGGCTCATGCTCCACGGACACTGATTCCACCCTGTGCCACGGCAGTGTGGCAGGGTATGCCTAGACGTGACTCCCTTGCTCACTTTGCCACTGGATTCAAGTAAGCCGGGCTGAAGACGGCTGGAATGCCAGAAACCGGTCCTCGGAAGCTTGTTTCCGGTCCAGGGAAGACATGGCTTGGCAGTTCGGGCTGGACTGTTCCCATGAGGCACAGGGTCAGACTGATTTGCATATAGCCATGTCTGAACTGGGGTGGCAGAGTGGGCTAAAGAACGGTGATGGATTAAACCCAGATCTTTTGACTGGGTGTGAGTGTTTGATTGATTCAGATGCTCCGTCCAGCACCACCCCCTTTTGTACTGCTTATGGCAGCTTCTGCTGCACGATCCACCACCAGGAGCTCCTTGGCTTGGTGTGTGTCTTCGAAGCCTTTCCCTTGTCCATGCTTTCGTGCAGGCCTCCTTGTAGTTTGCATCCCTGCCCAGGCCTCTGCAAACTGAGCATGTGGGTGAAGTTTGCTGTCTGTGTGCTGGGTGGAGCATGCAGTGCTTCCACTTTGTTGTGCACCCTTTTGCTATCAACAATGTGATGGCAAATAGGTGCGGGTCGAAGTAAGAGCTCTTGATTAAAGTATACTACAATTTAAGGTAGTGAACTGCTGGTGAGCAGGTGCTGAGCAGCGCTCTGCCGACACTTCCGAGGATACACCAGACCAGTACCTGCTGCGTGTGAGGGACCAGTGCACAACTGTTGATGTTGCCTAACCTCTACCTTTTGCTTGTATAGGGAAGCTTGCACCGCTGCGACCCATGCTGTATCTATGTTGTGTGTTATTGAAGCTTGAAAAAAACCCTGGCATTACATACATGAGAAACCATTGTCAGTGCTTGTTTGAGAGGCTTCTAATGACAAGATCATTGTCAGTGTCTCTTTATTAGAGGTAAGAGTCATGAGAAATACCCGGATTACACTCCTGGGGTAGGAGGTAGCACCGACGCTTCGAGTCGCTGTGGGATCCTGCACAGTCACCAAGCGGACCACAGCCATGAACACGGCTCTTGAAAGATTGCCAGAAAAACGCAGGTTATTACCAGGTTCTTATCCTTTTCTGACTACATTTGTGTACTTCCTGATTTCAAGAGCAAGAAAGAACAAAAAGCAAGACCTTGCACGAAGAACCGAGACCATCAAACTGTAATCTGGACATTTTTAAAGGACTCGTTGAAAAATATAAGAAAATAATGCTTGGGGAGTTCAGAAAAATAGCAACAATTGACAAATAAATCGATTGATCTTCATTAAATAAAGTGTTTGCTTATTGATTGGTGTGTGTGTGTCTGTGTGTGTGTGTGTGTGTGTGGGTGTGTGTGTGTGTGTGTGTGTGTGTGTGTACGCGCATGTGGATGGTTGTTTAGATGGATCAAGTGCCTGGATGAGTGGGTGGGTGAGTGAATGGATGGGGGAGTGAGTGGATGCTTGCTGGCTGGAAGGATAAACAGCAGAATGAGTCCACTGCTGAGAAGGTGAATATTTACTATGGATGTATTGCAGAGTTGGTGAATGAATGTGTGAGTTCATTAATTGACAATTTGAAATAGTACACAAAGCTGAGTATACAAAAATGTTGCCAAAGATTGTATTAAATGTTAAAGTGCAGGCAGCGCAACGCCCAGTGATAATGTGGTAGTGTAACATATGAGATTTAGGGCCCGATGTAGGTAAATCCCATTTACCGATTTTGAAATACCGAATTTTACCGATTCGGTATTTCAAAATCGGTAAATGGGATGTAGGTCCCAACATCTGGATTCTTTTCCGAATCCTTAAAATTCGGTATTTACCGATTCGGTAAATACCGAATCGGTATTTGCTATTGAATCCTATGGGCCTTTGAAGCCCATAGGATTCAATTCAAATACCGAATCGGTATTCAACGATTCGGTAAATACCGATTTTGTCAAGGGTGCAGGGGGTGTCACTTTGACACCCTCTAGCACCCCCAAAACGGGCATGTGTGCAATGTGGCACACAGACATGCCCTAAGGGCACGTCTGTCTGTCACATGGCACATGTGTACATGCACAGATGTGCATGTACACAGGAATCGGTATTTTACCATGGATTTGTATTCCATGGTAAAATACCGATTCTGTAAGCCATTTGCCAATGTAAAATTGGCTACCCACATAGCATAATCGGTAAATTTACCGATTCGGTAATATTAACGATTCGGTAAAATTACCGAATATGTGCACCTACATCTCCCTAGCCCTTTACCGATCGGAAACGGCCGAAAATCGGTATTTTCGGCCGTTTCCGATCGGTAAAGGGCTACCTACATCTGGCCCCTAGAGAGTAAAAACAACCTGATCTATCTTTTTAGAAGAAATGGCCAAAGTTACACTATCTACATCAAAACAATTTCTCATACAGAATCCGCAATGGATTCATCAATGTTTGAACAGTATGGGTCAGAAGTCGGCCGAGGTCTTCTTCAAGACAGAAAGCTAAAGATAATGGATACTGCTAAAGACTATTTTTACTTGTAAAAAGGCTATCAACACTGTAATGGCAAGAAGGTGCAGTACGAAGTAAGAGCTCTAGATTAAAGGATACTACATTTTAAGACAGTGAACTGCTGGTGAACCAGTGCTGAGCATCCCTCTGGCAAGACACCTCCGAAGTGACATCAGAAAATATTAGGAGTTAGTGGGAAAAAAAGAAGGTTACAATGTGCGCAAGATAGCACATGAGATAAATTGGATTTATTGCGCAGTTCTTTGTGTAATGTGCAGATCAAAGAGTCTAGTCCTTGTGAGTCGGGTCAGTGGATGAACATACTGCCTACAGAGATAGACCTCAAGTTGCAGGGTACACTCATTCAGAAAACGAGATTTGTGTCTCAGCACACCAAAATTTCTAATCCCAGAGCGAAAGATCAGTGAATATTTTTGTCTCTCACTCTTCTTTTCTATCTACTTCAATTGTGCTAAAATATTTTAACTAAACATTGTATTCAAACAGAAGAGTCGGCATATGCCGTTGTGCTCCTTGACAGTTTGGTTTTGGCGTCACAGGCTTGTATTGCCTTTAGATGTTTCCTTCGTGCAGTTGTCAAATACTCCAAAATAAAAGAGTTATCCATCCATACCAGAAAAATGAAAACCACAATCTTGATCAAATTAACAAGGATAATTGAGGACAACCGTTTTAGAAGACATCAAATTTTGGGTGTGATAGTGGGTAAACTATGTATACAAACAAACACAAACTGATTTAGTCTACGGCAAATCGAATGCAATCCTGAACTGGAAAAGGGAAGAAAAATGGTGTTCCGTAAAACAGATCTATATTGCAAAGATCATTGTGGTTGCCTGTCTTAGCTCATAACTATGGGGTTTGTAATCTATCACCAACTATTGATGTTTGAAAGCAAATTCTGAGGATTTGCATTAATGTTAACTAGATCATACCCTTTATAATGGATTGCACTGGAGTGAGGCATCAAAGTGTGGTTTCTGGACTCTCAGAAGCTTGTAATTATGTTAATTCGCCCTGATTTATGTTATGCTATTGCAGCACTAAAGAAAGATAGTTTATCTAAATCATGTATTGTTATAGTCTGAAGACATCAAGTAGTTCAGCAGAAAAAAACATGAAGGTAAACCTCAAGGCTGGTATTTAGTTGATGTGAAGGTTTGAGTGCAGCTCTGAGACATCATCTGTAGATCTCTATAGGGAAGTACATGTATCTGACTGGTAATGACAGATGTAATACACAGGTCTTCGTGGCTTTCTTGTGGTGGTGTCACGCTTTGGCTTATGCTCAGGTTCGTGCCGATGCTCAGGGGGGTCCACCTCTCAACAGCCCCAAGTCTGGATCACGGTTATAGCGCAGACTATTGGGAGGGTAAGCAGGGGAAGGAAATGTTAGGTACTGCAGGGAGGGAGATCTGTGATAAAAGAGACTAGTAACATGCTCTGTATGTGTGATAGCATTACATCAACACCAATTAGCGAGATGTATTCTTGTGTGTATAAGATACCATGAACTACCTGTTCAAGAAAGTAATCAACCCAGTTACAGGGAAGGTGAGAGGGTGTGTTATAGTTTCCAATACAACTGCTGAAATAGGGGAAAGAAAAGGAACATTATATGTGCACACCCTTTCCCAGCGATAAATTCTGCTATGCAATAGAGACAATGCAACACACTTTATTCAAGACACCTACCCTATTAGCGGATTGGAATGAATCAAAGAGGGCTTGCGCACCAAGCTTCTAATCACCCACTACTGACCCCCCTGTTAAACCCCTTCGATGCTTGTGACGGAACGGTTCCGTCACGAGCGCCGGTTGGGCTGTGCTTATGACGGAACCGTTCCGTCACGGCCACGCCCGTTATTTAGAACCTTCAGCGCAGCGCAAAAATTCGCGCTGCGCCGAAGGTGGTTAATGAACACTAAAGAGAAAACAATTGTCACTACTTATTAAATCTGTTCTTGGAGTGTATCCACAAGCAACAATGCAGTAGAGAAGTAAGAATAGATTAGGCTGTAAAAGTACTTAGGCAATGACTTCCAACACCTCCAGAAATTAGCAATATATCCAAGTAGGAAAATGCCTCCTAAAGTGTCACCTCTTAATACTGTAATGAGATGGGAGTTCCTTCATTCCCTCATCATGATAATAAGAGTCACCAATAATCTCCTCCACATGTGTAGCATTCCTTGACTCGCCAATGGAGGAGATGAGAAGGAACAACCCTGCTCTCTTCAGGGAGAGAGAGGGAAAGGGGTAGAAGCAAATGATTTCACTTCTACCTCCCCCGCATGAGACTGCAATACAGCCGGTCTCGCCAATGGGGAAGGTAAACTGATCCAGGCACGGGAGCTCCGAAATCAAAGGAACCAAAGTAATTAAAATGTTGGTGCTACTAGCACCCTTACCGTGCCGTGACCCGTGACGAGGAACTCCAAACGCTGGTTGAGATGAGAATAATCGGCAGTCTGCAGAAATTTTGGTCTGGCTATATCCGGGTTTCTCGAAGGCATGCACAACGCAGTGTGCTATATCAGGAGCGCAAATCCTGAGGGAAGTAGAGTTCCCGATACTCAGACTCGCTTCTCGCGTGGCTCCCGTTTCGCACCCCGTCAGTGTTCGCGGGTACGATGCAACCTGACAGGTGGGTTTGCAGGCTGAGGAACATGCTGCATCTGACAACATCCTATTGCCCAGGACCCAAGGACTAGTAGACTGTTTTTAATATAGACAGGAGAATGTAACTATTTGTTTCATGTCACCACAATTTCCTCCACAGTCTATATCATCTTGCCAGAGGAAACACTCTACACAATGGCACAGTTAGGCCTAAATGGAAGAATAGACAATATTACTTTTCAGCACCCACTTAATCTATAGGACATTGAGCCCGCCTAGAATTAAGTCATATCTGGTGTGCGTTTTGGTAAATTGTCAATTATGAAATTATGGTGGAAGGTTTTCCACGTTTTATTAACCACACCTTGGGATTTTTAAATTTTTGACTGAGACGTGGATGTAAGAGAAATGCCACTCATTGCCACAGCTGTGCTGGAGGGATTCTAAATTCTTTTTTGCAATCGAGATACCTCCTAGCAGTGGTGTGACTGTGATACTCACAGACGTCTAAAATTATTGACCGTCTGGTATGTCTGTGTCAGCTGTCCCCGAGATGGGCTAAGGCTTGTGTGGTGGGCTGTTCTCCACAGATTCAAGCAAAAACAAAAGCAATCCTCCTAGAATTGTGTTGACAAGTCACATTGTGTTTAAGTCGAATGGTGGTACTGAGTCATTTTATTATGCTTGTTGACAACATGGATGATAATAAAGCTTGTACCCTAGACTCCCACAGTCAGGTGCAGCTTGTCAGTGGCCATTCTCATTGGCAGTCACACACTTGACCTAACTCAGGGGTATTTGAACTCTCTTTAATCCACGGCAGATCATCATCTCATTGTTATTGTTATTGTTCTTATTGTTAATTGATTTTTATATAGCGCTAATCCCCGGCGGGTCTCTAAGCACTTTTGAGAGAGATGTCAGAGGTCGTAAAGGGGTGTAGGGCTGCACAGTGAGGTACGTTAAACAGTGTCCAGTGCCTCTCTAAATAGGAGCGTTTTAAGTTGTTTCCTGAATGGGAGGAGAACTGGTTCCTTGTGCAGGCAATCAGGCAGCTGGTTCCAAAGATGTGGGAGCAAGACGGAAAAGGCTCTGCTCCCTTTGGATGCAATGTTGCATCCTGGGGTGGCCAGGCGTCAGTATGCGGCCCGGAACATAGTTCTTCAGTCATTCCATAATGTAGGCCGGGGCTTTACCGTAGATCGCTTTCTGGGCAATGCAGAGGCCCTTAAATTTAGCTCTTTGCTTGATGGGGAGCCAGTGCAATTTGCCCAGCAGAGGAGAGGCGTGGGACCGTCTTGGTAGCCTAAAGATCAACCTGGCTGCATCGTGATGTACCACCTGTAGTTTATTGATGAGTTTTTGAGGAAGGCCTAAATAAAGGACTTTACCGTAATCTAGTCTAGAGAAGATTGTGGCTGATACGATCATTTGTAGAGAGGCAGTTGAGAGGGGGGGAATACGTTTCTGTAACTGTCTCATAAGCCCTATGCAAGTACCAACAACTGTGGTGAATTGGTTAGCCATAGAGAGCTCTAAATCAATTTTAATGCCTAGGCTTTTCATGGCATGTGCTGTTAAGGGGGTGGCACCCAACTCCTGGGGCCAAAAATTATCGCTCTAAGGGTTGTCTTTATTGGGGATGACAAGGATTTCCGTTTTATCAGGGTTTATTTTTAATGTGTTTGCAGTCATCCAATTCACTGTGAATCTGAGGATGTTTTGTGCCACGTCCTGGGCATAGGTGGAATTATCAATCCGGAGGATGAGCTGGGTGTCATCCACATACGCTGCAGGTGAGGATGCCTCTGTCTGATACCCACTCCCCTAACTGGATCCTCTGGATGGCTCCATCCAGCCTCGTATGGCACTTAAATCTGCCCTTCTTATTAGCTTATAGGGCAAAATGAGTCTGACTGACACTATGAAAGAACTATAATCATGCCTGTCTGAACAGGAGACCTCTGGTGGTAATGGGTGCCTGCTAATAATATTTAGTAGAGCTCTGTGTGACCTTTTGAAAAAATATAGGGGGAGATTTACGAGCCACTTGTGACTATTTTTACGCCGCTGTTGCGTCACTTTTGTGATGCAGCAGCATCGAAAACAATGCGCCACGTTGCGACATATTTCCAACGTGACACATCTAGAGAGATGCGTCACATTGTAAAGCCCTGTGTCACATTATACATGTGTCAGGCATAATGTAAGCCGGGTGGGCGTTCCGGCGCAAGAAAGCCCAATAAAAGTGACGCTGTAAAAATCTAAAAGATTTCACTGCGTCACTTCTACGCCGCCACTGCGTCAAAACCTTACGACTGCTTGAAGCAGGCGTAAGGAGTGATGCAGCACAATAGGAATATGCATTCCTAAGCACTGTTGGAGATTCGTCGAGCTTGCGACACGACTCCAGCAATGCATTAACTTTATGCCAACAGATTTGTGATTCATCTGTCAAACCTTGCGCCACCGTGCGCCGCATTGTAAATGCGACGCATCCAGTGGCGCAAGGCTTTTTTGCGTGACGCAATTGAACTGACGCATCTCTGCTAAAATGCCGTGATGCGTCAGTTCTTGTAAATCTGCCCCATAGTTTCAACAAAAAAATACTTTTGGACCACATCATTCTTGATTTATAGAGGCCATCAGAGAGCAAGTAGAAAAACAGACGATCAGAATGGTTCTGAAGCTGAAAAAAGAGCTTATAAATCCAATTAAATTGTTACAGGTAAGCTGGTTTCTCCATGGGAAAACTTCAATGAATCTATCTTGTTTATCGAACACTCTGCCTTGTTCCCAAAATTTCTACAATGAATCGATCTTCTTCACCCCAAAAGTGAACTATGGAAGAATCATAGATGCGCTACCCAGTTTGTTTATTTTCCTCCCAAGAGCAGCCTGGTAGGTACCACTCAGCAAAAATTTTAATTCCATCATGATGGATAAGACAGCAACCCTCATTGCTAACTCTAGGGCTGGCTCACAAAAGGACTTGTGCCCAGTGGCTGTTCTGTGGGCATTGGAACTGTGTGGCGCTCTTATATGTAGCCAGTCTGCAGACTAATGTAGTCTTGGATCAGTGGAAATTTGAAGCAGCACCCCCATGAAAAAACTGACCGTGTCCCAAATGACCCCAGTGCTACTGGTTAATCAGTGGCCTAGGGAAGGTACTTGGAGAATATGATTGGCAAACAGTTTTTAAGTAGTCTTGAAGAGCCTAATATTTTTGATTTCTGGCAGAAGGGAATTTGATCGCGATATGGAACAGAAACCACCATGTTGATTTGTTGCTCATGTTTAGATCTGAACTATCATAGATGAGGGCGATATAGCAGAGTGATCCTTTTGGATCCACTCTCAACTTTGATACAGTGGAAAATGGTGTCTTACTCCAAAAACTGGGTAAAATTAGTATAGGTAAAAAAGTGCTCAATTAGTTTATATTACTTCTAATCTATTATTTTCAGTCGCTATTACTCCTCACCCTTATAGGTCGTACAAGACGAAGGCGACATGTGGCATGCCGCAAAGTTCTTCCCTATCACTTATTCTCTTTTATATTTTATTTTGACCTCAGTCTACCCATATTAGATCATTTGGGTTCCGAGCTATGTCCATTGCCAATAACATCCAAATATTCATCAGGTTGCATAAATATCACATAGTCTCTGTCCTAAATCTTAGAAGATGCTTGGAAGAAATATATCAGTGAATGAGCCACAACTATCTGAGGCTAACCCCTAATAAAACCAAGCTTTTCCTCCTGGCAACTAAGATCCTGTGCCACCTTCCCTGAGAGCTCCCGCAGTAAGATGTACCAGATGCCCCACCCTCTTCAACGTTTACATGAGCCCCCTCGCGGCCATCGCCCGCCAACACAACCTCAACATCATCTCTTACGCGGATGACACTCAACTAATCCTTTCTCTCACCAATGACCCCAGCACCGCCAAAACTAACCTACACGAAGGAATGAAAGAAGTTGCCGAATGGATGAAACAAAGCCGTCTGAAACTGAACTCAGACAAAACAGAAGTCCTCATCTTAGGTACATCCCCCTCTGCATGGGACGACTCTTGGTGGCCGGAAGCCCTTGGAAAAGCACCCATCCCGACAGACCACGCACGGAACCTAGGCGTCATCCTGGATTCTTCACTCTCAATGAACAGACAAGTCAGCGCCGTTTCCTCATCCTGCTTCAACATTCTTCGCATGCTCAGAAAAACATTTCGCTGGATCCCCACCGAAACAAGGAAAACAGTCACCCATGCTCTAGTCACGAGCCGTCTGCACTACGGAAACACCCTCTACGCAGGTACGTCCGCTAAACTCCAGAAGAAACTCCAACGAATCCAAAACGCCTCAGCCAGGATCATATTAGACATCCCGCGCAACGAACACATCTCTGGTCACCTGAAAGACCTCCACTGGCTACCCGTCAATAAGAGAATCACCTTCCGACTGCTAACCCACGCACACAAATCACTCTATGACATCGGACCAGAATGCCTCAACTCACGACTATCCTTCTACACCCCCTCCCGCCAACTTCGCTCTTCCAGCCAAGCCCTCGCCACTGTACCTCGCATCAACAAGACCACCATGGGAGGCAGATCCTTCTCATACCTGGCTGCTAAAACATGGAACTCACTCCCCCTTACCTTCGCCTCACCCAGAACCACCTAGCATTCAGAAAGCAACTTAAAACGTGGATATTTGACAAGTAATCCTCCTCCCATTTCTAAGCACCTTGAGACCCTCTGGGTAGGTAGTGCGCTATATAAATTCTCTGACTTGACTTGACTTGACTGTAAGCAAAGTCTCTAACAAGGATAGTGGTCCACGAAGAGTCCTTGATGGTGCACTTCATTTCTGTGACAGATTGATGTTTTTATATCCATTACCGCCTGAGAAACAATCTATTTCTCCCCAGAGACAAAACGCCATTATATTTGAGGTATGAGTCCTATGTACAATCGGCTATTGTAACAGCCTCTATCTCTGACTCCTTGCTTATCATCTGGTGATTTTCCAATAAGCCTAAAACTTTTCTGTGTGTCAATGGCTGTGCTCACGTGTGTGTGTGTGTGTGAGAGAGAGAGAGAAAGAGAGAGAGAGAGAGAGAGAGAGAGAGAGAGAGAGAGAGAGAGAGAGAAATGTAGGACGGCTCAGTTTTCTCAGAAACAATAGACTAAATCCATCCTCCCATTAATTCTTCACTTTTATAACTGGAATGTAGAACGTACCCCACCAGGGACGCTTCCCCAACATTGTACCTGCCTGTTGTCTGTAGCCAAGGCACAAGAGAAAATAGAGAGAGCAAGAGGGAACAAGCACTGGCAAAGCCAATAGATCTTGCCTGTGGAACCATTGGCTTTGACATTGATCTGAAGCCATGCTGTACAGCAGCATGGATGCTTTGCAGTGTGGCTAAAACTAATTTTAGAAAGTGCTAAGATGTAGCCAGGGCTGATGTGCTTTTATAAAAACTGCATTAGTGCTAAATGTATTTTAGTCCATTGTTTTTATTACTATTTTTAGGCATGCTGTACAGCAGCCATGCTGCTATACTGCATGACTACAAATCGTTACCAAAGTTGGCAATGCCCATGCTGTACAGAAGAAACAAAAGGCAATGGCAGAGCTAATATTCTCAAATGTGCTAAATATTGTCTTTGCCAATGCTTGTTAGGTCTCTGCACAACTCCCTTATGGTTCTTTGTACATGAGTTAATCTCCACATGCATGACAAAAAAGTGGCATTTGGCAAAATATCCTATCACATGAAGAAAGCAATTGCACTCATGTCCATGTCTAAGTGAAAATATATTTGGAAGCAGATAACACCTGTTGTCACAATGGGGTCCTGGGGGGGGCGGCCGACCGAAGGGAGGCCTGCCTCGCCCGGGGGAATTTGGGGGCCGGGGAAAGGGGGGGGGGGTAGAGATGGCACCGCCCGGGGACGGGTTTAGGTGTTTTGGTAGCTTTTGGGCTGGGGGGCGGGGCTTGGTTGGGCTTCTTTTGGGCTGGGCTTTGGTAACCGTCCGGCCACGCGGCAGGGACACCATTTTAAGTGAGGTGTCTCGGCCGCCGGGCGGGGGGTGACGGATGGACATTTTTTCCCCTCCCTCCCTCCCTGGGTCATGTTACGGGGGGGGGGGTCCCAAGGGCAGGCATCGCTCCTTACGGGGGAGCTTCCTTTGCGGGGGAGTTTGGGGGCGACGGGGATTTTGGGCAATGTTTTGTTGGAGGCTGGTGCAAAAAGGGGGTTTTAGGATTGGATGGGGGGTTTTCGCATGTCGCTGGAGCAGGTGTGGGGTGCATTCTGCATGTAGGGGCGGTTCTTCCTAATATATGGGGGAAGAGTAGGAGAAATGTTTGGATTATCGGGGGTAGGTCAAGCACAATAAAGTATTTAGCCAGGTGGAGAGGCAAATTGACGTTATGCTAATTGTTACTGTTTGTGGATTGTGGGAATCAGTTAGGGGAGGGGGTGGGAGTGAGGCAGGAAATTACATATTTATAAGGTTTAGATTGTGCGGCGCAGGCCAAGGATGTTATTGTGTAGGATGCACCTGCTTCCAATAAAGCGGCCTTTATCACACTTACATTGAGTCTCGGGTCGGTGCTTTCTTCCCCCCCCCCTCCCTTTCTGCAATGGGCCCCAATAAACATCCATCCCTAAGGAGAAAAGGACTTCTTTGAAGTGTGTGTGGGACAGTAAAACAGCCGCAAATGGCAAAATGTTCAACAAGGACAACTGAAATACAAAAAAAGAAAAGTTGTGCTTTAATTACAGTACGATCTGTGGAAGGACAGCTATCAAGCTGAAGCAACTTGGTTTGTGCTCCAGCCGAAAGAAGAAGTGGAGCCAGCACGTGCTGGCCGATGAGAAAGCAGAAAATAAGAGTGGGAATGAAGCCAACGATTGTTAAGCCATGGACCGGCTACAAGCCCCTTGTTCTATAGAATATCTCTCGCAAGCGAGAGTGCATGTAGCTCGTGCTGTCGCAGGCAAGAACTAAAAATGACTCACTCTCACTAATCTATGAACAAAAGATTAAAAAAAATAGCATGGAATACTCACTTCTGGTGGATGACACCCTACATCTGCCCCGCTAAAACAGGGTAAATGTCACCTATGCCACTTGAGCACCTCAATGAATGAATAATTGATAGCAAAAGTCAAACCTCCGCCTAACTCAAAGCAAATTTTAAAAAAACTGGGAAAGAAGCCAACATAAGGAGGGAGCATTTAGGCCCTCATTCGGGGTTCAATGGAATCATGGTGTTATTTATCGCACCTCATAAATAACAATACCCCAGTATATAGGTGCAATAAAGAGCAACTACTGAGTTTTTCGGGAATAACATGAGAATTTTAACCGCATGGTACAGTGAACACCCTACACTTTTCTCGTGTTAAATTTTGACAGGCTTGACCTCTCAAAATGTAATGAATGACGAGGTATTTAACCAACCCAATGTTTATTGGGTGCATTAAATAACACCCAACCCAGATTTCTGACCCTTACACAAACTGGAGTTTACGCAGGGAATGGAAAACGCCGACCATGTAACATAGAAAGGGGCCAAGACTTTTTACTCCCCTGATCGGTATTGACATAAGGGCTAGTATCTTGTTGATACGGGTTGCAAACCATAGTTGTGTACATAATTGTTTAAGCACAGCCCCCTAAGAAAATTTGGGCAACAAGGATTCTGTTAGTGAGACAGAAGACACTATATGTTTGTTGAAACTGCCTCCAAAGGACAGGACATGAAACCCCGGGTTTTGTATACAGAGCTGCGGGCTTACTATGTTGTTCAGGTTCTATATTTAAGGATTCACATTTATCGTGTGGTCCCCGATGTTAGCGTGTATGTAGATGAATGTTGATGTACCACAATGTTAAACAATAGCATTGGTGATGATCTCTGGATTTAACGTCATTGTTATGTTGTCATACAAAGCTTATTTTCTAAATGGTGATTATCATATTATGATAATCACCATTTAAATAATAAGAATAGATGGATTTTGTGATCTCTAAATTGTACATTTTATTTGGTGAATAACACATGGTATACTTTGTATGACTATCTATAACAAAAGTAAAGAGTAAGGAATTTCGTCCAAAGGGGCTGGACGGGGAATACTCCTGATCCCCTGATCAAGGAATTATTACAAACAGTTGGAGGAGTACCACCCGATGAGAGGAGAGAAGGCTCTTTTCCTGACAAGGAAACACTGTTCCTTTGTTAGTAAACCCCTCACTCACCACCTAGTGGTGACTTGCTTCATCATCGGGGCCCACCCAAGTGGCCTAGCGTCACTTGGGTGTGCTTCAACACCTGGTTTACAGTGGAGCAGGTAGTGAAGTGTGGGGTGCAAAAAAAACAGTGTGAATGTTAAAATTGTCCTGGTTAACACTTCAGTATTAGCTTTAATAAAAAGGTAACTGGACAAAGTTGAAAACGTATGGTGAGATACTGGCAGGGGAGTTACGGCCTGTGTATCTCTGCTATGTGTTGGTCGACATGTTTCTACCTTATGGGGTAATCCCCGGTATTCCTCAGGACCAAAAACAAGGAAGTGGGAGGTGTGGGTCCCCTAAAAAACGCACCCTGTCCTAATTCCTTGGTCTTCCAGAAGATAAAACTGTATCTCTGGGAATTCACTCCTAAGGTTTAGGAGATGAACAAAAAACTTCAGTAATGCTCGTGATTGACTTCATCGAGCTGGGGGTAGGCACTTCACGTCTGCCAACGTATTAGTTCGTCGTGAAGAGCAAAGGCAAGTAGCCTACATCTACCATCCGCCGCTCGGTTAGACAACATAACAATGACGTTGAATCCAGAGATCATCATCAATGCTATTGTTTAACATTGTGGTACATCAACATTCATCTACATACACGCTAACATCGGGGACCACACGATAAATGTGAATCCTTAAATATAGAACCTGAACAACATAGTAAGCCCGCAGCTCTGTATACAAAACCCGGGGTTTCATGTCCTTTTGACTACATATGTTTTCAAACACCGTTTCGTTCTATATAAACGTAAGAATGTACAGGCTGAGTGTACAATGTACAGATTACCCATTAGTATGAACAGAGGATAACATTATATTACGAATAAATCTAAATCTTTTATGAATGCGGTACATTATAATACGGTGTTTTTTAACACCCTCCGGTTTAGTTTTTTCCGTATAATGTACATATCATTCCAACAGTATTCTTATTTATCAATTTAAAGTAAATGTGATCTTTGAGTACAACTCTATACTAATATTACACATTACGAAATGGCGTTGTGCAACGCTACCCGTTTAGCTATACTTTGAGGCTTAAGTCCGCCGTTTGTGTCTAGTATATGGCGCGAACCACAGAATGATAAACAAGAGCGAGACGCCGTGAGATCACTTACTCCACTGGTAGAACTCGATGCGAGTATTCGTTTTAGAACAGCGACGGCAGTAACTAAAGGTATTTTACCTCATTTTATTTCTCCAGTTTGTAGATAGTATCGACAATAATATCAGTTTGATATTTAAAGCAAATTCGTTTACTCTTTTCGTAGGAATAGAACATTGATTCTAAAGGTATGTCTTCCCGTCCTGTCGGTCTTAATATACATCCACTCGAGATTTCATATAAATATCTAAACGCCCCATTATGCGTTTACAGGTCGTTATAACCAGTCCAGATAAGGTAGGACCAGTCATTTATTTTACACAATTACTTATTCATTGACATTAAGGTCTGATCATAATTAACAGCCGGGTTTCAATAACTTTTTCCCTTAGAACACCAAGTCCCAGAAAGCATTGGGTAAGCAAGTAGTACTCTGGCTCTCATGACGTAGACCTGATATTGCATTTTTTCAAGATTTAACATTAGGTGTCGTGGTTTTTTATTTTCAGCTGACTGATCACGCACACAACATTGAGAGGTATAAAATGGAATTATTTTCATATTTTCATATAAACACTCCCATGGCACATGTAAAATATAATACACTCATACATCATGTTGTCTATTTATTTTTTTCAGATCAGCCCCCTGATGAAGGCACTATTTAGTGCCGAAATGCATTGGGCAGGAATTGATAAAATGTGAAATGTTATAAGTCATGATTGGTTAAAAATGTTATTCCAGTGAATATTGTATAATGAAAATATTGTGGCAAAAAGTTTTTATCACAATTGTACAAAGATTATGGAATGTAATATAAGTTGATTGATTGAAGAGAATCAGATTATGATATTAAATAACTGATTGACAATTGCACACAGAGTTGATATTGTATAATTAATTAAGGTGTAGGACAACACCATGTGCACAGTGCGCAACTAGATGAGAGTTGATCCCATCATAACTAGTGATTCCCTATGGAGAACATCAACCTCCCCACCTCCAATTAGAGGCTTATTTAACCTTTTAATCCAGGCAAAACTATCATTTAAATCCTGAAGATGATCCCTTTATAATTTGAGCACGGGATCGAAACGTCGACTCCTATGAGTGGGTATACACTGAATTAATATATATCTGTATCTGTATGTACTACTCCAGGAGATACTGTTAACTTCTGACTCAAAACAGTACCCTGCTTGCTCTTTTCCTTTGCCTGTAACACCCCTTTCAGTCTCTCCTATCCTCTCTTTCCTTTCTCCCAGTTCGGCACAGGAGTGTGCTTTACTGCAATGAATTGTTGTTGTATAAATGTATTTAGAATAAGAATCTTTTTATCTGAGTAATAAATTCCCTGTCCGGCTGGGCAAGGAACATAAATATATAGCAGCCTATTGTGGTCTATATAACAATTGTCTATTATTTTATGTATGCTTAGGATCTCTGTTTTACAGCGCAGCAGGGGAAAAGGAACACTGCTTTTGGGTGTCTGTGCAGTCCCCCAGGGGCTAAGCTGATGTCTGCCACAGCAGGCTAGTGACACCAGTTCCTGCCCTGAGAGTCAGCCTGCCTTCCAACAGTGTAGAAAAAAGAGAGTTTCCTTTCTGTGTAATTCACTATAACTAGACTCAAGACCTTATTATGCAGTTTAGAGTAGAACCTGAAGCATTTACCTCCACACACAGATTTTAAAATGTTGCTCCGTTTTTATTTTCTAAAAACTGGCATTTGATGCCCCAAGTGTCATCAATTTTTCATACATTTAATACAATATTCACAATATATCAAACATTTATCAGTTTTTCACAAAATACATGATGTACATAAATAAAATACAGTTAAAAAGAGGTCCTTTTGTCGACGCGTTTCGGTGTCTTGTTCTTATTTTCTACACACCTTCCTCAGGACGATTCAATTTTTATAAAAACACAAACATCAAATCTGAAAGCAAATACATACAATTAATATCAAAGGAGGTTTTGTGGATTTCCTTAAGCTTCATCTAAACTATATTAAAACTTAATCAGTATTATAATAAGGTCAATAAAGTCTTACTTAAAAAGTATGTATAATTATTTCTCAAGATATTCAAGCTTTCCTTTGAAGTCGACCAGTAATAAACTTTTGGTCCTTTTTCCAGAGATTCAACGGGACATCTTCCTGTATTTAAAGATACCATCAATAGATTCCTAGGTATGGGTCCTATTTTTTGTTTCCTTGAGCAAGAAGCTTATATGCAAGGAAACAATACTCGTGAATAACCCGCACTTGATCCCAGAATAAGAGGTTTTGTTTGGGAGTAAGGCTACTATGTCGAACTCTGTCCCTGAAACAGGGAGGCTCACCAGGGAGACATAAATGGGCCCATGTACCTGGTTTGAATACTGCGTGCAAAAAGATAAAGATAATGACATATAAAGGGAAATGGAAGTAGCAATATTGGATTGAAATGTCCAGTCACTTAAAATTTTTGAAAAATACTGACAGACATGTATCAATACCCTGACGAAACCCCTTTTCATCTGTAGGTGTATTTCCATCTATGTACACCTAAAAGCATAAGGTGATACGATCAAGATTAAAACGCACTGGATTAATCAGTCAAGGAGGATCCAACTCCCCTCAGGAGCATCAGTAACCAAGACGATGCCCCTGCACTTGGAATAACAGTATGCGATAAAAATACCAACACAAATGTAAGTAGTTTACCTAAACAGTGACTATACATGAAAATATGAGAAGCAGAGATAATTGCATTTGAATAAATAGATGACCCATACCTAGGAATCTATTTATGGTATCTTTAAATACAGGAAAATGTTCCGTTGAATCTCTGGAAAAAGGACCAAAAGTTTATTACTGGTTGACTTTAAAGGAAAGCTTGAATATCTTGAGAAATAATTATACATACTTTTTAAGTAAGACTTTCTTGACCTTATTATAATACTGATTAAGTTTTAATATAGTTTAGATGAAGCTTAAGGAAATACACAAAACCTCCTTTGATATTAATTGTATGTATTTGCTTTCAGATTTGATGTTTGTGTTTTTATAAAAATTGAATCGTCCTGAGGAAGGTGTGCAGAAAATAAGAACAAGACACCGAAACGCGTCGACAAAAGGACCTCTTTTTAACTGTATTTTATTTATGTACATCATGTATTTTGTGAAAAACTGATAAATGTTTGATATATTGTGAATATTGTATTAAATGTATGAAAAATTGATGACACTTGGGGCATCAAATGCCAGTTTTTAGAAAATAAAAACGGAGTAACATTTTAAAATCTGTGTGTGGAGGTAAATGCTTCAGGTTCTACTCTAAACTACATAATAAGGTCTTGAGTCTAGTTATAGTGAATTACACAGAAAGGAAACTCTTTTTTCTACACTGTTTGAACTTCCCAGTCCTTTCTGGTACAAACGATACTCTCTTTTTTGAAGAAAAAAAAAGCGCCTGCCTTCCAATACAGCGGCCTGGCTGGGGTTTTTTCGAAGATTGCAAGGTTTCGTGGGCTGGGTGACACAGGGCCTTAAAAATAATGGCCTGCAGGTGACACTTAGGCCCGGTCAATCGTCTAATGCCCGACTGCCCGCCTTTCCAATCCTACCCTGCTCAGTGGGCCAGGAATGAGACAAGATCACACAGTGGACTACTCACTGCCACGTCCTCATGCACAGTGCAGTTACTGGTGCTGTGTTTGAAGTAATGAGGAGACCGCCAAAAGCAATGGGCAGACACTTGACCAAGCCCTGCATCGTTTCAAAATAAAGCCTCAGAATGATTGGCCATGTTCTGTAATCCCCCCGCCCCCCACCAGGCCTGCCTGTGGCAGCGTGCTTAGAACCATGGCGACTTCAGCAGCAGCCCATCCACCCTAGCGAATCAAGAAACTAACCTCAGCCTGTGTATCATACTAAATAAACAGCAGGGCTTGAAGTGGGCTGCTGTTGATGAAACTTCAAAAGTCTCCTGCAAAACCACACCGTGTAATCCGCTGAGGGACAGGAGAGGTGATTGGCAGAGTTCAGGCTCTATACGTAACAGGTGTATGGACGATGCATGAGCTAAAGCTGCCAAGTATTAGCAGCTTCTAGACATGTTTAAGCCCACAAAAAATAAAACTACATCTTTTACAAAGAAGAGTTGGATTAAACGATCACAATGGAGCGTTATAGTTATTTCACTATCTCAGTTTTACTATTGAAGCATGTTCAATATTATTTACAACTAAGTAATTGTTGTTACTCATTTTTTATCTTATACAGCTAATAACTATTCACAAAGCCAAAAGTCCTGTCTTGCTTCAGGTGTGATGTTAGTTTTTGTTTTATATATATATATATAAAATATATCTGCCATGTGGTGTGGCTTCTCACAGTGGGAATGAGGGTCAAAGTTGTAACAAGCCCGTGGAAGCTGGTCAGTGCTGTGGTCCAGTTCCTAAATGTGCTGTTCCCCTAGACACTGACCAGCAATTTGATTCTGGGCTGTGAACGAATCCTGACCTTCATGCATTGCTGAAGAGCCGCAGGGTCCTTTACGTGGGTGAGATTCAAGCTGCTAAAGCCACAAGGATCCTCATGGAGAACCAAGGGGTTCTCTTGAACCAAACCACAAAAAAGTAGCAGAACTGGTCTCTAAACTGTGGAACACCGATTCAACACACACATTTGGCCTTCTCTTTTGAGTGATTATGGCTAGAAAGATTAGACTACCACTGCTCTTTCTAATTATTACGGATTTAGAACTTTAATGTGATTATTAAAATGCTGTCTCTTTTCACGTAATAATGCTGTCTGGCCTTTATCTTGATAGACTGGTCGATCAGGCTCCCAAGGAGAGTTAGGGATACCCCTCTTTTCTTAACAGATCCAGTTCCCATCACACTTGTCAGCAAGGAACCCCTATAAACTCATACTGATCAATAAAAAGTTATGGCATGCTTTTGTTGATCACAAGATGATCCTCTGCCGGGTTAGTCACGATTAGTAAACAGAATGACAGTCCATGTCCTCTCTCATTTGGACAATTAAGTGTAGCTTTTTTGTTTCCTCCTACTCTGCAGCAACTATGCAGCAGATAAAAAGGCAATCAATGTGTAAAAGAGAAAATACAGAGCTGGAGACAAGGCCCTCGTAAGAGGGCAGAAATTGTGCAATGTCCAGAATGCAACTTGTGTAGACTGGTATATTCTGATTGCACATGTTCGTATTTACCTGAAGGGCAATTTGCTCCTGCTAGAGAGCGATTTCGCTCTTTTATTTGTTGGGGTGCTTTATAATCATGGGTAGTTTGGGCCCGCATATTATCCTTTATTGTGTTAACATTTGTGTCATTAGATTGTGTACTGTAATAACGAGAAAAGTGAAGTGCGAGAGGTACTTCAGTGTACACTTGAAGAAATCAACATTGCAATTACATGTAGCTAGATGAAAACTTTAATGTGTAGAATTCTACATGTGGCTAACAACAATGTCCATGATTAGTGTACCTATGTTATGCATTGATGTGAATGTGCTCAGTAATGATGTTCACTTATGCGTGTGTATTGTGGAATTGCGAGCCATTACTTCTGTTGGACGAGCTCTTGTATTAGATTTGCTAGTGAACTTCATGAGTATGTAGAATTTGTTTTTTCTCACAATTCTGTTGCAGGTGGAGAAATTCATCCTTGTTACTTAGAATAATGTCTTTGTTTTAGGAATTAGGCTTAGGGAGGAGAAGATACATTGAACAGCGATGCTGATAATGAGGAACCTTGGGGCATATTATCAAGAACAGGTGATAAAATTATTGCCGCATTATCGGCAGGAAACTGCCGCTAAAGCGGTGATAATGGGCTTGATAATATGCCCTTGTGAATTCCCATAGCAGCCCAGGTTAACACCAGAACCTGGGCTGCTATGGGAATTCACAAGGACATGTTATCAAGCCCATTATCGCCCTTTAGCTGCAGTTTCCTGTCGATAAAGTGGTGATAATTTTATCGCCTGTTCTGATAATATGGCCGTGTATTTTTTCTCATCGGAGAGAGAGCCTGGGAATCAATGTCATAGAGTCAAGTCCTAGGAGCATCGCTGCTCTGGGGAAAGTTACCTACAAGGAGGTGCTTTGCTTGGATGGGGTGACACTGAAATGAATTTGTGGAAGAAACCTGAAGTTCTTGAATTGAAGTCAGGACAATAGTCTGGGGACTTCTGCCTTGCCTTGAGAGAGAAAGCATCTTAGAACGAGCTCTGTAGCTTTATGCTACTTGACCTATTCAACGCGAACGGACTTCTTAGGAAGCCTTCATGAGCTGACACCTTTACGGAACTTGCCTGAGAAATGCTACATTTGGGATGTCACGTTAGTGGCAGTGTAGGAACATACTAATGCTTTTCACCTACGAACCCCCAATGAAGGGTAATTTGGATGTGGGGGGCATCAAATTCTGTATCCTGATTCTGGAGCTGATTATTCTGTGTATGCTGCACCAACTCAATTTCACTCTTAGGTTTGGCTTTGTTCTAGTTCTGATGTATTTTTTACACCCTCGTCTTGAGTGGCTAAGCCCAACTGTTCTTGGCTTTGTAATAAACTAACTAAACTTTGGATCAGGAGCCAGTGATTATTCGGAGTCCCAGTTTAATGGAACAGTAATGGTTGATTGGCTAACAATTTTCCTCCTCTCCACACTTTAATGCAGACAAAAAGTGATGGTTCCAGAGTAAATGTAGAAGGTGGAATCTGGCTCATTTACTCCCCATTGCATAGAATACACCTCAAAAACGGTGCTATTAGCGTATGTTATCCCCCCGTCAAAGATGTGCATACACCCAGGGCTTTAAGTGGGCCGGGTCTCAAGGGGTCTAAGCACCTGCAGTTTTTTAAAGGGGGCCTTGAAACGGGTCTCTATCGGGCTCTGTTTTGAGCCCTGGCACAAGCGATCCGTTTTTTCCCGAACTGCAGTGACAGCAGTTTGCTCTTTGCTGTCACCACAGTCCGGAAAAAAGTGCCAGGGCGCAAAACAGCCCGATAGAGACCAGTTTCGAGATAGCATGCACATGGATGTGCACTGCTGTGCACTGCTCGCACTGCTCACTTCTCACTAGTGGAGAAGATACGGCATAACGTCATGCCAGGTGAGCGTTGTGGGGGAAGGGAAACCCTTTAAAGCAGAGCTTTCCAAACTCTGTGTCCCGACACGGTAATGTGTCGCCTGCAAATGGTGGGTGTGTCGCGGGATGATGCCGGTATTGTGCAGTTCCTACGCCAGATGTACGTAAAGAAAGGATAGGGCGACCGTGTGCGTGCGTGGCACAAGCACATTTCGCTCCGCAGTGCCATTCCCGGCAGGAGTGTTAGCCTGGGGACGAGGAGGAAACGGCAGGCCGGTGAACAATCTGGTGGCCGCCAGGCTCCGCTGTCTGTCTGAGCCCTCGCACCTTGAACATCGAGCCTCCGGCTGGCCTGACCTACCTGCTGCACACTTCATTCTGCCACCGTAAGTAAGGCCTTGACATTCAGGATCTTCTCACAAGTACGGGTGTTCAAGTAGGTAGGCAGGGCATAGACCGCACCTTTCTGCCTGATGTGTTGGTGGAATATTCGCTGAATCTATAAACGGTTGGCCTGGAGGATGGGTGATGTGAGGTGGGTGGAGCAGGGCTGGATGGATGAATGGACGAAGAGTAGGATAGATGGATTTAAAGGTCAAAAGGAGACTCACTGGCATCATTCACTCGCTCACTGCCGTTTGGGCTATGGTTCGACTACTCCCTTCTTGTACACTGCCAGGTTAGGAGAGGCATGACCCGGCCCATGCTGGCTGTGCATCAGGAAGAACTGGAGCAGGCAGGCACTATACAAAGTGCCGGTTTCAAAAGGAGAGGGTACCCCACTTTCACCAGGGAACAGGGTAGAAAGACAATTAGTCAGACGGGGGGATCCCTGGGATCTACTGGTTGAACGATAAATGTTGGCCTTTCCTGTTTTGAGAGGAAAGAGGTCACAAAGTGCAGAGGGTATTTGAACAATTATAAGAATAGTTTTCCACAAAGAAAATAAGATCGTTAACAATCTATATTTATTAAAAAAAAAATTTACAATCAATCACATAGTAAAAACAAAGCAAATTCATACAATTTTCACAAAACAATTTAAAATCCAAGTGAAAGGTACCTTGGAGGAATAAAAATCAACAGTATTACACATACATAATGTTACGGTACGCGGAAAGTGGAGACATAACTATAACATATGTAAAAAAATATACAGCAAAATACATGTGAATTACAACAAACCCCTTAGTGAATATGTGGCTGGTGAGCCACATTGTTCAAATATCCTCTGCACTTTGTGACCTCTTTCCTCTCAAAACAGGAAAGGCCAACATTTATCGTTCAACCAGTAGATCCCAGGGATCCCCCCGTCTGACTAACTATACAAAGTGCCGCAAGCACAGCCTCAGGCGCAAAGGCACTATACAAAGCGTCGTATGGACAGCCTCAGGCGCACAGGCACTCACCACTCACTGTGTTCACAACCTTCTTGTGTACTGCCAGGTTAGGAGAGGACTGATCCGGTCCAGGTAGTCTGTGCAGTAAGAAGGCCCCGGAGCAGACACTATAGAAGCGCAGCATGCGCAGTCTCAGGCCCACAGGCACTCACCACTCACTGAAGTCATCACCTTCTTATGACAGGGCTATAATGAACATGCCATCTTCACTGAACAGTGCACCAACGAGAGAGGCGGCTCCCCAAAACAAAGAAGGGATAAAGGGGGAGGGGCCCAGGAGACGGAGTCTGGGTTTTTAAGGTTAAACAAAGCACCCGTGTAAACATCAAGTTCAGGGAGGCCAGACTGGGTAATTCGGCCAAAGGGACTCCCGGGGCAAACAGAATGATGGGAGTATTTTTATTTAACTTACAGCACTTAGTAGCGATGATTATCATTTATATCTCACGCCTCCTAACACTGATGTTCAGCCTGCTTCCAAACACTCCCACTTTTGGCAGATAAGAAACGTGAGGCATGAAGATTTAATGCCTTGCACAGTATCACTCTATTTTATTTGTAGTCCCCGGGAATATAACTCCAATGGCCTGAGAGCCAACCCAACAGAAAAGCATGAGAATTCATCAAGCATGTATTTGGGAAACATAAACCTGTTCTGACAGTAAAACAAATGTAAGCTTTACTGAAACAGTGAGTGTCTTCTAGTGCCTTCCTGAAAGGACAGAGCTGGTGTGCCTGTCACAAGTCGCCTGGAACAGTATTTGATAGCAAGCTGGCGATAACTAGAAAAGGCCTAACCTCAGCCTTTTTCTAATGGTTTGGGGGCCACGTAGTGGTTAATGCAATTAGTGTTTTTTTGGTGTGTTGAGCAACTAGCCTCGAAGTAGGGACACATTCATGGCTTGGTGGTATATTTCATGAAGTCTTTCTTTTTGCTCGCCAAGGATGTCAGCAGAACAAGTGATAGACAGTTTTGCCAGTCACTGTCTTTGTTAGAACAGATTCACAATTGCTTTATTAAACTTCCTCCTTTCTCAATTTTGCTTAAAAATGCACCATTTGCCCACTTTTTTTTTTTGCCCGTAGGTGGTTCGGGCACGCTCACTACGCTCGCTCGCATTACCGTGTCGCGAAATGATGCATGTCCAAAAAGTGTGTCACCAACATGAACAGTTTGGAAAGCTGTGCTTTAAAGAGTCATTTTCTTTCTGGATTTCCCTTCTCTTTCAGAAACGCAAGAGCAGCAACATTGTGGTAGGGTCACCAGGGCTTTAATTGGAAGCTTTTTCAATATTACATGTAACAAGCCATAGTTGCAGCTTATTTATCTTATGCAACTAATAACCATTGACAAAGCCAATAGTCCTTGCTTGTTGTAGGTATGATGTTACTTGTTGTATCACATATCTGGATACAATGACAGAAAAAGCAAAATACAAGATTTTTAGCGCAAGTGTTTTAAAGCCACGCCCTAATTACACTGACCACGCCCCTTTGAGAGCCCCCCCCCCCCCCAGTTTTTTCATCCCACTTAAAGCCCTGCATACACCGAATTGGCGTTATTTGCCTGCATCATTTCTGCCAAGCTTTCCCTGGCGAAATGGTGCAGGCAACCACCGTGGTGTGCACAAGTTGCATCCTGGTTCCTTAGGTTCATAGTCAGGTTGAGGACCTTATGTGCGGTCTCTAAGAAATGAAAAAGAGCGGCTTGACGGGCACTTTGAGGTTTATCTGGTAACAACTACGTAGGCACACCAAAAGCATGTGTCTGCCAAGATATGTCACTCTTTGGTCGGCTGGCTCTCACACTACTTGGCTAAGGGAACTTTTTCTGCTTATAAATAAACAGTTAGTGGAGCCATACTCCATCACAGCGCAGGCATTTGAGACGGTTTTGGATATTAACGCGTGTTATTTCATTACGTCAGTTAAATAGATTACAGTTAAGCACCCTGGCTGCGGGCCTCCTCGCTGCCGCGTCTCTAAATCAAGTCGGGCTGTCCCCGAGCATGTATACAAGGGCGGCGGGTTTAGCAGCACCGAGCCGCGCGCCCGGTTTCACCCCACTCTCTCTCGCTCTCTCTAGCGTTAATGACGTAGCACGTAACCGTTTATATATATCAATTAGTCATCCGCACGAGCCCGGGATTCCTCGCGCAGCCAGTGATTGCCGAGCTGGTTTGCCCTCGCTGAAGCACCTGCAGCCTGTCCTTGGCGGTCACCTTGCAATCCGCCGGACTGCAGGGTTTCAGGCTCTGACCGCATACTTTCTGATGTAACCCGAGCTCCCTCGGTGAAACCGCGCGCTGCCGAGATTCCAATAGATTCTTCCGCCGTGTACTTTGGTGGTACAATGTCCTGTCGCATGACACAGACCCGTGCGCCGAGCACATGATGCAATTCCAGAGAAATCCGACTGGCACTAGCAAGAGCAGACGGCATGAACTCCTTATTTGGGCAACGAGTACGCAAAAAAAAAAAAAAGACACCGATATTTCCTTGATTGGGAGTGAACATGCATTACTTTCTTTGAACCTTGCACACACAATAAAAGGTAGCTTTCAGGCGAGCACGAGTTTATCCGCACTGGTGATGAAAGGCCGATCAGGCAACAATCACGAGATACAGAACACAGTGCAAGAACCCCCAGACACCCTCCTCTGACTAGCGTGGGCATAGCAAGTGTGCCAAGTGTGTCAAAGTTTGGTGTGGGAACATGCCTCCAAGGTTCAATTCCCGCTTTTGGCATCTAGAGACATATGGCAAAAACTGGTGGGCCGTAATTAGCACGCATAGGTTTTGGAATTTTGGAATGTTCAGGAGAATATTGGTTCAATTAGCATAGTGTCCTAATGCAGGCCACTGCCACCCCTGTAGTGCTAGAGGAGGGTGGGTGGGGCTGGAGGGAGGAGGCAACCCTTTAGGCCTTTAGCCCTTCAAGGGAGCCCTCCCCCACAGAGTGGCTTAACGCAAAGTGATAGGGCCCTCTGCAGCAGGTTGTGAAGGGCCCTAGTCTCCAATCTCTTACAGATATTCTCCATCCTTGGATTGAGGGAGATTTGGGGCCACGGGTGGTCGGACTGTTGGTGGTCAGAAAGCTGCCGCTCGAGTAGAAAATCTACTCGAGGGGCAGCAAAATCACTTGAAAAGCAGCATCCTGTGGTGCACTACATGGTGCTGTTTGCGCTTATTGTTCAGCATAGAATGAGCTCCAAGCACTAAAACTCAGCACAAGCGGCGCAACGTGAATAATTCTGCCCGTTCGCGGAACTCCGCTGAATCTCGCAGTTTTCATTTCACTCTACATTCGGCCCACCCCTATTAGGAAGGCTAGCCCCCTCTGAGTCTACCCTCTCGTACTTCATCCTGTAATCTAGTGCCTAGAGGTCACTAACCAGGACAGGTGCATCACATCTCATGTTTTGTCTGTCAGGCTATACTAGCAGCTCAAGTCAGTCACTCACTCGCCTCTAGGTGGCAGGCACCCTGCTCACAACCTGTGCCCACTAGAGGTATGCCTACTGCAGCCAAGTCCCATTTCTGCTCCACTCTGGTCAGGCGGGTACTAGTCGCTCAGCGGTGTCTTGGAGGCATCAGCTGTGGAGGCTGTATTTGGATGGGGCCATCATCTGGGCTTGATGGCATCCGCAACAGATATGCCTCATGGTTGCAGTGGCCCACTTCCTCCAAATTGATGAGTTTTGATGCTGTTCACGTGGGTTTCCCTAGAATATGTCAACGAGGAAGTTCTGTTTTTCAAGTATAGGTCCGGAGTTGTAACATGGCAGCTTGGAGGAGCTTCGGGCAATGGTGGCTGAACTCAGTTGGGTGACGCGGTTCGCAGGATTCTTCTTTGGCGACTGAGACTGCTATGACATTGACCAACCAGTGGCACACTCACACCAACAACAGTCACTTGGGGTACACCACCAGGCGCTGCAGGGCATCATCAATCTCTTATTCAGCAAGGCAGGCAGATCATGCACACTCGGACAAGTGTCACAGTTGCAAAGAGGGAGATGACAACAGAATCTGCTTGGGCACTAAAGGAGAGCCACACTTCTTCCTCTGAGTATGATGACCGGTTCCAAGCCATGGGTATGTCAGTCATGCTCTTTTGTGAGTCTCTGGTGGACAGATCCCAGCAGCAGCGTCACCTGCTTCTATCCACACTAGCCGTCGGCTCTTCCAGCAGGGTTGACTCATGCCTACCCCTCTAGTTCAGAGAGCACTCTCCTGGCATTTCTGGACCAGACAGGCAGTTCGTCCTTCAGATCAGACTCCAAGTGATGTGCCTTCATCTCTGTTAAGCTGGCTGACTGATACGCACCAGTTCTGTAGTCTGTGGAGCACCACATCCTTGATGTGCCCTCCACGGCTCAGAGAAGTCCAGGCCTAGACTCAAGGCATGCCTATAGAAAGAGGTGAACACGCTATTTCTTGACCCATTACTCTTTAGCCCTACTGGAGAAACATTGCATGCTGTATATATCCTGCACCCTCCTGCTGGGTCTGAACACATTCCCAGAGCGATGCCTGGCTTTTGCATCTACTGACCTCCTCGCTTGTCTCCAGTTGCCTTCATCTATATTATATTAAATTTAAGGAAATTGACTTCTTATTTTTGCTGCTCTTGGTAGTGCTGAGATCTCTTCTGGACATCGCTAATTATATATGGAACAGTGTCTGAGGATTGGCCCCTGAGGGTATTTAAAGTTAGTTTTAGGTGGTGTAACCCTAAACAGTTAGCTCTGGTTCCCCAGGTTTCCTGCAAGGTGTGTTGTATTTAATTTCTAAGTTTTGTTTTCTATCATTCTATTTTCTATTAGGTTAAATGAATCTGGAGAGATCGCACGTTTAGTTTAGAAGCTGCTGAATTCATTCTTTTACCTTCTCTTCTATTTATATTAGCTTTGAGAATTCTGGCCAAGCGATTGCAGGGCATTTTACAGCAAAACATTGTAAGGTGGACTTTGTCTTCTCCTCTTCCATGTTTTGATCACTGTTGCTCTCCTGTTTAACAGGGCACTCCTGCAGTCAGAGAAAAGGGGCACATCTTTCAGCTGTAAGTGTCTTCGACAAGCGTGATGCGGGCCGAGAGTCGGGATCTCATGGACGCCTTGCCTCCATTTGATGTGATCTCTTGGGTTTTGTTGCAGGTGATTCCGCAGAATACCTCAAGTCACTCCAGCATTGGTATCTATATTTTATATGGTTCAGCATTCCGTCCCTCATTTGTTTCTTATGGTTACCCCCCACTCCCCCCTCCGCCCCCCAGTTGCTGGAAGAGCTGCCAGGTTTTAGGAGGCCACAGCCCACGATCTATCAGACACTCTGCTGATATCAGCATGGAGAATTCCAGAGGTTTCTGACCTCGTCTGTTACTTTATTTGGAGGTTATAAACTTCATCCGGGCTCCATAGGCTCCAGGCACTATGGACATATATGTTCCTGCTCGGGATAGATGTCCCGCGGGGCAGTGGATAAAGTATAGATTTTTCACTAACTTTTGGAGAATATTTCATATTTTCTTTCCTCCCTCTTTAGGTCTCAGCCACCACACTCTTAATCCATACTGGTTGGCCTTTTCTGTGGCACATTCCCCAGTAGAAAAGTCTTTATGGAAATAGTTCAGGGGACCTCAGTTTAGGGGGAACTAAACACTTTTGTTCTAGTGCTATCTTTCAGACAAATCATTGCCCACCTTACCTGTTTCTTGTGTAAAAAAACATTTCTGCGGTCCACAAGGGACAGTATTTAATTCACCAGCACGGACTCTCTCCCCTTATTGTGCCCTCTGAAACATCTTCCTTTTCTTTTCTGTTTCTCGTCAGCTCACTGAATTTGTTTCTTTCACCTACTTTGTGTGTGTTTGTATTATGAAAAGCTCACTAAACACAAATTGCACAGGTAGAGCAGCGGTGCATAAAAAGTGCATTAAACTGATAACTAAACTGTACAGTTACACAGATTAAATTTGACATTAAACAATGGAACACAAAGCATTCCAAGTATTTAGATATAAGATTGCAGTTCAAAAGAAGCACATTGAACAGTAGTGTAGAAACATTGCTTTGGGCCCTATGCAAGCAAACAGTGACGGCTTTAGGGCAGTGTGACCGGTACCACTGCACCGGGCACCAGGCCAAGGGTGCACCCTCCGCATGGCAGGCTGAACTGAGATAAGATCAGCCTGCAAATATCTTTGTGTGTACGCTTTTCCAGGGGATAATTAGAACAGTACAACTCTGGTGGGTGATACACTTGAGGGAAAGATCTGCAATTTGTCTAGACACCGTTTTGACTCATGATATAGTAGCACAGAGGGTAAATGTTCCTGCTCCAAAGCACAACCTGACATGCAGATCACAGATTAGCATTTTATTTTGAGAGCTCAGTGAGTTATTGCTTTTGTCACAGAGATACTTTTTTACTTGGTGTTCAGTAACAATCCTTCTAATATAGCACATTATGCTATGAACTGGCATCAAGAAGCTGCATGCAAATTGAAGGGTATAGGTTGAACATTAGCTTTTTTCCTCCTCAATATTTCATTATTCTTATGTTGCCAAAAGGGTTCCTTTGGGTAGCAATACCATTTTATTAGTATGACACCCCAATCACTGTATTACATTTATGCTGCAGATTTAGTAACACTTTGTGCCCGGTTTGCATGACAAAAGTGATGCAAAGTGTTATTTTGGGGCTTACTTTCCATTGTAAATCCTGCATTGTATTGGACAGTAACCCTAAAGTAACACAGAACAGCACTATGCACTACTTTACGTCAAGGAAGCATACCATGGTTGGCACATGGACGTTCCCAGGAACTGACTCATGGAATTTGACGCTAATCCTTATCTAACTTTGGTAGTAGGGGTCTGACATTAAACAAAATACACTTACACCAGGCAGGCATAAAGTTGGAGAAAAAATGTATTTTCTTGAAACCCTTTCAACATTGGATGCGTGCTGCAGCGTACAGCACACACACAAAGCGATAAAGTGTTACATTTTGTCAAGGCACAGTATTTCGTGCTACAATAGTACCATTCCAGTATAAAACATAAGCTTGGCATCATTTGTTTATTTATTTGAAGAGTTTTATATACTGGCTAGACTTGGAGGTATCAGAGTGCTTTGCATGAGGATCATTAAGTTACAAGTTACAAATGACATCTGTTACAAGAGCATAGTAAAAAGCACGGAAAAAAAAATGTTACGGTATTTCGTCGGAGGGAGGGGGAAGAAGGAGACACAGCGTGGAGACGGGAAGAACTGTGTCCAATGTCCGGCTCGGTAGGTGACGGCCGAGGGGGTGAACCAGGGACCGATCTCCTCTATAGCTGTCTAGCGGCTCCACCAGGCATCAGCCGCGTTGCTCAGGACTCCTCGGTCAGGAATAACAAGAATAATAGTTTGGCATAGTTACATTAGTTACAGTTGCATAGTCAAACATAGAAGAACAAGTCTCCAATAGAGGTTAGATGGAATAGGGGAGGGGAGTAGAAACAGGGGGCTGTGAGGCAGATCAGTTCTGAAAGATCGGGAGTGGAAGAAAAATACCTCAAGGAGGCCAAAAAAGTTAGAGAAAGCGGGACCATCCCCCAGGTAGAGGTCATATAGTCCATAAGCCCAGTGCACATTAAATCACTGTGTTGGGTCCTCTCGGGTGGTGAAATAAGGGAGCCTCATTAGTGGCCATTCATGTCTGGGGGGGAGAGAGCATCCCAGAGGGGGCCATCACGGTGCCCTCTCTTTTGTGGATGGTATGTCAGTCAATTATAAGGCCTGTTATCACTTAGGTGATTGGGATCGACAGCACAGAGGCCTCTGTTCATTCCGCCCTGTTACCTTGGCCCGATCACCGCATCTTGGCCTCCGAAGGGGTCTCCTCACTGTTCTGATGGGTGAGATGTAGGTAACCGTGGTGTCCATTTGATCGATATTACAAAAGCAGTCGCGCTCGTTGCCACGCCATAGCTAAGGCGTTATCCGCTGTTGCAAAGCTCCCGTGCTGGCCTTAACAGTCCGAGCCTCTCTGCTCAAGTCATGGATCCTTTGCGCTGCTATGCCCTGAACAGAATCTCCCGTCCGCCATCTTAAAGTCAGGCAGCT
Source organism: Lissotriton vulgaris (assembly GCF_964263255.1). Classification (NCBI taxonomy): domain Eukaryota; kingdom Metazoa; phylum Chordata; class Amphibia; order Caudata; family Salamandridae; genus Lissotriton; species Lissotriton vulgaris. The sequence goes on from NC_141689.1 coordinate 826,083,713, forward strand.
TCCGACGCTCTCCGAGATTGCTGTTGATGGAGTCTGCCAGCATCCAGTGCCCTTAGTCCACTTGCAGCCTTGACGTTGATAGTCCCGGAGGCCCGACTTGGAGTGTCAAAATGGGTCCAGGAGGCCCCACAGTCAGCTACTTCTCGGGAACGGGAGGGGGGGTCTGGGAGGAGGCAGCGGTAGGCATGTGGTCGCTCTCCCCCTGGGCCAATTCTCTCGCCCGCACCCTTGCCGCAGCATAAGCACTTACCGGTTCAGACGGTCACTAGGCGTGCACCTGCTCCCCAGCAGGACAGCTGATCCTCACCACCTCTCGCCGTACTTTAGAGGCATCCAGATGCCATCTTGCGCCAAGAAGCTTCACCACGCGGAGTCTGCTGAGGTTATCCCCAGGATCAGCACACTCCCAAGGAGTTCTGACGCAGAGAATTATGCAAAATATTCATGTCCAGGGCTCAGGACTAGTAGCGGCGGGAGATACTGCGGATGGAGCTCCGGAGTCCACTTCCGCTCAACCCCTGCCCCTGTCTCAGCATCATGCAAACAGCATTGCACTTTGGTGCAAGGGTGTGTGCATTGGTGCAAGGCAGCCTTAAGTATGTCAGCATTAGAGGAGAGAGCAACAGCACCATAACGTTGCATTTATGGTGCTGTTGTGCTCTTGCCTCTCCACGCAATGCAGTGCAACAACTTTTTACGCATCGTAAAAATTTAGTTCATTTGCCCTTTCTTTTCTCCAGACCAAGCACTCTTAAGCTATAACACCTACCATTATGGAAGACATGTGGCTCCTACACCTTGTAGTAGAGGTTGGCGAGCCACTGAAAGCTTGAGCCGCCTCAACCCTGAAGTCTGGCTCTGACTCAGCTCGAGGTCCTGTTGGAATCTCGATCCCATAACGAGCTGAGATTTTATGTGGCTGCTGCCAGTCACCTACCTTCTCCACAGGATGTGTGCATTGTCATCTTAAGTAATTTTGTGGCCCTTGGAAAGACAGATGTTAGGGCCCCTGCTTGGAAAAACGTTTAACTTTATTTTGCATTTTAAGCTAATTTAAGTCTTCATGATGTCAAAAAAACTTTCAGGTATGGGGGTAAATCCAATACAGTTGAACTATGCCTTGCTAGGCCCTCAAAATCCTACAGATGCCAATGGGACAGAGGTAAAGGAAGAGGTAGGCAGAGAGGAGAGTGGTTGTCATTCAGAAATAGACAGCAGTGAGAGAAAGAAAGTTAATTTTCCCATGGGGGCCCTGGGCAATTGCCCACTTTCCCTATGACTTAAAACATCTCTGGGTATGTGGTGTTACTACCAGATCTGCCGACTTTGCCCAGAATCCACTTGATGTTGAGTCTACTCCAAGACTCGAACCCGGTTACCAGGTTCCAAAGTCAAAATCAACAATTGATAGACAGAATGTTGCACAATGGCAGAACATTCACCCCTAGTGACAGATCTGGGTTTAATCCATCGTTATTTTGCTCACCACACCACCCCAGTTAAAGCATGGCCATATGCAAATCAATTCAATTCAATTCAATTCAAAGAAAACTTTATTCGGATTGCAAAAAATCCATAAAAGTCACATAGACATTAAAATACATCTTTAGAAATAATTTTACACAGTTACCATAAAAATAGTTAAAAGAAAAGAGAGCAGCAATGATGATGTAAACAGTCAAGATCAGGTTATTAAAGTGCATTCCAATATACATACAGGTAACCAAAGTGCTATTGCATAGGAGACATTCTTCTTGGGTGCATGGGCATTTCAGGGAGGTTCCATAGATTTCCGTGCATAAAAAATAACTTTCAGAAATGAGGTTGCACGAAAAATCAGATCTACATTGTCTAAGTTTAAAAACATAAGATAAGATTGAATTAGGGAAACTGGCCTTTGTTTTTTAAAATATGGAGCTAAGAACCACTTGATATATTTCATAAAAAATTTACAATGAAAAAAGAAATGCAGTTCATTTTGTCTGCTGTGACCATCACAGGGGCAGGGGCTTAGCTCGTGCTCAAAGTTCGAAGTGCTGTAGCCCATGGGAAAGCAGAGTGAGTATTTTGTAGATCCAGCTCTTAGGCGAAATAGCAGCGACCTCTCCCAGTTGGTCAGAGGGAGTCTGAGGTATAAAGGTATTCGTTGTGGGGATAGATCATTGTTTATATTAATCACATAAGATTTAACAGTTTGTTTTTGTAGTTCTATCTCCAACCTCTTTTCCCTAAAGAGGGCATAAAGTTCGGTTTGTATGACCTTCTTATCTGAGTTCTTAATCTGGGCAGGGTCGTTAAAGAGATTGATTTTCCCAATACTGTCCAGGCTTTCCTTTGTTGCCCGGAGCCACGGGATGCTCATACCCTTGTCACAGTTTAGGCATTCAGACACAATGTCCTGTGTTAAGGTGGCACGTTCGTTAGCCCAGATCGACAGCCAAAATGTTGCGGGTCGCGTGGCAATGAAGTCGGTTATGTAGGGCAGATTGAGCTCGGCGTGACAGATATACCCAGAAGAGGAAATCGGAGCTCCTAAAACTTTTCTACACAACCGATTTTCTTCTGTCTGCAGGCTTGATGGGCTCACTATCCCCCAAATTTCTGCTCCATAGGTTGCAACCGGAACACATTGCAATTTGTAGATTTTCATAATTGCCCCGGTTGTTTCTGACCTTTTTGGTCGTGGCAAGGCAAGGATGGAATTTATGGCCTTTGAGAACTTGCCTGTGGCGTGGGCGAGATGCCCACTCCACAGGCCGTTCGCAGCAAAGACCATGCCTAAATATGGAAATGATTTGGTGGAGTATAGCTTCTCTGATCCAATTGAGATGGAATTCAGTTGTTTAGCCCCTGGCCCGCATGTCATAACAAATGATTTTTTAAAGTTCACCTTCAGGTCCAGTTTCCCCATAAAAAGGGAGAAGCTCTTGACCAGGGCACGGAGAGCATTCGGTGTTAAGCCCATGATCACCGCATCATCTGCGTAGAGGAGTGCGGGTAGCGGGTTCCCTTGGATTTTCGGGACATCCGTTGTCGTCTCTTTCAGGGAGTCACTCAGACCGTTTATGTAGATGATGAATAACAGGGGTGCTAAAACGCACCCCTGTCGGACGCCTCTTTCTACCTTAATTGCCCCCGAGGTTTCGGCCTCCATTCCGATTCGTACCCGAGCTTTAGTGTCCGCATGTAGATAGGCTAGAAAGTGTACCAAGGGTTCGTCAAGGCCATAGGAGAGAAGTGTCGCCCACAATTTCGACCTATTCACAAGGTCGAATGCGGACGACAAGTCCATAAAGGCTAGGTAAATAGGAGCGGCCTTGGCTATGGTGTATTTGCCTATTATAAGATTGAGATTCAGGCATTGTTCTGTTGTCCCAACCCTACTTCTAAAGCCCATCTGACATCTGTCTAGCACCCCTGTTTCTTCGGCCCAATCGTTCACTCTGTTGTACAACACCCGGCCCAAGATTTTCAGGGTATTGTCTAAGAGTGAGATGGGCCTATAATTTGCAGGGTCAGATCTTTCACCTTTTTTGTAAATAGGCACTATTGTGCTTGTGGACCAGGTAGCAGGGATGGTACCCAGCGGTACGCTATTGAAGACATTAGCCAGAATAGGCCCCCAAAATTCTGGTCTATGTTTGATTAAATCAATTGGGAAGCCGTCCGGCCCAGGTGCCTTGTTCCCCAGGCTTTGATTAATGGCCAAGAGGACCTCCCCCAGGGTTATGTCAAGTGGGCTCAGCTTATCAAAATTTTGGTTTTCTACAGGAGCAGCGGGGTTAGCATATATATTGGAGAAATGTTGCTCCCAGTTCTGACTTGAAATGGTGCAGCTGATTGGTGACAGCTGTTTACCCATGTCCCGCATCTTCCTTACAGCGGGCCAGAAAGTTGCACTATTTCCCATAGTAGCAGAAACTGATAGATCTTTCCACTGATCCTCTACCATGGCAGCCTTCCTTATCCCTATGGCTGTTTTGTAGGCATGCCTGGCGGTCCGTACATCAGCAAGGTCTCTCGGTTTGGAATTTAATGCCTTGCGAAGTGCCTTGTTTGCCGCTGAGCAACAACTGTCGAACCATCTGGGTTCGTCGTTATTTTTCCTGTGGGGGACTGTCAGAAGAGTTTTAATGACATGGCACAAGTTTTCAAAGTCTTCAATTATACTGTGGTAATTCCCATCCGTAAGTAGGCAGGAAGCAACTGTTGGTTGGTGATTATTTGTAATTATATCCATAATGGATTCACAGTTCACCCCTTTCCACTTTAGCCTAAGGTTGTCTGTTGATGTCGTGATATCTCTTGCTCCCAAAGTGCGGGGAGGTATTTGGGTCGGGCCCATTCTTAGGCTGAGTTCAAGTGCGTTATGGTCGCCAAAGGCTGTTTCTACCACTCCAGCTTGGATGACTTTGTCTAGTAGTTCCACAGAAGTGAAGATGTAGTCTACTGTGCTGGAAAAATCTCTCCCTCTGAAGGTTGCCTACTTTGCCTTATACCAATTCATTTAACCTTCTAGAAAGGCTTATCAGATCATGTTGGGATCTACAAGGAGCATCACACTCACCCTGATTACCTTTCAAAGATGCTGTCTACCGCCTCACATGTTAAGGATAGGTAGGAACCCTTTCCAACAATTTTATTTATAAAATGTTATATAGCACGAACGTGACCCACGGGGGTATTAGCAAAAACAACAGTTGATGGACAGAATGCAGAACAATGTCATACATTCACCCCAGTACAGAGATCTGGGCCTAAATCCATCGTTTTTTTAGCACTCCACCCCAGTTCAGACATGGCCATATGCAAATCAGTCTTGACCCTGTGCCTCATGGGAACAGTCCAGCCCTAACTGCTAAGCCATGTCTTTCCTGGATCGGAATCAAGCATACTAGGACCGGTTTCTGGCTATCAGCCGTCATTAGCCAGGATAGCTTGATTCCAGTGGCATGGAGAGCACGGGACTCACGTCTGAGCATATCCGTCCCATTCAGGGTGACAAATGCAAAAACAACAATTGATGGACGGAATGTTACACAATGGCAAAATATTAACCCTTAGTCACATATCTGGGTTTAATCCATCGTTATTTTGCTCACCACCCCAGTTCAGACATGGCCATATGCAAATCAGTCTTGACCCTGTGCCTCATGGGAACAGTCCAGCCCGAACTGCCAAGCCATATCTTTACTGGACTGGAATCAAGCATCCTAGGACCGGTTTCTGGCTATCAGCCGTCATCAGCCAGGATAGCTTGATTCCAGTGGCATGGAGAGCACGGGACTCACGTCTGAGCACCTAATCTCCCTGTGTCTATAAAAAATGATTGTGACTTTATGTAATGTAAGTGGTGCTCAAGTAAAGTGCTGCAACACTTCTTGGTCGAATTTGTGCTATATTAAAACTGCAGAAAAATGCACAAAGAGGTGAAAACAAAGCGTTAACATAAATTGAGAAAAGAGAGATACCCATTTAGTGGCTGATTTGTACAAACAATAAATACCAACCTACAGTCTGATTTGTACAAAGTAAAACGAGGAAACCTGAATAAATCACAGCTTCCTCACAAATTAAGTGATCTTACACAAATATTTTATTTCACCAAAACTTATTTTTCTTCATTATTGGGTATGAAAGCACTGTCAAATATAAGTTCAGAAAATGGGTCCAGGAGGCCCCACAGTCAGCTACTTCTCGGGAACGGGAGGGGGGGTCTGGGAGGAGGCAGCGGTAGGCATGTGGTCGCTCTCCCCCTGGGCCAATTCTCTCGCCCGCACCCTTGCCGCAGCATAAGCACTTACCGGTTCAGACGGTCACTAGGCGTGCACCTGCTCCCCAGCAGGACAGCTGATCCTCACCACCTCTCGCCGTACTTTAGAGGCATCCAGATGCCATCTTGCGCCAAGAAGCTTCACCACGCGGAGTCTGCTGAGGTTATCCCCAGGATCAGCACACTCCCAAGGAGTTCTGACGCAGAGAATTATGCAAAATATTCATGTCCAGGGCTCAGGACTAGTAGCGGCGGGAGATACTGCGGATGGAGCTCCGGAGTCCACTTCCGCTCAACCCCTGCCCCTGTCTCAGCATCATGCAAACAGCATTGCACTTTGGTGCAAGGGTGTGTGCATTGGTGCAAGGCAGCCTTAAGTATGTCAGCATTAGAGGAGAGAGCAACAGCACCATAACGTTGCATTTATGGTGCTGTTGTGCTCTTGCCTCTCCACGCAATGCAGTGCAACAACTTTTTACGCATCGTAAAAATTTAGTTCATTTGCCCTTTCTTTTCTCCAGACCAAGCACTCTTAAGCTATAACACCTACCATTATGGAAGACATGTGGCTCCTACACCTTGTAGTAGAGGTTGGCAAGCCACTGAAAGCTTGAGCCGCCTCAACCCTGAAGTCTGGCTCTGACTCAGCTCGAGGTCCTGTTGGAATCTCGATCCCATAACGAGCTGAGATTTTATGTGGCTGCTGCCAGTCACCTACCTTCTCCACAGGATGTGTGCATTGTCATCTTAAGTAATTTTGTGGCCCTTGGAAAGACAGATGTTAGGGCCCCTGCTTGGAAAAACGTTTAACTTTATTTTGCATTTTAAGCTAATTTAAGTCTTCATGATGTCAAAAAAACTTTCAGGTATGGGGGTAAATCCAATACAGTTGAACTATGCCTTGCTAGGCCCTCAAAATCCTACAGATGCCAATGGGACAGAGGTAAAGGAAGAGGTAGGCAGAGAGGAGAGTGGTTGTCATTCAGAAATAGACAGCAGTGAGAGAAAGAAAGTTAATTTTCCCATGGGGGCCCTGGGCAATTGCCCACTTTCCCTATGACTTAAAACATCTCTGGGTATGTGGTGTTACTACCAGATCTGCCGACTTTGCCCAGAATCCACTTGATGTTGAGTCTACTCCAAGACTCGAACCCGGTTACCAGGTTCCAAAGTCAAAATCAACAATTGATAGACAGAATGTTGCACAATGGCAGAACATTCACCCCTAGTGACAGATCTGGGTTTAATCCATCGTTATTTTGCTCACCACACCACCCCAGTTAAAGCATGGCCATATGCAAATCAATTCAATTCAATTCAATTCAAAGAAAACTTTATTCGGATTGCAAAAAATCCATAAAAGTCACATAGACATTAAAATACATCTTTAGAAATAATTTTACACAGTTACCATAAAAATAGTTAAAAGAAAAGAGAGCAGCAATGATGATGTAAACAGTCAAGATCAGGTTATTAAAGTGCATTCCAATATACATACAGGTAACCAAAGTGCTATTGCATAGGAGACATTCTTCTTGGGTGCATGGGCATTTCAGGGAGGTTCCATAGATTTCCGTGCATAAAAAATAACTTTCAGAAATGAGGTTGCACGAAAAATCAGATCTACATTGTCTAAGTTTAAAAACATAAGATAAGATTGAATTAGGGAAACTGGCCTTTGTTTTTTAAAATATGGAGCTAAGAACCACTTGATATATTTCATAAAAAATTTACAATGAAAAAAGAAATGCAGTTCATTTTGTCTGCTGTGACCATCACAGGGGCAGGGGCTTAGCTCGTGCTCAAAGTTCGAAGTGCTGTAGCCCATGGGAAAGCAGAGTGAGTATTTTGTAGATCCAGCTCTTAGGCGAAATAGCAGCGACCTCTCCCAGTTGGTCAGAGGGAGTCTGAGGTATAAAGGTATTCGTTGTGGGGATAGATCATTGTTTATATTAATCACATAAGATTTAACAGTTTGTTTTTGTAGTTCTATCTCCAACCTCTTTTCCCTAAAGAGGGCATAAAGTTCGGTTTGTATGACCTTCTTATCTGAGTTCTTAATCTGGGCAGGGTCGTTAAAGAGATTGATTTTCCCAATACTGTCCAGGCTTTCCTTTGTTGCCCGGAGCCACGGGATGCTCATACCCTTGTCACAGTTTAGGCATTCAGACACAATGTCCTGTGTTAAGGTGGCACGTTCGTTAGCCCAGATCGACAGCCAAAATGTTGCGGGTCGCGTGGCAATGAAGTCGGTTATGTAGGGCAGATTGAGCTCGGCGTGACAGATATACCCAGAAGAGGAAATCGGAGCTCCTAAAACTTTTCTACACAACCGATTTTCTTCTGTCTGCAGGCTTGATGGGCTCACTATCCCCCAAATTTCTGCTCCATAGGTTGCAACCGGAACACATTGCAATTTGTAGATTTTCATAATTGCCCCGGTTGTTTCTGACCTTTTTGGTCGTGGCAAGGCAAGGATGGAATTTATGGCCTTTGAGAACTTGCCTGTGGCGTGGGCGAGATGCCCACTCCACAGGCCGTTCGCAGCAAAGACCATGCCTAAATATGGAAATGATTTGGTGGAGTATAGCTTCTCTGATCCAATTGAGATGGAATTCAGTTGTTTAGCCCCTGGCCCGCATGTCATAACAAATGATTTTTTAAAGTTCACCTTCAGGTCCAGTTTCCCCATAAAAAGGGAGAAGCTCTTGACCAGGGCACGGAGAGCATTCGGTGTTAAGCCCATGATCACCGCATCATCTGCGTAGAGGAGTGCGGGTAGCGGGTTCCCTTGGATTTTCGGGACATCCGTTGTCGTCTCTTTCAGGGAGTCACTCAGACCGTTTATGTAGATGATGAATAACAGGGGTGCTAAAACGCACCCCTGTCGGACGCCTCTTTCTACCTTAATTGCCCCCGAGGTTTCGGCCTCCATTCCGATTCGTACCCGAGCTTTAGTGTCCGCATGTAGATAGGCTAGAAAGTGTACCAAGGGTTCGTCAAGGCCATAGGAGAGAAGTGTCGCCCACAATTTCGACCTATTCACAAGGTCGAATGCGGACGACAAGTCCATAAAGGCTAGGTAAATAGGAGCGGCCTTGGCTATGGTGTATTTGCCTATTATAAGATTGAGATTCAGGCATTGTTCTGTTGTCCCAACCCTACTTCTAAAGCCCATCTGACATCTGTCTAGCACCCCTGTTTCTTCGGCCCAATCGTTCACTCTGTTGTACAACACCCGGCCCAAGATTTTCAGGGTATTGTCTAAGAGTGAGATGGGCCTATAATTTGCAGGGTCAGATCTTTCACCTTTTTTGTAAATAGGCACTATTGTGCTTGTGGACCAGGTAGCAGGGATGGTACCCAGCGGTACGCTATTGAAGACATTAGCCAGAATAGGCCCCCAAAATTCTGGTCTATGTTTGATTAAATCAATTGGGAAGCCGTCCGGCCCAGGTGCCTTGTTCCCCAGGCTTTGATTAATGGCCAAGAGGACCTCCCCCAGGGTTATGTCAAGTGGGCTCAGCTTATCAAAATTTTGGTTTTCTACAGGAGCAGCGGGGTTAGCATATATATTGGAGAAATGTTGCTCCCAGTTCTGACTTGAAATGGTGCAGCTGATTGGTGACAGCTGTTTACCCATGTCCCGCATCTTCCTTACAGCGGGCCAGAAAGTTGCACTATTTCCCATAGTAGCAGAAACTGATAGATCTTTCCACTGATCCTCTACCATGGCAGCCTTCCTTATCCCTATGGCTGTTTTGTAGGCATGCCTGGCGGTCCGTACATCAGCAAGGTCTCTCGGTTTGGAATTTAATGCCTTGCGAAGTGCCTTGTTTGCCGCTGAGCAACAACTGTCGAACCATCTGGGTTCGTCGTTATTTTTCCTGTGGGGGACTGTCAGAAGAGTTTTAATGACATGGCACAAGTTTTCAAAGTCTTCAATTATACTGTGGTAATTCCCATCCGTAAGTAGGCAGGAAGCAACTGTTGGTTGGTGATTATTTGTAATTATATCCATAATGGATTCACAGTTCACCCCTTTCCACTTTAGCCTAAGGTTGTCTGTTGATGTCGTGATATCTCTTGCTCCCAAAGTGCGGGGAGGTATTTGGGTCGGGCCCATTCTTAGGCTGAGTTCAAGTGCGTTATGGTCGCCAAAGGCTGTTTCTACCACTCCAGCTTGGATGACTTTGTCTAGTAGTTCCACAGAAGTGAAGATGTAGTCTACTGTGCTGGAAAAATCTCTCCCTCTGAAGGTTGCCTACTTTGCCTTATACCAATTCATTTAACCTTCTAGAAAGGCTTATCAGATCATGTTGGGATCTACAAGGAGCATCACACTCACCCTGATTACCTTTCAAAGATGCTGTCTACCGCCTCACATGTTAAGGATAGGTAGGAACCCTTTCCAACAATTTTATTTATAAAATGTTATATAGCACGAACGTGACCCACGGGGGTATTAGCAAAAACAACAGTTGATGGACAGAATGCAGAACAATGTCATACATTCACCCCAGTACAGAGATCTGGGCCTAAATCCATCGTTTTTTTAGCACTCCACCCCAGTTCAGACATGGCCATATGCAAATCAGTCTTGACCCTGTGCCTCATGGGAACAGTCCAGCCCTAACTGCTAAGCCATGTCTTTCCTGGATCGGAATCAAGCATACTAGGACCGGTTTCTGGCTATCAGCCGTCATTAGCCAGGATAGCTTGATTCCAGTGGCATGGAGAGCACGGGACTCACGTCTGAGCATATCCGTCCCATTCAGGGTGACAAATGCAAAAACAACAATTGATGGACGGAATGTTACACAATGGCAAAATATTAACCCTTAGTCACATATCTGGGTTTAATCCATCGTTATTTTGCTCACCACCCCAGTTCAGACATGGCCATATGCAAATCAGTCTTGACCCTGTGCCTCATGGGAACAGTCCAGCCCGAACTGCCAAGCCATATCTTTACTGGACTGGAATCAAGCATCCTAGGACCGGTTTCTGGCTATCAGCCGTCATCAGCCAGGATAGCTTGATTCCAGTGGCATGGAGAGCACGGGACTCACGTCTGAGCACCTAATCTCCCTGTGTCTATAAAAAATGATTGTGACTTTATGTAATGTAAGTGGTGCTCAAGTAAAGTGCTGCAACACTTCTTGGTCGAATTTGTGCTATATTAAAACTGCAGAAAAATGCACAAAGAGGTGAAAACAAAGCGTTAACATAAATTGAGAAAAGAGAGATACCCATTTAGTGGCTGATTTGTACAAACAATAAATACCAACCTACAGTCTGATTTGTACAAAGTAAAATGAGGAAACCTGAATAAATCACAGCTTCCTCACAAATTAAGTGATCTTACACAAATATTTTATTTCACCAAAACTTATTTTTCTTCATTATTGGGTATGAAAGCACTGTCAAATATAAGTTCAGAAAATGGGTCCAGGAGGCCCCACAGTCAGCTACTTCTCGGGAACGGGAGGGGGGGTCTGGGAGGAGGCAGCGGTAGGCATGTGGTCGCTCTCCCCCTGGGCCAATTCTCTCGCCCGCACCCTTGCCGCAGCATAAGCACTTACCGGTTCAGACGGTCACTAGGCGTGCACCTGCTCCCCAGCAGGACAGCTGATCCTCACCACCTCTCGCCGTACTTTAGAGGCATCCAGATGCCATCTTGCGCCAAGAAGCTTCACCACGCGGAGTCTGCTGAGGTTATCCCCAGGATCAGCACACTCCCAAGGAGTTCTGACGCAGAGAATTATGCAAAATATTCATGTCCAGGGCTCAGGACTAGTAGCGGCGGGAGATACTGCGGATGGAGCTCCGGAGTCCACTTCCGCTCAACCCCTGCCCCTGTCTCAGCATCATGCAAACAGCATTGCACTTTGGTGCAAGGGTGTGTGCATTGGTGCAAGGCAGCCTTAAGTATGTCAGCATTAGAGGAGAGAGCAACAGCACCATAACGTTGCATTTATGGTGCTGTTGTGCTCTTGCCTCTCCACGCAATGCAGTGCAACAACTTTTTACGCATCGTAAAAATTTAGTTCATTTGCCCTTTCTTTTCTCCAGACCAAGCACTCTTAAGCTATAACACCTACCATTATGGAAGACATGTGGCTCCTACACCTTGTAGTAGAGGTTGGCAAGCCACTGAAAGCTTGAGCCGCCTCAACCCTGAAGTCTGGCTCTGACTCAGCTCGAGGTCCTGTTGGAATCTCGATCCCATAACGAGCTGAGATTTTATGTGGCTGCTGCCAGTCACCTACCTTCTCCACAGGATGTGTGCATTGTCATCTTAAGTAATTTTGTGGCCCTTGGAAAGACAGATGTTAGGGCCCCTGCTTGGAAAAACGTTTAACTTTATTTTGCATTTTAAGCTAATTTAAGTCTTCATGATGTCAAAAAAACTTTCAGGTATGGGGGTAAATCCAATACAGTTGAACTATGCCTTGCTAGGCCCTCAAAATCCTACAGATGCCAATGGGACAGAGGTAAAGGAAGAGGTAGGCAGAGAGGAGAGTGGTTGTCATTCAGAAATAGACAGCAGTGAGAGAAAGAAAGTTAATTTTCCCATGGGGGCCCTGGGCAATTGCCCACTTTCCCTATGACTTAAAACATCTCTGGGTATGTGGTGTTACTACCAGATCTGCCGACTTTGCCCAGAATCCACTTGATGTTGAGTCTACTCCAAGACTCGAACCCGGTTACCAGGTTCCAAAGTCAAAATCAACAATTGATAGACAGAATGTTGCACAATGGCAGAACATTCACCCCTAGTGACAGATCTGGGTTTAATCCATCGTTATTTTGCTCACCACACCACCCCAGTTAAAGCATGGCCATATGCAAATCAATTCAATTCAATTCAATTCAAAGAAAACTTTATTCGGATTGCAAAAAATCCATAAAAGTCACATAGACATTAAAATACATCTTTAGAAATAATTTTACACAGTTACCATAAAAATAGTTAAAAGAAAAGAGAGCAGCAATGATGATGTAAACAGTCAAGATCAGGTTATTAAAGTGCATTCCAATATACATACAGGTAACCAAAGTGCTATTGCATAGGAGACATTCTTCTTGGGTGCATGGGCATTTCAGGGAGGTTCCATAGATTTCCGTGCATAAAAAATAACTTTCAGAAATGAGGTTGCACGAAAAATCAGATCTACATTGTCTAAGTTTAAAAACATAAGATAAGATTGAATTAGGGAAACTGGCCTTTGTTTTTTAAAATATGGAGCTAAGAACCACTTGATATATTTCATAAAAAATTTACAATGAAAAAAGAAATGCAGTTCATTTTGTCTGCTGTGACCATCACAGGGGCAGGGGCTTAGCTCGTGCTCAAAGTTCGAAGTGCTGTAGCCCATGGGAAAGCAGAGTGAGTATTTTGTAGATCCAGCTCTTAGGCGAAATAGCAGCGACCTCTCCCAGTTGGTCAGAGGGAGTCTGAGGTATAAAGGTATTCGTTGTGGGGATAGATCATTGTTTATATTAATCACATAAGATTTAACAGTTTGTTTTTGTAGTTCTATCTCCAACCTCTTTTCCCTAAAGAGGGCATAAAGTTCGGTTTGTATGACCTTCTTATCTGAGTTCTTAATCTGGGCAGGGTCGTTAAAGAGATTGATTTTCCCAATACTGTCCAGGCTTTCCTTTGTTGCCCGGAGCCACGGGATGCTCATACCCTTGTCACAGTTTAGGCATTCAGACACAATGTCCTGTGTTAAGGTGGCACGTTCGTTAGCCCAGATCGACAGCCAAAATGTTGCGGGTCGCGTGGCAATGAAGTCGGTTATGTAGGGCAGATTGAGCTCGGCGTGACAGATATACCCAGAAGAGGAAATCGGAGCTCCTAAAACTTTTCTACACAACCGATTTTCTTCTGTCTGCAGGCTTGATGGGCTCACTATCCCCCAAATTTCTGCTCCATAGGTTGCAACCGGAACACATTGCAATTTGTAGATTTTCATAATTGCCCCGGTTGTTTCTGACCTTTTTGGTCGTGGCAAGGCAAGGATGGAATTTATGGCCTTTGAGAACTTGCCTGTGGCGTGGGCGAGATGCCCACTCCACAGGCCGTTCGCAGCAAAGACCATGCCTAAATATGGAAATGATTTGGTGGAGTATAGCTTCTCTGATCCAATTGAGATGGAATTCAGTTGTTTAGCCCCTGGCCCGCATGTCATAACAAATGATTTTTTAAAGTTCACCTTCAGGTCCAGTTTCCCCATAAAAAGGGAGAAGCTCTTGACCAGGGCACGGAGAGCATTCGGTGTTAAGCCCATGATCACCGCATCATCTGCGTAGAGGAGTGCGGGTAGCGGGTTCCCTTGGATTTTCGGGACATCCGTTGTCGTCTCTTTCAGGGAGTCACTCAGACCGTTTATGTAGATGATGAATAACAGGGGTGCTAAAACGCACCCCTGTCGGACGCCTCTTTCTACCTTAATTGCCCCCGAGGTTTCGGCCTCCATTCCGATTCGTACCCGAGCTTTAGTGTCCGCATGTAGATAGGCTAGAAAGTGTACCAAGGGTTCGTCAAGGCCATAGGAGAGAAGTGTCGCCCACAATTTCGACCTATTCACAAGGTCGAATGCGGACGACAAGTCCATAAAGGCTAGGTAAATAGGAGCGGCCTTGGCTATGGTGTATTTGCCTATTATAAGATTGAGATTCAGGCATTGTTCTGTTGTCCCAACCCTACTTCTAAAGCCCATCTGACATCTGTCTAGCACCCCTGTTTCTTCGGCCCAATCGTTCACTCTGTTGTACAACACCCGGCCCAAGATTTTCAGGGTATTGTCTAAGAGTGAGATGGGCCTATAATTTGCAGGGTCAGATCTTTCACCTTTTTTGTAAATAGGCACTATTGTGCTTGTGGACCAGGTAGCAGGGATGGTACCCAGCGGTACGCTATTGAAGACATTAGCCAGAATAGGCCCCCAAAATTCTGGTCTATGTTTGATTAAATCAATTGGGAAGCCGTCCGGCCCAGGTGCCTTGTTCCCCAGGCTTTGATTAATGGCCAAGAGGACCTCCCCCAGGGTTATGTCAAGTGGGCTCAGCTTATCAAAATTTTGGTTTTCTACAGGAGCAGCGGGGTTAGCATATATATTGGAGAAATGTTGCTCCCAGTTCTGACTTGAAATGGTGCAGCTGATTGGTGACAGCTGTTTACCCATGTCCCGCATCTTCCTTACAGCGGGCCAGAAAGTTGCACTATTTCCCATAGTAGCAGAAACTGATAGATCTTTCCACTGATCCTCTACCATGGCAGCCTTCCTTATCCCTATGGCTGTTTTGTAGGCATGCCTGGCGGTCCGTACATCAGCAAGGTCTCTCGGTTTGGAATTTAATGCCTTGCGAAGTGCCTTGTTTGCCGCTGAGCAACAACTGTCGAACCATCTGGGTTCGTCGTTATTTTTCCTGTGGGGGACTGTCAGAAGAGTTTTAATGACATGGCACAAGTTTTCAAAGTCTTCAATTATACTGTGGTAATTCCCATCCGTAAGTAGGCAGGAAGCAACTGTTGGTTGGTGATTATTTGTAATTATATCCATAATGGATTCACAGTTCACCCCTTTCCACTTTAGCCTAAGGTTGTCTGTTGATGTCGTGATATCTCTTGCTCCCAAAGTGCGGGGAGGTATTTGGGTCGGGCCCATTCTTAGGCTGAGTTCAAGTGCGTTATGGTCGCCAAAGGCTGTTTCTACCACTCCAGCTTGGATGACTTTGTCTAGTAGTTCCACAGAAGTGAAGATGTAGTCTACTGTGCTGGAAAAATCTCTCCCTCTGAAGGTTGCCTACTTTGCCTTATACCAATTCATTTAACCTTCTAGAAAGGCTTATCAGATCATGTTGGGATCTACAAGGAGCATCACACTCACCCTGATTACCTTTCAAAGATGCTGTCTACCGCCTCACATGTTAAGGATAGGTAGGAACCCTTTCCAACAATTTTATTTATAAAATGTTATATAGCACGAACGTGACCCACGGGGGTATTAGCAAAAACAACAGTTGATGGACAGAATGCAGAACAATGTCATACATTCACCCCAGTACAGAGATCTGGGCCTAAATCCATCGTTTTTTTAGCACTCCACCCCAGTTCAGACATGGCCATATGCAAATCAGTCTTGACCCTGTGCCTCATGGGAACAGTCCAGCCCTAACTGCTAAGCCATGTCTTTCCTGGATCGGAATCAAGCATACTAGGACCGGTTTCTGGCTATCAGCCGTCATTAGCCAGGATAGCTTGATTCCAGTGGCATGGAGAGCACGGGACTCACGTCTGAGCATATCCGTCCCATTCAGGGTGACAAATGCAAAAACAACAATTGATGGACGGAATGTTACACAATGGCAAAATATTAACCCTTAGTCACATATCTGGGTTTAATCCATCGTTATTTTGCTCACCACCCCAGTTCAGACATGGCCATATGCAAATCAGTCTTGACCCTGTGCCTCATGGGAACAGTCCAGCCCGAACTGCCAAGCCATATCTTTACTGGACTGGAATCAAGCATCCTAGGACCGGTTTCTGGCTATCAGCCGTCATCAGCCAGGATAGCTTGATTCCAGTGGCATGGAGAGCACGGGACTCACGTCTGAGCACCTAATCTCCCTGTGTCTATAAAAAATGATTGTGACTTTATGTAATGTAAGTGGTGCTCAAGTAAAGTGCTGCAACACTTCTTGGTCGAATTTGTGCTATATTAAAACTGCAGAAAAATGCACAAAGAGGTGAAAACAAAGCGTTAACATAAATTGAGAAAAGAGAGATACCCATTTAGTGGCTGATTTGTACAAACAATAAATACCAACCTACAGTCTGATTTGTACAAAGTAAAACGAGGAAACCTGAATAAATCACAGCTTCCTCACAAATTAAGTGATCTTACACAAATATTTTATTTCACCAAAACTTATTTTTCTTCATTATTGGGTATGAAAGCACTGTCAAATATAAGTTCAGAATACCAGTTCTACAAAAACCTATTGTGTTTGATCTACTAGACTATAATGTTGCTCTAATGACCTGGGCTAGACTATGATGTCACACTTTAATGTCAAAGCTTCCACATATTAAAGAAATAGGCGTTTTTTAATTCTAGAGACACTGTCATATTTTATGTATTGTTTTTTGTATGATTTACATAGCAAACATTTTCAGGGCTCAGTTTGTGCATGGGCTCTAGAAACCAAGCCAGACTCTTGGCTCAGCTCTCCCTGTTAATAATCTGTTTGCCCTTCCATCTCCACCTTGACGATGAGCATACATGCCAGTGTACCCGAATCACGCAGGAGACTCCCGATTTTAAGCCAAAAATCCCCTCTGAAATAGCTTCTCCTTTAATAGAAGTCAGTGGGACGAATACTTCCTCCCAATCATGTTACTTAAATATCCCTCTTTCCTCTTCTGAAGCGTTGACATGTATGGATGAGTAGCTCTATAAAATAAATAAATGTGAGAGGTTCTAAGGAGAGATGAGGGGCACCTTTGGAGGGCGGTTTGGAGGAAATTCTTGCAGAGGAATATCATGAGAGGTGCCAAAAAAATGGTCTCACCGGGTGCCACCGTTGCTAAAGACAGCCCTGCGAGGTAGGAAATGTAATCCCACACCCGGAGTTGGTATCATATGGTAGTCACCAGGCGGGCAACTAGAGCCAAAATTGGGGGGGGGGGGAGGGGGAGGGGGATGGGATGGACCGGGGGAATGGTTAAAAATTATTTCGGGGGGGAGGGAGGGGGCTAATTCTTCCAGCCACAGGCATAGTGCCTCTAAGAGGGGTGAAAACACAACAAAAGCCTCATTAACCCTTTCGGTGCGGCGGCTATTCCGCCGCAGCGCTAACAGGGCGGGGCGGCCGCATGCTGGTGACAGAACCGCTCCGTCACCAGCCGCGGTTGAGCTGTGCTCGTGACGGAGCGGTTCCGTCATGGCCCGCCCCGCCCCGCTCAATAGAACGCGCCGCGCAGGCGCGAAATCAGCGCCGCACAGGCGCGGCAGCCGGGCCATGACGGAACCGCTCCGTCATCAGCACAGCTCAATCGTAGCTGATGACGGAGCGGTTCCGTCATCAGCAGGGGAGGGGTTAACAAGTAAATGGTCTTTTAAAAAACTGTAAAGTACTCGGCGTGGCTGCAATTGGACGGTCGCCAGCCTGCGATGCTGTTTCAGCCCGGGCTGACACACACGACGGGGGAGGCGGTGGGGTTGGTTACTGAAGCCCGGTGAGCCCAATGTGTGTTGAGCGTCTGGTAGCCACTAATTGCGGAGCAACGGTTCTTCACACTCATGGATTCCGGTGCCAGTGCACCTGTTGCACTATTGTAATCCTCTACCGAAATTACAATTAAGGACCTAATCACGTTGAAGGACTTATACAAATGTCCTTCGGGGTCGGGTGACTCACTGCAAGGCTACTGTGGGTGGGCTTGGCAAAGAGGTGTTTGTGATTAATCGGCCATTTAATCCAGTAAAGGGTGAGAGTGCAACGGGGGCGGAGGTAGCTTTGCGCCTGCCCGAGGCCACGCAGTGGCCATTAGGAGGGCGGGCTATTAGTCATGGAGGGCTGTCCCGCCCCCACATGACATAGTACGTCCTCACCCTGGGCAGTCTCCCCTGGTTGGTGGAGACTGTAGGTGATTCACGTCCGGGGCGGCTGGGAGGAGCCGGCGGGAGTATTTCTGTCCACTTCCCCGCTGGGGAGGCCTCTTTGCCGCTCCGGACGTCGTTGTAGTTCCATGTTGGGACACTCTTTTGTCTCGCCTCTGGTCGCGTCCAGAGGCCCGGTCTTGCGTCGAGACGATGTGCTGCGAGGTTTCGGCTTGCGTTGCCTGCGGTGAGTGGGGTGGATTTGTGTGGGTTGCGTTCCCATGGGGAAGCGGTGTAAGCGTTCCCGATGTCCGGGGGCATCAGGGCCACTAGTGCGGCCTTGGCGGGTTGCCTCCCGGCACCCAGTAGCCTCTTCTCCCCCTCCCCCCCTCACCTTTTCGCCTCGGCTGTCCCCCATCCTCGTCAGCTTATTTTCACGCAGTCTCCCGGGGTGCGGACAGGTCCGGGGAGCCCCACGTGGTGGGACTGTCGGTGGGGTAATGGTTGTCCGGCAGCCTGATGCTGATCCTCCCCGGTTTTCTCGGCTGTGGCCGAAGGGTAGGGTTAGCGGGTTTCCCTTGGGCACGCTTAGTTTTGCTCTTGTGCATCTAGCGCTTCTGATTGCTTCCACCCGGGGCCGGAGTTGGATATTATTCCGTGACCTCGCGCGTACTGGTGCGCTGTGCCTTCTGGTACTACGCGGTGTGTGGTATCCCCAACGTCGGAGGTTCGGATCCTCGTGCTGCTGCGATTGTTTTCGCGAGGTATACGGCAAAGGGTAAGGGTTAGTGCATGCTTTGGTGCGCGGGCTTTCAGGCGATTACTCAGACTATTTTTAGCTCGTACCGTCATTAGGCACGTACTGTGTATTTTGCTTCTACAAAAAGAAATGCGATCCTATGCTGAGTGCGGAACGTGGATCAGTTTTGCTATCGCTGAATTTATTGTTTGTAGTGGTCTACGGGGCGGACATGCTCAGTGCGGAGCGTGCATTAGTTTTGCCACCGCTGAATTGAATTGTTAAGTCGTTCACGGGGCGGACATGACTCTTATGTGGCATTACGTTGAGGACTTACAGCAGAGGTTCAGGGCACGACTTATTTGCATAATACACACGGCCGTGCGAAGCGCTCTAGGTCGGCTGGGCAGTCTTAGTGTGCGGGGCCCGCATGTCATTGTGGCCTGTTGTCCTGGTCCTGTCGCGCTTTGGCGATGCAATGTCGTGTAGATAGCTCCACGCGGCCGGCGGCTATTGTGCTCAGATGCGATCCGTTTGCTTACTCTTGCCTCGTCAGGGTTTTGTCGTGGTGGCTCGCTCGCAGCGCACATCCTCCCCCCCCCCCTCTATGTTTGCGGCGCCATCTTGGGACGCGGCTGGCCCGCCATTGCAGGGAGAGGGGCGGACCTACCTGGCAAGGCCTTTCTGCCTCCTACATGCATTGGGAGGAGTGTGACTATTTCCCGTGTGCAATGGTTGCGATGGCGCCCATAGTTGCAAAGGGAGTATATACTCTTTGCGCCTTGGTATCTCGTCGCCGATTGCGTGCTGTGTTATACTTAGTGTGGCACTTCATACTGCAGTACGATCGATAAGCCGTAGGTGCACAATTTTGGTTCACAATTATGATTCTTTTCCTGTAGTTATCGGTGATGTATAGTGTCATTGGGCTGTAATTACACAAAACACAATTGTGTGACTGATCGTTTTACACGTAGCATTGGGTATATGAGCGCGAAGTTTCTGCACATTCTGCGCGTACATTGTTGTGTGACCGTATTTACGAAGCGATTATAGTATCGTGGGGCCATGGTACTTCAAGGCCCATTCGTGTGACATATTTATTTACGCGTTGCATGGTAATTTCTCTGCGAGGGTAGGCCTATTCCATGCGCAGTTTAGTTTATGGTGGTCGGTTTTCAAGGGTGCATTGGGGCCATCGCACCTCGAGGCCCAATCGCGTAACGGATTTATTTGCGCGCGGCATCTTTTAAATTATGTTATTTCCTCCCGCTGCAGGTCCGGCTGGCACGCCAAGCACCTCCCCCTCTTCCTCACACCCCTCGGGCTGCGCGGTGGACCACTGTTTCAGCTTTTGTCGCGTGGTATGTATCAACATGCATTAGGGGTCGGCTCAAGATGGAGTCGAGTGTGCGTGAGGGATTTTGCGTAATGTACTAGGCCTTACGTTGGCCGGGGTGGGGGTCTGGGTTGCATGCGACGGTATTCCTATTCCCGGAAGTATTTGGCCCTCTGCATACCCGTGGCAGCCCATCCGGGTGTTATGACGATGTGGACGCTTCAGCCTGCTAGTCCTCAGCGAATCAATTTAGCTATGCATTTCTTCCAGGCCAAATTGTACGCGGCATGTAATTCAAATTGGAACTAGGTATTGCGCCGTGTTGTCTTACCCGCGCCGTGTTGTCTTACCCGCATCTCGCTCGGGCCATAAAATACCGGAAAATAATTTCGATTCTGGCTCTTGGATAAGCTCAGTGGTTTCCGTTTTGTAACAGATACTTTGTTCTTCTTTGATAAGTTTCAATCCTGATATATAGTACTGTGAGCCATTAACGGTCATCTAAGAGTTGCCTGCGAACTGCAAGTTACAGGATTGGAGCCTCAGTCTCATGACCCTAATGCGACAAAAAGGTTTTGTTTGGTTAGAAATGCACTACTATTAGTAATGCCAATCCCAACCAGGGTACAGAGTCTGGAGTTTGTGCTTTCCATACAAGTAGCGCTGCTTCCAGAAACTTAGACCTGATTAAGTGATTGTCTCCATACCAAGTTTCTTAGAGAATCCTTCTCGTCCGTGACAGGTCCTGGCGCCCTCCCGGATTCTTGAAAATTCTACTTACTTCATTTTACAGGAACTACACTGGCGATTGACGAGTATTGGGGGAAGATTTGCGACACCGCAGCAGTGTGCAAGAGTCTGCCAGCACTAGGGGTGGTGTGCCTCTTTTCAATTACATTCCCCTTTTAGGGTCAGGAGCACACGGATGCCAGGTTTTGCTAGTAAAAGCTGCCCAGGGAATGCTCGGTGTTGGGAGCGATCTGCCCACCCTGTATTCTGCTCCCGGCATAAGTCTCCCTGGTTCACGAGTTTGCACCTTCAGTAGCGTCCTAATGTTACCCTTACAGGTTATGACCAGCTCTCACAGAGGGCCTAATTAGATATATCACACAACCCTATTAATGTAAGAAGGCAGCTTATAGTGGATATGTAGCCAGTTTGTCAGTACAACTCGCTGTAGCTAAAACCTACATGTCTTGGCTTGTATCCTTTCAATTGAAGTGGCTCGAAGCTGTATTGTGTGGTGGTGACTACAAAAAGTATTTTGTTGGTTTATATCATTGTCCAAAATAGTCTCTTTTCGTATGCATCGCTGTGGATGTTTCAGGTCTTTCCTGGCAGCACTTGCGCCCGTTTTCTGCCCAATCTTCTTTTACTTGGCTCGTGCATTTAGGGGTTGTTAGCAGGAGTTGCCGTAGAGGTCCAAACTGGACCTGCACATAGTACTAGTTATAGAATGTTGATGACTGATCGCACATTAGTAAATTTGGTTGGTGGTAAGTGACACTGGTCGTCATATAGGTTCGGGTTTGTATAGCTTGATGTTATAGCTAAACCATACTCTAATGTAGCCATGTACTCGCTGCCATGCTTTAGACCAGCATTGTAGGGGGTCACCTACCCAGTAGATACCCAGTAGAGTGGTTACCTACTGCGGTATTGCTGCTCACGGCTTAGGACACCGGTGCCAGGGTTCGCAGTATCAGTAGAGTCCAACTGGTTCCCTAACAGGCAACAGTAAGTTCTCGCAGAGGTCCAATCCCATGTAGCACGCAACCCAATTTTTGATAGAAAGGGAACTTTAGTGGATAGGTGGCCTGTTCATCATTAGGATCTTCCTGTGGTTACCCCTACCTTGTTCAGTACGCGAATCCAAATCAGGGAGTTATGCTAAGCTATATGGTTTGCTTGCATTCGGTGTGTGTCTGCCAAAAAATGTGTTTTCTGGTGTGTGCAGCACTGTCCAATTTGGTCCTTTACTTCGCATATTTCTTACCTTTCTTCCTTGCATTTAGCAAATGTTAAGTTGTTTCCTGCAGATCAACAGTAGGTTATACTTTGTTTTATTCATGCACTGGTTAATCTGTGGCTAGATTTCGGGACACTTCATGCAATGATTCCCCAAGTAAACTGCATTCAGTGGCAATTAAGTTAGCTGTTTTACACAGGTGCCAATATTATAGATGCCACTGCGCTGGCATTATACGTTATGATTTGGTCCCATTTTCCCTAATGAGGCCTTCCTAGTACAAATAGGCCCAACTACAGTTCGCCTTGCCCTTGAGTGGTGTTTTGCAAACGGGCATGCTCTATTTCCCGGACTGTCGCACTCCTGATGATTCTCAAAATGTATTATGACTACACAGCAGGTACCTCTACTGTTTCTAATACTTGGTTCCGACCCCTGAATGTTCGCTTTAAGATGTTTAAATTACCTTAAATTTATTGTAGGGTATTTATCGGTAAATATGTGGCTAGATTCCGGGACACTTCATCCCCAAGTAAACTGCATTCAGTGGCATTTAAGTTAGATGATTAACACAGGTGCCTATATTATAGATGCCACTGCTCTGGCATTATACGTTATGATTTGGTCACATTTTCCTTTAAGGAGGCCTTCCTAGTTCAAATAGGCACAACTACAGTTCGCTCCAGTCCTTGGTTTTCTAGCATGCGGCGTACTGCCACACTAGACTTTCCTATGTCACACGTGGCCGACTGGATATATGGCTAAGCCACTCTTACATAGTCCCAAACTTGATTAGCTTGGGTTGATCACGGCAATGACTCCAGTGGGTCAAACGAGAGGCATTCTATTATTTGGAATACCAGGGAGTAACGTGTTTCTCTGTTCGCTTAAATATTAGTTATGTGTGTGAATGTATAATTATGGTATTTGTACAACAGTTGGGTGGTTCGCCACTGTGTTGTTTGGCTCAACAGGCGGGCAGGTGGCGAGAATGCGGCCTGCCCTAGGATCGCCCGTAAGCTAACCCACCGTCATTACATATGTTGTATGTAATAAACCTGCAGCAATTTTTACCCAAACTTAACATTTGTGTCCTTGTGTTATTTGCGGGTTTGGGCATGTGGGGCGGGTGTTCATGTGGGCCCTGAGGTGACTATGATGGTTGCTGCTGAGCCAGTGCAGAGATGCTGACCTCGTCGCTGGCGCTCACTTCCGCTGTCCTTTATTCACCCGACGCTTTCTGATGTGGTTCCGGGGGGCTCTGCAGTCAGTTAAGGCATTAGGAAATTGGAAGCAGATTTAACACTGTGCTGAGTTTTCACTTCAAAACAGGGCTCCAAATAAGGTGGGGTTTTTTCGTATGTTTTTTATCCGGCACTAAAGCGCATCAAAGGGAGCAGAAGTAGCCGTGATGGAGTTCTGGAAAGAGATAAATGGAACTCTTTTACCGCCACAGAGGTAATTTGAGTTCTAAACAGCCCGCTGACAAAAGCACCAGCTGACTCACCGAGCTGACGGCATCCCCGAGGCGGATGCGATATCACCCGATGATGCACGCGGGCTCGGTGGTGATTTCATGACTGGTAATGAAATATATAATGCGTGGGATAACGCATGCTGCACATTAAAGGGATGGCTTGGCAGTCAGTTCAGCTACTCGAATGGATTTTGCTAGGCGCTCACACATGGGGACAGCAGGCTGTGCGGGTAGATGGATATTGTGCCCTGCAGTGACTATTCTAAAGGCTTGCTTTTAGCAACGCACTTACAAACGGATAGAATTAATATTGCATTTCTTCCATCGCTAAAGGTTACAAGATGAGTCCATGCCGCCGAGGAAGCGGTAGCATAGTTCTGGGTTTTCGTTTAACAACCAATGCATTCTGGGAGTTGTATTCCTG
This sequence comes from Lissotriton vulgaris, assembly GCF_964263255.1. Classification (NCBI taxonomy): domain Eukaryota; kingdom Metazoa; phylum Chordata; class Amphibia; order Caudata; family Salamandridae; genus Lissotriton; species Lissotriton vulgaris. The sequence goes on from NC_141689.1 coordinate 826,108,054, forward strand.
GTACATTACAGTTGCTTGAATGAACTAACACACCTGAAAAAACTATGACTGGTGAAAGAAAAGTCCAGGGCAGGAGTATTTCGTCTTTGTACACAGAGACCCGGGGCACAATCCGCATCTGTGCCTGCTTTTTGCACCCCAGGGTCACATAAGACGCCGCAGACACTTGCGCCGTCGCCCCTTATAAGGATCACGCCGTCGCTAATTATGTGTTGGGAAGATCCTAAGGGGGTGTCCCCTCATTTGCTTGAGGCTGAGTCCCATGCAAATAAAGTAGGGGCATATTACCAAGGACCGGTGTTAAAATTATCGCCGTTTTAGCGGCATGAAACTGCAGATAAAACGGCGATAATGGGCTTGATAATATGCCCTTGTTAATTACCATAGAAGCCCATGTTAACACCAGAACATGGGCGTCTATGGAAATTATCAAGGGCATATTATCAAGCTCATTATCGCCGTTTTATCTGCAGTTTCCTGCTGATAAAACAGCGATAATTTTAACACCGGTCCTTGATAATATGCCCCGTAGTTCTTTATGCCAGCGGCATCTTACAGACGTTGATGCACAGACGCGATCAGAAGGTGCACTGACTGTTCTACACATGGAGACGGAGCCCCTTGTAAAGACAGAATAGGTTTCCAAGAGACCTCCCAGTAATCCTTTGCAGCCAGGAGCAGAAAATCACTGCCCAGGAAGATTGCTAAGGCTGACCGACGGCTTCGAAACCGCAATCCCACCTTTCACCAATGAATTTTTTGCAGTGCAGGCATGGAGTTTGATACACACACCTAAAGGTGCCTGTCACCAGTCACTGCCAGAACCGAACTGCCATCGGGCACAGAAGAGCCGTGAGGGAAACGGCAGAGAGATTACCGAGAGGCTCCGGGAGCGCCGGCGGACCACAATCCCCAGCAGCCCCTGGGGCACCAGCGCGACGGTGACGCGCTTGAAGCGCCCGGAGGCGCTGGATAAACGCTGACCCCCATGAGACCAGGGGGGACACCAGTCACTGCCAGAACCGAACTGCCATCGGGCACAGAAGAGCCGTGAGGGAAACGGCAGAGAGATTACCGAGAGGCTCCGGGAGCGCCGGCGGACCACAATCCCCAGCAGCCCCTGGGGCACGCGCGACGGTGACGCGCTTGAAGCGCCCGGAGGCGCTGGATAAACGCTGACCCCCATGAGACCAGGGGGGACACCAGTCACTGCCAGAACCGAACTGCCATCGGGCACAGAAGAGCCGTGAGGGAAACGGCAGAGAGATTACCGAGAGGCTCCGGGAGCGCCGGCGGACCACAATCCCCAGCAGCCCCTGGGGCACCAGCGCGACGGTGACGCGCTTGAAGCGCCCGGAGGCGCTGGATAAACGCTGACCCCCATGAGACCAGGGGGGACACCAGTCACTGCCAGAACCGAACTGCCATCGGGCACAGAAGAGCCGTGAGGGAAACGGCAGAGAGATTACCGAGAGGCTCCGGGAGCGCCGGCGGACCACAATCCCCAGCAGCCCCTGGGGCACCAGCGCGACGGTGACGCGCTTGAAGCGCCCGGAGGCGCTGGATAAACGCTGACACCCCCCTCGCCCCCGCGAGTCGCGCGCGGGAGCGCCCGAGGCGAAGCCCGGGCAAAGGGCGGGCCCTCTGTGGCCCTCCGGGGACCGAGGAGCCGGGCCGGGGCCATACTCTTTCGCCCTTCAATCCACCATTTGTGCATTTTCTATTTATGTGAGTGATAATCATTCATTATTATTATGTTACTTCTCGTTGTAAGCTAGCTTTCTACTGTTAGCCATTATGACTACTAAAGTGGTGACCATGGACAATTTTTTAATTAAGAAGGTAGCGCAAATTAACAGTAATAGGAGGGCTTCATTGGGCCTGGAACATTCACCTGCTATCACTATTGTACCAGAACCACCAGTTATTGTTTCTGATAATTCTGTGGCTAAGGAACACTCGGTCCCTGCAGGCAAAGTAACTATTGTAACAGCTATGGTCCACGCTGGCCAGTATGATGACATCCCTTGTGCTCCATGTCCTACAGCGTTGGCCATTTCATCTACAGGTCTAAATGATCCTGCAAATAAAGAATCCCCTAGAAAATTCAAGAAAGCCCGAGTGAGACGGAGGGGGAAGCAGAGTAAGACAGGTTGTAAAATTACACAAGGGGGGGGGGGGAGTGTGCCTGAAACAACACCTTTATTGCAAGAGTTGAGATCCTCAAATCTGGGAGAAGGGGGGGAGGTTATTTTTCAGTGCCGACCCCTAGATTATGTGTTGCTTATAGATTTTTCACAATCAGGGGTCGCAGATAATACTGATAATTTTCCCCTTGATCCCACTTCAATGAGTAAGCATCTTCTGTCTAGTACGCCAACTAGTTTATCATTACTAGATTCATCTACAGGGAATGATAACGAAAGGTTATCAGGTTCACCAAAAATGCCCATTGAGGCATCTACCAGGTCTTCTATCTCACCCCTCACTATTAGAACAAGTAAAAAAAGGGGGGGTGAGCCATTGTCTAATCGGCCCCATAAGATAAGGAAAGGGGTGGTTCAGACCCCACAGCCACAAACTGGTCAAATCTTAGTAGGTGAAGAGGCCATGTTGGCTAAAATCCTTGATTTAATCAGGGGGGTGATGCAACCAATTCTAGAAAAGACTGACTTGATGTCCACACACTTGGACATCATAGAGAAAAAGGTTGAACAGAACTCCCTCCTTCTACATGACCTAATAAAAGGCCCGGTAAAAGCTAAGGCAAATCCCGTAGTTAAGACTAACTCTCCCATAAAACCTAAAGCTGCAGAGCTCCTTATAACGCCAGCTCCTATAACCCCAGTAATTAAGACATCAGCACCGGTCTTAAAAAAGAAATTAGTGCAAGAAAAGGGAAGAGTGGATAGCCCAATGATTCTGCCATCAACTCCCACACTGCAACCGCCTGCTATCCAGCTGGCGGCCCCAGTAACTAAAGAACAAAATCAAAAACCTCGGGGATCTCAGAATCAGGGAGGTAGGAAAGACCCCTTAACAACTAACCCGAGAAATATGAATCCACCAGCTACTCCCGTAGAAAAACCAAGCCACACTATAGACTTACCCCCAGATTCAGCCCCTTTTGTCATCGTAATGGCAGGGGTCCCTGAACTACCTGCAGGTAAATGGGAAGATCATGTTGCCTTACGGAACAAGGTTACATACTGGCTCCGAGACAACAGACCGCTTCCCGCATCCATCAATGGAGAAATTCTAAGTGTAAGGCGTGCCCACTGGGTGGGAGTTAGACCTAAGGATAGAAGGGGGGATGTAATAGTCATCAATTTCAAGGATTATAGGGCCGTGAGGCACATTGGAGATTGGTTCGATGCTAGTAGCAGCGATGCCATCTCCACACATCTTTTATCCTACTTTTATCCCTACGCTCCATCAAAAGACTATAATAACAAACAGGGTCGGAACAGGCAGCTATTTAAAAAAACATCATACCGACCGCGGGGTTTTAGAAACATGGGACCATGGGATATCCCTGGTTTAATGGGGCCACCACCTTCGATGGGTTATCATGCTTATGCAAATGCTCAGGACCCCCATAATCATATACAAAGGGCGGGGGAGCTCTATCCCAGACACCAGGTAATAGATTACCAATACCCCCCTATAAATAGCCAATACCCATTATATCCCGAGCCCAACCATTTGCAAGGGAGACCGTGGATTAACAGAGAGTTCCACCCACCCATGTACAATCTACCTATCCAAAATCGTTTCCAGATTTTTAGTGGTCTGGACGGGGTAGATTGACAACAAGCACAGACATCTCAAGAAATTCTGGTTGGGATAAAGGTTTTTCCTCTAGTTAATCACCCCTTTATTAAGGAGTTGGTTCCCCCTGAAAGTATTGAGATTTTGTGTGGCCATCCCCAAGATCAGCCAACCTTACAAAAGGCCCCTAGCACTGACAGTTTGTCACCATGTAACAGTAACATCTTGGAACAGATGCAATCCCCCATAGTTGATATCAACAACAGGGGAGGGGAACAGCCGGGGGAAGGCTTGATCCAGAAAGATAATGATTCTTGTGCACTGTTGTACTGGAATATAGCAGGGTTTAGGCAAAAAATCACAAATCCAGCATGGGAGTTAGTAATAGACGGTCAGGATATAGTGGCCCTCCAAGAAACTTGGATACAGGAATCAATCCATGTAAATGGCTATAGAACCTTTTTTACACCAGCAGTAGGAGGTCATTTTGGAAGAGCTAAGGGTGGGTTGACAACGCTTGTTTCAAATCAACTTAAAATTAAACAAGCTCACTGTCATTTAAATTCCTGTTACTTCCAAATCATTACTTTACGGAATTATAAAGGAGCTGTGGTATTAATTATTAATTTTTATAATAATGTCCCGAGAGACGATATTCTGATCGTAATGAAGCAGCTTAAAGATGAAATTCAGTTAGAGGTAGATAGAAATGAAAGGGAGCTGATAATTATATGGGGGGGGGGGGATTTTAATTGTTCATTATGTACTAAAAGGAATCAAGGCCTATGTGGCCTAGTGACAGAAAGAGACATGCACTTAACACACTTTGAACATACCCTGATGGGGGACTTACTTAATGAATTATTATTCATGTTTGATCTGGGGTTTGCTAATGAATTTGTTCCAGAACCCACACCGTTTGTTCCTACTTTTGTTGGGAGAGGCTCATCGACAACTATTGATTTTATTATTACCTCCAGTAATCTCAATCATAGACTTCTGGGGGTTACAAATATCCAATTACCCATAAGTGACCACCTTCCACAATCTCTTAAGGTAGCATATTTGTTCCCAGACCCATCGACGGCCGCGTCTCGAGTAGAGACAGCGGTTGATGTTGTCCTTGGGAGACAAAATGGGTACACATTAAAATGGAGTAAAGTAATCCCCACAACCTTCTTTGAGAAACTTTGGGAGGCGTGCTCAAGTAATTTTAGTATTTGCCTAAGTACAAGTTCCACTAAGGATCAAATTATTGAGCACTTTGGAACAATAGCTGCAAACATAAAAAGTAGCCTACGGGTGGAGGCAAAACGCAGAGCCAAGGGGCCCAAAAGCTGGTTTGACACTGCATGTACAAGGGCCCTGAAAAACCTAAAACATGCAGTACACAGATCCCCTAGGGATAAAAATGAAATAAGAGAGTGCAGGAACACATATACTCAGGCCCTGAGAGTAAGGAAAACCGCGCTGAACAAGGATGCATTAGATTCCCTTTGTGAGGCCGCGCAATCTAAAGATTCCGCTGCATTTTGGAAAGCAATAAACACCCCTTTCCCTTATGAAACTCACACGGCGCGAATCGAGATTGCAATAGACGAGGACAAATGGGTAGACCATTTTTCAAACCTTTACAAAGCACAGGAAGACATCCATGGTGGGGGTCTTAACTCTAGCCTGGATGTACAACAGAGTTACAACCTGGTTATAACAATTGATGAAGTGCTTTTAGCCTTGGGATCTACAAAATGCGGTAAGGCTGCCGGACCCGATGGGATTCCGGCAGACCTATTTAAAGCTAATACTGAAATCTGGGGGCCAATGTTAGTACAACTTTTTAATGCAGCTCTCTCACTGGGTCTGAAAGAATCTTGGTTCACCTCAGTCATTGTTCCCATCTACAAGAAGGGGGATAGGAATAGCTGTGCTTGTTACAGACCAATCTCCCTTCTTGATTCTTCAGTAAAAATCTTAGGACGTGTTGTGTTGGCAAGACTCCAAAGCTGGGCAGAGGAAAATGATATTATTAGTGATTTGCAATTTGGTTTTCAAAAAGGGATTGGTACAATTGAGCAAGGGTTAAACCTAATGCTTTTGCAGCATAAATATGTAAGGATTAAATCTGAACGCTTGTATTTTACTTTTGTCGACCTTTCTTCAGCGTTCGACTGTGTATCACACTCAAAACTGTGGGACATAATGAAAGGTTTGGGGGTGGACAATAACATCATTTGTTTTTTGAGGGAACTCTACAGTGGAGCCACAGCCTCTGTTCGCTATGGCAGGGGAGGTGAATGCTCCAGACAATTTAGTGTAGGCCGTGGAGTGTGGCAAGGTTGCGTATTGGCACCTTTTCTGTTCCTCTTATATATCAATGGGCTCGAGCGTCATCTGCTGCAGGAGTGTAGGGATATGCCCAGGGTGGGGAGGAGGGAAATCCCTGCGCTCATGTATGCGGATGACGCAGTACTCATGGCTCGCACTCCACGTGCCCTGCAGAAACTAGTGGTCAGCTTCGAGAAATTTATGTTGAACCTGGACCTACTAGTAAACTGTAGCAAGACCTTCACAATGAATTGTGGCCTAAAACCAGGTAAACTAATGAAGCGTATCTTCTTAAATAATGTGCCGCTGGATAACACCCCAACCTTTTCTTATTTGGGCATTTTATTCCATGAGTCAGGTTCTTGGACAAGCGCTATTAAGGCTAGAACTCTTTTATTTATGAAAACGATCATGGCTTTACAGAATTTCGTTAGAAAATTGGGCAGGAAACCGATAAAGGAAATGTTAACCATTTATAAAGCTACATGCTTGTCTGTGGCTATGTATGGCTCAGGTCTGTGGGGACACGCAAATGTCGACCAAATCCAGCTGGTAGAGAACAAATTTCTGAGGGGAGTTCTAGCAGTTCCTCAGTGTGCTGCCACATTTAATTGTCACGCTGAACTTGGCCAACCCTACATAACGGATATTATTAGAATTCAACCGATCCTACTGTGGCACAGGGTATGGACTACCAACGAATGTGTTATGAATCGGGCCCTGCTACGTGACACCCTCAGTTTGGACCATGCGGACAGAATGGAATGGCTGGGATATGTTAAGCACTTTTTGACCGAGATTGGTTTACATTCATATTTCTCGGACCCTTCCACAATGGACAATATTCCCAGGAAGACATTAAAAACCATCTGCCTGAACCACTTGCTGGATAAGAGGAAGAGAGTCGAAATCTTGAAACCCACAGTACACTCTCACCTTTCTACCCTCTGTGAGACTATTACTGTACAGCCATATTTATCCCTGTCCATGACTAATTATGATCGTTTTCTTTTAACCCGTTTTAGATTTTGTATATATTTTAGATTAGTGTCTTTTCCATCCATGAACTCTTGGAATCACATTTTGCCCGCTTGTTTGTGTGACGGCACGTCACAACAATCTGATATGCATATCCTCTTTTTCTGTAAATTTTATACTGCTATACGTAGGAAAACCATAGTCCCTTTCTTAAAAAACATGAATTTAACCAGATGCCGCCCAGCTTTTTTAGAAGTACAGAAAATGGACACGATTTTAACTGTTACTGTGATTTTAAATTATTTAAAAACTGTTTTTAAATTTAGGAAACAAATTCAAATTGAAACATCCTAGACTCCCTATTGACCTACCTCACTGCACTACTATTTATGAGAAGTAATTATTGTATCTCTTGTAATCATTGTACTTTGTTTATATGTTTGTTACTTTTATGGTTACTCGCTTTTTAACCGAATAAAGTTTATTGAACTGAACTGGGTGCCTGTGCGGCCCCTGACAAGCACACTGGTGAGTGACAAGGCTCTAGACCACCCCCACCCCCAGTTTTAGGCAGATAAAGGAAACAGAACACAGAAAGCTGATGGGATTCTTCAAGGATCACACGATTTGATGAGTATGGAAATGAGAATTAAAATCCAGTTATTCCAGTTGAGCAGCTTGCAAATGTAGCCCATGGGCCATATGCTTGCCCAACGTGAAATGGCTCAACTATTATTAACCCCTTGCGCGCTAGCGGTTTACCCGCTGGGTGCTGGGTTTTTCGAAACCCCGCGTTACATGACGAGCTCAGCTCGTCATCAGCATCGAAGGGCTTAAAAGGAGGGGATGGATTGGGAAAGCTTGGCTGTGGGCAATTTTGCCATGACATACTTTAAAAGAACGCTCTAATCAATCCTACATACACTTTTGTCAGTTTCAGGACACCCTTTACCTTCATAATTGTGTGCTTTAGAAACTGCCAATCAGTATTAATATAGTGGTTTTAACATATAATTGTTGTATATCTGTCAACGGTGCATTTGTGATTAGTTATGTCTTTAGCCAGTCATGGAGTTTTAATGAAATACACACGAAAGGTGATGGAAGAAATGCTTGCAAAAAGTCTAACCACTGGCAATTGCTCGAGGTAGCATTACAACCCATCATTTTATGCCCACTGTGCCACTGTAGACAAAGACCCACCTTATGCAAATCAGTACTGGCCCTGATCCACATGGGAAAAGTCCATCCCAAACTTCCAGGTGAGGCCCCCTCCAGAAGAGACCACCAGCAACCCTAGACTGGTTTCCACCTACTTAGGCCTTGTCAGTGAGCAGCGGAGGCTCCTCCACTAAGGCGGAGGAGTGTCTCCCTACTGCTCTGGGAGCAGTTCGAAAAGGAAAACAACATTGATAATAACTAATGTTACCATTTTAGTTTTCCTTCCTGCCTAGGTGTTGGTCGGGTGGGGCTGGGCTGGCTAGAGTAGTGGCCAGGGGGAGGAGTGTTAGGCACACTCAAATGTGTGCAGGACGGTTTAGTTGGCCCTCTTGGGCCGGCCAAACCGTCCTGCGCACTTTGCATGTTCCCCACCAGGCTGCATTACACAGCCTGGTGGGGAACACGCCCAACCTCCCATTCCCCGTCTGAGCGCCCAACCTCCAGCTTCAGCTATTGCGTCTAGGAATCTCATTGTTGCACTTGTGTGTTAGCACCTGGCCAAAATAAACTCAACCTTTGATCTCGACAAACTGGCATATAACACAGTTGAGGAGTTAGAGGGCTTCTGCAGACAGTGGAGGTTGCGGGTAAGTTGTGTGATAGCCACACATCTGAACCTTGCCAGTGTCATACTCCAGTTTTGAAAGGATTACTTTGAAAAAGTGTCAACAGTGAACCCACCAGGTGGACCTAGGCTATACACTGGAGTCTATGAGGACTCTGAGGGGGAGGGTAGTGGTTACGAGGGAGGCTCTGATGAAACGGAGTAGGAGGGAAAACATTACTGGGCAGGGATGCCAGTAGATAGAGAGGACCCCATGGAGAGGGAGTCCCTTGCTGGGTCTAGTACCAAGAGCAGTGTCACCTCCCATTCCCTGTCCCCAGAGAAGTTTGCTGACAGGTGAGAGGAAAGGGAGCACAAGCTGGCATTGGAAAGGCTCAAATTGGAGCATGCCAAGGAGCTAGCATGCTGGCTGTGGAAAAGAGAAAGGCTGAGGTTCAGAGAGACTTAGTTCAGGAATGGATGATGGAGGCTGAGAGAGCCTTTACCAGTGAGAAACTAGTTCTTGAGGAACGGTTGTCCCATAAGCATAGTTTCAGTGTTCTGGACTCACCAGTGATGCAGGTGGAGTCCAGTGGTGGCAGCAATGGTGTGTCCAGTGTAGAAATTTCCACTCGCGGAACCAAGAGTGTGGTACCTAGCTCGCAGGAGGAGGGTGTCACCCCTGAAGGGTATAGGTTGAGGGGCAATAGGAAACTGTCTCACACGTCTTGGGGACAGTTTGTGGAGGATTGTTGCAAAGCACTGGAAGGTTGGGTGAAGGGGTAGTACAGTAAACAATTTTGAAGGGCTGTTCAATCTGATTATCAGAGAGCGCATGTTCTGTTGTTGTTTTCCAGGGCTACACTTACACCTGTTGGAGTAAGATCTCTGACCCCAGGGAATTTGCACAGGAGGCAGACCTCAGGGTGAATGCTAAAGAGTCTAGACAGGCATTTGTGAGTGAGCCTAAAAGGAGTGGCTCTGATCTTTCCCAACCAAGGGAGATGGGGAAGGTTTGTAGTAGCCCAGCTAGGTCCCAGTGTAGTGGGATGGGTACTGGGCCCCATGTCCCTTCTCAGGTGAGGTAGAGGGTTGGGGATGGGCTGAGTCCCAGGTAGCCCAAAACCCAGTCCCAGAGCCTGGTTGGTTCCATGAGTGAATGCCAGGAGGGAGGCCTACTCTGTACCGGGACGCCATTTGCTGAGGGGCTCACAGTGTCAGGAGAACGTGAGGGGCATCTGTCACCAGAGTCCCACCAGTTCTGGTGTCTGACAGTACCACCACTGAGTGGAGGGTGCGAAAGCCCAGATGGAGGGGTGAGAGGGGAAGAAAATCCCCAGTGGGGGAACCAGGAAGTTTGGGACTGGCTCCGAGGTTAGAGATCTCCAGGAATGACCCTGGTGACACCACTTCTGGTCTGAGGGGTCTTCAAGAACTGTCAGATGGGCGTAGGTTGGTGGAGCAGTGCCTGACTAACTCTCTCACAACACATGAGGAATGTGTTACCCTTTGGGGGAGGGTGTACTCCCCAGGAAGTCCTGGCTTGCCCCGCCCATGCCCAGCTGCAGGGTGTAGTCCCTGGGTTGGGGGGGGGGGCAGGTTTAGGATGTCACTCAAGACCTGGAGGGAGGAATGACTGCTAGCAGTGTTCATACAGTGTTGTCTTCTGGGAGTACCACTCTGGGTAGGAGGTTGCAGAACTCTAGAAGATGGGGAGGGGAAAAAAGGGCACCCCCCTGGCCTCGGTCCAACTCAAGATTGCTGACCCTGGGTTGGGAGACCAGTTGCAGGATGGAACCCCTGAACTGCTGGGAGAATTGTGGGGGAGGGCTGACACCAGCATCCTGACAGTTCTGGATTCTGGGGGTACCACTCCTAGGAGGAGGGCGCAGAACCCCAGAAGGAAGGGTAGGGGGAGGAGGCCCTCGCCCCAGACCCCTGTCTAGCCTAAGGGTGAAGACCATGGGCTAGGGGACCAGTAGCAAGGTAGAACCAATGCACTGGTAGGAGGTAGAGTGGAGCGAGGATGCTATGCACCTGTGGCTACCGCCTCCCACTCTGCAATATTCCAGAGACCAAAAATCCCTGGATGGCCTGGGGCCTGGTTCTGGCCGCTTATAGCAAAGGAATCCCCATGGGTTAGCTTAGTTTGTCCTAAGAGCATAGACCGAGGGATCCAACTGTGTTTTGATTGTTGTAGAACTGGAACATACCCCTGCAGTTGCGGGCCAGGGTCCATGTTCTATTGGGTCAAGCAGGGAAGCCCATCAAGATATTGATTAGTCTACCCTGGCTTTACCCTGGGTGCTTTCACCTGTAAACTTGGTATGATTGGTCACACTGTTTAGCATATTTCATTTACCTGCAAGTCCCTTGTACAATGGCATCCTATATACCAAGGGCTTGTAAATTAAATGCCACTATTGTGCCTGCAGCACCGCTTGCACCACCCACAGAAGTGGACTTTCAAACCTGTGTCAGTCCTCTGCCAGGGTATGGCCTGCCTGTTCAGTTTACTGCCACAGTGACTTTGCATTTAAGGTTACTTGCCAAGTATGAAACTACCCTTTTACTACATATAGGTCACTCCTAAGGTAGGCCCTAGCTAGCCCTATTGCCATGGTGCTGTGTAGGTAAAATGTAGGACATGTGCCTCTTGTTGTGTGGCATGTCCTGGTGACAAACAGCCTGTTTGGTTTCTAACTGCTATGAGGCCTGCTCCTCTTAAAGGGTTGCATTGGGAATCCCCGATATGTGTTTCAGTGGTAATTTCTGATCTGGATGAAGTAGGCTTGCCATGTTTGGTATGTTTGGAACAGTGGTGATAGATCCTTCTTATTGACGGAAGTGGATTTTATATTACTATTTTAGAAATGCCACTTTTAGAAAGTGGGCATTTCTGTGTGCTTATAACTCTTTGTACTTTGCAGCCTGACTCCAATCAACGCCTGGTTTAACTGACAGGGGCCTGTTTTGTGCATTCACTCTAGACAGTCACAAAGGGAGCTGAGGTGTGCCCTGCATATCCCAATGGGTCTTCCTTGGCTAGAGTGATGGGTCACCTGTCCCTGAAAAAGGCTGTGCCTGCCTTTCACAATGCTATCTCCACCCCCTGTAGTGTGTCTGGAGCCAGGGCTGGGGATTGAATGGGGTGTTGTACCTCCAGATCAAAGACATTTTGAATATAAGTACAGGGGTGCTGACCCCATGATTTTAGACACTGCGTGGGACTTGGTAACAGATGCTGCTGGCTCTTCAGACTGCACCTTGCGAGAAGGCACTGTTATGCTGCCAGGAGGAACTGCCATTGGACACCCTTGCTTGATGTGCTGACCTGTGGGGCTACATGAAGGACTTTGACTTGTTTCAAGGACCCTGATGTGCTGGCCTGCTGCTTGTTCCCTGCTTTGTGCACCCCAGGTGTCCTCCAGGGATTGGGTATTGTGGCCTCTCCCTGTTTTGCTATGAGCGTGTGGGGAGAGCTTTGGTAGGAAAGTGTGAGTGGAGCACTTTCCCTCTCAGAGAAGGAGCTGCCTGGATCAGCACATGTTGCGCGCTTTATTGTCCAGGTTGTCGTGTGCCAAACAGTGCGTGGGGAGCGCTACATGTTTCGCTTCCCCCAATGCGTGGTGAGCTCTTTTGTCCGATCGAGCCATCTGTTCTGATCTGCACTTCTCTGGGGCGGACCTGAGTGCCTCCAATGTGGCCCCCCTCCCAGGGAAACCGCGACCAACAACTGTTGTGCGACGAATGTCGCTCTGAGGCACCATTTCCTGCTGGTGGCAGCAACATCATGCATCTAGAACCCCCCCCCACGGTGCGGCCCCATTAACCAAGTGAGATGCGCTGGAGTCCCTGTTGCTCGGAGGAAATCCCGCAGCACATCCCTGATAGGTTGTGGTCATTTTCTTACTGGATGAATTCGTCCAGCTCTCCTTTGCAGGCAGCTCTTGTATCATACATAGAACGCCCTGCCTGCACCAGGACACCCTCTCCCCTACCTCTCTCCTACCTCTCCCCTCAGAGCTAGCTACCATAGGAGCCGGGCTCGAGTTGGGGTACCACGCGGGTGGACGGCGTCCCTCCACTTATTTTACAGGATGGACGCCGTCCTCCCTGCCAAACAGCTGGACTTCACTCCTTGCCCTTTCTGGGACGAGATCGGAGCTCACAGGACGCTGCACTCGTGCTGGCTTCGCAGATGCAATCGCATCTAAGAAGTGAGCGAGGGCAGGCAATGAGCCCGATGGTGCAAGCCACCTTTCATGATGTCACTTCCTGTCGTGACGTCACTTCCGGTGACAGCATCCCCCTACTTCTTTTTTTAGGACTTGTGCCCTGCATAGGAGGCGAGGTGGGGTCTGTAAGTGCTGGCTGGGCACGCATGACTGGGCCATATCCTCTCTAGTCTCTCCCCCTCCCCCTGTTCCCGAGAGACCCTTGGAACATTTTTTTGCTGGGGCTTCCCGGATTGACTGGCTACCTCTTTGCCTCAGTACGGTGGGGAAATCGTCCCCCCTTGTAGAGACCCAGGCAGCCCAGCAAACCTGTGGCTTTGAGGGCTACTTAACCTGCATTGATTCTTCTCGACGAAGGTATTGTAACCGCCTAATAGAAGCACAAGGGTGCTGTGGCCTGTGTTTTCATGGTGATGTGATTCATGTGTCTTTACCACATAAACTTCTATAATACATACCCTGATTCTGGGACGAATATTGTTTTGACTGTTGTTTATTTAGGATATCGAGTTCTATTTCAGGATCTGCATGGTATGCACTGTACTAATTTTTCATGCACTTTTTTGGAATAACCTAACTGCTGCATTTCATGCCCTGATGTTATGGTTTGTCGTTGTATGCTTTACAATGATTGGATAACGAGTATAATTTCAGGATCTGCTTTTTATGTACAGTAATGGTGTTTCTATGATGTGGGCAATATAGAAGTCTTCACTTTATTGCACTGTCTAATAAAACATGTCAGCCTTAGATGGAACTAAACCCCCAAGAACTTGGCCCTTACACGGCAGAGCTCCTAGGTTTAGGGAGATCCTCTAGAGAAGAACAGTGCCGGGGATAGAGGACCTGTCCCACTCTTGAATGCCTGAGACAGCAAACTGCTGATCAGGACAAGGTAGATGCATTGGCTCCCACAGAACCTATTGGGAGATTAGACTTATTTACACTGATGCCAGAGACCCCAAACCTGGGGCTACTGGGAGAGTGGTAGTGCCTCAGGGTATAGAGCGTTTCTCCTCACTTTGGCTCATGACATCCCCTTTGCTGGGCATCTTGGCCAGGACAAATCTTGGAGTAGGTTAGTTACCCACTTCTACTGGCCAGGTATGTCCCAGAAGGCGAAGACGTTTTGTAACTCCTGTGCCACCTGCTAAGCCAGTGACAAAGTAGTTGGCCTCCCCAAGGCCCAAATTTTTCTGCCTCCAGTGGTTTTGGATCCCTTTGTTGGCCCCCTAGATCCTCCAACAGCATCAGAAAACAGATTTATTCTGGTAGTAGTGGATAATGCCACTGGGTACCCTGAAGCAATTCCCCTTAGGATTACTACGGTTCCTGTTGTGGCTAGGGCCCTCAGTGGTGTCTTTACCAGAGTAGGTTTTCCTTAGGAAGTGGTGTCAGTCAGAGGTACACACTTCATCTCTGGCTACATTCAGCCAGTTGGGCTGAATGTGTGGTGGCATACAAGTTTAACACTCCCTATCACCCACAAACAAATGGTTTGGTTAAGAAATTCAACAAAACCATGAAAGGTATGACTCCCTGAAAATCTCAGAAGGACATGGAATGTCTTACTGCCATGCCTGCTTTTTGCCTACTGAGAAGTACCACAGAAGGAAGTAGGGGTTTCCCCCTTTGAACCTCTGTTTTGTCATCTTGTAAGGGGACCATAATGTCTAGTGAAGGAAGGCTGGGAGAGATCTGTCAATGAGCCTAAGCAAGACATAGTAGACTATATACTTGGCTTTCGTTGAAGGTGCTATTCTACGAGCACTTGCTATAAGGCTACCCGTGGGCGTCCCAGCGCTGTTGCTAATAGCGGTAATAGTGCCACACAGAGGGAATTAAGGGAAATGTTCTGAAACAGCTCGAAAGGCCCTTTATTGAGCCTGCTCTACAGATGATGCAGATTTAAATGTTATCCTCTTTGCCACTGAGAGCAAAGGAAGGAGGCAAAGGGCTTGTGCTGCTGTAGGTGCCCTACTGGTGCTGCCTTGGACCTTGCCTGATACTCATCCAAAGTCCTGGAGATTGGTCTCGTAAGTTCCGGTACCGTACCTGAATGCCGTATGTGTTTTTCCTCCAAAAGGGAAAAATTGTAGCTTCTGAACAATGCACTAAGTGCCGCCTTTTTAAAACGTAAAGTATTTCACTTGCAAAATGTACTTACCTGATGATATTGATTCTGGTGCCTAAACCTATATAAAGATATGTGTTATTTTTATAAATTGGTGTGGTTCTCCTTATTGAGTTGTGTGCATCTTTTATTGATGATTGTGTGTATTTGCAGATGTCTAACTCTCCTCTCTGATAAGCCTAAGGCTGCTTGACTACACTACTCCCTAGAAGAACACCTTGGGATTGCAAGAGCAAGCCCCTGTCACTCATAAGGGAACCCCTGGACTCTTTTGCACAATGTACCTCCTTTTGGTATATCAAATAAAGAGGCAGCATTCTACAGCCAGCTTACCAGAATCTATATAGATTCTGATTTAGTGTAGAAGAGAAATCAGCAACGATTCCGTCCAGCACCCTATTCTAAAAACAGATTGGTGGTTATCATAAGCATTGTAGTCTTCTAAAAAGCATGATAGCTTTTTGTTAATATGTGCTTGCGGTCAGCGTTAGGTTTTGTTCAAAAGAGGCAGTACCCATGCCTGCTTGTTATAGAACTACAGTGGGTTGTGTTTATGGGGCTAAAAAGAAACAAATAGCTGCAAACGGTTACTACTTTTGTCTTATAACTTCGACGCATCAATAAATGATTGCAAACACACAAGGGTTTAAGTTTGCTTCGTATATTTTTATTCATATAGTGAAGTTTACAGAAACATAAAAAATCTTTTAACAGGTCTGTCTTTCAACACTGACAACAAGTGAAATGATCGTGCACTGTGATCAAGTGATTCAAACAACAAAACATAAACTACACAATGACATAAAAATTACATTAAACAGTAGATTTAGTATAATACTAGTTTCATTCTTCATACATTTGTTTAACCATGGCTTATTGTATTAATTGTGAATGTTAGCCATGTTCACAGTCGATGCGGAGTACACAATACAAATATCGTTGAAGGTTTGACCTTTCTAAATCATGTTATCTTAAAACGAGACAATGGGTCTTCCTCAGGACTAAAAACATGTGCAGCCCGTGTGATATAAAGATTCATAGTTTGGGACCATGGGTGAGAATGCCTTAAAATGGTTTTAAAGTAGTGTGAGTAAATCACAACTCCCCTCGAATTAACATAACATAGAATTGCTTGATATTCTGCCTCAATGGGCATTGGAATGTAATCCCTACAAGGGAATACATACCCACATTAGCACTATGATATGTGCAAAATCAATTAGAAATTTTAGAAAAACATGCCTCATCTCACGTTCCAGCTGGTGTATAAAGAGTATCAACAAAGTGAGTGGTCGTGTTTGTGGGATCCTATACAAAGAATGAGTGCATGATTTAATACATTGTCTAAGGAAGGGCAGAGAACACCCCACTATAAATCTATAACACTCTTCTAGCAATCAACCCCTCCAATCACTTCTCTGACCCCCTACCTCCCTCTTTATTCAAAATGATAAAAAGATCTATTCTACCCCTATGGGCTAAAATTGTAAATGCTTCTCTGAGACAAGGCTCCATGCCGGACTGTCTTAAAGTAGGGCAGGTCAAATCTAGACTAAATAAATCTGACTCTCTCACATCAGATCTCAACAACTGCCGCCCTATATCCAAAATCCCCACTTTGGCAAAACTGCTGGGAAAATATGTACAAATACAATTATGTAACCACATTGAGAGCTACAACCTCCTAGACATTCACCAATCAGGCTTCCGTCATGGTCACAGCATGGAATCTGCACTCACCCACATAATGGATGAAATACTAAAAATGCTAGACCACAAAGAATCATGCCTATTGATACTTCTTGACTTATCCTCCGCTTTCGATATGGTTAAGCATCACAACCTATTTTTCCTACTGGAACGAAGGATGGACCTTATGGGCCCAGAGTTACAATGGTGCACCTCCTTCCTAAATAAAAGAACACAAAGAATCAAGATTAAACATTCACACTCTCAACCCTCCATGGTCACCCTAGACATTTCACAGGGCTCAGCACTTTCACCCATTCTTTTTAATCTACTAATAGAGCCCCTGGCAAACGCACTGAACTCAGTGAACATTCTATATCACCTGTATGCGGACGACACCCAACTATATATGAAAATCTCCACCCCAGAAGGCTTCATCTCCCTCAACGCTATTCTACAGAATATTCAAAGTCAGCTCACTGGCAAACACCTCATGCTTACCACCAAGAAAACGGAATTCCTTCTCATCTCTCCACCCAAACACACACCCATGATAGACTTATGGTTGAAACACCTAACATCCTTTGACTGTGCTCCCCACATCATTAACTCCATAAAATCCTTGGGAGTCACAAACACCTGATCATGCAGGCGCAAATCACTAATGCCACCAAGGGAGCTAATCACCAGATGAGTATACTAAGGAAACTCAAACCCTTCCTCCCACAGACCGACTTAAAAATGGCGGTACAAGCCATAGTGCTACCAAGATTAGACTATGGAAGCACCACTCTATGCGGTCTTCCCAAATATTAACTTGCCCCGCTGAGGGCATCGCTTAACGCTGCGGCCAGACTGCTATGAGGAACTAAAAGAAATAACCACATTTCTCCGACCTTGAAAGCTCTGAACTGGATGCCCTACGAGGGCGATCGGGAGGATGTAGACAATTGCGAAGTGTGAGTTCACTACTACTGAAACCACAATCCTTCCATAAAAAGAGAATTGGTTGCAGAGCATTCTCAGAGATTTACACCGAAGATTTGGAACTCCCTACCTCCAGTGGTACATGGAATCTCCTCCTTTACCTCCTTCAAAAAAGAAGCAAAAATGCTGCTAATGAACAAGTTCACATCCTAAGACTTTAATTCTATGCTGACCTCTAGTCTCATATACGATCCACATATTACTGCCTACCTCATTTGTATTGACAGCGAATACCGAATGTATGTTTACTACCTCAACCAACTAATGTTTAATAACTGTGTATATACTGTGTATTGTGAAGAGTTCTGATTCCCTTGGGGATCATTCTTTGTTGACTACTAGTCACCTATGTTATCCGTTTACTGCTATATACCTCCTTTGTACGGAATGGCGAATAACAAATGTTTGTATAATACCTCAACCTTCTAATGTTTAATAACTGTATATTGTAAAGTGCTCTAATACCCTTGTGGGGCACGTTCGTGCTATATAAAACTTTATAAATAAAAATAAATACAATTTTTGGAAAGTGTTCCTACCTATCCTTAACATGTGAGGCGGTAGACAGCATCTTTGAAAGGAAATCAGGGTGAGTGTGATGCTCCTTGTAGATCCCAACATGATCTGATAAGCCTTTCTAGAAGGTTAAATGAATTGGTGTAAGGCAAAGTATCTAAAGTAAACGTGTGGCATAACGGGTGCATTCAATTATGGATGTCTCCACGCTTAGCCTAAAGTTGCAGAAGAAACAAATGAATCGTAGTAACTTCTCTCTACGCTTTGGGTGAATGAAGCACAGCAGAGGAGACCCGCTAGATCAAACAGGAAGCGGCCATTGGCCCCTGCTTGAGTGTCAACTTGAAGCAAAGCTCTGTTTCAAGTTGTAAGATGCCCACGCGACAAGTGGCAGGCTAGCTGCTGCAGATTGTATTGTCCGATACACGGTATCCAATGTGATACAATGTATCCTCCATGAAAGAGCTAGTGGTAGCAGATGTGATACAATGTATCTTCAATGGAATAGCTTTGCAGTAGCAGAGCTGTGCGGTCCTGGAGAATTAGCCACGGCACCCAATACGTGTGGCTAATTATGTTAAATATTATAGGCCAAGCATTTGTTTTGTGATTTTACCTGCTATGACTACATGCAAAAAATAAACAGTCGCAAAAGGTGGCACAGAAAAAAAAATATTGATTATGGTCTAAAGCGTAAACAGCTTTGTAATGCATCAATTTTTCATAGTCCACAGGCATAATATTAATCGATCCGGATTTTGATACATAATTAGCGGTCAAACTACATTTAAAGCAATTCACAAGTGAATACTTGTACACTAAATTTGCATTACATAATCTATTTTCCAATTCTTTACAGAAAATAAGTCAAAATGATCAGTTTATTGAAAAAGATTTACATTTCCTAATCAATTATCACAAAGCCACAAGTGCATGCATTAGGTGGGCCTAGCCATGCTCGTAAAGACTATATAGTTTTCATAATAAGGACACACATCTTCATACGGAAAACAGATCTAACGAGTCTGTGTAACGTCATCTATTGTCAACAGTGCTGCCTGTCTTGAGATCTCTTCGAACCCATTCAGACCCTGATCGACCGTGTGAGGTGTGTGTATCCTTTTGCACTCCCTTACATTAAGGGCGAACGATGTATCACCTCCTCTCGGGTTGCAGATTACCTTTTCAAGGTTCCACCATTTCATGCTTCCTGTTTAGTGCTTCATTGTGTGAAAGTGATCGACTAGTGGGGCACCCTGAACACCACATCTTTTCCTAATCAAGTGCTGGAGGATTCTGGCTTTCACTTATTGCCGTGTCTAGCCCTCATAAAACTTACCAAATAGGCTTTTGATCACATATACCACACCGATACCACACAGTAGGATTGTGTGGTAAAATACAGAGTCTTAAGGGCATGTGGCACTCTTAGGAGTTTCAGCAACATATGCATTTACCGATTCAATAAAAATACCGATTCAGTATTTTACCGAATCAATATATTTACCGAATCGGTAAAATTACAGAATCGGTAAAATTACCGATTCGATAGGCCCCCTACATCTCAAAAGCCTAATACCGGTCAGAAACGGCCGAAATCGGACGTTTCCGACCGGTATTAGGGCTCCTACATATGGCCCTTAGTGTATATTTTGTGATTCAAACAAGTGAAGTCCTTTCTCTGTGAGATCGCAGACCTTACACCTCCCACATTTGTAATGTCCCGAGAATGGGGGTAAGCTTCCATGCCTTCGGCACTTCTCCCAGTTGGACCAAGGCTTAATAGTTGAGTCCAGGTGTCTAAGAATTGTGGTAGGCATACATCTGCAGCAGAGCCTGACTTGATAAACAAAACACTTTCTTTAACAACCTTATCATAAAGTAACAAAAACTGTAAAAGAAATGGACTTATCAAAATTGTGCATAAGGGAACTAAAAAAGTATGTTAATTAAAGACAGCTTATTTTATCGATTTTGTCTACGAAGCAATTAAAAAAGTCATCACACAGCTGTGATAGAGTATACGTATTTTGGCAGCAGTCGAGCTGAGGCTTTTTAGGATGAGGAACATTTCCTTACACATATTAGGTGCATGATGTATCTGCTCCCTCCAATAAGAAATGTTAGTAATTCAGTTTCTTAAAGTCCAACAAACATTGGCCGTAAATGGCTCTGTCGGGAGAATTTAAAGTTCAATCTCCATCGACGCTTGAGTTGTCCACCCTCACTTTTGTTTCCCCTGAGACCCAGGGAGCCAAAGGAGGAGTTTTGTCTGAAAATGTTGTTCTTACATGAATTGCATAATCAAGCCTGGAGGAGAGACAAGTGTTGAACTCCTCAAGAGAGACTATGGGCGATATGTATGAAGGAACCAATTTGCGATTCTGTAATAGCGCTTTTTAAGAAATCGCTATTTCAGAATCGCAAAATGGTATGTATCAAGAAAAACGCATTTTTTTAGCGATTTCTTGATATTCCTTAATTGCACATTTGCAAATTGTGAATTCGCAATTAAGGAATACTTTCCCATTCATTTCTATGGGCCAGGAGGCCCATAGGAAGGAATGGGAATCGTTTCTCAATTTGTGATTCGCAATTTGCTAATCGCAAATTGAGAATAATTTCAAGGGTGCAGGGGTGTCCAAAGGACACCCTGTTGCACTCCTGAAATACGCATAGGTGCACATGTGGTGCACATACATGCCCTAAGGGCATGTATGTGCGTCACATGGCACTTTAAAAAATGCAAAAATGTGCATTTTTCAAGGAATTCGCAACTTACCACCAACTTGAAGTTGGTGGTAATTTGCGATTCCTTTAGGCCGGTAATCAGACAAAATATCGAGAAAAAAATATCGGAAAGACAAAATATCGAAGTTAAAATATCGAAGGTCACAAATATAGGGAAGCAAAAATATCGGATACAAAAATATCGGAATAGGTAAGTTATAAAAAATATCGAAAACAATAATATCGTGTGACAAAATATCGACAAAAAAAAAATATCGTGTAGTAATGGAAATAATCAGTAGTATAGGAAAAAGTAAAATAATTGTATATAAAATGTAGTAAAAAAGGTGTATCCTTAAAATTTTTTTTTATAAATAAATTAATTTAAAAAACATATCTAGGTTTAGGAGCGGGTTATTGGGTTTATAGGGGATAAGGGTGGGAAGTAATTTAATAATAATTAATTTATTAATATATGTTATTAAATATTCCTCAATTATACCTAATTGGTAATTATTTATAATTAATTAGTTAATTAATTAAGATCATATAGTCAATATTATTAATTACAATTAATTGGTAATTAATTAATATTAATTAAGAAATTATGTTAATGTCTTTAAATAATTTAACATATATACATTTTTATTTTTATTAAAAAAAATTATAACAATAATTTTTTATAAAAACATTTCTAGGTTTAGGAGCGGGTTATTGGGTTTATAGGGGATAAGGGTGGGAAGTAATTTAATAATAATTAATTTATTAATATATGTTATTAAAAATTCCTCAATTATACCTAATTGGTAATTATTTTATCTTAATTAGTTATTTAATTAAGATCATATAGTCCATATTATTAATTGGCAATTAAATAATAATAATTAGTTAATTATATTAATGAGGTTAATTATTTCTACATATATTGTTTTTTGGGTTATTTTACATTTTATAAAAATTTTTTTACAAAAAACATATCTAGGTTTAGGAGTGTTTTTTTGGGTTTATAGTGGATAAGGGTGGGAAGTAATATAATAATAATTAATTAATTATTAAATCTTAATCTATATTTCTAATTTTTAGCTAATTGGTAATTAATGTTAATTAATTAATTAATTAATTAAGATCATATACTACATATAATTATTTACTCATTCATTGTTTTTGGGTAAAGGGGTATTTGTTGGGTTTACGGTCAGTTTTTAGTTTTTTGGTAAAGGGCTATTTGTTGGGTTCAGGGTCAGTTTTTAGTTTTTGGGTAAAGGGGTATTTGTTGGGTTCACGGTCAGTTTTCAGTTTTAGGGTAAAGGGGTTTTTGTTGGGTTCAGGGTCAGTTTTAAGTTTTTGGGTAAAGGGGTATTTGTTGGGTTCAGGGTCAGTTTTCAGTTTTTTGGTAAAGGGCTATTTGTTGGGTTCAGGGTCAGTTTTTAGTTTTTGGGTAAAGGGGTATTTGTTGGCTTCAGGGTCAGTTTTTAGTTTTTGGGTACAGGGGTATTTGTTGGGTTCAGGGTCAGTTTTTAGTTTTTGGGTTAAGGGGTATTTGTTGGGTTCTGGGTCAGTTTTCAGTTTTTGGATAACGGGGTATTTGTTGGCTTCAGGGTCAGTTTTTAGTTTTTGGGTACAGGGGTATTTGTTGGGTTCAGGGTCAGTTTTTAGTTTTTGGGTTAAGGGGTATTTGTTGGGTTCTGGGTCAGTTTTCAGTTTTTGGATAAAGGGGTATTTGTTGGGTTCAGGGTCAGTTTTCAGTTTTTGGGTAATGGGGTATTTTTAGGGTTCAGGGTCAGTTTTTAGTTTTTGGGTAAAGGGGTATTTTTAGGGTTCTGGGTCAGTTTTCAGTTTTTGGGTAAAGGGGTATTTTTAAGTGTTCAGGGTCAGTTTTCAGTTTTTGGGTAAAGGGGTATTTGTTGGGTTCTGGGTCAGTTTTCAGTTTTTGGGTAAAGGGGTATTTGTTGAGTTAAGGGTCAGTTTTTAGTTTTTGGGTAAAGGGGTATTTGTTGGGTTCAGGGTCAGTTTTTAGTTTTTGGGTAAAGGGGTATTTGTTGGGTTCAGGGTCAGTTTTCAGTTTTTGGGTAAAGGGGTAATTGTTGGGTTCAGGGTCAGTTTTCATTTTTTAGGTAAAGGTGTTTTTTTTGGGTTCTGGGTCAGTTTTCAGATTTTTGGTAAAGGAGTATTTCTTGGGTTCAGGGTCAGTTTTCTTTTTTTGGGTAAAGGGGTATTTGTTGGGTTCAGGGTCAGTTTTCAGTTTTTGGGTAAAGGGGTAATTGTTGGGTTCAGGGTCAGTTTTCATTTTTTATGTAAAGGTGTTTTTTTGGGTTCTGGGTCAGTTTTCAGATTTTGGGTAAAGGAGTATTTCTTGGGTTCAGGGTCAGTTTTCTTTTTTTGGGTCAAGGGGTATTTGTAGGGTTCAGGGTCAGTTTTGTGTTTTTGGTGTCCAGTTCTACAGGGTAAAAATATAATTATTTTACATTCAATCAATTAAAGGAAATTATACATATATAACATTACACCAACTCAAATTTACTGTAGACTACAATTGGAATATTATTTTATAATTATTTAGTGTCCAGCACATATTAAAATTTAATGTAGAATGCAGTAGGAATATTAATTCTTATGTTATTAGTGTGCAACACCTACTCTAATTTAATGTACACTGGATTTGGTATATGATTCATTACATTATTAGAGTCCAACATATACTCACATTTAATATACAGTTACAAATTATTAATAAGATTGATACTTTCTTGTAAGATAATGATACAAATTGTTCAACATGATTGTAGAAACTTTTATTTTAATAATGTTTTAACAATTTTTTTTTCTTCATAATAACATATTTTCTTTTACATTTCCTTTGAAAACATTTTTTATAAACACACTCAAAAACAACTATACAGAAGCATTATTATTGTGTAATCTTTTTTAACAGAAGTTAACATTCTTTCTTATCTCTTTTACATATTGTTATGTCAGAAAATAAATATAAATATCACAAATATTTTTCTATTAAGCATTTTTCTGCTTCATTTGTGAAGATCAAATTTTTAGAATATAAGTAACACATTTTTTAATCTTTTTTACATTTCATTTTGTGACAATTTACTTATATTTTTAAACATTGTTAACATAAACATTATTGTTTTCATAATCTTTAATTATTACATTCATGTACATTTTTGTTTATGAAATCTTTGTAGGATTAAATAAAATATTTTTTCACAATAACATAAATTAATACATTTTATTTACATATTTGGTTCAGTATAGATATTATATTTTACACTTGGGAGTATTTTATTGCATTTTGGTGCTTTCTTTTGTAACCGGGTTAGGTCGTTTTGGGTTATTTGGAAGAAGGGCTGATCGCGGTTGGGAGACACTTCACGTCGCTGCAGGTAAGGTTGATTTTATATGTTGTATGCGTATTATTATGATGTTTTTAGACTAGTGACCTTATATTTAGTGTAGTTGCATGTGAGGGAGTTATGTTTTAGATTTTGAAAACAGATATTTATGTATGGTATATACACGTCGTGTTAGTTAGTTAACTAATTATTTATAGAGTGAATTTAAGTCTTTTAGGGTATATCTAACATTAAATCATCAATGTTAATATGTTGATATGTAATTATTATCTAATTAATGTGGTTGGGAATGTCTGTTTTCTATGTTTTTGTCATAGGTGTACGCTACATCGGAAGTTCCGTTTTTTTTTAAAGGAAGTGTTTGTTTTTTTCATTCAACACTGATTTACAAACACTTCTTTACATTTTTCGGGTTTCCAGGAGCAATTCTTTCTTTTTACTACTTTTTCGGGTTTTTTATGGTAGTTCGATGGCTAAAGACCGTGTGGATTTCTTAATTTTGAAACAGTTGTATTTTTACATTTTTTTGGGGTTAATTTTGCACTACCTGGATTACTTTGGTGGAGAAGGACGTTATTGGATTGACAACATAATTGGTAAGTCATTGCTTTCTATTTTTGTGTGGGTGGGTAATGTCATATTTATTATGGAATTGTTTTTAACTTGTTATTTTGTTTTAATGTGTGCATATATTAAAATAATATCTTTATATATTGCATACATTAAATACTTTAGAAGCTCACGTTACATATTTTTGCATACTTAGGTGCTACTTTTGGTGTTTTATAACTGTTTGAGAATTATTTACAGTAGTGTTTTGGCTATGATGTTTAGGTATTCTATGCCTTTTGTATTAGGGTAAAGTTTAACTTGTTCTTCCAGGTACTTGTGCATTTGTTTATTTTGCTTGGATGTTTTTGGGACAAGTTCTGTTACAGATTGGTCCATTCTAAATTCTTGATAGCTCTGTTCTTTCTGTAGGCATTTAATGAATTTTTCTAGAGTAGGTTTGGTTCTGCCAGTTGATTGTACAAATGCATTGTGCCAACCTTCCACGGCATTGTTAGTTTTTGATTCCCCGTTAAGGGTACTATTGTACACGTTCCACCAGGGTATGAGGAATTTTGGATTTCGTCTGTGGCCAGATCTGTGGAGTCTGCCTACCCAGGTGTCTTCAAAGTAATCGAGAAAAGGACTTAATCTAGCTTCGTTTTGTTTGTAGAATGGACTATCTATAATAATGTTGTAATGTTCAGCTACATCTGTTGAAGGGACATAGGCAAGTGCAATTAGTTTTTTGATTTGGAAAGCAAATGATGAATTTGTAGCATATTCGACACTTAGGGTAGTTTTTTGAAGGTGTCTCCATAAACACTGGTTGAAATGATAATAGCAGCCTTGAATGCAGGTATGGGGGTAGATTTTTAGAATAGTTGAGAGCATTGCATGCTCAAAATCAAGAATGATTTTTTCTGGAGAGAAATCATTCGTTTTTTGTTTGATGACATTTAATAATTCCATATATGTAGAATTGTTTTTGTTAGGCAATAGTGCATATAGCAAAGGGATGGTGCAGTTGTGGTAGAGGCCATGGATTGTGTATAATTGGAAGAATGGTTTGGGACAGATGTTAAATGTTCCATCCATCATCCAATATTGGCTTTGCTGCAGTTTCACTAAATTCATATTGGTACCAAAAATTATAAACCTGTTGTCATTGCTTTCGTTGTCATAAACTATAAATGGTTGTTTATTTAAAGTTATTATTTCGTTTGCAGTAAAATGTATATCCTGATATGTTCTGGGAGATGGTGTTGAAGTAGTTGTAGCTTTTTTGGTTCGTGCTATAGTTCTTTTTAATGATAGGATATTTGGCATTTGGGTTGTGGCTGTTTTTGGGATTTTAGGAATGGCTTCTTTTAAAATGACATTTGTTTGCTTTCGGGAACCGGTACTAGCTTCTTTTATACTTTCCATAGCTGTTCTAACTTCTATTTCTGTAATATTAGGTGGATGATTGTGTTCCCTAGTATATAGTACTGTAGCTTCTCTAGTTGTTGCTCTTCCATAGCACTTGTTCGAATAATATTTACAACATTTCCAATTAACTTTCATGCCTTATTGCTTTTCCTGTGTGTACGTGTAACCCATGTAGCATAGTAATAATTTTCCTTTTTGGCTGGTCACAAATTCGGCTCCTTCGGTCATTTTGTACTTTGTATATCTATAAAAAATATATATAATACTTAATGTCAAATTAAATGTGATAAATAATCTATGTTAGTGATAAGTAGGAATGTTTATACTTACGTGTTTTAGAATGTACAGCAAAACTTAGGAGTTTCTTGCTTCTTTAGTTGAGGACAAATGGTTGTGATGTTGTTGTAGCTGTTATGAGAAACATGAAAGTAGTATATTATTAATTAATGTTTAGGTACATTTGCAATGTTAGAGCTCATTTCTACTACAAAAGTGTATCTTCATGATTCACATTGTGAAGATACTTACATATTTTTTTTGGTTGGTATTTGGCAGTATAATTGTTTCTTCAGCTTCTGGAGAGTAGTTTGTAGTGTTATCTTAAAAGAATAAGGAACATATGAGTTAGTTTAATCACCATGTTGGTAGGTTTTTTAAAACATTATGTGGTAAATATGTTCTTTAATATACTTACTTTGTGGTTTGTATTAGTATTATTTAGAATGTGAAGTTCTGTATGTTGTCTGTATATTTATTTGCTGTGTTTGCTCTGTAAATAAACAATATATAATAGAAATTAATTAGAACAATTATAAATGTTTGTATGGTTTTTCCACATTTATTTCAGTTGCATAATACTTACTTACTAAAATGTATTTTAGAAATAGTACTGAGGTCCTTAGTTAATTAGTAGTGCAGTTTTCAGTAGTCGAATCTACAGAAAAATAAAAATATGTTGAGCACAACTGATTATTTCAGTGTGTTTAGATTTTTGAGCACATAATGAAACAATGTGACATAACTTACATAGTTATTCGATTCTGTATTCCTATGCTTTGTTCACAGTTAGTTTGAGTAGAATATTCAGTAGTCGTAGTATCTAAAAAAATAATATTATTTAATTATTTAGCATGTTAAGTTGTATGAATAGCAAAGGGGCACTGGGTATTTAGCAGGTAAATAATTAGTAGTAGCAAATTAAGCAGTTTCTATTTTATGTACTTACTTAGCAAAAAGTAGTGTAGAAATAGTACTGATGTTCTTAGTTCAGTAGTAGTGCAGATTTTAGTAGTAGAATCTATAGAAAAAAAGAAATATGTGGGGCACAAGTGATTATTTCTGTGTGTTTAGATGTATGTGCACATAATGAAACAATGTGAAATTACTTACATAGTTTTGTGATTCGGTATTCCTATGCTTTGTTCACAGTTATTTTGAGTAGAATATTCAGTACTCGTAGTATCTTAAAAAAATAGTTGTAGATAATTATTTAGCATGTTAACTACAATGAATAGCAAAGGGGTACTGGGTATTTTGCAGGTAATTAAGTAGTACTAGCAAATAAAGCAGTTTCTATTTTATTTACTTACTTAGTAAAAAGTATTGTAGATATAGTACTGATGTCCTTAGTTCAGTAGTAGTGCAGTTTTCAGTAGTAGAATCTACAGAAAAATAAAAAGATGGTGTGCAAAAGTCATTATTTCTGTGTGTTTAGATTAATATGCACATAATGAAACAATGTGAAATTACTTACATAGTTTTTAGAATCTGTATTCCTATGTTTTGTTCACAATTATTTTGAGTAGAATAATCAGTAGTGGTAGTATCTAAAAAAAATATTTTTATATCATTATTTAGCATGTTAAGTAGTATGAATAGCAAAGGGCCACTGGGTATTTAGCAGGTAAGTAAATACTATTAGCAAATAATGCAGTATCTATTTTATTTACTTACTTAGAAGATGTAATAGTAGGTTGATAGTCTCGTTCTTCTAGTTGTTGTGCAACAATTAGGATAGAGATGAATCTCCTTCAGTGACTTTTGGCAAGTAGTTTGTGCTTACTTTTTCATTGCTTATATAGGGGAGTGTCAGTAGTAATTACTTTGCTATTGGTTCATTTAAAAAATTAGGGTTGTGATTGGTTAGTTAGTATATTTGAATTTCAGTTGTGATTACTTAGTATTAGAATTGAAAAACCAACAATAATTATAAAAGTATACAAAGTAGCATAGAATATTTTTATATGTGTAGGTGATATAATTATACCAATAGTAAATATTAGATGAATTTATAGTGTGTCTATAGTATAAATGAAAGTATTGTATGTTTATTTTGATGTGAAAACATATAAAGCGTTAATTAATTATGTAAAGAAATGCTTATAAAAAGTCGATATAGTTTATGATCCGATATTTTTGTGCACAATATATTTGATGTCGATATTTTTGTTAATGTCATTATTTTTTGCAGAATGCGATATTTTTGTTTTCCGATATTAATGTAGTCGATATCACAGTAAACGACGTTTTTGTATATCGATATTAAAAAATCGATATTTTTGTAGATATCTAGTTAAGTATAGGAACCCGATATTTTTGATGTCGATATATTTGTTCCGATATTTTTGTACATCGATATTGTGGATTTCGATATTTTGTCAGACATTCCTTAAGGCCATTTACCAATTTTTTTTGCCTTCTTACATTGCATTTAAGGAATCGCAAATTTTGGATTCCTTATTTTGCATTGGATTTTCCTTCATACATATCATTTTGTGAATTCGCATTCGCAAAGATTGAAATTTTGCGAATTTCGGCCTTTGCCAATGCGAATTTCAATGATACATATGACCCTTAATATCTGTAGAGATGCAACCAAGAATGTCCTCCCCAGAGACTGGAATCAACTGTAAAGTAGAGTAGCTAGGAAGTTTGTCAGGCTCCACTTGTGTGCAGATTATAGTGCTGACAGTACATTTGAGACATTCTGTGACACTAAAACATAATATGAGTAAACCATAAAGTCACGGTGCCCCTGATTGTCAACATGAAAACAAAACTTGGGCTGCAAAACCCTGCTCAAAAATCGGAGTTTTTCAAAACCATTTGAAGCACAGACCACAAATGAAGGCAACTCACAAACAAGGCTGAAAAGCAACAAAATCTTCTCTCTCAGTGATACGTGCCTAAAAAATGCTTGAACCGATGACTATCCTGCGTATTTGCACAGAAGAACCAGAGCTACCACTGCTCCAAGGTGCATCAAATGAACAGAGCAAACCCTTGGCCCAAACAAATACTGTCCTTGTACTCAGACAGATGATCTACCCGCACTTAATCAAGACACACCAAGGTACCATCCATTAGTTTCACTGGAGAGCATGCACAAAACTTACATGCAAAGGAGACATGTCAGCAGACTAGGCCCATATGATATTTTCCAAAGCTATGCACTGCCAAGAACTGCCGCATATTCTTCTAGTCGTGCTATATCAAGTTTATCAAATGAGAGCCTTTACTGAGCACAGATAGCACCCAAAAACATTGCAAAGGTCATACCACACATAATGCTATCAGGCACAGGGCTCTTCATGCTATCAGCAGTGATACATCTCAACAGACTTTCAGCTACTGTCTCTACGCTGACAGTGGGAGCAGCCACTAATTTACCTGCATCGTTCACTTCACTCCTACAGAAACACACTCTATAAATTCTGGTTTGCAGTTTGACAGTGGTAGCAGCCACTAATTTACCTGCATTGTTCACTTCACTCCTACCCAGAAACACACTCTATATGTCCTGGTATGCAGTTTAACAGTGGTAGCAGCCACTAATTTACCTGCATTGTTCACTTCACTCCTACAGAAACACACTCTATAAGTTCTGGTTTGCAGTTTGACAGTGGTAGCAGCCACTAATTTACCTGCATTGTTCACTTCACTCCTACCCAGAAACACACTCTATATGTCCTGGTTTGC
This sequence comes from Lissotriton vulgaris, assembly GCF_964263255.1. Classification (NCBI taxonomy): domain Eukaryota; kingdom Metazoa; phylum Chordata; class Amphibia; order Caudata; family Salamandridae; genus Lissotriton; species Lissotriton vulgaris. Next base: position 826,138,513 of record NC_141689.1, read on the forward strand.
AGTTTGACAGTGGTAGCAGACACTAATTTACCTGCATTGTTCACTTCACTCCTACCCAGAAACACACTCTATATGTCCTGGTTTGCAGTTTGACAGTGGTAGCAGACACTAATTTACCTGCATTGTTCACTTCACTCCTACCCAGAAACACACTCTATATGTCCTGGTTTGCAGTTTGACAGTGGTAGCAGCCACTAATTTACCTGCATTGTTCACTTCACTCCTACCCATAAACACACTCTATATGTCCTGGTTTGCAGTTTGACAGTGGTAGCAGACACTAATTTACCTGCATTGTTCACTTCACTCCTACCCAGAAACACACTCCATATGTCCTGGTTTGCAGTTTGACAGTGGTAGCAGACACTAATTTACCTGCATTGTTCACTTCACTCCTACCCAGATACGCCACTAATTTACCTGCATCGTTCACTTCACTCCTACGGAAACACATTCTATAAGTTCTGGTTTGCAGTTTAACAGTGGTAGCAGCCACTAATTTACCTGCATAGTTCACTGCACTCCTACCCAGAAACACACTCTATATGTCCTGGTTTGCAGTTTGACAGTGGTAGCAGCCACTAATTTACCTGCATAGTTCACTTCACTCCTACCCAGAAACACACTCTATATGTCCTGGTTTGCAGTTTAACAGTGGTAGCAGTCACTCATTTACCTGCATTGGTCACTTCACTCCTACCAAGAAACACACTCTATATGTTCTGGATTGCAGTTTATTCCCTGTGCACTGACACCAGCCTTCTTTTGGTCTTCAGCTTCTTAGTTCTTCTCCTTCTGTGCCACTTGCCATATTGTAGAAGTATTTTTTTTGGGGGGGGGGCTAATGAACTTCGTGTATTTGCAGATGCTTCTTCGCTATTCATAGTCCCTGTTGCAGGAGAAGAATGGACTCTCCACAAGAAAGACTGGAGATAGGAGGCTGGCCTCAGTCACTGTCAGTTGCTATTCAGTTAGTACTTGAGCTCTACTACACACCCCAACAGGCGCAATGGAGACTTACAACTCATATGTTACGTTAAAATGTTATAAAATCTTTTATAACGCGCTCTATTACTAAAAAGTATCCTGGCGCGGAGAAATACGGACAAAGATAGCGAGGTGGTTACAGGTACATATTAAACAGATGGGTTTTCAGCCCGTTCTTAAAGCGTGCGATGGATTGCGCGGCCTTAAGAGGGGGAGGGAGGGCGTTGCAGGCCCTGGCAGCCCTAACTGAGATGGACTGGCCTCCAACTCTGGAAAGCTTAAATCTAGGTACTGTCATTTGGCACAGATTAGCCGAACGGAGGCAGCGCTTCGGAACATACAGGGTAAACCGCTTCCTCAGATACCCAGGTCCGAGCTGATGGATCGCTCGGTAGGAGAAAACCAACGTTTAAAACATAATCCGGTGAGCCACCGGAAGCCAATGGAGGCTGCGTAGGTGAGAGCGAACGCTGGACCTTCTAGGCAGATTAAACAAAAGTCGCACAGCCGCATTTTGAATAACCTGAAGCCGTTGGATCAGATACGCAGGTAAACCACTAAACAGGGCATTCGCATAATCGAGCCTAGAGAGGATTAGAGCACGCGATACAGTCTCCTTGGCCTCTTTCGGGAGCAATGGGAAAAACCTACGTAGGACTTTAAGAGTCGCAAAGCACACGCACGTGAGTTTTTTAATGTGGTCCTCAAACTTGAGATCGCTTCCGAACCAGACCCCCAAGTTCTTGGTAGGACCACCCATGGACTTGGGGCAGGGCATATCTGGTGGCCAAAGGTGATTTTTAAAATTGTCCGGAAAAGAGCCGTAGAAAAGAACCTCAGACTTCTCTTCATTGCACTTAAGTTGAGCAAGTGCTAGCCAATGAAAAACAGATGAAAGACAGCGCCGAACAGTCGACGTGTGCGAGTTATCCTTTGGCCAGGTGAACAGAAGTTGGGTGTCGTCGGCATAAGCCATTGTTTTTGCCCCCAGCTGTTCGGCCAGGTAAATCAGAGGCGTCAGGTAAACATTAAAAAGTAGGGGGCTCAGAGTCGACCCCTGAGGAACACCTGTTGAGAGTTTCTTAGGCACGGAGGCATGGGGTGGGATCCAGACCTGCTGCGTCCTATCATCCAAGAATGATGTCAGCCAATCAAGAGCTAACCCAGAGATGCCAACGGCAGCCAATCTAGTAAGGAGTAGGGTATGGGGCACCGTGTCGAAGGCGGCAGAGAGGTCTAGTAAAATCAGAACCGCTCTGCCACCTCCATCTAAACACTCCCGAATCACCTCGGACATTTCAAGCAGCGCCGTCTCAGTGCTATAAGCAGCACGGAACCCCGATTGAGCTGGGTGTAAAGCTTGAGATGCCTCAATAAACAGGTCTAATTGCCTGAAAGCAATCTTTTCACAGACTTTAGCCAAGGCTGGCAACAATGAGATAGGTCGATAGCTAGATGGGGCGGCCGGATTCAATCCGGTCTTTTTTAGTAACGGCAGAAGTTTTGCTTGCTTCCAACATGATGGAACAGTGGCAGAGGAGAAAGAGAGATTAACAATCTGAGTAACCTCTTTACATACCAAATCCGCCATCCCCCCAAGGACTCTCGCTGGACATGGGTCAGAAGGGGACCCTGACTTCAGGGTCTCCAATACTGCTAAGATGTCGGACTCTGCAGAGGGAGAGAAGATATCAAACTGCTCAGTTGGCTTGGGCCCTGAGGGAGAGGGTAATGCTAAAGGAGACTTGGATCTGTCGCACATTGGGTGCGTTAGCCAGGTGGCAGCATTAGAACATACATGATCGGGAACACCCACTATATCACAGATGGAGACTTAGGCAGTGAGACCATAGACTTGGAAAGGGCGCTCATAGGTAATCCCTGTATGCACCACAGCACAGCACAACACAAGATACATCCAAGACTCATTTATACCTACCGTTTACAGTCAGCATGTAGAGTGCCTAGGAGGACTGTTTCCGGGTCTTTGTGACCAGATCAGTGTACCTTGATGAAATGTGAATCTATTTAGTAAGGTGCAGTTGAACACACACTTACTAATTTCGTTTTTAGTATGTTCTAAATGTAACGAAAGGAAATTGTTGACTGCAGGGAGAAGATGCTGTATTTGCATGAATTTTAACATGCAAAAAGAACAGTTGATGGACAGGAAGCAAAACAATGTCATACATTCACCTCAGTAGAGAGAGCTGGGCCTAAATCCATCGTGTTTTTTGCTCCCCATGCCATTCCAGTTTGAACCCAGCCATGTGCGAATCAGTCTTGATCATGCGCTCAATGGGAACAGTCCAGCCCGAACTGCCAGGCCAGGTCCTCCCTGGACTTGAAACAAGCATCCAAGACCAGTTTAGGGGTTTCACCCCTCATCAGCCAGGATAGCTTGACTTACATGGCATGGAGAGCACGGTACCCACGTCTGGGCATACCAGTCCCACAAGGGGTAACAAATGCAAAAAGAGCAGTTGATGGACAGTAGGCAGAACAATGTCATACATTCACCACAGTGCAGAGATCTGGGCCTAAATCCATTGTGTTTTTTAATCCCCGTGCCATTCCAGTTTGAACGCAGCCATGTGCGAATCAGTCTTCATCCTGCGCCCAATGGGAACAGTCCAGCCCAAACTGCCAGGCCAGGTCCTCCCTGGACTGGAAACAAGCATTCTAGGACCCGTTTCTAGGTTTCACCCCTCATCAGCCAGGATAGCTTGACTCCAGTGGCATGGAGAGCACAGGACCCACCTCTGGGCATACACATCCCACTTGGGGTGACAAATACAACAAGCATTTGCAATGCAATAGGTCTCGCATTAGGAAAGATTGAGCTATTGGTATTGTAAATAACACATTTTTTATGTATGTGTTGGTTTTGAAAATAGTGAAATTAATAGCTTTGTCATTTACAATGCCAATAGGTATAACTTTCACAAATGTGACACCTATATCATTTGTAATGCAATATGTGTTTTATTTATGTGACTTAGATGTATTGATATTACAAATAACAATGGCTTTTATTTTTTTCCAATAATTAATACTTAAATGAAAGTTATTGTAATTCATAATGGCAATAGCTTAAACTTTTGTAAATAACTTTTGTGAAGATTATGTTCAGTGTACTTTATTGTTACGAAAATCCAAGAACAGAAGTGAAATATTAACATCTTTCTGTGAAATTAGTAATAAAGCTTGAAACATTGAGAGAACATATTTGAACGAGTTGTTGTTGAATGGTTGCGCAGATTGATGCTGAGGTGGCGCTGAGTGATGTGGTGGCGACGAGTGATGCTGTGGTGTTCAGTTATGCTGTGGTAGCGCATAGTGATATTGTAGTAGCGCATAGTGATGCTGTGGGGGTGCTAAGTGATGCTGTGGTGGTGCTGAGTGATGCTGTGGTGATGCGATAGAGTGAGTGCGAAAGATAGAGGGAGGGCAATAGAAAGAAGAGGGAGGGCGATAGATAGAGTGAGGGCGATAGATAGAGTGAGGGCGATAGATAGATAGATAGAGTGAGGGCGATAGATATAGAGACAGATAGATAGATTGATGGCGATCGATAGAGTGAGGGCGATAGATAGATCGATAGATAGATAGATAGATAGATAGATAGATAGATAGATAGATAGATAGATAGATAGAGGGCGATAGATAGAGTGAGGGCGGTTCCCTTGGGAAAATGTAGATGCTTTTAAGCGATAATGCACATTTGAGTAAAACCAACGTTCTGTCGAGTGATAAATAATCTTAAGAAATACTGTTTCACAAGAGCATGAAGCACGAGTAATGCTGTAAAAGCGCCAATGTGAAAGATGAAAACATCCGCTCAAACTGATTTTATCACTACTTTCTCCCTTCAGCTTTTCTTTGAAGTCTCAATTTAATATAAATACCATAAATGGAAGTCTTTAGCATAATCTGCCGTCATCCTGGAATGTGGTGTGGAATCAGTCCTCACATACCACATTGAACACACCTGGTCAAAATAGTTTGTCAGGAGAGGATGTGGCTTAACGGCAAGAGCCGAATCCGAATCAGCGGAAGCAGGTTCGAGTCTCAGCAGAGACGCTCAAACATACTGTGATTCTGGGCAAATCACTTAATTTCCCCTTGCCTTGAATGTATCAGGCTATAATGCAACTGGTACTCATGTAAAGCGCTCTGATAACTTCGGCTCGAGTTCGCGCTATATAAAACTGCAAAATATAAAAAGAGAAGCAAGGCCAGTACTTGAAATGCTCTGTCTATGATGACATACAGTGAGGTGACCATTCTACCAAAAAAAGAGGAGCATTATTGTATTTTGAGAGCACACGGTTCCCTTGGGAAAATGTAGATGCATTTAAGCGATAATGCACATTTGAGCAAAACCAACGTTCTGTCGAGTGATAAATAATCTTAAGAAATACTGCTTCACAAGAGCATGAAGCACGAGTTTAAAGATATCTGCATAAGATACATTTACCTACATTTACATGAAAATTATTTACATATCCTGCTGTCATTCAGAAACCCTGACGTGACCCATCCAATGCTGGACACCTCTGTTTTAGGCTATGAAGTAAGGTGACCAGATTACTTCATGTAGTGACTACACAGTACTTTCGTTCTTTTTAACAATCAAGTGTATTTGCGGAATTTCAGCCCTCACTCACTTCAGTTGATTCAACTGATAGAATTTGTGAGTTGTAGGCAAAGGAGAAGCTGAATAGCCCCAGCTGCCTTGGTTTAAAACAAGCATTGAGAGCCTGCTGGGGGGGGGGGGGAGGCGGGAGAGCAGCAAGCGGGAGGGAGTGAAGGAGCATATGGGGATGGGGTGTGAGACGGTGGTCGTCCCTGGAAGGAGGGGGGAGAAGGGGAGGAAGGGCTGGTGGTGCCAAGCAGAAAGCGGGAGTGTGTCAGCATCTCAGCAGCAGCTGGCCTGCAGAAGTGACAGGGACTGCTCATGCAGAACACGGAAGTGGCCCACAGGCTGTCCGACAGGCACCAGACCTGTGTGATCATGAAGCCAATGAACCGCATCAAGACGGGCGGGCAGCCCTGGGGCAGCGGCGGCTGCAGGCGCAGGCGGAAAGTCCCAGTGATACACTTAATATAGATTAATGCTATAAAAGCGCCAATGGGAAAGATGAAAACATCCGCTCAAACTGATTTTATCACTACTTTCTCCCTTCAGCTTTTCTTTGAAGCCTCAATTCGATATAAATACCGTAAATTGAAGTCTTTAGCATAATCTGCGGTCATCCTGGAATGTGGTGTGGAATCAGTCCTCACATACCACATTGAACACCCCATAGTTTGTCAGGAGAGGATGTGGCTTAACGGCAAGAGCCGACTCTGAAGCAGGGTAAGTAGGTTCGAGTCTCAGCATAGATGCTCAAACATACTCTGATTCTGGGCAAATCACTTAATTTCCCCTTGCCTTGAATGTATCAGGCTATAATGCAACTGGTACTCATGTAAAGCGCTCTGATAACTTCGGCTCGAGTTTGCGCTATATAAAACTGCAAAATATAAAAAGAGAAGCAAGGCCAGGACTTGAAATGCTCTGTCTATGATGACATACAGTGAGGTGACCATTCTACCAAAAAAGTAGGAGCATTATTGTATTTTGAGAGCACACGGTTCCCTTGGGAAAATGTAGATGCTTTTAAGCGATAATGCACATTTGAGTAAAACCACCGTTCTGTCGAGTGATAAATAATCTTAAGAAATACTGTTTCACAAGAGCATGAAGCACGAGTAATGCTGTAAAAGCGCCAATGTGAAAGATGAAAACATCCGCTCGAACTGATTTTATCACAACTTTCTCCCTTCAGCTTTTCTTTGAAGTCTCAATTTAATATAAATACCCTAAATGGAAGTCTTTAGCATAATCTGCGGTCATCCTGGAGCCTTGAATGTGTCAGGCTATAATGCAACTGGGACTCATGTAAAGCGCTCTGATAACTTCGGCTCAAGTTTGCGCTATATAAAAATGCAAAATATAAAAAGAGAAGCAAGTCCAGGTCTTGAAATGCTCTGTCTACGATGGCATACAGTGAGGTGACCATTCTACCCCCCAAAAATTTAAAAAGCGGCCGGGAAAGGATCCCTTTGAAGTGGCCATGAAAGTGAAAGCAATTAGGGGGGAGGTGAATTGAGGCCAGCACGCACTGCGCACGCTGGGGAAGCCTGTGGGAGGGAGGCTGATGGCTTTGATATGGGGAAATGCGCGTGCTTGTGTTCACATGAACTGTTTGAAATCCGCCCGATGGTTTGAGAACTTTTTTGCCCCCTATAATTCTCGACTATCCATTCCTTGTGGATTGGGATAGGCGAGCCCTAAAAAGAACAGTTGTTGGACAGAATGCAGAACAATGTTGCACCCTCATCCAAGTACAGAGAAATGGGCCTAAATCCATCGTTTTTTTGCTCCCCATGCCATTCCAGTTTGAACCCAGCCATTTGCAAATCAGGCTTGACCCTGTGCACAATGCGAACAGTCCTGCCTGAACTGCTAGGTCCTTTCTGAACTGGAAATAAGCATCCTAGGACCAGTTTAGGGATTTCACCCCTCACCAGCTAGGATAGCTTGACTCCAGTGGCATGGAGTGCACGGGATGAATTTGAACATGCCTAATCAGAATATCCATTCATACACAGTGAATTCACTTGCTTGCCTTGATAAAGCCCATAGGTTACTTTCACAGTCAAAACACGTCTCCGCTGATTCCTCAACTTTTGCATCAATGAAAGCAACAGTGATACCTCATCAGGACAAACATCTGTAGCTTTTTTGATCCTACATAAAAAAAGATATGCTAGTGCCTAGATCAGGATAGTTGTTCCAAAATTTGGTATGAGTTTTATCACAATAAAAAACAAGCATTGGCATAGCCAATAGGTCTCGTCTTTGGGACCTTATAAGTGTTTAACTATGCAACATTTTATCCTTGGTGCTGTACCACAAGAGATTGAAGACCTATAGAAGAAAATCCAGAGAGCGAGATAGAATCAAATAATGGGGAGGGGAAGACGGAGGAAGACCGAAAGGAGAGGAAAACAGAAATGAAGAGAAAGAGAGTTTGTGGGAGAAGGAAAGTGTCAGGTTGGAATGGTGAGATGCAAAGATGGTAAGTGTACCATAATATGTGTAAGAACACCAACTAGGCCTGACTTTCACAAACACAAATTGCATTATGGGACTTGTAGTCCCACAATTACACATGGAGGCTTGCAACTACAAGCCAGGCAATACAAAATCACGGGATTTTTTGTTCTTTAAACGGATTGGGTCAGGAACAAACACAATAACAACGGTTCGAATCGGTGGCATTACAGGATATTCCGAAGTGATATATATATCTAGGGGGGAAAAAATACAAAAACCTGATTTAGTTTTTTTACAATAGTCAATTTCACAAACTCACAAGCCATTACTTAGGGACTCCTCTTTGGTGGCAAACACACATTTTTTTCTTCCAAAAACCTTTCTTCATTTGCAGAGGCTTCAGGTCTGGGGGCGCCTGGCTGGACATAAACAGTGCTTCTCTTCCCTCAATACACAACAGGCTGGAGTGCAAAACAGACAATTACCTCCTCGAAGCACCGCTCCAATGACCCTAGAGAGCCCGGCATAATTCCAAAGTGCAAATCCTGGTGTGCGAGCCCAGCGCCTCTGTTCGTCAAATATTAACCTCTAGAGGGCTCTTGGCACGATTGAAAAATATCAGATATTTTTTATTATCCAATTTCATAGAACTGATTTTATCAATTTCAAAAACTGGAATGGTGAGAAGAACCCCTGATCTTTCAAACTATTGCTATGTGATTACGGAACTGTGTCTGCAATAGATACATCAACCTACTGAGCTACCAGTTACGTGGACATATAAACGGATGCTTCTTGTCAAATATAGAAACGAGAATTGGTAACATTAGCATGTAAATTTCAATTCCTCAAAATAGGAATACTGAATAAGACTTGGTGTTAATCAGAGTTCGTTTTTTTCCCGAAGGGATCATTCCATTTCATGAGTGTCCCCTCTCATGCTTTATCTCTCAACAATATTGTTAGCCAAACATGCATTAAATAAAACAAGCGTGGCTCCCTCTGTGTTATAGAGGCTGATAACAAAACAGTCATATTTAAAGTACATAAAAGTAAACAATACACCGTTGCTACCTTTTCTTGTCAATTCCATATATGTTCAGAAAGACGAAAATGTAAAGGTGCTTTGCAGGCAAGTAAGGCGAAGCAAAGACAGGTAACGTGTTGCTTCTCTTGGGCGATGCAACTGTATTTAAAACGTGTTTAGTGTAGTATTGCCACTGTCCTGCAGATGCAATATAACAGATGTGATTCTTAAACCGCCTCACAAAGGGTCGGCGTGCCCTTACCTGCTGTGCAGACGCGGGAAGCCTGGTCCCTGCGCCGGGTGAGTCGTTCAGCCAAGTTACTCTTGAGGGCACCTGTCTTTAGCACAGCACTGTTCACCTGTCACAGCTCCTTCAGTGAAGTCCTGGTCGCAGCCTCCCGGCTCTCAAACCACTCTCAACTCAGCTCGTACTGGGTATCCCTAATTTACTGCTTGTTTTGTTCATGGGGAATCTGAAAACTAGGTGCATGAGAGTAGGGTCTGCTTCCTATGGTTACCCCCACTTTTTGCTGGGTTTCACTGATTTTTCGACTTTAGTATGGCTGTGGCCCTGCTAACCAGGCCCACATCCTAGCTGTACTCTCTCTAAATTGATACCATGTACTTTAGGTGCAATCCAGATTGGTTACTGGGTCACCCTTGAGAGCAAAAACCACAGTTGATGGACAGAATGCAGAACAATGTCATACATTCACCCCAGTACAGAGACCTGGGCCTAAATCCATCGTTTTTTTTTGCACTCCACACCACCCCAGTTCAGACATGGCCATATGTAAATCAGTCTGACCCTGTGCCTCATGGGACAGTCCAGCCCGAACTGCCAAGCCATGCCTTCCCTGGACCGGAAACATGCTTCCTAGGACCGTTTTATGGGATTTCAGCCGTCTTCAGCCCGGCTTGCTTGAATCCAGTGGTGTGGAGAGCATGGGACTCACGTCTGAGCATACCCATCCCACTCGGGGCGACAAATGCAAAAACCACAGTTGATGGACAGAATGCAGAACAATGTCATACATTCACCCCAGTACAGAGATCTGGGCCTAAATCCGTCGTTTTTTTGCACTCCACAACACCCCAGTTCAGACATGGCCATATGCAAATCAGTCTGACCCTGTGCCTCATAAGTCCAGCCCGAACTGCCAAGCCATGCCTTCCCTGGACCTGGATTCAAGCAAACCAGGCTGAAGACGGCTGGAATGCCAGAAACCGGTCCTCGGAAGCTTGTTTCCATTATGGAAACACTGTGTGTACCCCAGGGAGTGTCTGAAAAGCATTCACTGAATGCAACCCACCTTGCCCCATTACACTAAAGCCTGTCTGGGGAAGTGCTGGCAGTGGCACCTCCCTGGACAGGAAACCTATTGTCCAGGCCTCCCTGGGTGAGGTAACACGAGTACTCCGGTGCTCCCGTGGGTCTTGACTCTCGAAGTGCCCTAGTCTAAAAGGGTTCCATCGTAGTTCACCTAGAAGTGCCCTTAAATTGTAAATTTGTAACTTGTTCGTTCTCCATAGAAAGTCAATGGTAAACCACTGCTGTGTTTAGACACTGCACGCGTCTCCCGTGGGCCTCCTACATCCTAACCTTTGGTGGTTCTAGGCAGCCCCAGCGATTCCACTGGCCCTAGGCCTGCTTTCTAACTCAGATGTGGTTCTTATACCACTATTTAGTATATGGTTTGTGAGGCCCCTAGGGCATAACGTATACTGTGCAACTTATCGTATGCTAATTAAGTTTCTTGTATTGTACGTTTACCTCTGACCTCATAAAGAGTCCAGAGGGGTTGTGTTTAGAATAAATACAAATATATTTGATATATACCTTGTGTGGTGTGCTTTCATTTGATCATTCAAGAGATTATAATTGGTAAAACAACTTGCTTAACTCATCTCCAAGTCTTAACCTGAAGGCTGCTCTCCACAGCTACCACTGGGATAGCTTTCTATAAGGTTGACTTTATAACCTACCATCAATACGGGTCGTTTGGACTGGTGCAAGGTGCCCACTAGGATAGTGGACATCATATACTAGGCCAACTTCTCACACTAGGTGTGGGCGAATATGGCCGGAATGACCTGGAGATTAAGGCACTCCTTGCAAATAACTGGAGTTGCTCTGTCTTAAAAGCCTCTTTGAGGCACGCGGCGTTTGTATAGGTGGAGTACAGCTGAAACCTAAAGTACGTCCCCCTGCCTAAAACATGACCCCCTTCTAGGCAGATGCGAGGAAGTGCGAGCTTTTCAACACTTGAACTCCGGGCACCAGCTGCTGCAAGAGGGCGTTTTTTCCGATTATAAATGTGACCGTAATTTCTGTGATCGGCACTGAGTGCACGGGAATCACACCTCATTGGCAAGCCTGTGCCAGCGACGTAAAAGCCCCCCTCCCTGCCACGACTTCAGGTATCACCAACATCAGGTGAAAACGTCAACGCAAACTAAACAGAAAGACGAAGTGGTGACGTTTGCAAATGGGCAAATATGCCACACCTCTGACTCCGGAGCGTGGCTGCTATGTTTACAACAGTTATTTTGATGAGGATTTTGAACAAATGTGTTTATGACAGTGCTGTGCTTTTTTGTGCACCCCGTTGCATAAAGATCATGACTCCAGGGACCAAGGATACGTTTCATTATAACCACGACCTGCTCGAGGGGGGAGAGACCCTGCGAAGGAGACAAGCGCCGCCACGCTAATTAAAAACAGATGGCCCCTGCACGCTGCTGCTGGCTCCTGATAGCAAAATGCTCCGGGAGTAAATATTTCCCCATACGCCTTTGGCCAATTGCATACTAAAGCCAGACGCATAGGCCAATCGCGTGTGAGCACCACAAGCCTGAGCTTTTACAAAAGCTGAAGAAAACTGAAGTGATTCCAAGAGGTCAACTCTACGGCAGCGCCTGCGCACTGCGCTAGGCTTGACCTGAACAAGATGCTATCTTCAAGTCACAATGGACACTGATAGCTAAAATGAGAACAGGACGGCTGAGGAGGGTAGGCTCGGGGAGAATCTCCCGCAAAGATCACTTTGTTTCCTGCAGCTGTGTTGGGGACCACTGCCTCACCTAAGGGGTTTTCCTATCCAGAATTCTGGGTGGAGTCAACCCCACTGCATTTATTCAGGTGCAGTATCTTTAACTTTAGTGGGCACTCATGACCTAAGGGTGGACCCAAATACTTGTACAGGGTAGGCGAACATTTTCGATTTTGATAAAATGCCGATTGGCCCCCCTGTCAATTGAGACATGAAGCATGTCGACCCCACAATACGATTCACATTTTAGCTATCAGGGTACATTGTGACCTCAGGATAAAGGCTTGATTTATTTTATTGTGTCAAGGGACCATTACTCTATAAAATATTTCCTCGGTTCCCTTAGACTCCTTTACTCCCACTCTGTGTCACCACCCTAGTTTTGAAAAGCCCTTACATGCCCTCATCTCATTGCGTCTACAGATCAAAAGATCTCAGCCTAAAGAGCCCCCAGGCCCATCCAGCATTGCACAGTCAGTTAGATGTGGAGCGGTCTATGATGAAGCATGACACCCTACCAGGTGTGTGAGGGCACTACTCAGATCCTTTATTATCCTCTTGGTCGAACCTTTAATTCCACCTACATTAGGGCTTAATTTTCTCTTGAGACAGCTACTCTAGTTGAAGTGTTTAGTGACATTATTCTGGGATGAGCGTGGGTGTAGGGCCTCAATAAATATTGCTCATTGCCCCCTTTTTAGTTCTAGCCTAGAGCAGCCAAGACTTTTAGTAAGGGGATTCAGAAAGCTCACCCACACGCTCGTGCATGTGGTTTTGTTTTCCTCGCTTTCCTCACAGGCTATTCGCCTTTATGTGCGTCTTTCTAAGAAAGACAGCACACGATTGGGCAAAGGCGGGTGGATGTCCCGCCTTTGCTCCGCCCACAGCCTATTGCTTATGGTTACCCGCAGCAGCAACATCTGTTTTGAATTATTGTGCCCAGACAGGGGCGCGATAATTGAAAACAGATCGCTCGCTGTGGCGCGCGCACCACTAGCGGGCTTGTTTTTCTTGGCATTTTCTTCTGTAGGTGAGAAGGGCAGCCCCTATCATCCTTCATTTAAGAAGAGGCAGAAGGGAAAAACAAGGGTCAGACCTGCTATTGACATTCGTAGTGTATGGAAAGTTAAAGTCAGTGCTCATAGTAACTATATTTGTAATTGTATTTGTAAAGCAGTTCATACCCTCAATATTCGCCAAAGCGCATTGTCAGGCGTGTTACACGTTACACTGTGTGGGATTACTTGGTTGACAGGATGTTGTATCTGCAGTGTTGCCTACATGGAACACGTGTTGTGGTTTCCTGCGTGAGCGACAGAGTGGCGTTTGTGTCTTGCTTCACAGTTCCGTGTAGAGGGAATGAAGATACTATACTATGTGATATGTGTAACTAACAATTGAAATTAAGCTCAGTTTCTCTTCAAATAGTATAGCCAGTGCTTTGAATGGGCCGGTACTCACCGGTACGGAGTACCAGCACTTTTTATTTTTCTCCCTTTGAGTACCAGCACTTTTCCTTCGCCAAGGACAGTACCGGTACTCTTGGGGGAAAGTCAGGCAGGGATTACTCGATGGCATTGGGGTCTGTGCTGCTGCGCAGAAAGTGCTCTGCTCAGCTGCTGCTGAAAAAGAGATGGCAGAATTGAGCGAGGGGCAGTGTACACCTCTGAATGGAGCTGCTGCTGAGCATCCCGCAGCGGCTCATTTGCATCAATTAGGGTCTCGTTTAGGGTTGTGGATGCCCTACGCCCCTCCGTGAATAAAAGTGAAGGGTCCAATCAGACCCTGCCCAGTCAATCACACTGCAGGTGTGGGGCTCTGAGCCTATCCCTACCCCACAAATCTAATTACAGGTTCACACCCAAGATCACTGCACCTCTCAACACAAGTCTGCGAGGAGGGGTGGGGGTGGGGGAGATTTCACACACTACCCAGCATCAGATTGGGAAGGCAGACATTGGGCGAATAGATGATGCCTAAGGGTCTCTTTGCATTTCTTCCCTGCTTGTCCAGGCTAGGGCCCTGAAGCTATAGTTTGCTGGGAAAGGGGGAGAGTTAGTGGATTGGCCTTGCTGTGTGCCTGTTGTTAGCACCCTCGCTCCAGTGTCTTTCAGGGCTTGGTGGGGGGTTATGTTTGCATAGACTGTGAGGCATCTTTCCTAGATTGGAAAATTGTGAGGATGTAATGTTAGGGTCAGAGCTGCCTAATAAGGAACTATGGAAATAGGTTTGAGTCCCAGCTTCAGCTCGACATCCTGTGATTCTGGGCAAATGACTTTTATGTTTCATATGTGCCTAGGCTCAGAGACAATCTGCATTGGTACGACATTCCCACAATAATAAATGTAACCTTTTGCACATGGGAGGAAAAACCAAATACTCTACAGATAGCAGAAATATTTCTGTATTATGAATCACAATTGGCACTAAGAAAATGTGGCTCCCATTAAATGCCTGCCTCCAAGCTCCGCCTCTAGCCCCGCCCACAATTGCCCCTCCTCCATTCACTGCTTACATTGATGAATACCTGCGCTTATTTTTTTTCCATTTAAAGCACTGAGTATAGCTAATAAAAGGTTCCAGGAATCCATCATCGTGAACTATTACTTAGAACCTTCTATGGTGGGAGGAGTAAATGGCTGAAGGCTCTCCTTGATAATAATTGTAATTCTTTTTAGTGTTCCCTAGATTGTTACACGTCTTTTCGCTGCATGCTGACAATGAAGTCCTTTAACTGAAAACTCCGCAGTCTTTTCACATCGGTATTCATAGCCATCGCACGCAAAGTCCTCATCGAGGCGTACTTGTGTACGAAAATTGATTACAGTGCTAGGTGTATGAAGTGCAATGAATACAAATTCCCGAAATAGCGAGCAGTAACAGATAACCGTGCAGCCTCTGCCTACTCTCAAAGGAGGCTGTGCACCCAGAACCAACATCGCCTCAAAATACTGTACGGGAAAAAGCAGCATTGGGAGACCCTGCAGACCTCTAGGTTTATTTACATAGATTGCACCAGTGTGCCTGCAATTGCACTACTCACGACGCAAATATGCATTCATTCAATTCAATAAAGAATGTAATACGTGAGTATTAACAAACTTTAAAACAACGACAACAGTAACATTTGCACCAACCGACTAAGTAGTGAAAAGGTAGTTAACACACATTGTTACCTTCTATGCCTTGGACAGATGCTATGTCCTGCACAGATCCATCCGCAGCGCATACACGCATGCGCCGAATACAGCTGCATCTCTCTCTCTCTCTCTCTCTCTCTCTCTCTCACTCTCACTCACTCACACACACACACACACATTTGTGAATGCTAAATCATTCCCCCTCTACAGAATGTGGGAGGGCCGCTGAGTCTAGGCATACAGACATTCATAGGCCTCAGAGTGAATGGGATCCATAAAAGGTGGTGGCTACCCTGTGCTAAAGAGGCTGCAGGGGCCTGCATAATGCCTCACACACACAACCACTGCACAATCACACCACGTAGCACCCATACTAGACAACAAAACACAGATGCCAAAGTATGCACAAGCACTATACGCACATGCATTCAAACGAACCAGCCACATGTGCATACACACTTCAAACACCATCCAGAAGCATTCACATAAACACTATACATTCACACAGCAGATGCACTGAACACAATAAGCTCACATATATCACACCCACCCTGAAACACCCACTAAGAACACAGATACATGCATACATGCAGATACATTTATACACACACGCTTAATATACACCAGACACTAAATGCACAAACCAGACAGACACGCGTGCGCACACACACACAAAACACACATACACACACACACATGTTTACCTTCGGATTATTTAGCATTTTGTAGAGTTAATTCACGGAAAAAAGAGCACACTGACCTCAATTAATCAGCTATGACCAATAAGGAAAAATATGCAGAACTAGGCATCTTCAAGTTCTCACTTTATATATTTCTTTAAATATTCCATTTATTATGATAGAAATTAAAAAGTTTGTTAGAATCAGAACCCAGATTCATAAATAAAAGCAAAAATGCTACGTGGCTTAAGAAATTAAGTAGTCGGCCTGCATATGGCAAATAATCAAATTAATAACACAAAGCCCTAATAAACAAGCATTGGCAAAGCCAATAGGTCTCGCCTTTGGGACCTTACAAGTGTTTAGCCATGCAACAGTTGATGTTGTTGCAGCAAGGATATTGTGCTGGATAACTAACCACTTATAAGGTCCCAAAGGCGAGACCTGTTGGCTATGCCAATGCTTGTTGATTATATTCAGATCTACTCAAAGACATCGGTGTGAATCTCAACTGTTTTCCTATTCACCAATTGTGTAGAGAGAATTACACCTGGGGTAGACTTAATAGTCCCATGCCCTCAAAGGAGGGGTAGAGCCTCTTAAAATCCATTTTATGACAGAAAGTTACTATTAATAATGTTCCTTTTGTATGTGCATCTTTCCATCACTGGGTTGGAAAGCTCCATATAAGTTAATATAGGGAAAATATTGATGTTTATTATTTAGCAAAACAAATACAATCATTTTAATGTTAAATATGTACGTAAATTAATTGAAACTTTTTATAAATAATTTAGAAGTAAAAAACTATAAAACTAAGATACATCTCAAATTAAATTTCTGTTAAACTATTTAATAAATAAATATATTAATTTAACTAATAATAATAATTTTAAACAATTTAGACAGAAAATCACCCCACCTCACTAACATTTATATTTTATTTAAGTTGCAGTGAACCTGGTTAAAAGTGATGCTTTGTATTAATTTTTAAATATATATTTTAAAGGTAAGTTAAAAAGTGTGATATATATATATATATTTTTTAAAAATATTTTTTTATTTTTAACAAACACAACTGGCAAGTCACGAGTGATTAAAGTGTGATATTTTTAAATTAAGTTTATTACATTTATTTAAAAATCAATCAATAATTATACTTCGTTTTTACCAATAAAAATAAATATATATATTCCCTCTTGAGTGGGATTTATGGTACACTTATGTTTCTAACCGAATTTACCTTTGTTATTTGGCCCCATTGTTTCCCTCTAAATTGCAAACAACAAGTTCCTCTACAGCGTTGAGCAAAATGTTTGTGTTTTCTGATGTTGTTTGATGTTTCCATGTGCATGGATTGCAAACGTGGTCTCCAAGAGAAAGCGTCTGACAAGCATGATCTAGTCAGTAGCCCAGCCAGTGTGTCACGGGCTCTACGGAAAGGAATGAAAAAATACAACAGTAATCAGGGATCAGTAGGCCACTCAGGTCTCTGGGCAGCGGTGCCACTGCACCTGCTGCCCCAATGGGAGCTAGGGCCCTAGACACAGATCTGGATGCCAAATGGAACATGTTCCAGTGTAAAGTGCTAGTTGTTGCACCCATGGGAGCTAGGGCCCTAGACATAGATTTAGGATGACAAAGGGGATGTGTTCCAGTGTAAAGTGCTGCATGTTGCACCCATGGGAGCTACAGGCCTAGCCATAGATATGGATGACAAAGGGGACCTGTTGCAGTGTAAAGTGCTACGTGTTGCACCCATGGGAGTTAGGGCTCTAGAAATAGACTTAGGATGACAAAGGGGACGTGCTCCAGTGTAAAGTGCTGCATTTTGCACCAGTGGGAGCTAGGGCCCTAGACACAGATCTGGATGCCAAAGGGAACATGTTCCAGTGTAAACTGCTGGTTGTTGCACCCATGGGAGCTAGGGCCCTAGACATAGATTTAGGATGACGAAGGGTCCGTGCTCCAGTGTAAAGTGCTGCATGTTGCACCCATGGGAGCTAGGGCCCTAGACATAGATTTAGGATGACGAAGGGTCCGTGCTCCAGTGAAAAGTGCTGCATGTTGCGCCCATGGGAGCTAGGGCCCTAGACAAAGATTTAGGATGACGAAGGGTCCGTGCTCCAGTGAAAAGTGCTGCATGTTGCACCCATGGGAGCTAGGGCTCTAGACATAGATTTAGGATGACGAACGGTCCGTGCTCCATTGTAAAGTGCTGCATGTTGCACCAATTGGAGCTAGGGCCCTAGACATAGATTTGGATGACGAACGGTCCGTGCTCCATTGTAAAGTGCTGCATGTTGCAGCAATGGGAGCTGGGGCCCTAGACATAGATTTAGGATGACAAAGGGTTTGTGCTCCAGTGTAAAGTGCTGCATGTTGCACCCATCGGAGCTAGGGCCTTAGATATAGATTTAGGATGACGAAGGGTCCGTGCTCCAGTGTAAAGTGCTGCATGTTGCACCAATGAGAGCTAAGGCCCTAGACATAGATTTAGGGTGACAAAGGGTCCGTGCTCCAGTGTAAAGTTCTGCATGTTGCACCCATGGGAGCTAGGACCCCAGACATAGATTTAGGATGATGAAGGGTCTGTGCTCCAGTATTAAGTGCAGCATGTTGCACCCATGGGAGCCAGGGCCCTAGGCATAGATTTGGATGTCAAAGGGGACGTGTTCCAGTGTAAAGTGCTGCATGTTGCACCCATGGAAGCTAGGGCCCTAGAAAATAAATTTAGGATGATGTAGGGTCTGTACTCCAATGTAAAGTGCTGCATGCTGCACTCATGGGAGCTAGGGCCCTAGACATAGATTTAGGATGACAAATGGTCCATGCTCCAGTGTAGAGTGCTGCATGTTGCACCAATGGGAGCTAGTGCCCTAGACATACATTTAGGATGTTGAAGGGTCCGTACTCCGGGGTAAAGGGCTGCATGTTGCACCCATGAGAACTAGGGCCCTAGACATAGATGTAGGATGACAAACGGTCCGTGCTCCAGTGTAGATTGCTGCATGTTGCACCAATGGGAGCTAGTGCCCTAGACATACATTTAGGATGAGGAAGGGTCCGTGCTCCTGTGTAAAGTGCTGCATGTTGCACCCATGGGAGCTAGGGCCTTAGATATAGATTTAGGATGACGAAGGGTCCGTGCTCCAGTGTAAAATGCTGCATGTTGCACCCATCGGAGCTAGTGCCCTAGACATACATTTAGGATGAGGAAGGGTCCGTGCTCCTGTGTAAAGTGCTGCATGTTGCACCCATGGGAGCTAGGGCCCTAGAAAATAGATTTAGGATGTTGAAGGGTCCGTACTCCGGGGTAAAGGGCTGCATGTTGCACCCATGAGAACTAGGGCCCTAGACATAGATGTAGGATGACAAACGGTCCGTGCTCCAGTGTAGATTGCTGCATGTTGCACCAATGGGAGCTAGTGCCCTAGACATACATTTAGGATGAGGAAGGGTCCGTGCTCCTGTGTAAAGTGCTGCATGTTGCACCCATGGGAGCTAGGGCCTTAGATATAGATTTAGGATGACGAAGGGTCCGTGCTCCAGTGTAAAATGCTGCATGTTGCACCCATCGGAGCTAGTGCCCTAGACATACATTTAGGATGAGGAAGGGTCCGTGCTCCTGTGTAAAGTGCTGCATGTTGCACCCATGGGAGCTAGGGCCCTAGAAAATAGATTTAGGATGATGAAGGGTCTGTTCTCCAATGTAAAGTGCTGCGTGCTGCACCCATCGGAGCTAGGGCCCTAGACATAGATTTAGGATGACAAACGGTCCGTGCTCCAGTGTATAGTGCTGCATGTTGCACCCATGGGAGCGAGGGCCCTAGACATAGATTTAGGATTACAAAGGGGACGTGTTCCAGTGTAAAGTGCTGCATGTTGCACCCATGTGAGTTAGGGCCCTAGAAATAGATTTAGGATGACGAAGGGTCCGTGCTCCAGTGTAAAGTGCTGCATGTTGCACCAATGGGAGCTAGTGCCCTAGACATACATTTAGGATGAGGAAGGGTCTGTGCTCTTGTGTAAAGTGCTGCATGTTGCACCCATCTAAGATAGGGCCCTAGACATACATTTAGGATGAGGAAGGGTCCCTGCTCCTGTGTAAAGTGCTGCATGTTGCACCCATGGGAGCTAGGGCCTTAGATATAGATTTAGGATGACGAAGGGTTCGTGCTCCAGTGTAAAATGCTGCATGTTGCACCCATCGGAGCTAGTGCCCTAGACATACATTTAGGATGAGGAAGGGTCCGTGCTCCTGTGTAAAGTGCTGCATGTTGCACCCATCGGAGCTAGGGCCCTAGACAGAGATTTAAGATGACGAAGGGTCCGTGCTCCAGTGTAAAATGCTGCATGTTGCACCAATGGGAGCTAGTGCCCTAGACATACATTTAGGATGAGTAAGGGTCCGTGCTCCTGTGTAAAGTGATGCATGTTGCACCCATGGGAGCTAGGGCCTTAGATATAGATTTAGGATGACGAAGGGTTCGTGCTCCAGTGTGAAATGCTGCATGTTGCACCCATCGGAGCTAGTGCCCTAGACATACATTTAGGATGAGGAAGGGTCCGTGCTCCTGTGTAAAGTGCTGCATGTTGCACCCATCGGAGCTATGGCCCTAGACATAGATTTAGGATGACAAAGGGTTTGTGCTCCAGTGTAAAGTGCTGCATGTTGCACCCACCGGAGCTAGGGCCCTAGACATAGATTTAAGATGACGAAGGGTCCGTGCTCCAGGGTAAAGTGCTGCAGGTTGCACCCAGCGGAGCTAGGGCCCTAGACATAGATTTAAGATGACGAAGGGTCCGTGCTCCAGGGTAAAGTGCTGCAGGTTGCACCCAGCGGAGCTAGGGCCCTAGACATAGATTTAAGATGACGAAGGGTCCGTGCTCCAGGGTAAAGTGCTGCTTGTTGCGCCCATGGGAGCTAGGGCCCTAGACATAGATTTAAGATGACGAAGGGTCCATGCTCCAGGGTAAAGTGCTGCAGGTTGCACCCAGCAGAGCTAGGGCCCTAGACATAGATTTAAGATGAGGAAGGGTCCGTGCTCCAGGGTAAAGTGCTGCAGGTTGCACCCAGCGGAGCTAGGGCCCTAGACATAGATTTAAGATGACGAAGGGTCCGTGCTCCAGGGTAAAGTGCTGCAGGTTGCACCCAGCGGAGCTAGGGCCCTAGACATAGATTTAAGATGACGAAGGGTCCGTGCTCCAGGGTAAAGTGCTGCTTGTTGCGCCCATGGGAGCTAGGGCCCTAGACATAGATTTAAGATGACGAAGGGTCCGTGCTCCAGGGTAAAGTGCTGCAGGTTGCACCCAGCGGAGCTAGGGCCCTAGACATAGATTTAAGATGACGAAGGGTCCGTGCTCCAGTGTAAAATGCTGCATGTTGCACCAATGGGAGCTAGTGCCCTAGACATACATTTAGGATGAGGAAGGGTCCGTGCTCCTGTGTAAAGTGCTGCATGTTGCACCCATGGGAGCTAGGGCCTTAGATATAGATTTAGGATGACGAAGGGTTCGTGCTCCAGTGTAAAATGCTGCATGTTGCACCCATCGGAGCTAGTGCCCTAGACATACATTTAGGATGAGGAAGGGTCCGTGCTCCTGTGTAAAGTGCTGCATGTTGCACCCATCGGAGCTATGGCCCTGGACATAGATTTAGGATGACAAAGGGTTTGTGCTCCAGTGTAAAGTGTTGCATGTTGCACCCATCGGAGCTAGGGCCCTAGACATAGATTTAAGATGACGAAGGGTCCGTGCTCCAGGGTAAAGTGCTGCAGGTTGCACCCAGCGGAGCTAGGGCCCTAGACATAGATTTAAGATGACGAAGGGTCCGTGCTCCAGGGTAAAGTGCTGCAGGTTGCACCCAGCGGAGATAGGGCCCTAGACATAGATTTAAGATGACGAAGGGTCCGTGCTACAGGGTAAAGTGCTTCAGGTTGCACCCAGCGGAGATAGGGCCCTAGACCTAGATTTAAGATGACGAAGAGTCCGTGCTCCAGGGTAAAGTGCTGCTTGTTGCGCCCATGGGAGCTAGGGCCCTAGACATAGATTTAGGATGACGAAGGGTCCGTGCTCCAGGGTAAAGTGCTGCTTGTTGCGCCCATGGGAGCTAGGGCCCTAGACATAGATTTAGGATGACGAAGGGTCCGTGCTCCAGGGTAAAGTGCTGCTTGTTGCGCCCATGGGAGCTAGGGCCCTAGACATAGATTTAGGATGACGAAGGGTCCGTGCTCCAGCGTAAAGTGCTGCATGTTGCTCGTGGCTGCGGGGCAGCAGGTCAAACGGAAGCTGCTTGGCCTTCGCTCGTCAGCAGTCTTGAAATCTGCGCACTGTCAAGCGAAACCTCTCAGGCTGCTTGTTTGTCTTGACTCTTGGAGTAAAAACCGGAAAATTTCTACCGACGTCATTACTGTACTGTACGCAACCGCTCAAAATCTCCTCAGAGGTCACTGGGCTGCGACCGGTTGTGCTGGGTTTCCTGGGAAAGTGCCGCCGTGTTCACACACTGTCCCTGCCTGCGGCCAGAGGCAGACCCCATCAATTAAGGCATGAAACCTTACCAGCCATTAGCAGGAATCTTTCCCAGGATCTCAGTTTCACTGTCAACGAGCGAAACAAACAGAAATATGTGACACTTAAAAGTACTGTATGTCTCTGCAGTTTGGGGAGGACTGAGAGCAGAATCCTCTTGAACTGCGCTAGCACTGAATGTTCCTCCTTTCCTTCCATGAGCACCTTATTCTAGACTCACACCTCAGACCAACTAGGGCTTTTCAAATTAACAACCCCTGGAGTGTCATTTAACCTCAGTTTCCCCTGTTGACACCCCTAAAAATCCCTCACTTCTACAGGGACATTTTAACCCGTTCCATGCTCGTGACGGAACCGCTCCGCCACGAGCCTCGGGTGGGCTGTGCTGGTGATGGAGCTGTTCCGTCACGGCCCAATCGCCGCGCCTGCGCGGCAGTGATTTTGCGCCTGCGCGGCGCATTCTATAGAGCGGACGGGGCCGTGACGGAGCCGCTCCGTCACAAGCACAGCCCACCGAGGCTCGTGACGGAGCGGTTCCGTCACGAGTACGGGAACGCCGCGCGGCTCCCCCTCCCCCCTAGCGCTGCAGTGGAATAGCCGCCGCAGCTAAGGGCCTTGGGCCAAATGTATTTTGTGGGCCCCTGTTCGGAACAGCTTTAATTTTATGATCCAATTTCAGCTCTTTGGTCACATTCTAAATGTGTGTACATCTGATATTCAACACAGCCCACTAATATTACTGCACATAATGTCAGTGACACCCTCCCATTTCTCATATGCGAGGTCCTAAATTCATCTAAAAGAAACATTTATATGGATGTTGCGCAAAACAAATGCTTTTTGACTGCAAAAGGTCCGTAATAGACTCTCACACATTAAACATAAATGATAGAAAAACGCTACTTACAACAATCTGT
Organism: Lissotriton vulgaris; assembly: GCF_964263255.1. Taxonomy (NCBI): domain Eukaryota; kingdom Metazoa; phylum Chordata; class Amphibia; order Caudata; family Salamandridae; genus Lissotriton; species Lissotriton vulgaris. Next base: position 826,161,959 of record NC_141689.1, read on the forward strand.
TTAAAGATTATCCAAGGTCATCCGGCAAGACTCTCTGCAGAACATAGCTAGTCTATCAGGGGGACCCTGAAAGGTTGGGGCCCTGGTCCAGAGCCCACTTTGCCCAAGCATTAAAACGTCTCTACCCTTCTAGGTTTCGCTAGAAGTTTAAGAATAAATATTCTTTATTTCAGTCTGCCATTGCCTCTAACTTATACATAGTTTTATAAAAATCTGGGTAGACCTTATTGCTATCAGATGCCATTGGTATATGCTTTCTCCCCTTGGTCATACTTATAAGGGTTGAGTCAGAAGAGGGAGTCCCACACATCACCTTGCAAAAAAGATTATCCAGCTCATAGGTCACCTCCCTCCACAGGGCAAGGGTTGCATCGAAAGTAGCTATCATATAATTTTGTTATCGCTATTAATTAATATCATGACCATTATTATTATCACCCAAAAGCTGGACTATGACAACACACTCTGTCAGCATCACTGCTCAGCTCACCAAGAGTCTCTCAAGGTCATTCAAAATGCACCAGCCAAACTCACACTCTCCCCGCGTACAATTCTCCACATTCTCAAAGAACTCCATTGGCTCCCCGGCCATACACACACACACTTCAAGCTCCTGGCCAGGGCTGGACTGGCTGCCTTAATAAACAATGAAAAACAAGTGTTTCATAAAGTATGCTTTAAAGCTAGTTTTTTTTTGCATTGTTCATTTAGAAGCACCAGCAGCTCCCCAGCAACAAAATCAGCCCCTCAGCAGTGACATCCTGTCTAGAAACCATACTCTAATAAATGCTACTGTTCTCTTATATGTGGCACAATAAACAAATACATGTAATATTAACCACACACGACAACTGATCACAATTTATAAAGAAATCCCTGGCAAATGCACTGCATTAAAGGCATTTTCACGCACCACCTTACAATCTGAACCTATGGAAGATTAACATCAGCAATCCAGATGTCTCTGAAATAGAAAAAACGTTAATATGCACCACATATATGTCAAAAAGCACACAACAAATGCACCTTCCATACCTTTATGCACCCTTTCTCATTAGTATTATTGCATCACATGAATATATAAGGCCAAAGGAAAATATATATATATATATATGTCCTAGCCATACGTAAAAGGATGGAGCCAGCAGTATGCTACTCCATCCATACTAATATAATAAAGAGAGAGCCCAAACCTTTGAGGCGGGTAATCTCAGGAACCACAGCACCAATCACAACACCCAATACAGCGTTGGAAAGGGCAGTTGCTGCAGAAGGACATAGGCTATGCAGACGCCCACCATATACATTTAAAAGGTAAAAGAACCGTGCCAGCAAAGTAGCCCCTTGTGGGCGTGTCTGCGTTGTGCTGTGGGCGTGTGCTGGGGGCGTGACAAACGCTGGGGGCGTGTGGTACGTTCCGCCCTTCATGCCATGCCTCATATCGGGTGCTAATCCTAACCTGCTCCCTTAAAGTACCCCTGCATCCCATAATCATAACCCACCCTTACTCCTTAAAATACCCCTACACCCTTAAACACTAACCCATCGTAACCTTATAAATATACCCTGTACCCCAAACCCCAAACCTATCCCTAAACCCTAAAAATGTCCCTGTACCCCAAACCCAAAATTAGCCCTGAACCCTATAAATACCCCTGTACCTCAAAACCTAAACCTACCCCTGAACCCTAAAATACCCCTGTACCCCAAAACCCAAACCTAGCCTTGAACCCTTAAAATACCCCTGTACCCCAAAACCCAAACCTACCCCTGAACCCTGAAAATACCCCTGTACCCCAAAATCCAAACCTATCCCTGAACCCTAAAAAGAACCCTGTACCCCAAAACCCAAACCTACCCCTGAACCCTAAAATACCCCTGCACCCCAAAACCCACACCTAACCCTAAAAATACCCCTGTACCCCAAAACCCAAACCTAGGCCTGAACCCTTAAAATACCCCTGTACCCCAAAACCCAAGCCTACCCCATAACCCTAAAAATACCCCTATACTCCAAAACTCAAACCTAGCCCTGAACCCTAAAAATACCCCTGTACCCTAAATCCCATACCTATCCCTAAATCCTAAAACTACCCCTGTACCCCATAACCCAAAACTATATCTGAACCCTTAAAATACCCAAATACCCCAAAACATATATCTCAGTACCCCAAAACATATACCCCTATACCCATACTTACCTTATCCAAACATTAAAAAAAACATGCTTTTACCATTCATGCATTTACTTCGAATTTCGTTTTAAATGTATGCGTAGTAAAAGCATATAAAATGTAATGCCATGCGTTATAATGGCATTGCGGAGTCATGGTACTTTCGTAATGAAAGTATGCGGAGTGATGGTATGCGGAAAGAAAGTTGCAGAATATTGGGTGTTTACCCTCCCCCGGTAAGCACATTGGTGGCACGGCGGCCCACATCTCCAGCAACATACTCATATTTTTTCACCACCCATTTGAAAAATGCACAGGTCTCTCTCATTGATGGCCAGCACCGACATACACTTTTAGACACACCTCCCGCCACAAGTTCTAGAATTGCGAACTTTAGAGCTGGGGAGCTACGTTCGAATCTCGGCATCAGCTCAACATCCTGTGATTCCAGGCAAATCGCTTTGTCTCCCCGTACCTACCACAAATGAATGTGTTCTGTAATGTAAATTGTGCTCATGCCATGTTGTCGAGATCACGCTATATAATATTATTGCAAGGAAAAATAAAGTTGGGAAACTCGAGTTCACACACTACTGAACGCGCACTCTTAAGTGCATCAGCAGTGCACTGTGAATCGGAGCGTTTCACAGGCCTGTCACAGATAAGAAATGCTATTAAAACGAAATCCTACAAAACAATATACTACTGGCCGCCAGCAATTCATACCCGGACAACGTCGGGACGGGCTGCTAGTTTACAATAAAGGTCGAGCTGCTTCTGGTCATAGAATAAATCTTCGAGGTGTAAGGAAGCTTGCACTGCTTCTGTCTGTGCTGCTGCATCCTGTGAGCTTGAGGTAAGCTTGCACAGCTGTTGCCCGTGCTCTTCCTATCCTTTGTTTGTAATCTAGATTGCACTGGTGCTGCCAAAACTCCATCTGTTCTCTGGCGGAGACCTGGCTGGAGCAGCTCCAGTTGGCGAAAGTGCAGTTTCGCTGGCGTGATGAACATCCCTGGATGGTTCCTTGCTACAGAATACCTTGTAGGGCTGAGCCCTGGATAGCACCTGCCATGTATTTGAAAGGAGGCTTTAAAATCTGCTTCAGATGCCGAACCTGACCTGTTTAGCAAGGGGCATTTTCACAGGCCTGTCCTTACTCAGGGAAAGTGGGATTATGCCAATCTGTTGCATTTCCCACATAATTATGGATTTACTACATTTGACACATAATCCAACATTTGTTGCAAAGTTAGCAGATTTCAACAAAAAAGAAGTGCCACGTGAGGTGTCATGCACTGCTAAATACTTTTGAAAAGTTTGTTGTCTTCCTTCATTTGTTGTTTGCTGTATTTAGAAGTGCTTCTTGTGAGGTGAAACTTTTGGACAGGTAGTGTCGCTGTGCGTTGAATTGACAAAACAGCAAAATAATACTCACTAAGAATGCACTATGTATGCACATAATTTGTATTTTCTTGCAGCATAATGTAGTGAACCCTGCTGCATTATGCGCTCCCTCATTGCTGCATAGTTGCAGTAGCCCTGGTTATACTGTACTTTGTGTTTCCCCATTGCTGCATAGTTGCAGTAGCCCTGGTAATACTGTACATGTTCTGTGTGAGAAAACCTTGTGCTACTTGTATACTACATGGTGTGTGCGAGTGTGTGGGAGAAGTGTGGACTTCTTATGTTGTAAGCATTTGGCATACATGTCCGATCGGACTGTTCTGCCCTGGGACTGGGTGCTAGGTGTTAAGTGTGTGAGGGAAACCTGGTCTACTGGAAGCTTACATTTGTCAGTGAAACTTGAGACACCCTTTCACTATACAACGACCAACACGGTTTGCTTTATTGATACTTGTTAGAGCTTCCTTGTTCGGAAAGTGTGATTCGACAAAGCCTTTTCAGAGTGGCACCTCCGGTTTCAGTGGATGTGTTCTCTTTCACAGCCTGGAAGTTTGTCCTCGAAACCTGCCCTTGAGCGTCATCGAAACCCGTCTCTTTTTCAGGTCCTGCAGGGAACGTGGTGCCACTCCTGGGTACTTAATATATACGCATTGTAACTGAACACTTCAGAAACTGAATTTATTTTAGAACGAAAGGACCCGGAGAGAACAAAGTCAGAGCCAGTCTCACCCCAGGTGTCTTCCTACAAGTGGCACAGGCCACAGAGTCAAGGGAATGGGGTAGTTTGGGGACAGTACAGGGTGGGCACAAAGGGAAATGGAATTTAGGGACAGTGAGGTGAGTTCAGCCTCTTGCTGACTCCATCGCCATGTGAGAAGGCAGGGAGAGTTCAGCGGTGAGCTAGTGCTTAGTTTTCAAATGAAAATTTCACTGGGGATAAAAGTCAAATTTGCTGTAGAAAAATGGGTTGACTGGATGTATAACAGTGACAATGTTGGAGCAGCACTGCGCACTATTGTGTCCAGCAGGGCACGAAGATTTAATTAAACCTGGCATTATGGATCAGTGAGGTCCCAAAGGAAAGCAGCTGATGGGGGTCATACAGCTGATGGCAGGGAAGATGTAGACGTGTAGACAGTGAGGTGGCGGCAGGTAAGAAGGAGCATGAAGAGTTGCCCGACTTATCTCTGCCTAAAAGGAGGAAGGGCCTACTAGTTAGTGGCAGCTGACAGGGGACGGAAACGGGGTACAAAATATTTGTAAAAAAACAAAAACACCTACCTCCTGACACCGCATCCGCCTCCGTCCCTCCTCTGCCGTTCCTGACGAGCATACAGGCTCCCCTGAGCCAATCACTACGCTGCAATGCACCCTTGTTATTGGTCTGAGTGCCGTGGTTCAGCGCTCAGACAGGGACAGGTAGACTGCATATTCCCCACCCAGGCTGTAATGCAGCCTGGGTGGGGAACATGCAAACTGAGCATGATTGTTCGGCCGACCCGAGAAGGCCAGCCAAGCAGTCATGCTCACTTAGTCCACTATGCGGACGATACTCAGCTGGTGGTCTCCCTGGCACAAGGAGACGGGTCATCAGCAGAGGTGGATTTGGCAGGCTGTCTGGAGAAAGTGAAAAACTGGATAACCTTGTCATGTCTTAAGCTCAATGGAGATAAAACAGAGCGTATGCTACCGGGTCGATCCGCTCCAGTCTCAATCTGTTCCATCTGGCCCCCCTGTCTAGGTTCGCCACCAGCCCCTAAGGACATCATGAAGAGTCTTGGAAACTGGCTAGACAGGTCCCTAACGTTCGACAGCCAGGCGACCAGGCTATCTGCTACTTGTTTTGGTCTCCTTAGACTCCTTAACCCCTTCGAAGCTAATGACGAGCTGGGCTCGTCATGGCGCTTACCTGCCGTGCGCGGATGACAAGGCCAGCTCGTCATGAATTATGGTGTTTATGATTTTCTAGCGCAGGACGGGAAAACGCCTAGCAGCCATGTGGTTAAGAAGATTCTCCCCCTGCTACCCTTTGAGGCTAGGCAGATTGTGATTCAAGGCCTGATTCAATCTCGCCTAGATTTGGGCAATGCTCTGTATTTAGGAGCCCCAGAATTCACCCTGCGTAAACTACAGGTAATTCAAAACTGCGCAACGCGCACACTTCTGCAGCTACCCCGCAGGCTCTCAGCCAAGCCTGGGCTGAAAAGCCTGCATTGGCTTCCTGTTAGGGAGAGAATTAATTTTAAATCTTTGTGTATTGCCCACCAGGCCTTCTGGGAAACAGGCCCAGTGATCAATCACTCTCTACTTACCCCATATCATCCCAGCAAACAATTGTGCTCATCTTATGCTTTTCTAGCCATAGTTCCCAAAATCAGGAGATCAAGAGCAGGAGGCCACTCGTTCTCCTTTAACGTGGCCAAAATGTGGAATGCCCTTCCCCTTTGTCTGAGATCTAATTTTGATCTGCCCTCCTTTCGTAAACAATTAAAAACGTTCCTGTTTAATAAATAGAGTTCTCCCTCGGCCCATGGGCCTCTGTAGGCAGCACCTCGGTCCCAGCGCTTGGACGCCTCAGGGCAGCTATTCACGCTTTATAAAATCCATTTCATTTCATTTCATTTCAGTGTGCACAGTCCACTCCTGCTCCCTAAACCACTAGCCCCGCCCCACCTTGCCCTAACCCAGCCCTACAGAAAAATATAATGATAATAACCTTGTTATTATAATTTTATTTTTCCCTTTTCCACTGCTCTGAGGGCAGTGAGGCAATGCTCCTCTGCCTTAGAGGAGGAGCCGCCCCTCCTACCAGTGCAAAAGGAGAAAGAGGCAGGTAACTTTTAGCATTGGCACGGGGCAGGTGAAGTGCAGTTCAAATAAAATGAGTGCTGTGCCATCTGAGACAGTAGGCAGGTGTGGGATGGCTGCCGGGAAGAAAGGAGACAACAGGTAGACGGGATAGTGGAGTTACGATGAGCGTCAGAGGTGCACCTAAAGTTAAATTGGGGGGCAATAAAAATGTCAGGGGGGGGGGACTAATTCTCCGAGCAATCAGCAGAGTGAAGATGCAGGGGCTCTAAGAAGGGGTGAAAGAACAACAAAGCCTCATTAACAAGTAAATGGCCTTTTAAAGACCTGTGAAGTACTAGGGTGCGGCTGTGTGTGTGTCCGGGAACCTGTCTCAGCCCGGGTTGACACACACGATGGGGGGAGGGCTGAAGCCCTTCGAGCCCAATAGTTTTAAATTGTTGCAAAGAGATGTGCAATCAAAAGAGGTGGAGTGGGAGCTGACAAGGCATCCAAGGGTTCCAATAATATTTAAGAATTGGACAGTGGCCTTTTTTATTTGATGCTAGCGTGTACTGACATGGTGGGGGTCCGTGGATCTCCAGACTGGCGGTCCACCCACCATATTCTGACTATGGTGTTTGGACCACCACAGAACCAATGCTGCCTCCAGGGATCAGCGATCCATGACAGTCTCACAGTGGTGTAAAGTTGGTAATATGCTGGTGGTGCCACTGCTGCACCGCCAACCATATTACTAGTTTCATCACCGCCACAGTTTTCCTTGTGTGACCCGCCATGAAAAGTAATGCAGTGAGGAAACAAAGGGTGCCCTGCAGGGCCTCCTGTTTGTTTTTTTCGCCATGGGGTGCATGCACAGGGGCACATGTTGTGCCCCAGTGTATGCATGCACCCCAGTCCCTTCGGGCATGAACTTAATAATCAATGGCCTGCAGGAACTTCCTTCTACACTCCCATTGTGGTACCTATTTCAAATGCACCAATGTGGGACCACCAAAGAACTGCCAGCCAGAAACTTTAAAAGTCATATTTATGTATTTTTCAATAAAAACTACTGAACTAGGAAAAGTCGTATTCTGGCATGTGGTCTATTTTTACTTTAGCGGTCTCAGAGCGGGGAGGCAGCGTGGTGGTCCCGCCCTGAGACCGCCAAAGTCAAAATAAGGCCCATGTGTTTTTATTCATTTCAGGTTGTGCTCGGGCCCGTCTGCAAGTGATTGGTTACATGGATAGTCGGACATTCATTTGTTCGCTGGCATGCAAAATAATCAGCAGGTATATGGCTACTCTTTGGATTGGCTAGCAGCAGGCATTAGTAATATGGAAGAGAAAGAACAGAATATGATAGGGCATGCTTTTATAATTGCTGTCAAAACTCTGTATGAACAGGTAGTACCCGGATATTTTTGTGATACATCTTGGCGAGAGTGATCTAGTACAGTTATCAAACTTAACCTCATTGAGCTTCCACTTATATGGAGCCATTTGCAAAAACACGCCTGGACGAAAGCAACAGTGCCAATATATGAGGAATCTGTGAAGATTTGACGCAAGGCACTTTAGACTACCACAAAAGCCCTCCTATAAGAATCTGGGAAACTACTGGATACATTTACTTGCTTACATTTTTTTTTTATCGCTGCATAATACCAATTGGAAAGTCCCCGGATCTTCCCAGGCATATGGGATGTGTTTTATTCACCGAGAAAGAAAGTCCAGTTCCCTGGATTTATGAGATACCCCCTTTTTGATCTGCTAGAATAAAGGTTTAACCATAGGTGGTCCTGAAGAAGGTGGATATAAAGTATAAATTCCACCGACCGATCTTACACGGACCGTAGACTGGTCTGTGTAAGATCTCAACCCACAACACACCAGCGGCTGTTGCCATTGACAATGAATGTGATAAACGGTTAGGATGTTATGAATGGTAGAAGTGAATGCATGAATGCTTTTGTGTGAAAGATGAGAGTGGGTGTGTGCAGTTGGGAATGAAAATAGCATATTTGTGAGGTATGTTTTCTGATAAGTTTTCACTGTAAAAAATAAAAAAAAAATTCATCTTTTAGTCTAAAGGTCTTTGTTAGAATATACCATGTGTTTATAATAGAATTTATTTAAATTGCTTACTGTATTCGTATTGTACATGTGTACACAAGAAAAATTGTGCATCATATTGTGTATTACAATTGATTGTGCTCACATCATGCAAAGTGCATAATTCAATTGAATTATCTACACAATTTTTTTTAAATGAGCATAAAAATAAAGAAATAAGTAAATGATAGGGTTATAATGAGTACACTTCTGAATTTAGTAGTATTTTTCATGTGGTCAGACTTTTGAGCTCTATGTGGCCCTGTGTGAAGCAATACAGGTCTAGTGGGAGCCTGCGTCAGCTATAATTAATTTTATTGGAACAAATTAAAGAGGACTTGGAGCTGCTGTCTAAGCAATAGATAAGGACATGTCTGGCATGGACGGAATTTCTAACAAGGAGACAGAAGAAGGAAGCTATGAAACACCTGGTGGTGGACAAGGCAAGGGGGGACGTTGAACAGGACAATGAGGGTGTTTTGCAAATGTGCTGTTATTCATGCTTTATCACGTCACTGTTTAAGGAGAAAAATAAGTACACAGACATGATGGTGCTCATTTATCAAGATTTTTGGAACGCAAATTAGATGTTGGAGCTGAAGGACGTGTTGGCAACTTTATGGAAAGAACAAATATGGAGAAGCATGAGTAATACAAACCCAGTGGCTTTGGAAGGGATTGGCAGGAAAACGCCCAGTTAGGTTTCCTGGGTGGCAGTAGTTTGCGGGAATGGAGAGCCCGTTGTGGGCATATCCAGCCCTTGGGGGGCAGGGGCACAGGGAGAAGAAAAAGTAAGTTTGTGGCTTTCGAGAAGGACACAGGCAATTCACTTAGGGATGCTTAGTGGGGTGTGAGAGAGAGGTGGGAGAATTGCAGTGACCAGGCGTCCCAGATTACCCCGGACAATCTCGGTTTTCAGAGGACTGTCCCGGTGTCCCGACGCTTTCATTCATTTTAATTTTAAGTACATGTCCCTGTTTTTGGGACAAAAATCTGTTTCAGACCTCGGCTGCATGCAGGCTGCAGCGGGCAGGAGGCAGGGGTAGTCAGGGTAGATGCTAGAAGGCTTGCCATAGCTAATGTATGTGAATGTACTGCGTGCGTGGTTTTTTTTTCTCCCAAAAATCAAGACAGACCAGACATAGAAGTAAGGTTGATGTCATTAGTTCTACTTTTATGTCTGGCCTGTTCCGGGTTTTGCTTCATAAAATCTGGTCACCCTAGAGGGAATGCATGGGAAACCTGTGAATGGGAGAAGAATGAATGATGCTTTGGAGTTGTTTCTGGAATGTGTTTCACTTTGGGGAGTTGTACAAGGGGGGCTGTACTGGAATTTAATGTATTAGTGAGGTTGGTTTTCACACATTAATCAATTCGTTCTGCTATAAACCTGTCCAAATAAAGTGGCCTTTTGTACTATCACTGATTGGTGGAATGTTGACTGTACTGCACAAAGTTCCGTGGGGGTGTGTGGAGTCAGATAACAGCATACAGTTTCCAGTGAGTGCCTGTAAGGTGTGTGCACTGTGACGTGCAGCACTTTCCACCTGCTCGTAGGTGACTGGGGCCTGCACCTTGGGACAGGCCCCTTTCTCTTGGGTTTCAGTTAGACGCATATCTGAGGTGGCCTTTCATCTTTTGACTTCAAAGAATCGCACAGTCAGACTTTGGGAACAATTGTTGAACGTGTCTGCCGTTCACCCTGCCCCGTCAGAGTGCGGCCTTCACTCTCTGATGAGGCCAGCTCACCGGCAAAGACTTTTGTTTTTCCTGCCCCGCGAGTACTTCAAAGTCACAATAAAAGAAAACCTGAAAAAGCACGAATATTTAGATCTTAAACAGGTATGTTGATGTTTCAACAAGGGCTGTATTAAGTTGTTCAAAGTGTTCTACTGAAGAAACTGGATAAAGGAAGGCGTTGTTTTACGCACTGCATGCATTCAAATGAACCCTTTTAAGATATTCATTTTCTTCAAAGAGCTTGTTAGTAATAAACACGTTTATTTTTTTCTTACTTAATAAAGGAGTCAGCCAAGTCAGGCCTGTGATTTCCAAACTCTTTCTAGTCTTTGCCTGACTGAGCCTGAGGCCTTCAATATAATGATTGTCGAGAGGAGTAAAAACCGAACCGCATGTGAATTTCCACGATTGAACACGAAGTTTTGCATTTAGTGAAGAGTACTATTACCGTGTCAGAGTCTAAAGTAATTCCACATATCGGCGCAGAAAATGTGTCCCTGTCAGCGCTTCAGACAGCCTTGAGACCCTCACGGAGTCCCGGGTGAATAGTTGCGCTCTAAAAACCCCTGATTGATTGAGACAGCTCTACTGTCTCTAAGTGAGCGAGGGCCTGGCTGGAGACTCGGCAGCAGCGCAGCGAGAGGAGGAGACGGCGCAGCGTCTCGTCCTGTGAGAGAGAACACGATTCTGGGAACCCTTCTCGTGGGCCCGAAAAGGCGGGCTCTGCTGCCGCGCCGCGCGCCTGCCAAGGCTCCCGCCTTCAGCAGACGGCTGTGAGATAACGCGCGCTCTCTGCGTACTTGCCTGACTGAAATATTCGCCTTTATGCAATACATTTATTTAGAATTGTCTCCTTCTTTAGTCTTTTACCGCTCTCATTGTCAAGAAGGCCAGCTGGCATTGTGCGTTTTTTTTCTGTTCGCCCCTGTACTGCGATTCAAGCAGATACGACACTATTGTAAAAAGAACAACAACAAAACCGATGAGATTCCTTATTTGTTTTATTTCTAAACTTGCTTCGGCTTTAATGATATGGCCCTCCCACCGCAGGACATTAGTAATGCAGCACCGGCACGGATTGCACCTTGTTGGCATGCTCCCTTTTCAGTGCTTCGGTGCAAATGAGAAGTTGGGCTACAGTCCATCTCCAGGCTTATGCAGTGTGCCACATTTCAAACGGGACTTCACAGGTCCCGACTCCCGACTGAGCTCTGTGGGACAGAAGGGTGGGCGGGTTTGCATATTCAAGCCACCACTGTGCTATTTGATTGTGCATGCAAAACAGGAAGCATAGGTATGTAAATTGTCCCAATAAAAGGTATGAAAAGCCATTATTATTCTTTGTGAGTCGCAAATAAAATGGAGTCAGGGCCCAGGCTTGTCTTTTCAACGCCTTGCGTGTAAGCCTTGTGGTAGTGTATGTTGATGGTAAAGCCTTTAATACGGCTCCAGACACACAATACTCACTAGCTGTCCCAAAATGGTTGCTTATGTTTCCATCCTCAAGGAACCTATATCCACTATTGTCCAAGAGGATATGGCATGCACTGAATATTCCTCACTTAGGCCCATGTCACATGGAGTCTTAAAGAACAGAAGTCAGACAGGCTGAAAGCTAACCCCATGCACACACTGCACAGAGGCTACATTCTGTTGTGGGTCTTCGTTTAGGGCCTGCCTTCCTAGAGGAGTGAGTCAGAAATAACTCTCCAGTCTTACTCGTATCCAGGATCCCGATGAGCATACGCCATGCTCACTCAAGTTGTGCGGTGCAGGAGTGCCCAACAGGTACAAGCATCCTGCACTATCTAACCAGCCCTACTCTAGGCTTCACTACCCAACAACGCCACAGAAAACTACTTGAAGAGAGTGGAGATGGGCAACAAGTGGGAGTATGCCTACTACACACTCAGACATGGATGCATCAGAACAACCTGTGCCTTAACAACTCCAAAAGGGAGATTCTGCTTCTGAGGGCGTGCCCCCGAAATAGTAAAACCACAATATTGATGGGACACAATACTGAAACAGAATATTGAAAATAAAAAATAGATAGGTAGGCAAGCCTAGATTTTCTATACCTACCTCCACTTATATACCTTCTTGATACATATATCTTCAAGCTACGTAGATGTGAAGTTAGGAATTGTAAATTTATACTTTCCCATGTGCACTTACATTTCAATATTTTGTGACTCAATATTCTGTCCTCGATATGCTTGTACCACAATATTGTTGGTGTCGATATTCAGTAGTTCAACCTCTTCTGAGCCCAATAGAAGTCACTGCCCTTTTTTGTTCAGAAAGTGGTCTGTAATTGACAGAAACCAATAAGGGCACGCCCACATGGGATCTGGTCCTGGCCAACTTTGTCTGTCACGTTAATGGTTTATGTGTCTTTTGAGCCCCCTGTCAGCGTGTCCTTTGGAACCCGGATCTGTTTCAGAGCGATCTCTTGTATCCTTGATTGGAAATTGACTCACAATGATTATATCTGTGCTGCCACGATACTGCCCGTGTCCCTTCTGGACCTCAAGAAGTACTGTGCTGTGGTGTTGTTTTATAGCACCCCCATTGGTGTCAGGTGCACCCACAATAACTCTCCTACAGTTGCTGTTGTGCTAGCTGTATGAAGTACTGAAGTACTAAAGTATGAAGTACTATGCTGGGATGTGGAGTTGTTTTATAGCACTCCCATTGGTAATAACTGATGATGTTGTGCTTGATTTATGATACTTGGTTTATGATACTGAAGTCAAGGTATTGACCTTCCTGCGCTCAAGGTCATGGAACCATTGTTGTCTATCGTTTATTGTTGCTACATACTTGGCTTATTCCTTCACTAAATTCGGATTACAGCTCCAAAGATTAATAGTTATGAGTAAGCTGCTTGGAGGCGGCCTCATGGTCGTCATTCCCGAGTCGCCATGTTCTGTTGTTTCTACTATTGGGGAGGGAGGGGTGGGTTGTGGGTGAGGGAGGAGGGTGGAGGGAGGTTGGTGGGAGTGAAAGGGGGGATTGTTTTTGCATTTTGTATATCGTTTTGTTTAGTTTTGTCCATCTTGCATCCTAACTTGCGTACATTGCACCACATTGTGTTCCGGAGCTTACACTCTGTCCGCCGATTCCATACAAAAAGTACTAGCCCTGTATTCAATGAGAGATATGACTTTGCTGGCTTGGACAAAGGGATGAGACCCTCTTTTCGATCCAACTTTTGCGCATATGCATGGGTCATGAGACGGTATCACTTATTGTATAATTGATGGCTCATGTAATGGACACTCCAATAGGGACAACAACTATAGCTAATCTTCGAATATTATCGTTAAATGTTAAAGGTCTCAACCAGCCAGTTAAACGTCAAAAGGTACTGGATTATCTACGTAGACAACGTGGAGATATAGCCTTACTGCAGGAGACAAAACTAGAGGCGAAGCTATTTCATACACTGCGTAACAAATATTACACCGAAGTGATAGGCTCTGAAGCAATCTCAAAAAAGAAGGGGGTGGTGATGCTGGTGGCCAAGAATGCGAATGGGAACGTAGTCTCTACTACAACAGACACGAAAGGGAGGTGGATTTCGGCAAAATTACTCAAAGATGACACTGAGTTCTTTATCACAACTGTTTATGCCCCAAATACACATGATCCGTCCTTCTGGGTAGGCCTCTCGAAGCAGATCATCTCCATTCCTGACACAGCACTCCATATTTTGGCAGGCGATTTCAATCTCCCATATGACCCTGTATTGGATAGAGACTCTAAATGCGTCTTTCGCCCAGGCAAAGCCCATAAGGCATTCATGAAACTATGCAATAGATTCCATATGGTGGGCACATGGCGCTTACTGCATCCTGATGGTAGAGACTACTCCTTCTACTCCCCGCCACATGACTCGTTTTCGAGAATTGACTACATACTCATATCTAACAATGCAGTGGCAAGAGTTGAAGATGCGGACATTGCTCCCAGATTAGTCTCTGACCATTCATGCGTCTCCCTTACACTGTCTAATCTTAAACCATCTACCCGTCAATCTATGTGGCGATTCAATGATACTATTCTTAATGACACGAAACACAAAGAAACCCTTGACACCGCCATTAGAGATTTTTTACTGTCCAATAGGAGAGGGGACACTTCAGACACCATCCGCTGGGAGGCATTGAAATCCACTATAAGGGGACTTATTATAAAAATATCCTCTGATATTAATAAAAACCGCACTGCGGCCTTGTTGAAGTTAGAAGAGGACATTTCGAAACTTCAGCACAAATACCTGATGAGTAGGAACCCTGCAGTCCTAAATGAACTGTCCAATCAAAAATACACCTACAATAGACTTATCAGTGAGAAGGCAGGAATTTGGCTAGACAGGAAGAAGCGTTTTAAAATCTGCGACTCAAACAAAGCAGGGAAAGGGTTAGCGGCTTATCTTAAATTTAAAATTCAGAAGAACACCATTAATTCCTTAATCGATGAAAATGGTACTCCTAACTCTGATCCCACTAAGATTGCGAACATTTTCAAAAACTTTTATGAGAAACTCTATGCTAGGAACATACACGCTGACAATGAAAAAATGGAGAAGTATCTCTCAAACTGCACACTACCAACACCTACGGCCGCAGAAAAGGAAGCTTTAAATGAACCGATCTCTGAATCGGAGGTTGTTAGCGCGATCAAATGCCTTAAAAAAGGGAAAGCCCCTGGCCCTGATGGCTATACTGCACCGTTTTATAAGACTTTTGCCCATATTCTTGCAACTCCTCTATTAGAAGTTTTTCAAGAAATTAGTACCACAGGAGAGGTCAAAGGAACTATGACTGAAGCCGTAATTGCTGTAATACCCAAAGAAGGCAAAGATCATAAACTCCCCAAAAATTACAGGCCTATCTCACTGATAAATTTAGATTGTAAGCTCCTGGCATTGATTTTAGCAAAACGCATCCAGAAGGTTCTGCCGACCCTAATACACCCCTCGCAAGCGGGATTCCTGAAGAACAGGCTTTCGAGCGACAACACGAGAATTCTGGCTCACGTTATTGAAAAAGCGAAATTCTTATCCACGCCCACCGTGGCTATCACACTAGACGCGGAAAAAGCGTTTGACAAAGTTGAAATGAAATGAAATGAAAGGGGTTTTATAGAGCGCAAATCTACCCGAAGGCCTCGTAGCGCTAAGTTGACTGGACTTATTTAAATGCTGTACTACACAAATTCGACCTGGGTCCCCTATTCACTTGGTTAGTCATGTCCCTCTATGCCTGTCCCTCTGCTAGAGTACGGGCTGGTGGTGCCTTCTCCTCCCCCTTTAGTCTAGAACAAGGCACTAGGCAGGGTTGCCCATTGTCCCCGTCCTTATTCCTCCTGGCAATTGAACCCTTTTTGTACTATATTAGGGAAAACCCTGAAATTGCAGGAGTTCAGTTCGCAGGCTGTACAATCAAACTCACGGCCTATGCTGATGACATATTGTTCATGAGTGAAAAAGCTGATAAGGCTATACCGGCGTTACTCTCCACAATCGAAGAATTCTCAAGTGTATCTGGGTACTCCCTGAACAAGGATAAAACTGAGGTGAAGTCGTTAAACAATCTGTGTGATAAAAACATCCTGGGCGAATCCGGGCTGACCTGGCAACCGAAGAGTTTTAAATACTTAGGTCTGGAATTTGAAAGGGATTTGGTAACCACCCTAAAAATTAATGAGGAGATACTCTACAAAAAAATACAAAAACTCTTAGATGGCTGGTCCCCAAAGTTCCTCTCATGGTGGGGTAGGGCGGAAACTTTAAAAATGATGATCAGTCCCTTGGTAAACTATATGGCCTGTATGCTCCCCATGACCTTCTCAGAGGATTTTCTACATAAAGTCGAGAAGTCGTTAACGGACTTCCTGTGGAAAGGGAAGAAACCGAGAATTGCCATAAGGAAACTGCAATTGCCAAAGCTTAAAGGGGGCTTAGGTCTACCAAATTTCAGAAACTACCAAACCGCCTTTCTCTGCAGACAAGGAGCTTCCTGGTTTACCGAAGACCCCAGTTATACGCCCTTATGGATTGACATTGAGAGATCCATTATCGAAAAGGCCCCGCTCTCTGCTGTACTCACAATGGATCTCTCACACCTTACGAATTCTAAATACATCATACTTAATACCAAGAGGGCTCTCTTGCGGTTAGATCGCACTCACAAAACTGGTCTACAGATCCATAATTCTTCATCTGCTTCCTTGTGGCGTAACCCGTCAATCAAAATTGGCTGATCGCCCATAATATGGGACCACTGGTCTGATAAAGGTGTTAATGTGATTGCTGATCTACACGAAAATAACATGCCACTACCATTCTCAACTCTGCAGGCTAGACACTCCCTATTACCGATTGACTTTTACTCGTTCCTGAAGCTAAAGTCAGCCTTATCTAGCAGAACGTTCAAACTAGCGATGCCTTGGCTAAAATCTATGCTCCCTCACTTTCAATCCCTTGGACATTTTGCCTCAAAAATATATAAACTTCTTGCACCAACACCCAACAAATCGATGAGGCGTAACGAAGCCAAATGGGAATCAGAACCAAATAACACTGACATAAGCATAGACTGGGTCAAGATACATGCATCAGCACTCACACATAAGGTCTCGCCGATACTATCACAGACCAAATATATGATCCTTAACAGGGCTTTCTGGACCCCACAACGATTATTTAAGGTTGGCCTACGAGACACACCTACCTGCTGGAACTGCTCCTCGGATATTGGTGACCTTCCACACATGTTATTTAATTGCCCCATGCTCCAAACATATTGGACTAAAATCTTTGACTAAATTGGGCACACGTTTGACATACACCCTGCTAGGGAATTCATCTACATTATCCTGGGGGCTTTAGACCCACTACTAAAGGGGGACCATGACCGTCAGCTCCTGGATCTCCTGCTAACACTAGCATGCAAGGTAGTCCTATGCAATTGGAAATCAGCGTCTGAGGTCTCTTTTAATGCCTGGAGGGAATGGCTAGCCTGCATTAGGGGCACTGACAATCCCGCTCTTCACTCATCACCATGGCAGGTTACCAACAAAAAACTATGGCCTTCTCTAGACCAGGCCTCCTTTACTTTCGAGCCACCATGATACACCACCAATGAGATCAACACTTAGTAAATGTGGGGGTGCCCGATGCACGAATTGTACTGGTTATATCCCGCCCATATGGGCTTACCAGATTTAGACACAATGTGCAGGGATGACAAAGTATACCTGGTATTATCTGACTAGAATTGGATGGAGAGCTCTACGGAACTGTGCACAACTGTAAAGATTGCAATGATGGCATATTTTATTGTTTACCTTGTTCATTTATTTATTTGTTTCTCCATTTATTTATTCATTCAACTCATTCATCTCGTCTCATTTACAGATCCGGTCTGCTGTTACCCTCTAGTTTTCATTATGCTTTATTTTCCGTTACTGTATGTATGTATGTTTTTATATGCACTGATCCATGCTTGACCACGGCGTCACTCCAATACGAATGTAACTTTATTGATGCCTTATGGCCGTTATCATTTCTGTTTTTGCTCAATAAAAAAAGATTTGAAATAAAAAAAATAAAAAAAAAGTGGTCATCAATGTGACACCTCTTCATTACAACCAAAATGTACTAAAGTTCCCTTCCCACTCTGGACTGAATTACAGCCCTTAGTTAAACTGGTCTCCAGAACTGTCTTCCATCTCATGTGACAACTAAGGGAGTTCTCCTAATACCCCTACAATCCTGAGGATTTTCAGTGTCCTCAAAGTAAAAATGTAACACCACACCTGCTGCAATGCTGTCTACAAAGGACTCCTGGCCATAGCTATTGTCCCAGAATTAATCAGCCCTCATAGATTGACTGTATTATTCCACCCACCATTTTCTGACCCTGATATCTTTGCACCGGTTACCAAACAAAAAAAAAAATTTAAGAAACTGTGCCTGGCACACAAGACTGCATGGAAGTTCTGTGGATTGGCTCGAAGCCGACCAGATACCGCAGATCACCCTTCCTAAAACAGTTACCTAATCATCCAGCCAGGTGTACAAGATTCACTGGGAGATCCCTCCAGCATTTCATACCACTTCACCTTAAGGTCAGAGAAGATATTTGGAGATTCGGCATATGCTTAAAGGATCACATGGTTATCAAAAAGACAGCAATGGATCTTAGAACAGAACATATTTAAGTATCAAGCAAAGAGGAAATGAATCTGCACTGGACAAAGAGTGATGAAAAATGGTTAAGGGCACAAGAGTTGAGATTCACACTCACAAAGAATGGGGGATGAGGATGCGTCCCAGGGTGGAAAAGAAAAGACGGTCTTGAAGAACAATGCAAAAATTACCAGTAAGAAAAGGTCTCTGAAAAGTATTTACAAGTGAAACACTAGAACTGTAAATAACACCCAAGAAAGGGGGCTTAGGGATAATGTTGTGGAATATGGCAGACTCAGGGCCTAAAATGGACAATTCAGACTCAAGAACATTCCTGAGAGAGGGTGACATTATCTTGATGCAGTTAACATGGACAGCTTCAATGTATGTAGCAATAGCACACCAAGCAGTTACGCACTATGGGACGAAAGAGCCGGGTACTCCAAATGATTGTTGCAAAAGAAAAATGCACACTAAATAATGGTGCAGGAGTGAAATTAGAGGGCAGTACTTATGTCAAATGTTAGCATATCTGAAATTGGAGCCAAAGAATAGTAAACCTCTTAAGACAAACGTCACACTCAAAAAATGACTGGCTTCCTCTACGTCTGGGAATCAAATGAAGGGAAAAGTTAAATGAGAAAGCAAGCTATATGTTTTTAATTCTAGAGAAATAAATATATAAAATAATTATGTTCATTAGTGTATTATGGGGCAAAATAACAACAAACCAGTAAAAAACCACGTGGACCCGGAATGCTATATTAGTCTAGATATTTATTTCCGGAAGTATCATTTGATGGAATTTTGATTAAAAAAAACCCAAAGCCAGTACAAAACGACAATATACAACGACACATACTAAAAAGCTATCATTGAGTGATCCAGGAGCTGGTGATGGCACGTTTGAGTGGAGACAAGGCAGTATCCGGTCTACTCAAAGCTACAACTGCACCTCTCAGGCGACTACTCCATTCAGTGGTAACACTGGTGGAGTCTGTCAGGAATCTGAACATATCACATCAAATGTAATCAGAACTCACTTCCTTGTCACTGAAGCAAGAACAACTATGTACACCCTATACATTACAAATTTAGTACTAAACATAGCCTGAATTGTCTACAACAATACAGAGTTAAGAACTGACATGAAAGGACCATTATTACCTGTAGCCAATCAATAATCTTCAAACTCGGCTAGACAGGCTAATTACATGAATGCCTTTGGCCCAGTCAGTCTGCCCTATGTCTTCAGAAGATCAGAAATGCATGTGCACTATTGGATGCAAGAATACCGTAGAAGCGCTTCGCTCAACATACGTATGTTAGTTGAGATGGAATATTCTTGGCTAGTACCCCCAGACACTGGGGAGCTACTTTCTTAATATCTTTTTTATAGATTTTGAGATGAAAAGAGAATATAGCAAGTGACTGGACCATACCACAGTGCAGTAAATGCTCTACAACGTACACAACACAATGTCTTGCGCAGCGTGAATACGAGCTTTAAACAAGCAAGGATGCCTCGAAACCGACATCCATCAGATGGCGGGCATAACAGACATTGTCCAATCCCGTGTACTGCCCAGAGCCATTAACTGTGGTTTGTCGTCGGATTTCTTGGTCAATATGTAGAGAATGCTATTCCACCCTGTCACTCCTGTAGTACCCTATTTTTTCTATATTTTAAGCACAGCCTAACAGTGTCTAAGTCTCTGCCCATTTGTTCAATTTATGCCGCCATCTGTTTTATGAACAAAACAGGTGATGGACCGAATGTGGATCAATGTCACACATTCATCCCAGTCCAAAGATCTGGGCCCAAATCCATCGTTTTTTTGCACTCCACACCACCCTGGGTTAGACAATGGTGATATGCAAATCAGCTCTGACCCTGTGCCCCATGGGAACAGTCCAGTCCGAACTACAAAAGCCGTGTCCTTCCCAGAACGGAATCAAGCATCCGAGGACCGGACCGGTTTCGAGGTAACACCTCTCATCAGCCCGGCTAGCTTGACTCCAGTGGTGTGGAGTGCCTGGGACCCACGTCTGAGCATCCCCAGCGCACTTATGGCGGAATTTGCAAACAAAACAGGTGATGGACCGAATGTGGATCAATGTCACACATTCATCCCAGTCCAAAGATCTGGGCCCAAATCCATCGTTTTGATGCTTGATTCCGTTCTGGGAAGGACATGGCTTTTGTAGTTCGGACTAGACTGTTCCCATGGGGCACAGGGTCAGAGCTGATTTGCATATCGCCATTGTCTAACCCAGGGTGGTGTGGAGTGCAAAAAAACGATGGATTTGGGCCCAGATCTTCGGACTGGGGTGAGTGTGTGACATTGATCCACACTCGGTCCATCACCTGTTTTGTTTGCCATCTGTTTTATGGTGGGAGCAAGAGATGACTTCCAAGGTGTTAAACAAGCTCTCTTACCAGAGCTAAATCAATACATCTGCAAATGTCCTTATCCACGTTAGGTCTGGGTATGAGGCCTAGCAGGCACCTCCTTGGCATGTGCATAAGCCATCTACTCGTTCATTCCACTAGCAGTTCAATTAACTTTCCCTAAAATGGCTGCAATTCTGACTAGGACTAAATTATGTGGTAGAACGTTGCACAGTCCCTCGTATGCCTTGGACACTCATCCACCAACGCTGGAACATGGTGTGTAATCTGGGCATAGCAAGATACATACAGTGCATGCAATTAAATTGCAGTAGCTTAAGCCATGAGTTTCTGGAAACCTTGCTGGTGTGTCTGACAGCAGCTATTGAGTCCTATTAAGTACGCTTTTCACTTAAGTCTCCCTCCTAGCTAGTTCTAAGAATCAGAAGGTCCCGGGTCAGTTTTGTTCTGAGACCCCTGTATAAATGTGTAACAATGTGCCAAGCACACCTCATGTTCAGAACCAGTATTGTGCGGTCCAGCTCAGCCTTAGTAAGTACCTGTTTCATGTCTCATCTATCGACTGGCATATAACTGCAAAGGTCAGGAAGTGTCAGAAGAATCTGTATACCTTCTACATCTCCTTGAATGCTCCCTGAAGACCTGAGTTATAGAGGGGGCCCACACCTGTATGCCTCTCGCCCGCTCCATTGCACATGATTTGCACACTCCTTCGCATTATTAAGTAGGGGCCGGGACCATAGGGGAATCTCTAGTGAATACACTGTGTGTTTTGAACGTATTTGTAAATATTTGTGAATGTCTTCACCAACAGTATCTAGCAGTTTCTTGAAGGAGAGCAGATATGCGGAGACGCCGCCGTGTGCCAAAGAAAAACTCAGCAATAGGTACTTCGCCCAACTCCACCTGCACAAACAGACTCTCCGTGGAGTCCCCGGGGTCCAACCACAGGACCACTCAATGGAACTGACCCAAAGTAATACGTTTCGAAGTCAGGGGCACCAGCTCCCCTTCCTCCTCTGCGAAGTATAACTTGTTTAAAGCTACTCTGCTCTTGCCTGAACCCCCAATTATATCATTAAGGACCTTATTCAGCTCCTTGAAGAAGTGCCAGGAAGGATGAATGGGATGGAAGAGGGTAGATATCTCAGAGTCAACTTTCATAATTTACTCCAAAACCTCAGGGGATTTCCTCGCGGACATTAGGGATCTGGTTGTTTCCTGACACTAAAACTTCTTGTTACCTTTAACCATTCACTCCTAAATGCTCGACTATGTGAAGCGCTGCTTCCAGACCATATGTATTGTACATGGGAGTGTTCTGGGCGGCGCTGTGTGTTCTGGGAAAAACCAAGAATTTGGATCAATAGAGCTTAATCCCAGAAATTGTGTGGTGCTCGGCAAAATGTCCAGTTCATGAAAAACGTCAGTCCAGTTAAACATGTTGAATGCCTTTTCTGTGTTGATGGAAACCTCCACACCATGCCCGCTGTCTCCGGGGACTCCATCTCGGTCATGAAATAACCTGGGGATAGTGCTGCTGTGCTCCTACCTTGCACACAGATGTTCTGGTTTGGGTGTACCAGATAGTGAATATCTGTACAAATCCTGTTTGAGTGTACCTTTCCTAAAATCATGCAATCCAAGTTAATGATCAATAAAGTGAGATAAGTCATTAGCAGGTTTCATTAACTTGATGATATTTACTTCCTGGGCTGAGAGTGGCTGGTTGTCTCTTGCCTTAGATGCTTGGAATAGGTTCAGGTCCCACTAAGCCAACTAGCCCTAAATATACATTTTGCATTTCAAAGGGAAGGACATCGTTGACCGTAACCTTCCCCCTTATCAGCTGATGTATGGCTAAATTAATTTCAGTCAGTGAGAGTACAGCCTCTATGACTTCAACTTCATCAAGCGCAAGTTTGGATCCAGGCGCTTGTATGTATACTTCATATGCTACAGGAATGGATGGGTCCTCTTTGCCACCATGTCATGCAACTGATCATAGTAGGAGGAAAATACTTTCCAATATCTAATTGAGAGTGGAGGAGATGGTCGTCTGAGGAACGGGTGGCTGAAATCGCTCTGTGCGAGGTTTCTGCCTGAAACAACCTGGCCATTAGATGGCCCGGTCTGACCAGTCTGAATGTTTAAGAGCCACGTATTCCCTATAATCATGAGAGCCAAGCCTTTGAAACAATTCAGCATGCAACTGCCTTGCATTGTTGGCCTCTGGACCAAGACCCGATTCACCAGGAAGCAAGATTTCCGAGCTGTGTGTGCGGTGCAGCACAGAACCCCACTTCCATACCTTATATAAAAACGTTGAATGTCTCTTATTTATTTAAGATCTCTCCAGTGGAGTTGGCATGAACCTAAAAAACATGTAATCTCTTCCGCTATCAATCCCCTATAAGCTGCATTTTCCAGAACCACTGGCTGATATCACCAAGTGGAAATCCTAATAGGTATAGCACCCCTCTGTAGTGATATGAGGAGGGAGTTATGATCTAATAAAGTAATAAATAAGTACTCAATCTTATGCACCATCCCCATCAAGTGTGCAGTGGCGAAGCCCTTGTCTCTTCTGGTCTGTAGAGAGTGGATTGGTGAGTAGTGGGAGTATTCTCTGCTGTCTGGGCTTGTGATCCTCTATATCTATGGGAAGCCCCAGCTTCTCGGAGTATTTATGTGCGTGCTCCAGACAGTGGTTTGACCTATGCATGTCTTCGTTCATTTTACTGTTAACGTTCCCCACCAGTATAAACAGACTGTATTAGATCTTGGCTAATACCATGGTAAGGTTGTCGAGAAATGCCACCTGACCCATATTGGACAGGTATACCCCAAGAAAATGTGCACCCTCCCATCCAGTTCTCCCCACCTAACCTACTTCCCCTCCAGGTGAATCAGCTGCACATTCAGCCATGAAAGGCACCTCAGGAAGCACCAATAATAGGACCACTCTGGCATATGCCCAGAATTAGGTGCTTAACAGTTGCCCCATCCACCCATGTCTCAACCTGCCACCCTTTAACTTGGAGAGATCTGTCTCTTGCAGGACTGCAAAATGTGCACCTCGCCTCTTCAAGAATGGATGGATCTGATGCCTTCATAGTATGCATAGATCTCTAAGTTCCATGCAATTGCTAAGTATCTTCCTCTATTGCCTCCTAAAGCATAGCCTGGGCTTGCTCTCTGAATTGATGTTTGATTTATTGTGCTCAGTGCCCTTGGTGAATGTACTGTGGCCATGCAGGTAAGCGTAAAGTGCAGCATTAGTTGTGTATTATGCAGGTGTATCTGCGTTCTCCTTCCCATCACACTAACAATAACCATAAACATCTTCAGCTCTAACTCCCCTCCCTGGGCTGGGTGGAGAACTGACTCCTGCCCAAAAAGAGTAGACGCATTTGGTAAACATAGGGGATGGACACGAATGCCCATTTTGCTATCAGACAATCCCACCACTACTGCTCCCACCCTGGTATACTGGCACCAATGTTCTATTGGTATGCCCTCATTGATCAGGGGCAATGAGAAATGTGCAGCAGGGATCCATCGCATGCCTTTAGTGCCAGTGTCCCCTTTTCACAATCAGCCTATAGTCATTTATTTACATCTAAGTGCGGCTGTGATCGTTACGGGAGGTCATCTGCTGTTTGTGCAGTCATCACGGGCATCTCCTCAGTTCCGGACCTTCTGGGTTACTTTGTTGATGTGTCCCCTCTGCTTATCTCCCAAGAATCCATTGTGGCATTGCCCGTCTGGCCTCCGGAACCTGCTGAGTTTTTGATGTCAACTTTCTTGTCTTGTTGCCCACTTGACTGGGCCTCCATCTATTCTATTCCATCCTCTTCACCTCCTTGTTTGCTCCCATTTTGCCTGTTTGTTGATGTATGTGTGAAATGTAGCTGCACACATTCCCTCAACCAACTTCTCGCAGCAAGGATTTGTATCAGCTGCATTCTATGTTCTCTTTTGTTTATAACCGTGATATGTCGTTTTTCAGGTCGCCCTCAAGAAGCTTGTCAGTTAGACTGCCATCTGAAATCGCCATCATTTTCCAGGTGATTTAAAATTAAACTTATCTCCTCATGTCTCAGCTCAACCCACATCATTTTAGGCATTGGACAATCAGCATAAAAAGCCTGAGCAACTCAGCATTAGATGGTGGTGCTTCAGGTATAACACTGAACTTTGATGGAAACTGAGATGCTAATTAAAGTCTGAGTGGCAGGCATGAAGCTATGTGACTTGAGGCTTTGGAAAGAGGAGGAAAGTGTGAACACTAAGAAGGAAAAAGTGGTAAAAGGATATAAAAGTATTCTGCATATTTTTAAGAAAAAAATACAAAACTATATGGTTTACTTTATTATTCCAAAATGAACACTTCTAACTCATTTTTAGACCTAACGTTGACCAGATTCTTTTTGATTTTACTAAAACGTATATCTGTGATATTCTTACGCAAAGGGGTTTTCAGCCTACCTTCTTCATCAGTTAGTTTCTTATTATCTCATTCACATTTTTCATCAACTCACTACAGCCCACTTCAATCATTGGCTAACTTTGAGATGATTGACAGCATTCTGCTCTATCACAAAGAACACATCTGCATGCAAAGTAGTTCCCTTTGGAGTCAATGGCCTTTAGCCAATGTTATTTTTTTACTATAGGTATGGGCTAGACAGCGTGCACAACAATAAGGTTTTACAAGAACCATGGGGAGAGAAGCATGGAAAAGGCCATTAGGCTGGTAACCAAAGCCAGACCTGATGGGTTTGCCAATGCTTTACTTCTTGGGTACCAATCCTCAATGGAGAGCTGATTTCTACCAGGCTATCATTGCTTCTTCATACACCTCGCAGACTTCACCTTTACACTGCACTTCCCGGCTTACATCATGCCTGATGCAGGCCTGTTACATCACATTATTATGCATCACTGCCTGGCGGTGACTCTGCAAACATAATGCAGGTTATTTCTGTCTCATCAGCTCCCTTCCCCACGCAGCTTGAGATAAGAGAAGTAAAATTAGAGTGCTTTTTATTCCGCGGTTTTAAAAGGCAATTTCAGTAGAAAAAAGAATTGTCAAAAAAAGCCTGGCTAGTAAGAATAGATGTCACGTTTTACTAATTAAATTAGCGCTGCGGGGTGGATAGCGCTAGTAGTACATGGATGATCTTTGGAGGGAAAACATGGAAACGGCTTAGGACCTACACTGGGTACGAATAGCTGCGCAGAGTGAGCACACTGTGCAGAAGAGGACAGTCTGGCCATCTTTGATCCTGGTGATGGGAGTACCAGGCTGTGTGATTTCTTTGCACTGTGGTGTGGTGGTTGGGTCTGTTCACATGCTCCCATCCCTGCATCCTCTAACGACGTTAGTGCATGAATGCAGTTATACGGTGCCTCTGCCGTGCTAGTTGGCGCAGTCTAGTGGAGCAATCACCCTCTGGGTTATGACCATTTCAACATGGCCCAACCAGGCACACCTGATCTGTTGATGGAGCAAAACCTGGAAGAGCTTAGGTAACAAGAGTGGAAGGTGGGGTGATGGAGACGTGAGGAGACAGTGGGCGGTAAGGCTACAAGCCACAAAAAAATAAGGTACTTAGCCGTCGGGTATTGTGTGAAGTCAAGGCTACTCAATATATGCAACCTTTGAAGGATGAAAGGCTAATTTTGACATGCTATTATTTGAACTTGGGGCCTACAGGTCACACCAGATGTCTAGCAGTGAGAAAGTGCTAGACTATCTCATCCTTCTCTCTGGCTTTTATTGCAGCATTAAAGAGTTTCCAAAAGGTAAACAGCTGGTCAAACAAGAACAAAAGTGAAAGCTTCTTGACAGCGGCACACGTGTTGTGGTCAACAGATTGAGCCACAGAGCTGCTGTTGAAAGACTGCAAGTCACATCCAGTTACAGACAGGACCAGTGGAATGATGGGGCAGGGGTGGTGTCAAATTATGCTGCATTATGCGGCGCATTTTGTGATAGTATTACGTCATTATTTTGTCATTTTTAAGCTTGCTAACACTGTCTGGCCATTAGTTGTACACCCAAATAGAGCAATACGCCCGAGAAAGGTGACCAGTCAATCTTTGCAAAGGGCCTTCTACTGCACTGTAACAGGTGCCACTGTGTTTTACTAACTTTTGAACCATTTGAGCTAGAAACAAAAAATGTGTTTTGTTAAAATCTGCAGAGTATGTGGCAGATGATGGATAATGTGGCAAATGTAGCAAATGTACAGTTATGCGGAAATCACCACAGCCACACAATGGCATCATTCCAGTGGTCCTGGTTACACAGAATCAAAGTGTCTCCATGAGAAACATTTAGCCTAAACATTACTTGCTAACAGTGGTGATTACCAATCTAATGGCCAACCAGCTGCAATCGAAGAAAGGTTTGTGGTGTGTTGTTTTAGCTGTGAATAGTAGTTCCTTTGTAATAGCCCGAGTGGCTGTTGGGGCGCATTGTGCTCCTCACTTTTGACCATTTATCTCAGCAGTATCCTGGAGGTGTGCAGTAGACATCATTAATCCCTTCTCATAACAGGGATGAAAACATCACATTTGATTGGCTAACAAGTGAGTAGAAGACCTACTCCCCATGCTTGATTTTGAGTGGGGTGGCTGACGTCCTCCCCACGGTCCTTCGCGAGGGATTGATGCTGGAGTGCATGGCTGTATCCCTCCATCAGTTCAGGTTCTTACCTCAGGACCTCTCATGGTACCCGCCACTGCCTGACAACTTCAGCCACCATTTAAGGCTCTGTGGATGTATTAAAAGCATGTTTTAGCAAAGACCGCTCAATAAAAGTAGCCCTCACGTCTGTGGACAGCCAGCCTAGCGATGACTCCAGGAAGTCCCCATGTCCAGACCCAGCGGCTCTGTAGTTTTGGGACTGGTGAGTCCTTACAGAACAGTGCTCCCAGGGGGGGGCTGTGAAAACCTGGAACCCCCTGGGGCTTCCTCCCCTCCCCGCCATGTATGTAAGAAGTGAACGGCCAGGAAGCCCCTTGGCGGGTGATGTTTGTGACGTCAGCTGAGTTGGCCCGCCTCCACCTGTGCAGGTTGGTTGTCACATAAGGCCTCTGTCACTTCTACCCAGCCACATCTTCAATGCAATTGTTTTTCCAATTCCACCATGGTCTGCAGTGGAGAAAAGGCAGCTCACAAACGGGCGGTCACTTTACACCGGCTTGTTCCATAGAGTAAAAGGTTGGGATTTAGCGAAGTTTCCGAGGAAGAAGCCTGAAAAGTCAGAGACAAGCATATGTCACGCCGTTCAGGTGTTGTTGTCGATAGTAAAGAACATAAAGCAAATCAATATACAGGTTGTGAGTTTGTAGTGATAGATTCACGAGAAATGCGTCGTTTTCCGTAAAGGTGCAGTCACCACGGAGCTCGGTGCCTCTCCTGTCTCTCCAGATAGAAAGGTGTCCCAGCGGTATAATCGGCAGCAAGTGCATGAAAAGGCCCACTGGTAACTCACGTCACAGCGCCCTTCATCGTACGGGGCAAGGAATTGTGTCTGAGGAACAGAGTACAAGTCAAGCCTGCAAGCCTGCACGTGCACGCCTCGCTGCCAATCATTCTCTTTAAACTGTGCTTCTGTCAGGTACTACTGCCTGCCCGGGTGAAACACTGTAAAAACAACAAAGGCCCTCAGACAGTGTTTTCATGTTGGCATCCGCGCACCCCATAGCAGATGGTAAGGCGAGGTTCGGGCTGCTGGCAGCAGACAGCTGGTGCATCCTGAAGTACCGGTGCTGCAGGCGTCAGGTTCCAGCAGGCCTCGCCCCCCGCCCCCTCTCTCTCTCTTTCACCTTCTCGCTTTCTTCTCGCCGCCTCTATTTCATGTCAGACAAGTCACATCAAATAGAACAGGTGAGTTTCCACGCGCCGCTCGCTTTGATATCTCCCTTTCTCTTTGTTCTCTGCAGCTCGTACCCCTGATAAGGCGGGCTTTGCACGCACGTGCGCGGGCCGGAAGTGGCGCTGCCACAGTCTTTTTTGCAGCGCCCACCAATGGCCACCTTTTCCGCAGATTATTTCATGACCCCCCCTCCCAACAGTGCCCCGCATCTCTCGATAGCCCCTCTCTCACATACATTTCGTTTTATAGTGCTACTCTACCAGTGTAGGTTTTCAAAGCACTTTAGATTACACACACATTATACAGAGACAATTAATCCTACAGTGTCAACCAGTCTGTAGGAAATGGTATATAAAACAACGAGGATTAAAGAGTTTCCTAAACTAACCGTTTTTGGCAACATTAGGATTATGAAAGATGAAGATAAAAAACATAGGGGCATATTACCAACAACTAGCGATAATTTTTGTCTCTAACTTGTTTAGAGACAAAACTTATCGCCGCACATCGGCGATTTTTATCGCAGATAAACCTTGCTATTAGCAAGGTTTATCGCAAATGCGATAAAAAACGGCCGCAATGCATGAATATCGCTGAAAAGTCAGCGATATTCATGCATTATCGAGCAAATGCTCTTAGCCATGTTATCCACCTCCCATTGGATAACATGGCTAAGAACTGCTCAGGGCAGGTGTTAGCTTTTGGAGATATTCGCGCTTAGCGCGAATATCTCCAAAAGTTGGAAATAGGAGATAGCGATGTTAGCGACTGTTTCCAGTCGCTAACATCTTGGCACGCCCACTTTGCATGTCATTAGTGATAAATATCACTGACTTGCAAAGCGGGGCCCAAGATGGTCGCTATCTCCTTTTAGCTGTCACTAACTGGTGTTAGCGACAGCTTGGTAATAGGGAGATAATTTTATCTCCGCTTTCTTGGCTTTTAAAGCCAAAAAAGCGGAGATAAACCCCCTTGATAATATGCCCCATAAAGTCTATTCTTTGCATGCAACTCTTTGATGACATTTTATAGGTCACTGTGCTGTTTAAGATTGCAATTTATGAACTGCAAGCAACAAAAGATCTTTTACAAAAGCTGTAACCAGGGCCACTGGAATTATGGGATTCTGCCGCCACAGATTTTATTTGCATAATTATAGTCTTGCCACATAATCCATAATTTGCTGCATAATCTGCATATTTAGGACCAAAACATTACTTTCTGGATCAAACTAATGAAAAATTATAAAAAATGTAGCAGCGTTTGTTTGCGTGTTATGGAAAGCCCTTCGCAAAGGTGAACTCATCACTTTTCAATTGCTAATTTCGTTTTATGGGTGTTAAACTGATACTAATGAGGTGAAATGTCTGATCAATCAGTATTACCACATATACAAATTTCAAAATACTGAAGTAATACTATAAAGAAAAGTACAGCATTATGCATTGTGCAAACTACAGGAGAAAATGCAGAGCCCCACCACCATGCCAATCAGAAAGGTAGTACAACCAAAAATAAGGGCAGTTGCGGGATACAGGCAAAATGAGTACAATGATGGATAAAGCACAGTGTTGGGCGTATAAACGTATTTTCAAATTACCAAAATACACACGCAATAGTGGGATTCACCTGGAAATTGGCCTGGTGCAGCAGAGCAAAGAATGCCTAGGCGCACAGGCAAAATACTACTATTCTGTGCTTAAAGCGCCGGACGGGAGCTTGAAGAGCAGGTTAAAACCCATCCATGGTAGGCTTATCTGCAGGAAGCAGTAGAAGTTTTAGGCTTGGCAATTCAAAATTGGAGCCAGGGAGGCATAACCTACCGATTATCAAAAGGCAATAAACAAACACTGCTATCAATTGTTAAGAGAAATCGATTTAACAAATCTTGAAAAAGGAAGAGGCCAATCTGGGTTGATAGCAACCATACAAATTCCAGGCCTATTTTGATCAAGCACTTGGGAGAAAGACCCTAAAAAGCATCCAGTGGGCTAGACTTGTACCTCTCCCAATAAAGGAGCTAAACCCGAGTTGGAAAACCTTGGAAAATAAAAATCGATGCAGAATATGCGATTTCAAAACAGAAGCACTGCCACATTTGATGTGCGGTTGCATTGGGGTCTTACAATCCCTGCGGAAGCTACTAAAACCCATATGGTTACACAAAGGTGTTTGAACGACAAAAGAAGCAGTTACAACTATATTCAATCGCACTCTAACAACTGATCTGGACCACGAACAAGGCTGAAGGATTGTTTGCAAGCATTAGGAGACTGGATGTTCCATAACTGCTTGAAGCTTAACTCCGGTAAAACGGAGGTGGTTCTCTTTGGAAATGATCCCACCTTTTGGACTCCCAGCTGCTGGCCAGATGAGATGGGTCCTCTACCCATCCCTATAAAAAAGGTCAAGAACCTTGGAATCTTGATCGATGATAAATTGAGTTTCAGGGAACAAATAAATCAGTTTGCCTCCACCATCCTTAAATCGTGCAAAAAAATCATGCCCCTGCTGCCCAAGGACTCACAACAAACTGTAGTATCTGCCCTCATAATGTCTAGACTAGACTATTGTAACAGTCTCTACCTTTCGGTTCATAAAGGATCAATGAAGAAACTACAGATGCTGCAAAATGCAGCTGCTAGGGTCTTGACAGCCACTCCAAAATACAAATCCATCGCAACCAAAATAAGACAACTTCACTGGCTCACTGTCAGCAAGCACACTCAATTCAAGTCACTCTGCCTTTTGTTTAAAGTTCTACATGGCATAGGTTCGAACTTTCTTCAGCAACGCTTTACTTGGTATAAGCCCAATAGAGCTTTAAGGTCAGCAGACCAAAAACTCATCAGCATCCCTCGAGTAAAAAAAGCAAACTGGGGCGGAAGGAGCTTCACGATCAATATGGCAAAATCGTGGAACGCACTACCACTGAGCATTAGAAACATCACTAACCTTCTGCCCTTCAGAAAGGCACTGAAAACATGGCTTTTCGCAATCTAACTGGTCTTCCCCTCACCCAGCTCTTAGCAGGTCTTCTCTTAGCAACAGGACACCTTCGGGTATCAGTTTGCACTTTACAAAAACACATAACATTAACATTAACATCTGGCCAGAATTGGGAGATACATGCAGGAAGTTTGCTCTAGACTGGACAAAGCTAATGAATCAGACAATTGCACAAAAATATACTCGATCTGTACAAAAGAAGTGACAACTGGGCGATAATGTCTTTTAAATTAATTAATTTTCTAACTTTTATACTGCTTTATGTTTGGCTACAGAAAAAAGAGTTATAACTGTCATTTAATCATTCCTTTGCATTTTAAAGTGTGATATATTGCAAATTGTTTTAATTATCTTTGCAATAAATACATTTTTTAATTTTTTTTTACTACCGCATTATGCCACATATTTGTTCCTTTCCTTACAGCATAATATACTGAACCCTGTGCCAAATTTGGTGCTCCCCAGCTGCATAATTCCAGTGGCCCTGGCTGTAACCCATTGAGCTATTCACATAAAATACAGTTCTGTGACCGCCTGCAACATGTTTTTTGCAGCAAGTGTAATAACCCTCTCCACCACTTTATAGGATTCAAAACTGCCACTAGGCAAAATTTAAGCTCTCTCCAGTAGGAACATTAATCAACAAAGTCATCTTGCCATTTTTATTGTTGCCTGAAAACTGTGAAGCAGGCAAGCAACTCTGCAGCAGCTGCTTTTAAACTCATAAGTTATTTCTAAACATAAACCTCCCCAACACAAACCCTTGAGCGGTCGAGCTCAGCGCTAAGTGTGACTGCTCTGGTCACCCTAAAGCCGGCCTGTGTGTGTGTGTGTGTGTGTGTGTGTGTGTATGCATCAAGGGGTGTTAGATGGTAGGTGTGAGATGGTGTGATTGTGTGTGTATGTTTAGTGCATTAATATGTATGGTAAGAATAGTGTGTGCAATTGTGTGTGTGGTTTTGTGAGTGTGGTTGGGTGAGGTGATACTGTGTTTTGATGTGTGTGTCATATCATTCTCTAAGTGTTTGTGATGGTAAGTGTGAAACTGAGTGGCTGTGCTTATGGTGTAAAGGTTGTTGTGCCAGGGTGTCTGTGTGTGTTTGATTTTGTGTGTAGGGTGGAATGTATGTATGGTTGTGTGTCTATCTGTGTGTGGGTGTGAATGGTGGCAAGTGTGGCTGGTCTCTGGTAATGTCTGTGGGGATGGTGTGCGATGTATCTATAAGATAGTGTGTGGGAGGATTTGTGTGAGTTAAAGTAAGCGCATGAGTGTGTGTGTTCTTGTCTATGCCATGGTGTGTGAGATGGCAAGTGTAAGATGGTGTGATTGTGTTTGGGGAGATAATGTTTCTGTTCAGAATGATGTATGTAATTCTCTGTGTGTGTGTGTAACGTATTTATTTAGTGCACTTCTACCGAAGGCCTCGTAGCGCTGTATTCATACCGCTGTGGAACCCATCCTGGCTTTCCTGTGAAATGTCCACTCCTGGGCAGGCATCCACAGCGCTGCTGGGGCCGCTGTGGAGATTAAGCAAGCTATTGCCCAGAGTCACAGAGTGGGACCCATGATTAGACTAGGCACCGAGGCGAGAATTATCAGGTCCGAGGAAATGAGTCCAAGAGCCGCTGAGGTGGCAATTGAACCCTGGTCCTGGGCCAAACCTCTGCATCAGGGTCTGCCGCTCTAACCAATGAGCCACGCTTTGTGTGTGTGTGTGTGTGTGTGTGTGTGAGCGTGAGTGAGTGATGAATAGGCAAGATGTTTCTGTTTGGAATGATGTGTATGAGCCCTATGTTTATAATGGTAAGTATGAAATGGTATGTATGAAATTGTGTGACATTTTGAATGTCTGTGTTTGTTTGATTGTATGAGGCTGTGCGTGTGGTTGTCTGTATGTATAGATGGGTGTAAGTTATGGTAAATGTTGGTTGATGACAGAGTGGTGGTGTTTAATGCATGTGATAGTGTGTGCGTGTGCTTTCATGTGTTAAGGTGCGTGACATGGTGTGAGTGTGTGTATAGTGGGATGACGTCTGTTCAGAATGGTGTTTGTAATTTTGTGTGTGTGTATGATTAGGCAAGGAGATTCTGTGTGGAATGATGTGTGTGAGTGTGAAATTGTGTGTCAGTTTTTATGGGTGAATGGTGTGTGTGTCAGTGCGTGTCTGATTGGTGCTATGTATATGGTTGTTTTGTGTGTGTGATTGAGTGTGAGTGAGTGAAGGTAAATGTGGATTGTGTAAGTATGTGTGGTAGTGGTGTGTGCTATGTGTGATAATGTGTGTGGGAATTCTGTGAGTGTGATTCTACATGTGAGATGCAGTGTGTGCATTTGTCTACAAGCAATGCTGCTTTCGACTTTAAGGGTCCAATAATCCCATGGTCTCACTTAGTATGGAAGTAAGCTAGCTGTGTAGGCCGAAGACAGCGTAAGTAGAAGCTACCGATGATCTGGCCACTCTGTGATGGGCAGACGACGAACACCCACATTCGAACACGTGCCAGCCGCAAGGCTGGGGGCAAAGGTACATTATTTCTTATGGAGCGACTGACATTTTAAAAGCTTCCCTACGCACTACATTCGGCTGCTTTTCAGTCTCTGCAAACAAGGCCAGTGAGCTTTGCACCCTCATCACTCGGTCGAGAAGCGCGGCTGCAGTGTGAGCCGGCAGGCACATGGCGGAAGAGCTGGTCTACAATGCATTGTTTTTTGAAACTCATTAGACTAGGCCCGGTAATGATGATGGTGCCATGCACACAGGGCACCACATCAGCCTTTCCCCTCGTGCCTCGCGCTCTGTGGAAAAACAAGCCCGGCTGCCGCAGGTGACACACTCGCTTACCTCCCAGGAAACTCAGGGCGGTCATTAGGGTGCTATCGTGAGCCAGATGGGCCCATTTAACAGGGGAAGTGAAGGGTGGTGCTCCAGGCAGCAGAGGGCTTGTTGTGCCACACCGTATGCAGTGGAAGGGAACGTGATCATTCCTTGGCACCGCAAAGCACAACACATGCGGTGTTAGTTGCCACGGATCATGCTTCCTTTAGCAACAATCAGGCACCCACGCGTGGCATGTGCCAGCCGAGGTCAGTATCAACAGAAGCGTCTACTAGACTGCACGTTCAACAAGCATTGGCAAAGCCAGTCGGTCTCGCGTATGCAAGAGCTATTGGCTTGACCAATATGTTTTAGCAATGTTGTACACCAGAGTGGCTGCTGTTCAGCATGGCTAAAAGTGAGTGGGGTAAAGGAGAGTGGCGTAAAGTGGAGTGTCATAAAGTGAAGTAGAGGAGAGTGTTATAGAGTAGCATAGAATAGCATACAGTAGAGTTGAGTGGTGTGGAGAGGAGTAGAGTTGAGTTTAATGGAGTAGCGCACAGTGTTGTGGAGAGAGTAGAGTGGAGATGTGCAGATTGGAGTAGAGTGGTGCAGAGTGCAGTGGCGTACAGTGCAGAGTAAAGTGGTGCAGAGTAGAGTAAAGTGGCCCAGAGTAGAGTGGCATAGAGTAGACTGGCAGAGAGATCAGTGGCAGAGAGGGCAGTGCTGCAGAGTAGAGTGTTGCAGAGTGTAGAGGTTTAGAGTAGTTTGTCATAGTGTGCTTTGGTGTAGAATGCAGTGGCAAACAGTGGTGCATAGTAAAGTGACAGAGTGAAATGGCGTAGAGAGACGTAAAGTGCACTGGCATAGAGTATAGTGGAGTACAGTGAACTGGTTCATAGAAGATTGGTATAGAGATCAGTGGGATAGAGGGTATTGGTTTTGAGTAAAGTGGTGTAAAGAGCATTGGTGTAGAGTCCAGTGGCATAGACTGCAGCTTTATAAAATTGAATGGCGGTGTGTGAAGTGAAAGTTGATTAGCACAGAGTGGTGTAGACTGCAGTGGCATAGAGTAGATTGTTTCAGAATCGAGTGAAGTGACGTAGAGTACAGTGGTATAATGTAGAGTGTCATAGAGTGCAGTGGTGCAGAACAGATTAGAGTGGCTTAGAGTGAACTGGCATAAAGTGGAGCGATGCAGAGTAGAGTGGCGTAAAGTTCAGTGGCTGAGAGAGCAGTGTTGCAGAACAGAGTGATGTAGAGCAAAGTCGCATAGAATGAAGTGATGCAGATTAGACTAGAGTGGTGCATGGCAGAGTGAAGTTGCATAAGAGTGGAGTAATGCAGACAAGAGTGGTGTAGAGTACATTGGCATAGAGTTGAGTGGTGCAGTGGCGTAGAGTGCAGTCATGTAGAGTAGAGTGCAGTAGAGTGTAGCAGAATAGACTGGTGCATAGTAGAGTGGTGTACAGAAGAGTGGTGTAGAGAAGAGTGGTGCAGTGGTGTAGAGAAGAGTGGTGCAGGGTAGAGTGTGTAGAGTAGAGTAGTACAGAGAGAAGTGGCATAGAGTACAATGGTACAAAGTAAAATAGAGTGGCATAGAGGGCAGTGACATAAAGTGCAATGGTGTAGAGTGACATAGCGTGCAGTGGCATAGAGTAGAATGTTGTAGAGTATAGTGGCAATAAGTGCATTGGTGCAAAGTAGTTGGTATAGGTGCAGTTGCGTACGGTGCAGTGGTTTTGAGTAAAGTGGTGAAGGGTGAATTGACGTAGAGTGCAGTGGTTTAGAGTAGAGTGGCATAGAGTAGAGTGGCACAACGTAGAGTGCAGTGGTGTAGAGTGGAGTGGCGTAGAGTGCAATGGCATAGAGTGGATTGTTTCTAAGCAGAGTGGAGTGGTGCAGGATGGAGTTTAGTGGTGCAGGATAGAGTGCAAGGCATAGAGTAGTGGCACAGAGTGCAGTGGCGTAGAGTAGTGCGGCATTGATTGCAGTGGCAAGAGTGGAGTGTCACAGAGTGGAGTAGAGTGGAGTAAAGTGCAGTGACATAGAGTGCAGTTGTGTATAGTGGAGTGGTGCAGGATAGAGTGGAGTGGTATAGAGTAGTGGCTAGGAGTGCTTTGGCATATAGTGCAGTGTTGCAGAGTGCAGTGATGTGGAATGGTGTAAAGTGCAGTGGCGAAGTGTGCAGTGATGCATCGTAGAGTGGGGTGCAGTGCACTGGCATAGAGCAGAGTGGTATAGAGTAGAGCGTCGTAGATTGAATTTGTATAGAGTGCAGTGCTGCACAGTAGATTAGAGTGGTATAGAGTATAGAAGAATGGTGTAGAGTCGTGCAGAGTAAAGTGAGGTGGCTTAGAGTGAGTGGTGCAGAATAGAGTGATGCAGGGTAGAGTGGCGCAGAGTAGAGTGTCATAGAGTTCAGTTGCAGAGAGTTCAATGGCAGAGAGTGTAGTGGCAGAGAGTGCAGTGCTGCAGCATAGAATGCAGTGGCGTACCGTGTAGTGACCTAGAGTGAAATGGTGTGGAGTACAGTGGCATAGAGTGCAGTGCCACAGAGTAAATATAGTGCCACACAGTGCACTGGTGCAGAGTAGATTTGCATAAAGTGCAGTGATAGAGTGTATTGGTTTTGAGTAAAGTGGTGTAGAGTGCAGTGGCATAGAGTCAAATAGCATAGAGTGTAGTGTTGCAGAGCAGAGTGGTATAGAGTAGAGCGGCGCAGATTGAAGTATAGAGTGAGGTGTCAGAAGAGTGGTGTAGAGTGGTGCAGAGTAAAGTGAGGCTGAGAGTGAGTGGTTCAGAGTAGAGTGGCGTAGGGTAGAGTGGCGCAGAGTAGCGTGCCATAGAGTTCAGTTGCAGAGAGTTCAGTGGCAGAGAGTGTAGTGGCAGAGAGTGAAGTGCTGCAGCGTAGAGTGTCGTAGAGTGCAGTGGTGTAGAGTAAATTGGTATAGAGTGCATTGGTGTAGAATGCAGTGGCATACAGTGTAAAGTGACCTAAAGTGCAATGGTGTAGAGTATAGTGGCATAGAGTATAGTGCCATACAGTGCACTGGTGCAGAGTAGATTGGCATAAAGTGCAGTGATAGAGTGTATTGGTTTTGAGTAAAGTGGTGTAGAGTGCAGTGGCGTAGAGTCAAGTGTCATAGAGTGTAGTGTTGCAGAGTAGAGTGGTATAGACTGGAGTGGTGCTGAGTGGTGTAGAGTGCCAGTGGTGTAGAGTAGTGTAAGGCAGAGTCCATCGGCTTAGAGCAGATTGGAGTGATGTAACCAAGTGAAGTGTTGAGTGGAGGAGTGCAGTGAGGATGCAGTGACTCAGTGTGGAGTGGCATAGTGTGGAGTGGCGCAGAGTAGAATACAGTGGCATGGAGTGGTGTAGAGTGGAGTGGAGTAACACAGAGAATGTATGGCATGGTAGCGTACTTTCATCACAGACAACACATCTTCAATAGAAATTGCCATTACATTTGCACTCACATACAGTTTTACAACTAAAAGTATACACCACACAAACGATAATGTGAAAATCACCCAATGCATTGATTTGATCATCAGCACAGTTCATTTACAGACATTAACATTTTATTGTGTGCTAAATAAAATAACATCTGTACAGCCTTCTTCAAGCAGACCCAACTAGCCAGCATACTTGTCACATAAATTCTCTCACTTTGAAGTCAGAGAAAAAAAAGAAACACCAAGCTCCCTGGAAGACACAGTCTGACATTTGGCCTTTGTCTTTGAATGCACAGCAAATGTGAATAGATAAGGAAAAGATTTAAAGGCCTGTTTACAGAAAGAAAGTTTGTGGAAGAATGCAGTAAACATGGGTTGGCCAACAGGAGGGACGAACTTGAGCTGGACTGCCTAAAGCAAATAAACCCAACAAATAGAAAGTCAGAAAATGTGAGTAACAAACCACAAAGCCAATGGTAAGCAACAGGTGGAATGCATTCCTAGATCAACTTTCCGAATGTCCCCAAGATGTCTTTAGCAAACCAAGGAGCTGCACTGTCTGGTAGGCTGCAACCTAAAAATGAAAAAAAATACATTTATCCTCATGTACAAATCAGCCTTGGCCGTGCTCAGATGGGAATGATCCAGCCAGAACTGCTAAGCCAGGATCTCTCAGACTGGAACACAGGCAACTCAAGAATGCCTAGTTCAGTCTCTTCAGTCAGGCGCAGCTTGGTTCTAGTGGCGAGCATGGGACCAGCGTCTTGGCATACTCTTGGCCACTTGGGGAGTCCCATCAAACACACCAAAAGTGATGGGAAGAATCCTTGCAAATAGCGTAATCAATGCCCATTGTTTGCGTTGGCATTACAGCCCATCATTATTTTGCCCACATTGCCACCTCAGATTAGACCCAGCCACATGCAAATCAGTCTTGGTCATGCTCCAGTGGGAACAGTGCAACCCGAACTGCCAAGCTAGGTGCTC
The DNA here is from genome assembly GCF_964263255.1 of Lissotriton vulgaris. Lineage (NCBI taxonomy): Eukaryota > Metazoa > Chordata > Amphibia > Caudata > Salamandridae > Lissotriton > Lissotriton vulgaris. The sequence continues at coordinate 826,200,959 of NC_141689.1, forward strand.
TCTGAACCAGAACACAAGCAACCCAAGACTAGTTTTAGCCTTGTTGGGCCTCTTCAGTGTGATGCACCTTGTTTTCCGAAGCAAAGTGAGCAAGGGATCCATGTCTGGGCATACCCTTAGCCCCGTAGGGCATACATCAAACACACAGAAGTTTCTGGTAGGACTGCTTGCAAATAGCTGAACCACTGACAATTGCTCAGGGTAGCATTCCAAACATTGATTTTTGGGTCCTGTTTCAATGGGAACAGTTCAGTCCAAGCTGTCAAGCCAGGTTCTCTCCACACCGGAACACAAGCAACCCAAGAGCAGGTTCAGCTTAGTTGCCTGGGTTTATTCTGAGGTAGCATGGTGGGCAAAAGAACTATGTGTTGGAATGCTACCCCAAGACACTGCCAGTGGTTAGATAAATTGCAAGCATTCCTCCTACCACTTTTTCATGTTTGATGTGAAGCCCTAAGAGGCCAAGGACATGTTTAAGAGTGGTTCTATTGGGGACTATGCCACAGGAACCAGGCTGTATCCAAACGAAGATGCCCACTCAGGGCGAAACTGGTCTTACGTTGTTTTCTGATTCAGAGAGGATCTGGCTTGGCAGTATGGTCTATAATGTTCTTATTAGAGCAGGATCAAGGTTGATTAGCACATGGCTGGGACTAATCTGAGGTGACATGGGGGGGGGGGGGGCAAAAGAAAAATGGGTTGAAATGCCACCACAAGGAATTTGCAGTGGTTAGACAAATTGCACGCATTCCTTCCACCAACTTTTGTGTGGCTGATGTAACCTCCTATTGTATCAGTTTTCATGGATGGTTTCTTCATGAAATAGTTGAGTGATCCACCCTAATAATGATCTCCTTTTGCTATTGTTATTTCTCTGAATGTTGGAGGTAGATACTATAGTGAGGAACTTATATTGAGTAAAACTCCTTTACAATGATCAAAACTCCAGAATTTGCAGGCAGGGTATCATTTCTCTGGTCTCCAATGATTGTGATATCCTTACCCGGTTGACGACCCATTCTCCCTTTACCTTTTCATCCAAACTCCCTAGTCACCATTACCCTTTTACTAGTGTGCTCTAATCTTGTTTAGTCCCACATTATGTACCTTCTCCAGCTTACACATTGACTCACCTTTCTTTCAGCACACTGAGAGCCAAACACCGATGTGTCTGTGCCATGGAGGGCTGACGTTTTGCTTCAGCTTCGCACCCTACCCTCCATTTAAATTGAATTTTTGGTGACATTGTGTTTAATATTGTAAGTACACAGAGCACGAGTGAGCAACACTCAAATGGGAGGGGGTAGTGGGGGGGGGGGGGCGGTGATCAGTGTATTTTTCGAGAGTGGCCCCTGGAATGGAAATTTAGGCAAATTCCCCGTAAATCGACTTTATTTCCAACAGAATCCTTTTGCTGGTATGTAGGCAGGGACATAGTTAATGTATATTCTGATAATGTATAGTTAATTGTGTACAGCTTCTCTTGCTTATATCATATTTACAATTTACCTCCGCTTATCTGGTATTAAATGCTTATATACAGAAGACACAGTTATTTTTACAGGTACAGTGAGTTGCCATATTTGTTTGCCTTGCTAATGTTATATTTGGTGCTAGGTGTTGGTGAGATCTTTCCTGTTTGCGAGTACCTGCCCGAGTTGCTGTCCTCTTGGCCCATCTTCTCCCTTTCAGGAGTGTGTGTATCTACTTTTTGTTTGCACTCCCCCAATCCTCCTAACTCCCATTAGGCACCCATTAACAACTATATATCTCTGGATCCAAGTTTCCCAATGACACACAACAGACGCCATGCCACAAAGGGGCTGTGCAGTGAAAGGAAGAAAATTCATGTGTTCTGATGTCAAAATAACAAAATATGTCAGAGCTAAATGTCAGCTGCTTGTAATAAGAAGATTATTCACAGAGATCAATAAACGTTCTCTGCTTGTCAGCATAAATGTTAATCTTCCCTCTCTTCCACATGAGGGATTTTTATAAAGTAGCTAGCTTACAAAGGTCGTGTACCTATGTTTTCCTCCCTGGGGGTTTCTCAGACTTACAAAATCTTGAGATGACCTTTATGCTGACCAATAAAACGTGTAGCAAAGATTCTTTATGTCACCAAGAGAGATTTAGAAAATTCTTGTTACTCTTAAGGATCATGCATCAGACAATGTTCTGGTTCCAAATCCAGAATGCGGTTCATTCCCTGGAAACATCTCTTTAAAAGTTACTTATAGATTTGCATGACTGGAAATGTGAACCTAAGTCCCTGGTACAATGTACACACCTAACAATTATCATTCCTCACCAGACCCCATAGATGCATCTGAATTTGGGGCAGTATCTTTAGTATCATTGTCTGCAAAGTTTTAGACCACAATCAAACATGTATCTAAAACTCTTGCCTAGAACAAACCTTCAATGATGCCCATCACTCAGCACATTATATTCGACTACCCAGATATTACAAGCAATATGATTATCCTAATAAGATCTAAGGCCCCAGAGCAGTTCACAAAGCCTGGCTGCACATGTTTCTGTGACCATGGCGAGCATATACTGCAGGATTAAATATATTTGTCTCTGTCAGAAAAATCGGAATCACATTTTCAATGGCATATTTTTTTTCTGACGTGATGCGGAGTAGATTTCTTCTAGATATGCTCTGTGTCATACTTGACCAATTTTCTAAGATTGTGAGAGTAGTTCTTGGGATCACTTTTAGAAATATTCATAGCAATGTATGCCATTGTGAAGTACTACATATAATTTCTGAGATACAGGGAGAAGACACCCCGGCTCAGCAGTGCTATTGCATTGGTGGTGCTTCTTGTATCATCCTTTCTTCAGAGAGTGTCAAGAAGGTTGCATAAATCAGCAAGAACCAGATTTTTCACTATCCACCTTGGCTAATCCCTGCATGCAGGGGTGGCTGCCCGAGGGAGTGCTGCGGGGCTGTGAGGCAGAGCGGGGAAGGGTCTGGGTGAGGCGGGGCGGGGAAGGGTCTGGGTGGGGGGTAGTGGACTCCGACATACAGCGAAACGGAGGTAAGTAAATACATGAAAAAATAAAACAATTTACATTGCGCACGCTGCATCGCCGAGTTGGCGATGCAGCAGGTGTAATGTAAATTGTTTTATTTATTTACTTACTTACCTCCGTTCTGACGTATGTCGGAGTCCACAGCCCCTCTACCCCACCCTGCCCCTCCCCCGCCCCACCCCATCGCCCTGCAGCACTCCCTTGGCGAGCCGCCATGCCTGCATGTGAAACATTGAGTGGCAGGGATAGAGTTAAAATGCACTTCTTTGCTGTGTCTCTGCTTCATTTAGGCAAATTCAATGCTGTCCCATTTTGAACTTTTTGACCAGTGGCATCCATTCAGTATATTGAGATGCACATATACAGGTGTTCTGACTTCATACACAAACCAACATTCGCTTAGTAAGAGTAGGTACAGCACTAGAGAATACACTATATACACAAACACACACACATACACACACAACCACGCACACACCTCCACCCTTTCAAAAAGGCAGTTTCCTTCTGCAAAGTCTTGTAGCATGTGCATGCTTTGCACACGTCCTTCACATGCATATTCCCACCACACATTATAGGTATTTATTTCATGCCCTTCACCTACACGGATTTCTAAATAGCCTTCCATCACTTTTTTCTGTTTGCTAAGTGCAGAGTTCTGGCACACATGTGCCCTCTATTCGCATTCCTGATTTCTATATGACCTCATCAATAAAGGCCTGTTGTCCATGCTCTCTGCTCATACATTCTACACACCCTCCTGGCAGCATTGTGTCCTATCTGTATCACTTTCATACCTGCCTGCTCCTGCTGTGGCTCATGGACACCTTCAGCATCTCACAGGATTGGGTACCAAGCGATGTAGATTGTAGTGTGCACCAGCCTGCTACAAATGGAAACAAATGGGTAGTGTTGATGTTGATGAGTGTGAAAAGAACTTTTGGGCGGTGCACAGTTGAGCATCACTAAATTGCGTGAGGTGGTGCCTCGTATCTTAGTGTAAAGTGTTTTAGAACATCCAGGAAGTGCTTTTAAAATTAAGCACCTTGATAAATCCGTAGTATGTCAATCCATCAATGATATCATCAATAACGCCATTAGTGATGCCATAGTCCTATCACAAAGCAAATACAGTCAGAGGTCGTAGAGAGGTGTGCCAATACACAATACAGTGCAATAACATCACAGAAGAAAAACAGCAAAATCAAACAAACCTCATCTACCAGCTTAAATATTACCCAGGACAGACACGTAACACAATGAAAAAATTAACCATAGAAGAACGTCCCCCAATGCTCCCACAAAAAATTAAATAAAAAAAGAAGCGTAGAGGAGGAGCTTAGCGCGCATCCAAGATGGTCGCGTGAGCTGTGAGCTCCCGAAACCCTCGCCGCCTCCAACATCTATCCTGTCACGGATCCTGTTTCTAACTACGGGTTATTGTAGCTGAGACTCTCCTGACTTCTATGGCCTTTTTCAAAATTTGAATCGGATGCCGGACACCTGAAATACTCCTTCCTGAAGCCTGAAGGCCTTCACCGTGAGTCATCCCGGGACTTGGGCATCCGAAACACCCCGAGAGTAGTTGAACAACAACGGCGTATGGAAGGAGACAGCTACCCGGGGTCTACTTTCGGTTTCGTTTTTCCTGTCTAAGACGGCTAGGAGACGACTGTCCTTTGATCTAGCTGGCCCGTATGCACACTTGTTTGATTGCTCTTCACCGGCGCCCATCACTTTGATTTCTCACTGTTTTTCTCCGTGGGGAGCCATTTTCACCAGGTCCCAAAAGCCCCCAAGGGGCGCGCAGCCCACCATGGCAGGCTAGTTCGACAGCGACAAGCGGACGATCAAGAACACGTCTCGGGGTGGCATTACTCAAACCACCATTATGGACCGATTTGCGCGCCACAAGGATTCACCAAGCGGAACTAGCAAAACTTCTGAGGACCTTGGTGGTGGCCCACCCGAAACGGAGGAGCTGACCCTTCGAGATGTGATGGGCGCCATTGCGAGTATGAAGTCATCCATGGGCCAACAATATGAAACTTTGGCCGCCAAGATTGACACTGTGGCTGTGGATGTTAGCTTGATTAGGGCGGACTTGGCCAAGACTAACGAGAGAGTCAAGTCGCTGGATATCAAAGCTGCCAGTCTCACCACCGACGTTTCTGATCTCCAGACCGAGATCCGGACTCTTCGAACCTCGAGTGAACAGTTTGCTCGCCGGCTTGAGGATTTTGAAAGTTGTGCTAGGCGCAATAATGTTTGCATCATTGGAGTTCCGTAGTCCTCAGCCGATCAATTGACGGACCTCCTCGTGGAAGACCTGATCCTAAACCATCTAGCCCCTAAGGGCCTCAGTAACTTTTTTGCAGTGGAGCGTGCCCATAGAGTTCCGGGCGGAAGACGCAAACAGGGGGCTACACCACGACCCATCATTGCGAGGATCTTCAATTTCAGGGACAGGGATGCCATTTTACAGGCCTCGAGGACTAACGGCCCCACCAAATTTGAGAATGCGTCCATCAGCTTCTACCCCGACTTCACTCAATCGGTGCAGAAACAGAGACTGAGATTTACTGGGGTGAAGAGTAGACTGAGAGACCTGGGCATGAAGTATGCTATGCTCTTCCCTGCCCGACTGCGTATCGAACATAATGAGCGAGTGCTATTTTTTGATATGCCAGAGGTGGTTAGTGACTGGTTGGACACATTATTGACCCAACGGGACAATGTGGAGCACTCCAAAGGCGCAGAGGGTGGCCAACGGGACCAGGAGGAGTAAGGACACCGGCGTGTGTAACCACCGTACCGTGTTGCGGTGGATCGTTATCTTTTTGGGTCAATGGCACTTTCAAGAGGCAAACCCTGGGGCGGCGGAGAGTTTGGGACTTTTCCTCCTCCTGGGGTGTTTCCTTTTCTTCCTGTGGATTAGTTTTCTTGGGTAGGGCGACAGGCACACTGCAACTTGGGGTGGTTTTTTGTATTATCGCAGGGGTGCAGGGTGGGGGGATGCATGTATGGGGCATTTTGGGGGAGGGGGGTTCTTTCTTTCCGTTTGAATTGTTTCAGAGGCTACGTATTGTTGCATAGTGTGATCTGTGTTTCCTTCACGGGGTTTGGGGGACCATGCCACTGCTTATGGGATGGGGGTAGGGGGTTGAGAGTTTTGAGTTGGAATGTCAACGGCTTGGGGGACAAGATAAAACGGGGGATTGTACTTCAATATTTAAAATGCCATTCCCCCTATATTGTATTATTGCAAGAAACGCACTTGGTGGGGAACACGTTCCACGCTATGAACCGGAGGGGCTACAGGTTGGTTGCACACTCAGGGTTCACCTCGGGATCCAGAGGGACCGGTGTTATGATCCGAAGTTCCCTCCCCTTGGAGATTGATGATACAGTACTGGATGATAGGGGACGGTATGCGGCCATTGTTGGTAGGTGGGAGGGGAAGACGATCTCCATCCTTTCAATAAATGTTCCCCCGGGTTTACAGACCCCCACGTTTGCCGACCTGGGGAAACTGGTGTTGGGGCTTCCTGAGGGGATCTTGGTGGTTGGAGGAGACTTCAACTCTGTTGTTAGCGGCTTGGAGGATCGTCATCCTCCCAGAGCTCTCACACAGTCGCAGTCCTGCCTGGGTGGCTTCTTGGAAACGTTTGGTATGGTTGATTGTTGACGAATGCTTCACCCCGGACAGGCTAAGTATACCTTCTACTCTGGGGCACATGGGAGCTTGGCTAGACTTGATTACATCCTCATGCCTGCAGCCCAAGCAGCATCGGTAAGAGAAATCCGACATTTGCCCAGAGGCATCTCGGATCACTCCCCGCTATGGATACTCATAGATCTCCATCTGGGCACCGAGGGCCGGGTCGCCCCGATCAATCCCTGGCATCTCCGTCTTCCGGAGACCAGGGCTGGGGTGGTTAAGGCTATTGACCATTACTTTGCCGAAAATGTGGGATCGGTGTCTTCGTCTGTGTCCCTGTGGGAAGCTTTTAAAACTGTTATACGGGGTCAGACGTTATCGCTGATTGCCGGTTCTAAGAAATGCCACAATGAAGAGGTCGAGCAGTTGGAGTCTGATATTGTTGCTTTGGAGGCAGATCTTGAGTCTGGGGTCACGCGAGATAAGATACATGTTTTGCAACTGAAACAGTCTGACTATAAAGTCTTGGTTACGAATGCTGCGAAAGCCATGAGTCTAGAGCAACAGGGCCGTTTGTATGATGTGGGCGACAAGGCGGGGAAGTTGATTGCTTGGCTGGACAAGAAAGAGAGACTGAATCGAATGGTGCCGGTTGTTGAACGAGTGGATGGTGTACGTGTGACGGATCCACTGGAGATCGTGGAGGAGTTCGCTGGTCACTTCCGAGCGGTGTACGCGCCGGTCTCCGACCGGCCGGAGGAGGACTCACATCTTTTGCTCAGGGATATCGCTTTGCCTAGCTTGTCCGAATCTCACAGAGAGCTTATGGAGGTGGACTTTTCCACCAATGAAGTGGCGCTCGCTATTCGCTCCATTCGCTCTGGAAAAGCTACGGGCCCGAACGGCATACCTATCGAGCTGTACAAGTTGTGTCCGAACAAAATGGCGCCGTACCTTCGCTCGATGTTCTTAGAGTCCAGGGAGAAGGGTTTACTTCCCCGAGATCAGAGATTGGCATCTATCGCAGTGATACATAAAGAAGGAAAACCCCGTGAGTTGTGTACTTCCTATAGACCCATTTCACTTCTTAATGCTGAACCCAAGATCCTGGCAAAATTGTTAGCGAATCGATTGATTAAAGTGATTGGGGACTTGGTGCACCCAGATCAGTCTGGCTTTATTCCGACCGCAACACTGTGTTGAATTTATGTCGTCTGCACGGCGTTCTGGCGAGGGCGGAGACGTTACGTGAGCCGCCCATTTTGGTTTCTCTGGATGCCACCATGGCATTTGATACAGTGGAATGGCCGTACCTATGGGCGGCTTTGTCGAAGTTCGGCTTCGGACGGGTATTCATTGGCTGGGTCCGGCTACTATATGAAGAGCCCCTGGCCCAGGTGGTTGTTAATGGTAGGGTCTCGGCTTCTTTTGTCCTAGGGAGGGGTACGCGACAAGGGTGCCCTCTGTCCCCGCTGCTCTTTGCCTTGGCTTTGGAGCCCCTGGCCGCTTGGTTGCGGTGGGAACCGTCACTCAGGGGTATCAGATGGACCCCTGACTTTGAAGACCGAATCTCATTGTATGCGGACGACATTCTCCTTTATCTCACTTCCCCTCGAAAATCTCTGGGGGTGCTGTTCGACGTCCTTAGTTCCTTTGGTAGAAACTCTGGTTTAGTGATCAACTGGAGTAAGTCCTGTGTTTACTCGCTCACGGACGATACGCCACTCGTGCCGCGCAACTGCCCGATACAAATCTCGCCTTCTAGATTCAAGTATTTAGGTATATATGTCTCGCGTGATCCTGCAGTCAGGTATCAGCGCAACGTACTCCCCCCGCTTCTTCGTTTGAAGGCTGATGTGAAAGCCTGGTGTAGGCTGCCGCTGTCCCTGGTGGGCAGGTCAGCTCTCTTCAAAATGATGTCCCTCCCTAGATTTTTATATGCACTTCAAAACACTCTTGACCTTGTGCCTACCAGCTACTTCCACGAGATCGAGAGCCTCCAAAGAAAGTTGTTGTGGACCGGACGTCCTCGGATTGCCTTGGCTAAGCTCACGCTGCCTTGGTACGATGGCGGTATAGCGTTGCCTGATATCAGGCGCTTCTACTGGGCCTCTCAATTGAGCTCGGTTAATCATGCAATGTATGGCCCAGTTTCTAACCCGGCCTTTGCTATGGATAAATGGCTGCTTCCGGGCGGGGATTACTACAGGGCACTTTACTCTAAACGGTCAGATAGGACGTTAACGGGGCATACCAAGGTAGCGGTGCGGATCTGGTATAACGCTAATGCGGCTATGGGCTGGTCAGACACTATCACCCGAGCGACTCCACTCTATGTCTCCGAGAGGTTAGGCAATTTGTGGACTACCAGGGTTTTGAGAAATGGGACCTCATTGGTATCAGCAGGGTGGGGGATCTTTGGCGGAAAGACAGGATAAAGACTTTTGATGAGCTGCAACTCGAATATAAACTTAGCAATCGAGAATACTTCCGGTACCTGCAGGTCCGGCATGCCATCTGCTCGGTCTTCCCGACTGGCACTCTTGTTCCGGAATCCTCACCCCTGGAGGACAGAGTGCTCGACGGCCATGTCCCGGACAGTACGATCTCTCTTATATATAAGAAACTGATAAATGACCGGGCAGACCTTCTTTTACAGCTCCGTGAGGCCTGGACCAGCGATGGATTGGAACTTGACGATGAGGATTGGCAGGCAGCGATATCCTCCCCGAAGGAGGTGGCGATCCCGGCCCGTCTGCGACTGGTGCAATTGAAAATCCTACACCGAGTGTATGTGACGGGCCCTCGATTGTTACGTATGGGATACTCTTTGGATGGATTGTGTAAGCGTGGATGTGGAATGGTGGGTACTTTCCTACATATTTTGTGGGAATGTCCAGCGGTGGTGTCCTTTTGGAACCGTGTGCATGGCGTCATGGAAGAAGTGACGGGTGTTTCGATCTTGCCTGAGGCCCGAAGGTGTCTTCTGAATGTGTGGGAGCCCAACGACTACAACGTGGCTCAGACACAGTGGGCCACCTTAGGGAATATGGTCGACAAGCGTGATATTGCACAACTGTGGGGATCATCGAGGGCACCTAGTCTGTCAGCCTGGTCAAGAAACATGGACTGGTGCATGTTTCGCAAAAAACGGTCTATGACGCCCGGGGCTGGCCCAAGAGGTGGGGGAGGGTATGGAATCAGTGGAACCAGTATCGTGGAAAGATCTGTACTCCCCCCTTTGTGACTCCACCGGAGGTGGTGCACTCCCCTTAGCTAGATGTTCCTTCTGGTCTTGATTTTCGTTCATATACTGCTTGCTTGCTCTCCTCCCCTTTCCCCCTCCCTCCTTGCTTTCCCTATAGCTTTTTAGCTTCAATTGTTGCCATGTAATATCCTTGAATGCGGTACTCCCTCTCCCGAAGGATCACTTGTATATAAGCTTCTTGTCTTGCCTCAACAGTTATTTATTTTTTCCTGTTTATTAGTTTGTTTGGTTTTCTAAAATACATAAAAGAAAAAGACCTTATTTCTCCTGCGATTAAATATATGGCTACGACATGTTTGTTTAATTGCCGCCGGACCCCCGGGTTGTCGGCTGAAGTGCTGTGTAACTGACTCATCCGATATACTTACTGATAATGGTGACAGCCGACTCGGAGTGGCTACATGCTTGCTACTGTATAACCATGTTTGTCAATAAAGGTTTAAAAAAAAAAAAAAGAAGTGTAAAAAACTCACTCCCAAAACTTTGTTCCACGCATCTCATTTAGAACAGATAATCTTTTTCATATTTGTACGTGAAGCTCATTCTCTCCTAAAGCTGGTCAACCATTTGGTTACGCCATTGATTTGACCATATGCATTTCAATAGCCAATCTCTCAAGGTGACAAATCATGAAATTTGACGCTATTAGATGTGCTGCGTGGAGTCCTAAACCTTTATATCATCCCTTTCTTGGGGTTATGTCTCTTTGCCAATGGCACAGGTTTCTTTACCAAATACAAAGATTTTCTTTCAGTGTATTCCTCCGTAAGAAACACAGTGGCACAGATATGGGGAGGTACGGCAGGGGGAATAAGAGGGTGTAAAAAAAAAGACGAATTTACTTACCTTATCGCTGCATCTCTCCTCCGTCTCGGGCCCGAAAAGGAAACACCCAGGCTCCCCTATGCCAATCACAAAGCTGCAATGCAGTGTTGTGATTGGTCAGAATGCCGTGGTTGGCGCCCAGATGGGGACTGGAAGCCTGGGAATGTTCTCCACCCAGGGTGTAATGCAGCCTCAGTGTAGAACATGCAAAGTAAGCATGACGATTTATCTGCCTGAGACGCCCAGCCAAACATTCATGCGCACTTACATGGTGCCCACCACTCTTCCCTGTGCTTTGAGAACAGAACAGCCCCGCCCCATGCAAAGCTACACCAGCAAAAAAAAAACTAAATGATAATAATATTGTGTTATTATCATTTTATTTTTCCTTTATTCACACTGCTAAAAATCAGTGGGGCGATGCTTCGCCTTACAGGAGGAGCTGCCACTGAAAAAACGCATATCATTTCAAACACTATCCTCTACGGATGCGGGAGGTAATGCGGGTAATCCAAAGTGGAGCTGCATGACAATCTGTTTTCTCCTCAGAAAAGAGTCTTCTAAAAATGACACTAGATGCAGGGGTTTGTTCTGCTCGAGTATAAGTAGAATCTATCCAGTAAACCTGGCTTCTGTGGGCAGTAGGCATTTCATAATCAGTCGCGGCCGGCATGACTCGCAAGTGGGGGTCTGGGGGTCCCGCTGGGAGGGGGGCAGTGCGGGGAGGGTGGTGGAGTTAATTTAAATAATAAAAAAATTAAAAAAGTTACCTTCACCTTAGGTCTCGCGTCGCTTCTCCTTCTCTCTGCTCCTCGCAGGAAGCAAGTAGCAGGCAGCCTCCCTCTCCTCCCCGAAGCCAATCACAACTCTGCAGTGGCAGTTTTGTGGTTGGCTGGGACGCTAGTCCCACAGGCTTCTCTGGGGAGGCAGTTTTCTCCATGCACGCTGCATGCAGCCTACTTGGAGAAAACAGAGAGTGTGTTTGACTGGTTTGGTCGGCCATCTCTGATCTCTGGTGATCAGAGATACATCAGAACTAAACATTGACAGCTCGTTCTCCAACAGATGCGCATCCAGGCGGATAGCAGGTTTCAGTTCTGTGATGTGTTCTGATTGTGTTTGTCGATGACTTGAATTAAGATTCAATACTTCTTGAAGTATGAGTGGCACATTCCTGATAAGTGCACAGGTCAGGTCACTAGTGAAAAGTAGTAACAAAAAGATCAATAAAATGAAAGCCATTGAATAAAAAAGACCAAAAAAAAGTATGAATTGAATAAAAAAGACAAAAAATAAAGACATGGCCCCAGAACACTCCCAAGTCCTAAGGTACACCACATCAGAGGTGCAACACCCATTGGACTAAAGGAGCTTCACCCGCTGGCCCACTATCACTTCTCCTCCCAGGCCATAGTGTGTGCTCCTGCAGTTGGACACTTGCATCTTTAGTAGATGTGTGCTGGGCTCAGCTACATATGGAGCGTCAATGACTATCTCTTACAAAGTATTTCGTAGTTCATCCAGACACTTAAGTCCATTAAAAACGATGGGAATTGTGATCCTGGGTGCAATGGAGGCAGGCTCAGGGAGTATGGGGGCGAGCTGTAATGTGGCTAAAAAACAAGGTATTTGGCAACTATTTGGTTAATCTTTCACCTTCAGGTATAGACATATGAAATATAACGCACAGACATTAAATAAAAAATAACTTACATTATCGCAAACTTTGAGTTCCACTGCAGCGTACTTCCCAGAAAAAGAGCTTCAATGCCTTGCCAGAGGTAGTAAGTGCTATATAAATGCAATTACAATTATTTTATGTTCTGAAAGCTCAATCGGTTAATGTGATTGCTGCAGTTGTCTGTCTATGTAACTAGACAGTCGCAGAATTGAATCTTAGTTGGTACACTGGGAATAGAGATGTGAATTTATAGTGCTGCGAGATCCCAACCTCCAACTGAAAGCACTGTGAAAGTGCAACCCGTTATTTTAAAATTGTATTAGAGTATAGGAACAACTGTTGCAAAATGTGCAAAAAGATTTAGGGGGATATTCTCAAGGACTTATCTCCAATATACATCCCCACCTTAATACATCAAAAGTGGAGATAGATTTAACACCCCATTCACAAGCTGGTGCAAACTGCAGACATCGCCAGTATTCCTGCGTTAACTGCCCCAAAATTTACCTCCACGGTGAAAACACTGCCAACTAGCCCTAATGAGACGCAGAGTAGGAGTTCCCGTGACAAAGCACATGAAAAAACCACAACACAACTTTCACAAAGAACTGCCAGATCCGCGATGCGAGTAAAAACCACGCAATAAGCCGCGGTAGCGGCAGGTACTTAACACCTGCCTCTTGCAGGAATAAAGCCGGACGACCACCAGCAGAAGGCAACTGAGTCCCGCACACAGCTACACCTGAAGAACAAACAACGCCATGGAGCCACTCATCATGCAGCTCGGAGCCCCACAGGGACACAACACCCACCGCCACAACACCCAGGACCGCCCCCACCCCACAGGACCCACCCCCCCTCCCAGACTACCACAGAGGCAGCGCAGAGTAAGAAAGTGGACCTACTGAAAACGCACCAGTCTCACAGACCTAACACCAGAGGAAGTCATTGCCCACTACAGGCTCAAAAGGACAACCATCATCCGCATCATGACCCACATTGCCCACAGGTTGATGGTCCCAACACAGCGGAGAACCAACATCCCTCTGCAGACAAAGCTGCTGGCTGTGCTGCACCTGTTGGCCTCTGGTACCTTCCAACCAACAACTTCCAGAGTAGGAGGGGTCTCACAGCCAGCCCTATCAAAGTCCATCACGCCTGTCCTGGATGCCATCCTCAGCTACATACCCCAGGACCTCCACTTCCCCCACACTGCGCAGGAACAGCAGGAGAGCAAGCAAGGCTTCTACGCCATAGCTGGATTCTCCCCTGACCCTTCCCCAGTCTCCCGCAGGTCAGCGTCCCGTGGCGGTGGGCCCGTGTCGGCAGCTGTGCATCCGGGGCCACTAATCCTGTGCGACTCAGGTCATCCCCCTTGTTGTTCTGACATTGCATGTCTGAGAGCCTGATAACTGTTGGTGTTGTTGCCAGCAACAGCTACTCCCTGAGGGCTGGCTTACACTCACCCCATATACAGCCAGCACAGGCGACACTGGATTAGTGGGCCTGCCATCGGGAAACAACCTTTACAACGCAACTTTTACAACGCACTACCATTACAACACAGTCATTACACCGCAACATCCCTTAAAACGCATGCCATTACAACGCAACCATTACCACGCGTGACACTACAACGCATACAATTACAACTCATGTCATTACAACACAGTCATTACAACACGTACCATTACAACGCATACCATTACAACATATAGTACCCTTAACCTATCCAACACTTACCCTACTGTTGCACCCCCTGGAGTTAGAATAGTAATTTTTACCCCTACACTAACCAACACTTACCCTACGGTTGCACAGCCTGGAGTTAGAATAGTAATTTTTACTCCTACACTATCCAACACTTACCCTACTGTTTCACCCCCCTGAAGTTAGAATAGTAATTTTTACCCCTACACTATCAAATACTTACCATACATGCAATGTAATGGTATGCATTGCAATGGTATGCGTTGTAAAGGTAGTATGCGTTGTGATGGAATGCGTTGTAAAGGTAGTTTTTAAATATTCGTTGTAATGGCATTTGTTTTAATGGAATGCGTTGTAATGGATGTTGCGTTGTAAAAAATGCGTTGTAAAGGTATGCATTGTAAAAGTATGCGTTGTAACGTCATACATCCCCTGCCATCACATCCTGCCAAACCAAGTATTGACTCTTTTCTCCCTGCACTGTCACAGGTGATCAAGGATATGCACTCTGCCCTTAGATGATAACACCCCTCCGAGACCCGAAAACACCCGCCCAGAGGCAGTACAATGTGGCCCACATACGCAGCAGGGTCCTTGTTGAATGCACATTTGGCGTGTTGAAGTCACATTTCTGGTACCTGGTTGGCACAGGTGGAAAGCTCCTGTACAGCCCGGACATCGTGTGCAAGATGATTGTTGCATGTTGTGTGTTGCAAAACATCTGTGTACGGACCAATGTACCATGGATCCCAGTTCCAGATGTACCGGGCGATGATGGGGACGATGGAGCAGGTGGCCCACATCTCACTGCAGCTGTGGCAGGAATGGCCATTAGGAACACCATCATTGACAATTACTTCTCATGAGCACGTGAAGTTGTGGCTGCCCCTGGCAATCATGGGGCAGTACAAAAAACAAAATGTCCAAAAGCACAGCATGTGTGAATAAAACATATTTGCAGGTTACAGGTTGTACTCTTACATTGTCATGTCGCAGTTTCCTGCTGTGCCAGATGTGATTTGCCATGTTGTGCACATTTGCGGCACCAGTTGTGGCCTATGTTCCGTTGGGTTGTCAATGTCGAGGTGCACTTATACTTACGTGCGTATTCTGCATGGTGGGTGAATCGCATCTGCGGCTCCGATTTGTCTGCCACTGGTCCCTTTCATGCAGTGTGCCTGTCAGTTCTGTGCTTCCACTGTGCTGAGCTGTTGCAGACTTGGGTAACTCGTGCTCTTTTTCGAGTGACTCTTGGACATGGTTTGCCCACAAATGTGTCGTTGAGGTCAGGGGTTGTTTGTGAAGGTGGTTGTGGTCCACACTCAGCCACCTCAGTGTTGTGCTGTGTACTTTTTCATGGTGATTGAACTGCAGCCATGCTATTCGTTATGTGGTGTCTCTAGCATTGTCAGTGTAGCTGACGTATATGCATGTTTGCTGTGTTTTGCACGTGTGCATGTGTTGGTTGTGTGCTTGTTGATGTGTTGTGTGGGGGCCCCTTTGAGCACATGTGTACGTGGGGCTACTTGATGTTTGTGTGTGTGCTGAAGTGTTCCCGTGGGATCAGGGGCATGATCCTGAGTCTTTGTGGGTGTGCAGTGTGCTCTGCTTAATTGTTCATGTCTGCCATTGTGCCATCTCCCCCATCTACCCATTCCCTAGTCGGTGCGCACCCTGTTGATGTGGTGTCGGGTCATGTTGGACGGTGTCCGGATCCCCGACTCCTGTCACTGTCTCACGACTGGTGACTGTGGCCACCATCTTCACGATGTCATTCAGCTCATAGTGTTCTGCTGGCCCCCCTCCTCCAGGATGCGCTGCTGCTTTTGTGTTGGCAGCAAGTTGCTGATTGGTTTACCATTCACATCAGTCCAGGGCCTCTTGTGCTCTTCCATTGTCCTCCTCTGCCATGCGACGGCATTCACATGGTCCGAGGTGGTGTGCCATCTTTGCCTCTTTGTTGCCAATGACAAGTTGGTGGTGACGTACAGTTGGTGGTGGTGTTCTGGCTCGAATATATGATGTTATCCCGCATTCTTTCATCCCGCATACCATCACTCCGCATTTTTTACAACGAAAGTACCATTACTACGCAAAGCCATAATTCCTCAAACTTTTACAATGCATATGACTTTATCACGCATGCCATTACAACTCAATTGCATGTGTGATGAAGTCATATTTGTGAAAGTACTTTATAAAAAAATATCCAAGATTCACAACGCAAAAAGAAATTGCTGGCACACTCCCCTCCAAAAAAGCATATTACCACTCCATTGTCAGTTGCAGAAAAAACGGGTTTATTATTCCATAATAATTAGCATGGTGTAACGAGCTGGATGGAAAACCCAACGCATTTCGACGACAGACTCGTCTTGCTCATGGGTAACACCCATGCCTAAAGTTGTTCTTTAAATAAAGTATAAACAAGTGAAAAACACACACATAGTGAAAGCTAAACATAGGTGTAGGACTTCACGGTGATCGCTTGTTGCAAACGGTGGCCATCTTAGAAAGGGGTTTTCTATGTGAAAACACATTAATATCATAAATATATATGACAGAAAACCGAATTAATACATTCGCCAAAATACAAATTAACCCATTTAACCGCCTATGCATGTAAAGCGTATTAACTAATATTGTGCTTGTTAAATCGCATGTACAGTTTTGAATAATTCTGCATAATTGCATGATACCAGAATTCTCATCCAGTGAAGTAAAGCATTAGGGCAGAAGAGGCTGGTGTCTATCTATGGCATAGATACTCAAGATAATGCGCAAATACAAATTTTTTTATGCTCAATTCACCAAAGTTAATGCACAGAGCCAGTTGCGTGCTATTGTTTACCCCAGTGGGTGATTGCAAACATGATAGTAAGAGATATACTGCCCCAGTTGGTAATACATAAAGCAAATAACAACATCATGAAAGCAACCTAAGAGTTCCTAAATTCAGAAACCAACTCTTGCAAGTATCACATTGCGCCATAATACAAAAAAAAAAATTTAAAATAATGAATTTGGAAATCCCAAGTGGGGGAAAAATTGCCCATATAACACATGACCAGTGACAGTCTGTGAGTGTCTGTTTACACTGAGTGTATCTAAGGTTATATCAGAGTCTGAAGAGGTTCATCGTATAATCACATGAATGATGTCATCAGTGATGTGATCAGTAATGTCAAATGAGATGTCATCAGTGATGTCATCAGTGATGTCATTTGAGATGTCATTATTGATGTCATCAGTGATGTCATTTGAGATGTCATCAGTGATGTCATCAGTGATGTCATTTGAGATGTCATCAGTGATGTCATCAGTGATGTCACTGACCATGTCATGAATGATGTAATATGTGACATCATCAGCAGTGGATTGCGGGTGCGCGATATATAGTTAGCGCAACTAACTATATATGCGAATTTCAATGGTTTTATGCGAGCAAAATAAGGTTTTGTAAATGCTAATCCCTAACTATATATGGTCTATAACCTATGGTTTTTTCAGTGAATTTTCAAGGTTTTGTAAATGCTAATTCCTAACTATATATGGTCTATAACCTATGGTTTTTTCAGTGAATTTTCATGGTTTTGTAAATGCAAATTCCTAACTATATATGGTCTATAACCTATGGTTTTTTAAGTGAATTTCATTGGTTTTTTAAAAGTTAATATCTATAGCTGTAAAATATATTCTTTATTACGTGACGTATCACGTAGCCACGTGAGACGCCTCATCACGCGTCGCATAAACGTGACATATCGTCTCTGCAGCGCAAACAAAACCTGTAACGTAAGCGCGCCAGAGCACGCTTACAGATATATATATATTTTTTTAACCTTAATTAGACAAAATCCACACGTGCACATATCTTGAGGCCTTGCAAAGGCACAACAAACAAACAGTCCCTAAAATTTTGCCAAGTTTGGTGGAAATCTATTCCTTTAAATTTTATTTTACTGTTTCTCTTGGTTTTCCCCTTGTTACGCTTACCAGAACGCTACCCGGTACGCAAACCGGACGCTCCAAAAACACAAGATGTCGGACTCCCGTTACGCTGCCGGTTAGCTGCCCGGTTAGCGTACCGGGAAGCGCCTCTACCACGAAAAATCGCAATTTTCTTTTTTTTTCTTTTGCCCCGCGAGGCACTTTAATATCCCCCTCATCAATCCTAGGGGGTCAGGAGGGGTCTACCTTGCCCCCTTTCCTTCATTTCCCCCTTCGTTTTTCACCACCTCTTGCCTCTCGATCCTACCGAGAGACAAGATGGCGGCCGCTCCAGACTGTTTACAATGTTAACAGCCAATCAGCTTCTCCTCAGACTCCCGTTACGCTGCCGGTTAGCTGCCCGGTTCACGTACCGATTTGCGCCTCTACGACAAAAAATCGCAATTTTTTTTTTTTTTGGGCCCCGCGGGGCACTTTAATATCCCCCTCATCAATCCTAGGGGGTCAGAAGAGGTCTACCTTGCCCCCTTTCCTTCATTTCCCCCTTCGTTTTGGCCTCCTCTTGTCTCTCGATCCTACCGAGAGACAAGATGGCGGCCGCTCTGGACTGTTTAGAATGTTGACAGACACCGGAGAGCCAATCAGCTTCGCTTCGCAAAGCTCCGTTACGCGAAAAGTACGCGAACTGGTGCGCTATCGGGTACGCTGTCACAGATATATAATTTTTTTTAAACGTTAATTTCTCAAAATCCACTGGAGCACATATATTGAGACCCAGCAAAGGCACATCGGGCTAACAGTCCCTACAATTTTGCCAAGTTTCGTGCAAATCCATTCAGCCGTTCGAGCTAAAAGTGAGGCCAAACGCCCTATGGAAAAATTAATGGGAAAAACGTGTTTTGGGACCCCCCTTTTTTCTCGCCCCCCCCTTGACAGAACCCCCCCAAATTTTTAGGGGCTGCTCAGAAACAAAATGTGCCATTTTCCTGAAAATTTCAGCCGATTCCGTCCACAAACGCCAAAGTTATTAGACATAGAATTTTCAAAAGTTCCATAGAGAAAAAATCCTAACTATATATACCTACTGGCTATCGCCAGTAGGTAATATATATATATATATATATATATATTTATATTACATAGATATATATTTATATATATATATTTTTAATTTATTAATTACCCTTTACACCCTAAAAACAAATCCCACCCTAGTCCCTTTAAATACCCCTGCACCCCATAATCATAACCCTTAAACACTAACCCATCCTTACCCTAAAAATACCCCTGTACCCCAAAACCCAAATTTAACCCAGAACCCTAAAAATACCCCTGTGCCCCAAAACCCAAACCCAGCCCAGAACCCTAAAAATATCCCTGTACCCCAAAACCCAAACTAAGCCCTGAACCCTAATAATACCCCTGTACCCCAAAACCCAAACCTAGCCCAGAACCCTAAAAATACCCCTGTACCCCAAAACCCGAACCTAGCCCTGAACCCTAAAAATACCCATGTACCCCAAAACCCAAACCTAGCCCTGAACCCTAAAAATACCCCTCTACCCCAAACCCCAAACCTAACCCTGAACCCTAAAAATACCCCTGTACCCCAAAACCCAAACCTAGACCTGAACCCTAAAAATACCCTGGTACACCAAAACCCAAACCAAGCCCAGAACCCTAAAAATACCCTTGTACCCCAAAACCCAAACCTAGCCCTGAAGCCTAAAAATACCCCTGTACACCAAACCAAAACCTAGCCCTGTACCCTAAAAATACCCGTGTGCCCCATAACCCAAACCAAGCCCTAAACCCTAAAAATACCCCTGTACCCCAAAACCAAAACCTAGCCCAGAACCCTAAAAATACCCTTGTACCCCAAAACCCAAACCTAGCCCTGAACCCTAAATATACCCCTGTACCCCAAAAAACAAAACCTGGCCCAGAACCCTAAAAATACCCCTGTACCCCAAATCCCAAACCTAGCCCTGTACCCTAAAAATACCCCTGTACCCCAAAACCCAAACCTAGACCTGAACCCTAAAAATACCTCTGTACCCCAAACCCCAAACCTAACCCTGAACCCTAAAAATACCCCTGTACCCCAAAACCCAAACCTAGACCTGAACCCTTACCACTGTACCCGAAAACCCAAACCTAGCCCTGAAGTCTAAAAATACCCCTGTACACCAAACCAAAACCTAGCCCTGTACCCTAAAAATACCCGTGTGCCCCATAACCCAAACCAAGCCCTAAACCCTAAAAATACCCCTGTACCCCAAAACCCAAACCTAGCCCAGAACCCTAAAAATACCCTTGTACCCCAAAACCCAAACCTAGCCCTGAACCCTAAATATACCCCTGTACCCCAAAAACCAAAACCTGGCCCAGAACCCTAAAAATACCCCTGTACCCCAAAACCCAAACCTAGCCCTGAACCCTAAAAATACCCCTGTCCCCCAAAACCCAAATCTAGCCCTTAACCATAAAAATACCCCTTTACCCAAAAATATAAACCTAGCCCTGAACCCTAAAAATACCTCTGTACCCTAAAACCCAAACCTATCCATGAACCCTAAAAATACCCCTGTACCCCATAAACCAAACTCACCCTTAAAAATACCCCATAACCCCTAAAACATATACCCAACACCCCCAAACTAAAACCATATACTTATCTTAAACTTAAATATTAAAAACATATGCTTTTACCATTCATGCTTTTACAACTAATTTCGTTGTAAAAGCATGCGTGGTAAAAGCATATAAGATCTAATGGCATGCTTTATAATAGTATTGCGGAGTAATGGTACTTTCATTGTAATGGTATGCAGAGTGAAGGTATGCGGAATGAAAGTTTTGTTGTAAAGGTGTTTTACCGTTCTGGCTCATCAGTGGCAAAAATCGTGTTTTACCGGCGACTGCACCCCATCTTCCTCTTCTCACCTGCCTTCCACGGGCCCTGTATTCCTGGGTGTTTCTCTGTGGGGATTGTGGGGTTCATGTTGTCCTCTGCAGTGGGTCAGGGTGCATCTGTGGTACTCCGCAGTTGATGTAATTTTTTAGTGGTATTTTCCATATGCTGTTCTTGTACTTTGTCCCGCATTCGCATGGGTACTGCTGGCCTCTAGCTGGTTTTCACTGTTTTCTTATCGCGTCTGGGCACATTGTGTCTTTTTACGTGTTGGGGTTTGTGTTTTTATCTCCGTCGCGGTGGACGTTGCCCGCGATTTCGGCGGACTATCGCATGCTACCGTTGTGTTGTGAATTCCACCTTGACACAGGGTTATTTTCCCACGATAGGCTGCGATAGCATTTTTTGGTAGCACACTGTAGTAATCTATCTTCAATGTCTATGATATCACATGCTCCCATCATGTCATCCCCTTCCCCATAGTAACAAAATGTTAATGTTTGAATATTCATTGATTGTTCTGTGTTGGCAGTTTCCTGGGAGCGGTTGAGACTAATGGTCATTAAAATACATCTGACCTGACACTGGTGTCCTGGTGGTGTTACTTCACACCCCTTCTTGTGAATATACCCCTTAAAGTTTAAGATAAAACAAATGTGTTAAAAAAATATATTTTTAGTAGTATGCAATCGGACTGTATCTAATGTAAAGCATACACACTCCAGAACTCAGCTGATAACACCCTGACATTATCTCTCAAAAAGTATAAATCTTTGTCTCCATGAAACATCAAATGGCTTCATCAATTAAAGCCATATACTGGCTCCCCAACATTCTTTAGACAGATGAATCAATGACGCACATTTATATTTCTTTCATGTAGCAGGCATTCTAGCGAGAAGGAGTACTTCTTCTGACTCTGTCTGTCTCCACCTGAGCCCCACAGAACAGGAGGCCATCTCTATTCCCTTTCAGCCAGAGGCCCCTGAAGTTCAGTGTTATCCATTCTGCAAGAGTTGTGGTTTATTTTAACTAAAGGTATGTGAATTGTTGATGTAAAATTAAAAGAAGATGGGGAACATTTTTCCCAGTAGATATCGTCCACTTAATCTACTGAGGCCGCACAAACACTTTTTACAGGGAGAGGAGTCTTTGTTAGTTTTTTCATCGTTTCTAGTGCCTCATGTTGTTGCAATCTCTCTGCCTAATCAGCCCACTTGCAAGGTGCCCATAAAAAATATGAGCATCGATTGGGTGGTTTACAGAGCAGAACTCCTGTGTGGAATTCCATTCCACACAATTATCAGAGGTCACATATTCCTTTGTCCAGATTTACTGGGTCCAGGAAAAACACCCCGAATTTTACCAGCTCTAAAACCCAGGAGATAACATCACTGTGGGAAGTGACTGCATTACAGCCCAGACCCTGTCCATAATCCCTGCCCGAACCTCAGTCAGAGCAAGGGGGTCAGTACATGCTCCCCTCCGCCAGCCGACATTCTATATTCCTTCCTCGACACGGTACCACTTGCTCAGAGCAGGTTGTAAATGTGTGTGTTAACCCCTTCACTGCGGCAGCTATTCCGCCGCAGTGCTAAGGGGGCGGGGGGCCGCGCGGCGCGCCCATGCTGGTGACGGAACCGCTCCGTCACCAGCCGCGGTTGCGCTGTGCTCATGACGGAGTGGTTCCGTCACGGCCCCGCCCGCTCAATAGAACGCTCAGTGCAGGCGCAGAATCTGCTCCGTCATCAGCACAGCGCGACCGCGGCTGATGGCGGAGTGGTTCCGTCACCAGCAGGGATGGGGTTAAACTGCACTGAAAAGGATATACCATGCAGGATACCGGCAGGTAATTCTGGGTCTGCATAGTAATTTTCCATTCCATGGGGTTAAGCTCGTAACTGCACTATACTGGCGGGATGTAACTATACTGTAGAGAGACTGTATTGCCATTTGTATAGCAATGTCCTAACCCATGAGAGACTCAAAGCGCACATATGCAGAAATGTTTGTTGTTTTATTTTCTTAACCCTTTCAACCCATTCATAACATCAGCCACTATCAAAACAGAAATTGAATAAAAATTATATATTCTATCAGGTTTTATTAATGATTCCTACTAATGCCCCAACCATCCAAAGCCCTGTCAGCTTTCCTGATCACCAGTAAGTGTTACCTTCAGCAAAGGATATTGTGGGTGCTGTAGGCCCCATTCTACTGTGAAGTTCATGTGGTTTTTCCTTTATACAGAGGCTGATTAGAGGTTGATTGGGCGCACCCTTGGGTGTCCTAACTGCCTGAATCCCTGAGTTTGCACCTCCCAAGACTAGCCCCCTTCATCTCTGTGCACTTTCTTAGCCACATATTGAATGTTATTTTTATAGAACACTCCATGGATGGAAGGTATTCACTTGTGCCGCTGTGTCTATCATCACATGCCACTCCTACACCATGAGTAAGGACAGCTACACGTTTGTTTATGACACCATTTCAGCAGTTTCAGCCATATCAACATACCAAAACACTTAAAACGTAGGACAGACGGCACTCATCCACTTTTGTCCTTTACTTAGAATCGAATGGTTACGCCTACATCTCACTCAGTTCCCCTCAAATTCCCACAGAGGCATAGCAATAAAACAAAGACATGATCCTGATACACGTCAAACAAACATTGTACTATCTATGGAGCGGTAATTACAAGATGTACTAACTATCACATAAATTCTACATAAACTGGAAAAATGCCCTTTGTCTTCAAATCTGTCTTTGTGCTTCTGTCATGATGATGTCCATACAGACACATTGCTTACCGTGTATTAGTCTCTCTAATTCCACCTAGATTACCCATTTTGTCAACCTGCTTTACCTTCATAGCCTCTAATAAATCTCCACCTTTGTATTTGCCGTGACAATACAATTAGATGTTATAAACAGAGAAGGGTGCTATGGGGTGGGTGTGTGTGGGTTTAGGGAGGGTGAAGGTACCCATTTATTCTGTCTATTTTTCTGTAGTCACCATATCTCCCTTTGCTCTTTGATACCATCATAGAGCATACCTACATTATCAAGATCATGCACGGGTATTAATGATACAGATAAACCACCATACTTGCCTTATAAAGCAAATGCTGTACATACCATATCCTAGTAGAAAATGCTCAGGAGGACATTTAGAACCTGGTGGTCAGCCATCAGATTTGCCAGAGGAGGTGAGCCTATGACCTCAGCTACCAAGCAGAGTTGCGTCAACACTATTTAGAGATACACAGCACTAGCTGCACCAACAAGGGTGAAAAAACGAAAGCCTGACACCGAAGAAAGTGTTATCATGCACTTCATTTATTATGATGCATTGGGGCAAACTGAATGCTGGAGTGTGAGG
Source organism: Lissotriton vulgaris (assembly GCF_964263255.1). NCBI lineage: Eukaryota > Metazoa > Chordata > Amphibia > Caudata > Salamandridae > Lissotriton > Lissotriton vulgaris. The sequence continues at coordinate 826,225,399 of NC_141689.1, forward strand.
CAGTGTGCCCCCACCCACTCCTACTATTTAGTGATCCCTACCTGCCTGACTGTAATTTATGTGCTGTGAAGGCAGCAGTACAGCAGCACCACCTTCAGAGCACTGTAGGCTAGCTGAGTGGACACAATTTTTAAAGCACCCACTCGGCAAACTTCTTTGTATTGAGAACATAAACTCTCAAACCGGGAGCTTGTTTTTTCAGTAGAAAACCCAGATGCCCTGATGTGCAGGGCGCTTTCTCTCTGCATGCACGGCCATTCTACATTTTCCCTGCTTGTATCCACCATGCAATTATTCCTTCTCTTTTGTTGCTTCCTTATTTTAGAATGCGCTTTGTCTCAGACTGTGCAAATGAGAAGACCAATCTATTTTGAAAGCATCTTAAGGTTCATCTGTTTTGTTGATTATCTTCATAACTTTTCTGAAGCTGTTAGTCTCTTCAGTGCCAAGGTGTCTTAGGTATTCGTTGCGGTTTGTAAGTAACAATTCAACTCATAACTTGCATTTATAGGTTTCCATATAGTTAATGGTTGCCCTCACTCTAAACACAGGGCCAGCAGCAATTTTAGAAGAGATCGAGCAGAAATGATGGGTTGTGGCTCTTGTTCTTTAGTAATGGAACAGTATCAACTGAGGAATACCTCAGGTAACTGGCACGCCAAGCATCAACAACTTCACCTAGTGCACTTATTGACCCCCAGAGTTAAAAAATGCAAATACTGTGTTATAATGGAATGCATATAATTGAAATGTCAGATGTGTTCTACCTTATACTATGGAAATGCATACTTTGTTTCTTGTTCAATGATTGCCTGTCTACAAGCATCTTTGTGCAGTCAGAGAAACAATCCACTATTAATGCAAGCACCAATTTGGAATCCTAACAAGCAAAAATATTGCCCTACTATTTACATTTTTATGGTGTACTTTTGTCATTAACACGTTTGAGCAAATTCAGGATAATGCATGTGAAGAAGAAAACTGGTGCGTAAACTTTTTGGGGGAACTTGTTTTCACAGTGAAATTTAAATAAAAAAGTCACATTTTTCTTTTTCCTTTTTTTGTTTGCTGGACCACCTCATTAAAATCCTCTTCTCTTCCGCATCTACTCAAAGTAATAGTTGATGCAAGCTGTCCAATTTCGTATGAACATCCAGGGGCATATTTACAAGCCCCTTGCGCCGCCGGTGCTTCACTTGGCACCGGCTTTACAGTGTGGTGCTCCATATTTTCAAAGGCGTGTAAAGCCACCCTGCATGGCTTTTCGTGTCCTTGTAAATAAGGCCCCCTTTCACTCAGCCCTTTGCGTGAAAGTGGGTGTTCCCCATGCAACATCCATGGATTCTGCCGCATTCCCAGATTTACAATGTTTCATAATCCTGGCAATGCGTCAGAATCCCATGCCTCACCAGGGGAGGCTTAAGGAGGCGCAACAAGGAGAAATACTTTTATTTCTTCTTGTTTTTTCCTCTTTCTGTGCATGCTGCATTCCACAGCAGACATAGAAAGAGGAAAGCACCTCTTGTGATTGTTTTTGTGTAGGAAGGTGTGCCTTGCTGCACAAAAACATTCATTCCCGCAACGCAGACACCCTTGCATCATGGTGTAATGGTGGCTGTGCTGGCGCATGGCATCCAATTCTGCGCCAGCCCAGGGATACATCATATTGCTCTAAATATGATGCATCCCTGTGCTTCAAAAGTAACGCAGAGTGGCGCAGCCAAATGGCTTGTGGCACCAGGTTGCGTTACGTTGTAACTATGGCCCCCACTTTTCTCTTTTCATCCAGCTGTATTACTCTTTCTTTCTGCTTTGACCATTCTTATATTTCTTTTTGAATGATATTTATTTTCTTAAGGCTTCCTGTAGGAACCAGAGTTGCTATGCTGTGTTTGGTTATGTATTTATTTCTTTGAGAGTTTTAGATAGCGCTAGCTAGACCCAAAGGTATCAAAGCGGTTTACAACAGTAAATGTTCACATCAAAGATAACAAGTCTATACACGGCATCTGAGACAGAGCACTTTGCAGCAGTAAATATTCACAACATAGATAACAAGTATAGTAAGCATTTATGCTGCACAATGTGAAATTAACTGGCTCCAGATGCATGGCGCTACCGGCCAGGACTGCAAACTGCTTCTTGTCCCTGCACTATGTCTGGCTCCAGAAGGGTGCCTGGTAAGATGTAGAGTACAAAGAAAATGACCCACAAACTTCAAATGTACAGCGGTATCAAAGTTTAGCAGCAAATTAACACTGAAAGTAATGCCAGCTCTTACTCTAACCTTTGCCCACTGTTGCACTACAGGGAGAAAGCAACAAAGAGCAATAAGGCCTGCTTCTGCTTTCTTTCCCTGTGCTGGTGCTGTTTCAGGATGCCTAGGACCACTCAAACACCTTTGCAGCACAATGCAAAGGTGTATGCATGCTGTGTAGCATAGGTTTTGTGATGGAAGGGCACCCTTGCAGTTCAAAATCCAGTGAATACTCATTTTTTAAAATTCACATATTGGATGGGTGGTGTTCCATGCAAAACATGTGCAATGTGTGAACTGTAAAAAGAAAAGAAAACCATTTTGTCAACTGGGCCCTGCATGAAGCAGACATTATGTTTTTTATAAAGTCTGGTTTAACAGTTTCAGCAGCCAGAGCTTTGCATCAAAAACCTTGTGTGTCTGCCCTGGAATGCCCGATTAACCATTACAAGTAGCTGTTGTTGTAATTCACCGAGACATCATAATAGGAGGGGAAAATAAACCTGTCATATTTTGAAGACCATAACCTTGAGCCCACTTTGTAGTTGGATCAAGAATGGGGACACATCACACAGCTCGTCTATCGCAGATCTGACATTATCTCTCAAAAATACATATCTTTGTCTTCATGAAACATCAAATGGCTTCATCAATTAAAGCCACATACTGGCTCCCAAACATTCTTTAGACAGATTAATCAATGACATACATTTATATTTCTTTCATGTAGCAGACATCCTAGCGAGAAGGAGTACTTCCTCTGACTCTGTCTGTCTCCACCTGAGCCCCACAGAACAAGAGACCATCTCCATTCCCTTTCAGCCAGAGGCACCTGAAGTTCAGTGTTATCCATTCTGCAAGAGTTGTGGTTTATTTTAACTTCAGGTATGTGAATTGTTAATGTAAAATTAAAAGAAGACTGAGAACATGGGGGCATATTATCAAGGACCTGTGTTAAAATTATCGCCGTTTTATCGGCAGGAAACTGCCGATAAAACGGCGATAATGGGCTTGATAATACGCCCGTGTTAATTCCCCTAGAAGCCCATGTTAACATCAGAACATGGGCTTCTATGGGAATTAACAAGGGCGTATTATCAAGTCCATTATCGTCGTTTTATCAGCAGTTTCCTGACGATAAAACGGCGATAATTTTAACATAGGTCCTTGATAATATGCCCCATTGTTCCCAGTAGACATCGTCCACTGAAGTCGCCTAAACGCTATTTGCACGGAGAGGAGCCTGTGTTAACTTTTTCATCGTTTCTAGCACCTCTTGTTGTTGCAATCTCTCTGCCCAATCAGCCCACTTGCAAGGTGCCCATAAAAAATATGGGCATCGATTGGGTGCTGTACAGAGCGGAACATCTGAGTGGAATTCCATTCCACACAATTATCAGAAGCCATTTATTCCTTTGTCCAGATTTACTGGGCCCAGGAACCATAAGCCCAATTTTACTAGCCATAAAGCCCAGCAGATAAAAACACTGTGGAAAAAGGCTGCATTTGCCCAGACCCCTTCCATAACCCCTGCGTGAACCTCCTGGGAAATACTTTTATTTCTCCTCGTTTTTTCCTCTTTCTATGCGTGCTGCATTCCGTAGCAGACATGGAAAGAGGAAATCACCTCTCGTGATTGTCTTTGTGTAGGAAGGTGTGCCTTCCTGCACAAAAACAATCACCTTTGCAGCACAATGCAAAGGTGCATGCATGTTGTCTAGCATAGGTTTTGTGATGGAAGGGCACCCTTGCAGTTCAAAATCCTGTGAATAGTCTTTTTTTTTAATTCGCACATTGGATGGGTGGGGTTCCGTGCAACGCACGTGCAATGAGTGAATTGTAAAGAGAAAATACAACCATTTTGCCAACTGGGCCTTGCATGAAGCAGACATTATGTTTTTTACATAAAGTCTGGTCTAACAGTTTGAGCAGCCAGAGCTTTGCATCAAAAACCATGTGTGGCTGCCCTGGAATGCCCGATTAACCATTACAAGTAGCTGTTGTTGCAATTCACCGAGACATCATAATAGGAGGGAAAAATAAATCTGTCATATTTTGAAGACCATAATCTTGAGCCCACTTTGTAGTGGGATCAAGAAGGGACACATCACACAGCTGGTCTATCACAGAGCAGCATGCAGGCACAGTGACTGCAGCCAGCCAGCATCAGCCTTAAAATAAATTACAGACGCTCCCAAGACATCCATAAAAGCTGACCTTCCTCAGACAGAACGCATGTATCTGCCATATAAAAATGTGTTTATCTTGGAAATTTTTCTATACCACACGTTTACAGGGATTCCCATTTTAACTCCAGTTGTCTACCGAGGCCACCCAGAGAGCACAGCCAGCCCTGGCGTACATTTCATGGAGATTGCTCGGTCAATCTAACTTGTTTTTAGGTTTTGCCTCGCCAAAGATGCGCTCTGCGCATCTTTTCGGCGCAGGCGAAAACCTGATGAGAACTGTAGTGTGGCTTTGTTCGGCCCTCGTCATTGATTGGCTGGCTCCGTAAACGGAGCCTTGCCATTGGACGAGGGGCCTGTCCGTCAATGCCGGACCAGACACGGGGGCGTTCCCGACATTCTTTGGCTTTTGCCGACGTCACGGGACGCCGGGAACGCCCCCGTGTCTGGTCCGGCATTGCCGGCACTACTGCGTCTCTTCTCCCCCGTTTCCCGCCCCGTGACTGGCCGGCCGGCCAATCCTAGCGCGGCCGGCCGGAAGTGCCCGCCCCCGCAACAAGAAGGAAGACGGCAAGCAGTATGGCGGCGCCCGCGGGGCTCCCGTGGCCTGGAGGGAACCCCGGGAGATGCGGAGGACGTTGCCGGTCTGCTTGCTTTTTTTTTGACTTATCCGCATAAAATGCACCTTGGAAACGCGTCTTTGGCACATAATTAGCTTCCATTCATATTTCCGAGCAGCGATAATAAATGCAGGGTCTTTGCGGCTATGATCCATTCCACTTACACTTACGCACATCCGCTAAATACCACTGGTGCTCTGTTAAGCACGCACAAAGCCGCGTGCGCTCAATATCGGCTCCGGACATCTTGTTCTGCCTGTCAGAAATGATGACGATTGCAGGCTAGAAACGTGGCTATTTATTTCTGCGTGGTTCTCCAGAGAAAATCCTTAAGATTCGAAATTTGATTCCGGCGAAGGTTCCTAAAAGCAAATTGAACCGGCGCGGAAAGCAGTTTACTTTCATGGTCAGTGCACCGGCGGTAAAGAACGCGGTATCAAGGCAAATGTGTTTTACTGAGAGTCCCCAGCCGTGTGCGTTCATATTTTAGCCGGCGAGTTTCCCTGACTGCCTGCTTTCCAGAGGTGCTGTTTTCGAGCTCTCGAACTCATTAATGTTTCTTGCTGTAAAGGTGCCTGGCAAAGCTTTCAGGGTTGGATTTTAAACAATACGCGAACTACAAAACATAAGGAAAAGTGCTCAAGGTCTATCCATACAGATGGCATTGAAAAAAAAAATTGAATGCTTTCTATTTTTCAAGAGAGCATGCATTCTATAATAAGCTGCTTCGCTCCGCCAGGCGGTTCGCGCGACTTCATAAACTATGGTCGGGTAGTTTGTATAAGTCACATTAATTCCCCGAATGGGGTTAACCGCCTCATTTTACGGACCACTGCGTGCCTATAATTTATTATGCCCAAACCACATCTCTATTATCCATTTCTGCGCCGCACCTGCTCCACTGCACTACTTTCATGTGTATTCTGCCCCCACCGCACTCCATAATAGGCTGCATAAGCAGCTCGCGCTCCCCTTGCCTGCAGGTTGTTAGCGCCGGGCTGGAGTCGGATCCATATCAGACTGAATCCTGAAACTGACTGACTGACATTTGCCTTAGCAGTGGCGGAGCTCTGCTGATAATGTCTGCAGCTGCTGGATTATTCCACATGCATCAGTCTGTCTGAACCTTTTTTTGTTCTTTATTCTATTACCAGAGCTCATCCGTTGGTTGCCCTAATTTAATAGGCTGGAAGTTGGTCAACATGTTTTCCTATGTTGACTGTATGAAGGGACACACTGGAGTTTGAAGTAGCTTCTAATACAGCTAAAAGTTGTAACCGGTTTTGGCATATGCCAAAGGCGGCCACTGAGCCTGTTTGTTTTCCAATAGAGAGGCTTCAGCCTTCAGCAACCCCCTAAACAAGTGCCTATTACAACTGATGCTCCTAGGGCCTTTCATTGTGCAGAGCAGGTTGGCTCTGTTTTTACAATTTTGCTAATTTGGCTGTTAGGTTTGAGCACCTTGTCCTAAAAAACACAATACGTCCCTCACCCCTCACTGCTATTCCTCCTCAAAAGACGAAGCCTCTTGTACATGTTCTGGGCTTTATGGTTCTTTGAAAGCATGACTGGCAGGTGTTTCAGTCAGCCACATTTCCTGAAAAAGTCGGTGCTTGCATGACGCCAAGCACGGAAGGTGGAAGAATCCAATCCAGGATGCTCTGCCATCCAAAGTGGACAATTCTCCAAATGCTTCTCGTGGACACCATTGGCTTTAGTGAAACACGAAGATCTACCATGCTCTCATCACTTTTGTCACTTCAAGGAATGTCCCTCATCTCAACATTTCAAAATTTGCAAAAGGATCATGTAAATTGATCCTGATCTTGGAGTGAAATTGGAGAAAGGGTTTTCAACCTGTAGTCAGAAACACATATATATATAACTCATTTGGAAATGCAGAGCAAATACATTGAACATAAAAACGTGTCACTATTCCGCCATGTTTCTGACCTGCTTCTTGCCCATCCACATAATCTCTCAGGATCATTTTTGATTAGGGAAATTCAGCGTCCTCTGCTTAAAAGTAGACACATTCCCAGCACGTCTGGGGTTTTCAAATAAAGACCAGGATCTAGAGACCTGTTTGGAGGTAGAGATGTCTACCCATGTTCTACCCATGTCATAATTTTTCAGCTTCTTTGCAGCCCATCATTTCTGCAGCTACTTCATGATACTGGTTGTGATCACACCACTTCCTCCTGCAAATCTGAGGATTCTGAAGCTCTCCCTTTTGGCTCTTTTAAAAAAATTGTATGCCTCATCCTTGCCTACCTGTGATAAAATCACATTAAAATGCACTCCGGAGCACATCAGGAGTCAGATATTGATGGCAATTCCTGATGCAATTTTTAATTCCATAGGAGATCTACTTGAGCACTCGTTTCCCCCACCTGTGCTTCCACACAAGTCCACAGAGCACAACTAGCGCCCATCTGGCGTTAGCGTAGCAGCTAAACCCTGCGCAGCAGCTACCCCCTGCACACTAGAGCGAGGCAGGTGCAACGCAAGAGCGGAGCTCTTGTTTTCACCACCTCTGTTTCTAGGGCACTCGTATCCACACAAACACCCCATCCATTTCTACACACGTGTGCCGTGCACTGCCGTCTCCCTATCCCTATCTGACAGCAGCACAGCATCACTCCACCATCAATAGCTCACCCCACACTCTGGAGGCAGCCGGCTACAAGGCTGATTAGTGCTTTATGGTGGTCGACGCTAGCCCCACACAAACACGCCTCCAATGTGTCCACGGACATACCCCAGCCCTTATGACAGTGCACATCGCGGATGGGCGGGGAAAACTGCAGCTGGTGCAGAAATAGTTCATCAGAGTCCCAGGAGCTCTGGTGATAAGATGGTCCGTGCTTAATAGTGAGCATTGCTGCAAAAGACGGCATCACGGGACCCTTAGAGTAGCAGTTAACCCCTTCAGTACACAGGGAGGCTTGGGCGGAGAGCCCGTGCTGGTACATCCGTGCTTGGGGTGGGTAAGGTGGGTTTATGGTGATCGGCACTGTTTTCACACCAGCACGCGCATATAATGTATGGCTACCTCGGGACCACACACACAAGTTAACCCCTTCAACACACAGCAAGGCTCTGCTGGAGAGCCCCTGCTGGTGCCTCACTAGTTTACCAGATCCCCAGGGGGCTGGCGACACGGTGGTCAGTGGCTGAGAGAGGCCGGCGATGTCCTCATAAACACGCCCCCAACGTTTCCCCACTAGCAGCTTTTCACTCAGCTCTTCGCAGACGCACAAATAATACATGATGGGAAAATGAACCGGGCAGCTGAGCCCAGGGCGCTGCTCGCCAGACAGCAGCCCGCTGGCTACTCAGGAACAGGTAGGACTTTTTTTTTTTACAAATTAAGCGCTGACTCCACCTCTTGTAGACTCCTGCAGTTTTAACACAGGAATCTAAGGATCTGCACATGTTTTAATAGAGAACACCCATATTTTGCTTCCAATGTTCCAGAGATGCACGTTTTCCTCCTTTGTCGTTTGCTATATCTCCTAAGAATATGTGGTAGTGAGAATTGTACGGTGACATAAGTTCAGTGTGTTCTTTCAAGGCACGTGCGCCTGTAGCGCAACACTACCTGGTGCTTTACTTTTGGGGCTTGAGAGCTGATTGTTGGTAAACTTGGATGAGTGGGCGGATGGATGAGTGGGCGGATGGATGAGTGGGCGGATGGATGAGTGGGTGGAAGGATGAGCGGATGGATGAGTGGGTAGATAGATGGATGAGTAGGTGGAAGGATGAGTGGATGGATGAGTAGGTGGAAGGATGAGCGGGCGGATGGGTGGGTGGAAGGATGAGCATATGGATGAGTGAGAGGATGGATGAGCGGGTGGAAGGATGAGCAGATTGATGAGTGGGCGGATGGATGTGTGAGCGGATGGACGAATAGGTGGAAGGATGAGTGGATGGATGAGTAAGTGGGCAGCTGGAGGGAGGGACGAGGGAGCGGATGTATGATGAGGTCGGCGGGCGCCTGCTTTGATAGATGAGTGGGTACCAGAATGGACAAGTGGGCAGCTGGGTGGGTGAATGAAGAGATTGGCAAGTGCATGCGTAGATAGATGAGCGGATGGATCAGTGGCTGGGTGTTCAGATGGGTTAGATGATTGGTTGAAGTTGCTATTGTAAATGACAATGCCATTTATTTATGTTAAAAAAAAACCTAATAAAAATTGCCAATAGCTCTAACTTTAACAAAGGCAAAACCATTGCATTGTAAATGCTTGTTACTGCTTTGCAATGCTGTCAGAAAGGTACTGCCTTCCATGTAGAGGATAGAAGGATTGGGCAGCTGTTCGACATGTTTCATGAAGAAAAAGGCCTCTATCTTTATATTCTAAAGTCACGTTCTTGTAAACAGAAGAGAGTGAGAGAGAAACTGAACTCACAATTGTGCCTCTGGGTAAGAGCGTCAGACAGTGGCGGCTCCTCCGCTAAGGCGAAGGAGCGTCGCCTCGCTGCATTGAAGCAGCAAAAGAAAGGAAATAATAAAATGATAATAACCTAATGTGACGTAATGCAACGTAATGTTATTATCATTTTATGTTGCCCTGCTGCTGCGGTAGCTTGCGTGAAGGGGCAGGACGGGGCTGCAGGGCAGGGGAGGAGCAGCAGTTTGCCTGGCCCTCTCGGGCAGCCCAAAACAGTCATGCGCACTTTCCCTGTTCCCTATGTAGGCTGCACTACAGCCAGCGTGGAGAACATGCCCACCCCTCCAGCCCCTAGCTGAGCGGTGTGTCACGGCGCCCAGACAAATCACAACAATGCATTGCCAGAAGGGCAGTGTGCCATATTTGAATGGTTTGCACTAGAGTGCAGGCGCCACAGGACAGTACAGCATTTTGCTAATAAAATTCACCTTTACCTGCCCCTGACAAAAATTGAGGGTATGGAGCAGTGCAATTCCTGCTCCCAAGGTATGTTATCTGCTTCATTTAGACATAGTAAAGAGACTATACCAGGAGAGTTTGCAAAAACATTATATGCTTAAACTAAGAAACTCCTGTCTTCATTGCTATAACTTATAGAAAAGTAGAAAATAGAAAATGTGTTTGAGTGTGTCTATGGTCACGTGTACCACGCACTATCAACACACATCCTCTATATTTGCAGATCAATGTACACATCCCTGTCCCACATGAATGAGCGAAACACCTTTCTGCAGGACACTGGCAGACCAATTTAAAAATATGAAAGAGGCCAGTTGTTAATTTGTCTTGGCCAGAAGACATAAACAGTCATGCCTTGGCACTATAACCATTTTCGCTGCCACCACCGAAAGTCATCTAAAGCCTAGCAATCTGACAGTAGTCATACTTGTTAAGGTAGTTGCCCATGGTGTGCACCTCTCGACCACAGAGTCCATGTCACAAATGCCTTAGCACACATGCATGATCTTCACATGTGCTAATGTGGAAGTCTCAAACATACTTGCTACGATGAACTTGAGACAAGAATGCATGCCCTCCAGATCCATACCAGGAAACTTTCTCCAACGGATATTTTAATAGCCTTAGCTGATCTCTACCAATGAAGTTGCAGTCCAGGACCTGTCATTGGCCCACATTGAGCCGTGCACAAACAACTGTTTTCGCTACTTTTCAATACCAAGAGGTGGAGGTGACAGACGCAGGATAATCAGAAAAGCTATTCTTAACTAGCTCCTCAGCCCCACTGGCCCATTTGGAAGTGCCTGTGGATGAGGTTCCAATGTGAAGGGGGCAGAGGGACACCTGCACAGGGTTCAGCTGCACCCTGTGTCCTAAGCAAAATTGTGGTGTGGGCACTTTAGCCTACTGAACACAATTTTCTTGAACAGAAATGTGTAATATTCATCAGCACCCTTACAAATATGAGTAAAACCCTCACATAACAATAGGCATCATCACAGCATCAAACTGTGCAGCCTCATAGCATATAGCATAGTCTGCAGCACCCTGATACCCCTCACGTATAGAACAAGCGTTCTCAGCAGGACCCTAGTGGCTCTCGCGTATAGGAACAAGCGTACTCAGCAGCACCCTAACAGCCCTCGTGTATCGACCAAGCGTACTGAGCAGCACCCTGAAAGCACTTGCGTATAGAAAAAGTGTACTCAGCAGCACCCTGACAGCCCTCGTGTATCGGCCAAGTGTACTCAGCAGCACCCTGATAGCACTTGCGTATAGAACAATTGTACTCAGCAGCACCCTGACAGCCCTCGCGTGTCGACCAAGTGTACTCAGAAGCACCCTGATAGCACTTGCGTATAGAACAATTGTACTCAGCAGCACCCTGACAGCCCTCGCGTGTCGACCAAGTGTACTCAGCAGCACCCTGATAGCCCTCGCGTATAGAACAAGCGTACTCAGCAGCACCCTGATGGCCCTCACGTATAGAACAAGCGTACTCAGCAGCACCCTGCCAGCCCTCACGTGTCGACCAAGTGTACTCAGCAGCACCCTGACAGCCCTCGCGTGTCGACCAAGTGTACTCAGCAGCACCCTGATAGCCCTCGTGTATAGAACAAGTGTACTCAGCAGCACCCTGATGGCCCTCACGTATAGAACAAGCGTACTCAGCAGCACCCTGACAGCCCTCACGTATCAAACAAGCGTACTCAGCAGCACCCTGACAGCCCTCGAGTATAGAACAAGCGTACTCAGCAGCACCCTGACAGCCCTCGCGTATCAAACACCACCACACTTGCTGAGAAGTGGCCATGGCATACAGAGGCGCATCAGCTACACATACGCAACTAAAGTCCTGGCACATTAAGTAGTGCGCAATTATACCTTTCACCACCCCTGATATGAAGCAGCACCCCATATACATTGAGCTGCACCTCATACTTATTGGGCCGTGTTCAGGATGATGAGCCACGTAACATCCTATTAGTTAGTTCATCCAGCAATGCATTCTGCATGGGTAGCCATTTCACATGAACAGCACAATGTTTGGCTCAGACTTTTTTTTCTAAATCGTACCCTATTTTCTGATCTGCATAGAAACATGTATGATGCTGCACCTCAACAAAGATCCTAGCGACTGCAGCAGACCTGGGAGAACGAGAGTAACTGACCAACTCTGCTTCAAACCTAGCTCCATAATGCAAGACTCTTCTGATAGTATATATAGAAAAGTGTCCTGTGAATGTCCTATTTGGCCCAGTCCACTCGAATTGTTTTTTTGCAAGCAGTGATACCCTCGGTCTGTGGTGATCCCTTAGTGTTTGTAGGGTTTCCCCCTCTGTGGTGGACCAGACTTCATTTGGCCTGCTTACTGATGAGGTCACGTGACCGAGCCTTTCTAAGCCAGAACCCAGGAGGTCGTTGTCTCTTCCTGGTCCCAGTAAACCTAAACTGCGAGCCACTGTTGCTGAGCTGTGCGCTCACTGCTTGGCTTTGTCGTGCAGCATTGATTTCTGGTCTTATGCCTGTTCTCACCTTTTCACACAAAATCTAGTTTCGTGAACATTGTAGTTTATGGAACCAGTGACCCTTGTATACTGTATTTTTGTTGCAATAACATATCCATTGAGTATGATACACAATGTACATTTTCTCTAATTCCTACTTTTCTGCTTACTTTGTATACTGAAATTATAATGTGTATGTATTAAGATGTTACTAGAAAGTTCTGTTATCACACACCTCTGGCTGCCCAGTTATATCTTTCATGTAACTATGATGACGTGTTGTGGTGTATGTAGACTTGCCTGGACCATGGCCCTCATTCCTCACCCAGGTCTACCAGACAGTAACGGTGGCCTAGTTAGGCCGTTTTTTTTGCTGCAGATCTAGTAAGTGGCGCACTGGGTGCTAACGACCCCCAGCGTTCTAACCTTTTGGGTGCACTATAACCCTTGAACCTGCATATGGCAAAGGCCGATCATCACAAACCCCATGAGCCACATTATTGGAACTGAAACTGCTTACTCACAGAATACATAAGCTTCTACACCAGATGCACAACCTCAAGAACCTATGTTATTCCATAAGGAAAGGGCACTCAAGAGGCTACAGGTAGATATTCCTGAATCAACTTAATTTTTCAATATATGTATATTTTTATTTACGAAGTTTTATATAGCACGAACTTGACCCGATGGTATCGGGTTTCTGAGCGCTTTACTTAGCACAAGTTGCGTTACATGAGGACACATTAATTTTTGTTAGGCACATGGAGATTAAGTGCTTTGCCCAGAATCACAGGATTTTCAGCGTCATTGCAGAGACTTGAACCCGGTTCCCCAGATTCAAGGTCGGCCACCTTAACCGTTAGGCCAACTCCTCTCACCAGTTTTATGTCTGCAGCTCTGAAAGCCTAGTCTTCTGTGTAATTTTGTTACTTTATGTCTACTTTGTTTCTTGTTGCTGCTTTTCTCATTTTGTACACCTAACCTGTTGCTATATGTACAGCATTTACTATATGCATGTCCACTTGTTTACTTGTCTGCTTCTCTGTATCTCGCTCTGATTCCATGAGGGTATGGGTCATGGTTGAACTATAAAATCTTCCCAAAGAAATAAAATAAATACCGAACAATTGGCTGCAGGTGCATATCATACCAGATTTTAGAGGTGTTGCCTTCAGTTTGTACATCTATGCAACAGGACAGTAACAAATTAGCAATGTCACTGGCTTTGTAGCTTTTTAACTGTTGGTTATGCACACATTTCTGCAGCACAATCTCAGCCCCACACTATGTGATTGGAGCTGACCCTATAATCTGGAGTTTACACCTTTTCTATGACATAAGATCAACCCAATGACATTAATCTAACTTTCCTCAGACTCTTTTCCTGTGACACACAGACAGAAACAAGTTTGCATAACTTCTTAAAGTATTTTTGCAACGTTTTAACTACAGTCTAAACAGTGGTGTATATAAGTTGTTTAATAAATGGACAAGGCAGCGTGAGACTGCTGAAATGCGTAGATGTTGAAACGCCGTAAAAAATAAAATTACTGAGTGGCCAGTACCTTTTGGAGTGCCGGGTGGTTATTTTTCGACTGGGGTAACCCTATGTAAATATTTAAAAACATGGCAAAACGTTTCATGACCAGCACCCCCGACCCTTTGGAAGCACGCCAGTGTGAATCGCCAAACTGCATTTTTTACATGGATAAAATATGCAGCCTTTATATATCACAGTTAAGGGTGAATTGCCTCCAGGCAGACACAAGTTGGGGTGGGTGCTCCTTTACTATACTCATAGGTATTCATTTTATCAGCTCAGCTCCTAAAGGAGATTTGACAACGGTGAAGCTGTAGGCTGAGCAAACCTCTGCTGCAGATGTGTTAACTGCATTAAATGTATTCCACAGTAGAAGGGCGTGCATCAGCTCCCTACTGGATTGTGTTCCTCTAACTGCGTTTAAGAGTGCAGTGAGTGTCTCAGTGTTGGGATCCCAGTGTATGCTTCTTGTCTGAACAGAGGTGATGTGGAGAGCTCCAGCACCACAGCAGGACATACATTGCAGGACAGGAAGAGAGTCAGAATAGAGCTGCCTAGTTAAAGCTTTGGGGGAAGTCTCAATACTCTGATGTATGGCAGGGCGTTGAGTCAAGGTAAAGGTTGACTATGTCTGTGGATAACCACAACAAGAGGTAATTAATAATTCAATATACATAAAAAATGACTTACCTGCCACCCAAGCCATTCTTACAGCTTTGGGGGGCTCAAATATTCAGAAATGTCACACTTGTCGGAGTGTGATGGTTACTAGTTGTGTTGTTACTATCATTGGAAGCATAGCAGGAGCAATGGGTTGTGCAAGATTCTGCGGCCTCCAGACTAGAGCCCTGCCATTTATTTATTTTTACAAATTAAGCACTTCGCAATGCTGTTTTACACCTGGACGTCTTGAAACTTGGAGACTGGCACATGAAAAAAATCATGCTTTGTAATACTGGGAGCTCTGTAGATGTGTCAGTATTGGGACGTGAAGAGTGTAAGTGGTTGAGTGCCCCATACAGTTCTGGATATCCCTTTGGATATCAGTACTTGTAGTTTCTTTCATCTATGGTAAGTGCAGGATTTTAGGTACAGAATCCAAAAAGAAATTAGATTGTCGTGATTTTCTAATCACACCTGGCACTGGACATTTTAACAATGTAAAGGAGCCTCTCTTCAGGGTCGGACAGACCTGTTGGGTAATTTGGCAGTGTTGATGTGTGGGCTCTTTTTTTACTGTTAGAGGGACTATTTTATGGTCTATGTGTTGGTTTTACTGTTGCTTTCCTTGGTATTACCACCAACATTGCCTGCACCAACCACAAATGAATGCAGCCTCACATACCTTGCAAAACACCTAAGTAGCTTGTCCTTAGAAGTTCAAAACTGCCCTGATTTGCAAATGTGAAATGCTGGCATCTGATTTGCTAATCTGAGCAACTTCTGTTTGAGTGCCCGGGCCCAGGGCATTAAAGTGGGCCGGGTCCTATTGTTGCTAAGCAACGGCAGTTCTAAAAAGCAGGTGCTGAGATGGGTCCCTATCGGGCTCTCCATTTTTTACCTTCACCTTCGGTTACAAAAAAAATCTTAGCTCTGCAGCTGTCACTTAAATTCCTTTGAGGTAACTTCAAAGAGACTTGTTATGGTTCTTTCACAGTCTCATCATTTCAGAATGGAAGCATTTTCAATATTATATGCAATCGAGCCATAGTTGCTGCTTTTTTTTATCTTATGCAACTACCAGCCATTGACAAAGCCAATGGTCCTGGCTTGTTGTAGGTGTAATATTACTTGTTGTATATACATCTACAGGTGGATGCAAAGACAGAAGCAGCAAAATTACAGTTGGGTAACACACTATGCAAAGCACAGATTTTTAGTTTACGTGTTTTAAGCCATGCCCTTAATTACATCGGACACGCCCCTGTGAGAGACCCCCCAGTTTTTTCAACCTATTTCAAGACCTGCCCAGGTCAATTCTCTTTCCCAGTCCAACCCTGTTCTGTTCTATGGAGAAGGGGGGGGGGGGGGTGATTATAGTGCGAAAAATGTTTGTTCCTCTAGGAATTTCTCGCTGCACTTATCATGCCAAGTAACGCATTGGTACTTCATCATTCATGGATTCCACTTTGCAATCTGGTATGTGTAGTACAAGAATGAACAAGAGGATAATGTGTGGATGTGCTACTTATGACTGACAAGTTGCAATGCAGTAGGTCACAGATAATTCTGTATTGGGAATTGATAGTTGGCATGTCGGTTTGGCCGGCTGTCTTAGGACGGCCAAACCGACATGCGCACTGACATCTCTCCAACCCAGGCTGCATTGTCGGGTAGAGAGAACAGCAGTCACAGGCTCCCAGTCCTCGTTTGAGCGGAAAAACAGCCAGCTCAGGCCAATCCCATTGCTTCTCTCATGCTGGTACCATGAAAGAAGCGCTGGGGCTGGCCCTAGTAGAGTCTGGGAGCCTCAGCCTCTGCACAGCAGTCAGCAGAAAGCAGAGGAATGGCGATCAGTCAACGTCAGGTAAGTTCTATTTTTTTTTTTATTTTCCGTCCCCCAGATAGGCCCCACCACTTTCACCCGATACCAGCTGCTACTGGTTGTGCCCAAATGTTTTTTAATTGTGTTGTTATTTTGCTTTAGTACCCCATTGTGTAATGTTCTGTCGCTTACTATAAACATGTTAGCAACTGGCCTTACAAATTCCAGCCAAAAGTTAGCACATGCCTTCAAAATTGCCATAAGAAGCAATCATTTACCACTGTCTATGGTGGTAAAATAGCACAGGTCCAGATCTTCATCTTCACCAGCCAGTCCAAAACCGTGGTAAATACTGTCTTAAATTATGATTTGCAGTGCCCACTTTATGTTATACAGGCCCAGGACACATTCAGCTGTGCCCGCAATGTTGCGCTTTGCCTCTGGAGATGCAGATGAGCCTAACACAAATGCCTCACTTAAAGGGCCATCAGCACCCCCTTAGGTCAAGTCATATCTAAGCTGGCAGATAGCTGGAGCAGATAGCTTGATGCCAATGCCACTGAGGAAAAACACAGTCTGCTATATGCTTCTCGAGTGAATAAGAGATAAACTACACTTTGGAGGCAGATTTTGACTTTTCTTTTCTCTAATCTGTACCAAATGTGAATGCACTACAAGAATGTCAGGCGTTCCTGTCTGAATGAGTAATTACACTCTTAATATTGTATATCACACTACATAATCAGTGTGTATGACTACCCAAAATAACCCTTTTGTAGAAACCTTAGAAAGAAAAAAAAACAGATTCTGATCTAATTCCTTCCAGTTTGTGCGCAGCTCCATGAAGCTGGTTCATAATTCATTAAACTATAATATGAGGAATGTAACTCGTGGTTTGCGGGTAATACAAGGATCTGGGCGACAATAGCAGTAACTCACTGAGCTATGTACATGCAATACCCGCTGTGACATGCATATTACATGTTGCACGTTGTAGCAGGCACGTTATACCTCTGAGCTGTTGCATAAAGAGCCACACTTATGCCTGACTTCAGACTGATCTCTCCAGCAAGTGCATGAACTACCTCGCATTTGCTGGATCCACAAGGAATTCTGTAGCAGGTGCTTTACCACCACAATATATCTTAAAATGCAGACCTATGTGCTCAAATAACTAAATTAGAATAGACTTACTGTCCCATTAAACTATTATTCCAATTTTCTCTGGAACATATTTTTTATGCCAGACTGCATACTCCTTGTGTGTTTCTGCTACACATAATTGATAGGATGCCACAGTAATTTTTTCACTCACACCACTGTCTATCCCCATTCCATAATCCCCGCAGTCAGATTTTTTTTAGCTGTCTCAGTGTAAAGGGTTCATACCAGGTCAGCTCTTAATAGAAGAAACTAACAAAATTACACTGATTTGTTCTCCATTTTCGAACTGCAGTATCCTTTTTGTGCCAGACAAGTAGAACACCAGCCGATGCGAGCATCACTTAAGAACTCTTAGTGCAAGGTGAGTTTGCAGGCAAGAGAAGTAAGTAAGCGCCGACTTCGGCGCTGCAGCGACGGAAAGAACAGCCCCGCTCCAGAGGACAGCATGTACAGACAGCCAGCCAACACTGGGAGCGGATCACCGGCTCAGCTCAGCGGCGGAACAGGACGCGCTGGCACCCAGTCAAGTCTTGAGAGATGCTTCTGCTGCAGCGCGAGGCTATCCCAGTCGGTGGCGGCAGGGGGCGCTGCTGCAGTCAGCTGGATTTCAAGGAGGGCTCAGGCAGTGACAGGAAACTTCCAGAGCTGTCGCGCGGGCGCTTCTGCACACCGGAGCGCAAGAGCCAGACCTCTGAAGACTGGACACTGACAGAAAGTGCTAATTAGAGGGCGCTCTGAACCGGCAGCAAAAACAAAGGACACGTTTTTCAACCCGAGCTGCTCAGTCAGCCTGCGCTTCAGTGACGGAGGTGGGCAGGCTGCCTTTGATCTAGCTGCCGGATTCTTGCGCGCAATCTGGAAGCCCTGGTCCGGTGTTTTGCACTTGTGGCGGAGCCTGAATTAGAAAAGCACACCAGAGGGTCCGGATGAGCCCTCGCCGACATCTGTGAAAAGTACTTGAAAAAAAACTCGGCTCGGATCCAAATTTTACATCAGGTCCTGTCCACATCCTATTCCAGATCTGAGCCTGCTACAGTGGCGCCCGATCTATATTTAGCATAATTCTACTTTAACAATATAATAATAAGTTTCAGTTTGGTTGCCAGATTCCTAAAAATACACTTACTGAGCGCTCCATCCTTTCACTCCAAATACCAGTGAGTTGAACTAAGATTAGAAGGAAAAATGATGATATGGAATCTGAGGTGAAATGATTTCTGTGCCAATCACCAGTGTGCCAGATATTGTTTTCGAAATGTTTTTCAACGCAGATGCCCGGGTTGCTTTGTAGGCCTCGATGGATAGTGCTTAATTTCAGTTGGTGGTTGCTGGTGCACTGCACTTATTTTTGGGGACCGGCACTTATTTTCCTGCATCAAATACACAAATCTGAAAGACGGAGGAAGAAAAAACAGGAAAAAGTAACAAAGGGAGAAAGCAGGAACCTACAAGAGTGAGATAAGGGGCCTGGGAGTGTCTGGTGGTGGATTAAAATGGCATTAAATGTATTTAAGACTAGCAGTTTAAAATTCGGTGTGCCGCTGTTTTAATTGCACCAACTGAGCGCATCTGAGCAGAACTTTGGGCACTAGCACTCTTTCTTTTACAAATTAAGTACTAGTCCTGGGCAATCTAATTTGCTGAAACATCACATTTTTAGGCGTTTTCTAGTATTAGGTTTTGCCTAGATAGCGCTAAGGCTGGCTCTTTAAGACTTTTGTTTACATACAGTGGGCTTACTCCTGGCTCGCAGCGTACTATTTGTTAGCTTTAGCATCGCTCTCATTTTCTTCGCTCCCGTTTGCCACAGCATGCAGTCTTCTTCTTGTGCTTGACCCTCCCTCCCCTGGAGGGAAGCACCCTTTACCACACAGTAGTTACTACGCAGTGTCTTTACATTGCGGGCACTACAACAAATGCGCCGTTACTGCTCATTCCTATAGCATGCAAGTTTTCATTACGACTTGCTTTATGGGACACGTTGTTAGGCGGGTGTTGGATTTTAAGCTCAACGCCTTCCCTTATGTTGCACAGACTGGAGTTAGAATAGTAAATTATACGATTTCAAAGTCCAGCGCTTCCCAAAGGCAAGTCGTTGTAACAACTTACGTGCCAAAGGAACGCATGGTAATGATGCGTTCATTGTATTTCCCACATTGTAAAGGCATGCATGATTCAGTCATGCAACCTCCTGGGAGCATGGACCAAGTACTTGTGTCCATCCGCTGCTCCTGTTTTTGGAGGTAGTTTTTTTGTTTTCAAGCACTCCATGTGAGTGTCTGTGTTTCCAGTCAATTTCCCAAATCCATATCCATATAGGGTCTATCCCTTCCCACGGCCCTCCTTCCATGTTGCTGCTTTCACTTCCTTCCCCTTACCCTGTTCTCTACACCACTGCACTCTACTCTATGCCGCTCCACACTAAACCACTCTACACCACTGCACCCTATGCCACTCTACTGTATTCTGCACCACTCTGCAACACTTCACTCTATGCCACTGCAAACTATGCCACTCCACTCTACTTTACCCCACTCCACTCTATGCCACTTCCCTCTATGTCTAACGTCATTTCAACATGTAGCTTTACTCTACCTGGCACTCACTGTCAGCAGTAGAGGTGTTAAAAAGGGTTTCAAAGACAACCAGTAACCAAAGACCCTTTTATGTTGCCCGGCGGTATCGCCTCTATGACCCACCAATGTTAATCAATGAAGAAGCAGGCGCTGGAGACTGAAGGCAGGAAACGAGGATTTTATTCTCTCCGGAGGAGAACACATCAAGTCAGACAGCAAGTATCGTCACGAGGTGCTCTACCCACATCTCTGAGGCTTGGCCTCTTATACTAGGGTTTATGACCTTTATTGCATATAACACATTCTCGCAACACTTTGATGCTTGAAAGAACATCCTCGGAATCTCCCCTTCAGACCCGTTCCCACATACATTTACAGTTGGATTCCCCATCCCGGTCACAACAGGTGATGGTTGTCGCACAGCAGGGCATTCCGCCGATTCACGGAATGCATGGGGTTGATCGGATCTCATAGGGTGGGGGCTTTGATCGGCTCGAGGGTCTTTTGATAGGGAGGGGAAGCTTCCTACTGTACGGGGTAATAAACAGTATCCGGAGGGCCAGGTGGTGGCCTGGGAATAAGGAAGACAAACGGGGACACAGGAAAAGGGGGTTTGCATCAAAAGGATCTGAGACCATGAAAGGAATGAAGGGAGGTGTCGCGCTGGGAACAGGATGGGGTTCTGTGGCGGAGCTGCGCTGAAGAGGGGTTTATGACCCAAGGCATGAGAGAGCGGGGGGTTGTCAGTGTGCGGGGGGGGGAATGCTTGCGAGGTTAAGAGAGAGAGAGAGACGCGCTGGCTATCAGCGAAGGGCAGGGAGGCCATGGTGTTTAAAATGGCTGCTGCTTACGCGCAAGGCATGTGAGAGTGGGAATGACCGGTGCGTGGGGGTCTTTCGTGAGGGTGATTCTGATCGTCTAAAATATGGCGGATGCGCATGACGAAAAGTGTGGACTAGAAAAAGGCAAGATGGCGTAGATAATGTTCACTAAACTATATTAATTTTCCACAGTCCTCCCTTTAACATTTCCAAGACATCTTGCTGGCCTATTTCCTATCTATACCTATTGCAGCGGTCATAAGTAAAGGAGAGGGGACTTAGGCAAGTGAACTGTACATAAACATCACATTATAAACATCACATTGAATAATCTCATCATCTAGTAGGCGGGTTCATCGTTGAGTTGGTTGTAGAAAAAGTCATAGTATTGCAATATCAGACTAGAATTACGTAGCGAGGGCGTTGGGTACAGATCATAGATACTTATAGTCATTCGGAATAGGAGCTGGTAAGTTATCATATAAGTAAGTCCTTTTTTTGTATTCGGTGGGAGCATAGTCAGTCCAATGGTGATCGGGAGAGAAATGAGATATAGAAAAAATAAAAATATCAGAGTTCTCGGTGTCTTTGTCGTCTTCTGTTGGCACTGTTAAGCACCTGGATTGCAATTCGTTCTGTCAACAGGAATGTTCATGTGGATTGAGTCGTTGGAGGTCTGCGGGCAGGGGTACATTTTGTTTGCTTTCGCCAGACCTCATAGGAGAAATGCGTTACGGTTTTGGAGCAGGTGCATTTTCTTCCGTAACCCAGAGCATAGTTATTTGGAGGCAGAGGAAGGATTGCGATGAAAAGTGCGACAGTCTTTGAGTTGTGGGGTCTGTTTGTTTCTTGAGTCTCTGTGGTGGGTATTTCCTGTTGCTTCCATCATCTTCGAGGCGTTCAGCAGCGGGTAGAACCACATACTTCGTTCATCTTCTCTTTAGGGGTGACCCTTGGTGGAGTTCTAGGTCACTGTTCTGAGATTAACATAGTTCGTGGTCTACTCGGTCCGAGTTCCCTTCCTTTTGATGCAGGGAATACCCCTTTCTGGGTAGCTCAGTGGGATTTTGGAGGAACTTGGAAGTTCAAGTGGAAAGGTGTGGGTGTGAACAGTCCTTATGGTAGGTCGGAGGAGGAGGGGATGGAGCAGGGCCAAGTCGGGAACAGATCAGGGGGACGGAGAATTTGAGACAGGCGGGTCCATAACCAGGTTCAGAGAGCGGGGGCCTTCGGCACACGTCGATCATAGAGCAGGGGCTTCAGGTCAGCCCTCTCCTTAGCTTTGTCTGAAACAGTGCCTCATCCTGCGGCTCCCTACTGCTGTGGTCTCGCCTTGGCCTCCGTCGCTGAGGTTTCACAATCCGCAGTCAGGCCGCGTGCTCCCACATCCGGTCTCTTTCTCCTCCGACAGTAATACCTTTAAATGAGTTTGAAAAGACAGTCTTTAGAGATTTTGCAGAAGAAGGTAATTACATAGATCTATTTCTCTCCCAACACCAAGCAACTGGGGTAAGCACTCGCTACATTTGAGATTTTGCAGCCAACGTATAAACAATTGATGATGGGTTTGCTGGATTCCTTACAACTTCCTTTTGCGGCTAATTCTTTGGCGCTTTGTTGGTTATTACATTCAGTTGTAATAGGTACGAGGTCTGGTACTCATTTATTGCATTCGTCTATTATAGTAGATGTCAGTTCTTCTGGTAGCGACCCATTTCTCTAGTACGAGTTTTGCAAGGCTAGGCTGGTCTTCAGGGCTTTGTATTTTACGAAAAAGTGCAACGTGCTATTCACCATAGTCTGATAGGCATCCTTCTGAGGGATGAACATAGGCTAAACAACTCTTCATTACATCAAAACATCCTATTTTCAACAAGGCTTGCTGCAACAAGTTCTTTCGATTTTCGATCTAATTTTAACTTTGCACACATCTTCCTAACTTTCTATATAAATTCTCGCACCCTGGTTACTACAAAAACTCGGGGGGGGGGGGTTTGCGATAATTACTAAACTTATCCTTGGGGTGGGTGGGATCTTATGGAAAACAATTAGGAACACAGCGAATTGGAGCAAGGGGCATTGTTCAGGTTCTCGTTCAGGGCAGCTGATACCAAACTGGGGGCATTTTGGGAAGACGGGGGTGTCTCGATCATTTCTTACTGTTTGGGGTATGGAGACAATTTGGAATGGGGATGGTCGCATTACCACAGACATATTTTATCATAGAAGCCACTGACAAATAGTTCCCCGGCTGTGGGTCAAATTTGGGGAACCTTAGTCGTCTTACCTGTCCCTTTCCTTTTGGTCAATTTAAATTTCATCCATATCTAGCAGAAAAGGAGAGGTAGTAACGTGGTACCGATACAATTTTATTTAGGACAAATTTGAGCAAATACTTGTGGTATTTGGGGCCAATCAGGAGGTGCACCAGGTTCGCCAATTAGGTGCCAGTCGCTGGGAAGAGGGAAAGTGTGGAGGGGTGGAAGAGAGAGAGAGAGAGAGAGAGAGAGAGAGAGAGAGGGAGAGAGAGAGAGAGAGAGAGAGAGAGACAATAGGCCAAACAGTACACGTGTAACATGGAGAATGACCGTGTATTGTTTGGGCTACTCAGTGCGTTACCCAACGTTAG
The DNA here is from genome assembly GCF_964263255.1 of Lissotriton vulgaris. Taxonomy (NCBI): domain Eukaryota; kingdom Metazoa; phylum Chordata; class Amphibia; order Caudata; family Salamandridae; genus Lissotriton; species Lissotriton vulgaris. The sequence goes on from NC_141689.1 coordinate 826,249,103, forward strand.
ACGTTTCGGGTCTGTGTTAGGATGTAGAAAGCATGCAGTTTTGGGATGGAAGAGCTTAGGTCAGGTACAGAAAGGTCGTGCATTGGGTAGGGCGTCCTTTTGTGTTGTCTTGCAGCGTTAATCCGTTTTCATGCATCGGGCGTGACGTGGCTCCAGATCCTTTACGGTACCCTAATCAGGACCCCAATGTAATCTGCAGAGGGAAAAAAGGAGGAAAAGAAAAAAGGGGGGGAGGTGGGGGAACAACATTCGAACACATCAAATGTACGGGCACGAAAGTCCTTTACTTACCGCATACTCGTACTCATCTCTTCGGGATATAATCCCCAGGGTCTTGGTTTCCGAAGTCAAGGGGGGGCGGGCAATGTGATAGGTGGTTCATGGGGGGGGTTCGAGGATGGCTTTAAGGATCGTGTGTAGGGAAACGCTAAAAAGGGGGTCAGAGGTGCCTAGCGTGAGGTACCCGGTTTTATAGATGTATTCGGCCATCGGGATCCTTAAATCAGTCCCAAAGCTGTGATGTTCTTAAGGCATATCAGTTTTTCGTTCCACCCTGTACCTATGTACCTTCAACCACCATATCTTTATAACATTTTGTCAATCACACCGCTTTATTTTACCCATTCTCAGAAGTCGAGGTCCTTCTTCATACGTTAGTTCCTGAGCTTAGTCGCATATTTTGGAGGCAACGTATCATACCTTTGATTCGATCATTAATCCAGGGCCGAACAACCATCTCTTCAGATAACCTAAAAAAAGGAGCCGAACGGTTGCGCACAGAAAAACCCTCCCACCGATACCCACATTTACAAAAGTATGTGATGCCTATTTGTAGTTTTGAAGACCTTTATTTGTATAATCATTCAGTACGTAAAATGTGAGAATGCAATCATATTTTGGTCGGACATGGCAACGATAGAAGCACATACAGTAGGGGGTTATTTTGTAGCACAAGAACATGTTAAAGAAGGCCTAATTAATTATTTGCAAGTAACTGAAAACATTTTATTGCGTGATGGGGAATCAGGGGCATTTCAGTTCATAAATGGGGACACAGTCAAGCTTATCGTAATCACATTTCCTAGATATATACCGTGGGTATGCATCATAAGCGACGTTATGTACCAGTTACAATAAATATTAAAATAAATCGTTCATTGAAATCAACATTTTTACGGAACCCCGTTCAAATGTTCGCCAAGTGAACCCTCCTCCCTTTCTCATCGAATGCGCAATGGTCCGTATATATCTTAGTACATCAAGTTTCATTAGCTAAGGAACACCACGAGGCATCCGTTAGTTCCTATTGGTACCGGCGCCATTTTGAGCGAGGCCGGTTTAGTCCGGAAGTAGCATCAAGGAAAAATGTCCCCGACGATTGGCGGTTGGACCAGGGTCCCTTTCGGCAGTTCAAAAAAACTGTGCTAACAGAGGGGCTGGTGGTGTGGACCGTCAATCAAGAGAGGGAGGGAGTAGAGTCTTTCTTACCGGGTCATGTTGATGTTCAGCCGGAACTTACTCGAGTTCGTTAGCCCATAATGTTCCTGGGTGGTTCAGACGGAAGCTGATGCAGACACGAGAGCACCGCCATCTTGTTGTTGTGCCGCGGTTATTTCATTAGTGATCAATGCAGCTGTTCCCCACTGGAAGCCTGAAGGGGCTGAGGGCTCTTGGGACTTTGGTAGAATCTTCAAAGTCGAGGGGATGTTTGTCGATGGTGGGGGCTTACGCCCAGGCGGGCAAGTGCCCGAGTTGCAATTTCGGACAAAGTTACTCCAGCGGCCTAGACCCGCCTTCCGAGGGCCCAGACGCCATTTTGAGGTCCTGCGGCAGCCGCCCTTCGTCGTATCTATCAGGAGTGGAAGAAACTTCTTATGGTGATGAAAAACAGAACATCATGTTGATGGAGCAGGACATTTTGGTTCGGGGCGCCAGGGTGCAGCAGTGGAGCCTTCATCTGGGGAGGTGAGGGAGGCTTGCCCGTGCCGCCCTCCCCCCTCCTCCTCTCCCGGCGCATTCCACGCCGTCCCTTTGAATCAGGGGTGCACATGATGACCACCCTACACCCCTGATTCCGACTCTTGGGGGACCATCGCACGCCCGGTGTTATTCAGGTAGACCCATCGGGCATTGTGTGTCCTGTGCCGTGCAAATATACCAGACGGGCATTGCGTGTCCTGTGCTGCGGAAATATACCAGGCCGTCGCCCGGCTGGAGGACATCGGCGCCGGACCAGGGCAGGGAAGCCTCCTACCTGCGGAGGCAGGAGAGGCTCATCCGGGTCACCTCTCCCTCCCTGCCCACCCTGCATCCGTTCGATGGAGGAGTTCGTGATGGCCGGACCAGGAGATACAAGGGAGGGGGCCATTTGCATCCGCCCCCTCCCTACTCGCGGCCCGGGGGACGGCATCCCTGGAAGGGCAGTATGGGAAGACCATTTCATTGCCTGCTTTGTGGAGTCTACGGTACCTCCTCGCCGGCGATCTCTTTTGGTCCATGGCTACTGGCAGGCCCCGCCCCACACGTGCTATGTGTTTCAGGTGGGCGGGACCATCGAACTGTTGCATTTCGAGGACTTCCGGAGTGAGCATAATATGTTTTGTATTTTTCCTATTAGTCCAGTTTGTTTTAGAGAGTGTTCTACTAGTTATTCCATTTACCGTTGGTTGTGTGTTTTCTTTACCGTAATTAAATCCTGAGTTATATAATAGACGTTTGGCTTCCTTGAGTCCTTTCTCTAACGGGGGTTGTCTACACTGGCCTGTAATTGTGTTTGTTTTTCAGAGTGGGGGAGCAACAGAGAGCAATCAGTCCCAGAACTCTAACATGTTGTTAAAATTGGTCTGACGAAATCTGTGCCATCGAGCATAATCAAACGGGGTGGTTCTGTCTGTCCTGTCTACACTAGTCTGATTGGTCTTTATCTCGCGCCTTTTCCCTTTCTGTCGGCCTGTTCTTTCTGTCGACCCTCCGTTCTTACCTATGCTCTGCAGAGTCGGGCATTGGGCTTTCCAGTGCCCGAGACATTTACAGAAAGCACATTGATTTTGTTTTAAATCTGTTCGTCCTGTGCATGGTGTCGGGGGATTACCTTCGGGTCGTTGTGTTCCGGGGTTGACTTGTCGGCACATCCCGTTACGCCGTTCTCTTTTCATGTCTACTCCTCGGAACTGTGCCATCGCTGGCCCTTCCCTTTGCCTACTAGACGTTTGGAGGGTTGTCCGTCGTGTCCCTTCACCTTTTCCGAATTCGTCTCTTTCCTTTCGTCGTGTGGCTTCTTTGCGCCACATGCCGAGACTATCGAGCATAATAGATGTTGTTTCATTCCTACGAAGGGTTATTTCTACCGTTTCTATTTTATCAAGATCGAAGGATCCTCTCAGTGGCCACTGATTTTCTCGATCCTTTTTCGTATATTTATGCCACAGCTCACTATAGGCTATAGCGATCAATCCATGCTTCATGAACATGTCCTTATTAGGGGTGCCTTCCAGCGGAGCCGGATGGGTCACCTCTAATAAGCGGTCCGGGCTAAACAGGCTACTAACCAGGGGAGAGAAGACAGGCATGACGGATCACAATGGGATAATAGTCAGCACTACCTATCTTATCACTGCTTGCAAAGACTAGACAGAATATTTCTATTCTACGTTGTTTGCAGGTAGTGAATACCTCATGAACCAATCTTGAGCAATCAACGTTAGGTCAAAAATAAAAAATCAATATGGTCAATGGGGAGAATAAGTAGGCTCGCAAAGGTTCGCGTCACCTACCCTTTCACTATCTGCAAAGAGGGGACCTAATCTTCCCTGTTTGCAGACAGAGAATCTCCAGAAAACAATCTATAACAGTTAATCAATGGGGGGGGAATGGGGCAATTGTTCAATGGGGGAGAAAGATAGGTCCGACGGGTGCGTACCTATCCTTCGCTGTTTATAAAGGGAGAGCCTGTTGTTTTCTCCGTTTGCAGACAGTGAATCTCCAAATAAATTAACAAAAAGTAATACTAGTATTTTCTCATCAATTATCAATCACTTTCAATTATCAATCACTTTCGCAATTCGTCGTGTTTACACGACCTTACCCGGACCGCATGGACAGTTTCTTGTCTTCCGAATCAAGCGCCCGATCGTCCTCTTCTCTTCGTAATCCACGTGGCACTCCTGATGGTTCCCAGTCAGGACCGCAGATCACTCGGGAGAGGTCTGTTCGGAACCAGTGAAGTTCGGATGATCGGCTGTCAGACGCGGGTCTATCGGACAGGGTACCTTCCGATCGTTGCAGTCGTTCACTCTGTCGTCAGGACCTCTCCCACTGGATCCACGAGTCGCTGATGGGCCCCACGTTGGGCGCCAATTGTTAAAAAGGCTTTCAAAGACAACCAGTAACCAAAGACCCTTTTATGTTGCCCGGCGGTATCGCCTCTATGACCCACCAATGTTAATCAATGAAGAAGCAGGCGCTGGAGACTGGAAGGCAGGAAACGAGGATTTTATTCTCTCCGGAGGAGAACACATCAAGTCAGACAGCAAGTATCGTCACGAGGTGCTCTACCCACATCTCTGAGGCTTGGCCTCTTATACTAGGGTTTATGACCTTTATTGCATATAACACATTCTCGCAACACTTTGATGCTTGAAAGAACATCCTCGGAATCTCCCCTTCAGACCCGTTCCCACATACATTTACAGTTGGATTCCCCATCCCGGTCACAACAGGTGATGGTTGTCGCACAGCAGGGCATTCCGCCGATTCACGGAATGCATGGGGTTGATCGGATCTCATAGGGTGGGGGCTTTGATCGGCTCGAGGGTCTTTTGATAGGGAGGGGAAGCTTCCTACTGTACGGGGTAATAAACAGTATCCGCAGGGCCAGGTGGTGGCCTGGGAATAAGGAAGACAAACGGGGACACAGGAAAAGGGGGTTTGCATCAAAAGGATCTGAGACCATGAAAGGAATGAAGGGAGGTGTCGCACTGGGAACAGGATGGGGTTCTGTGGCGGAGCTGCGCTGAAGAGGGGTTTATGACCCAAGGCATGAGAGAGCGGGGGGTTGTCAGTGTGCGGGGGGGGGGAATGCTTGCGAGGTTAAGAGAGAGAGAGAGACGCGCTGGCTATCAGCGAAGGGCAGGGAGGCCATGGTGTTTAAAATGGCTGCTGCTTACGCGCAAGGCATGTGAGAGTGGGAATGACCGGTGCGTGGGGGTCTTTCGTGAGGGTGATTCTGATCGTCTAAAATATAGCGGATGCGCATGACGAAAAGTGTGGACTAGAAAAAGGCAAGATGGCGTAGATAATGTTCACTAAACTATATTAATTTTCCACAGAGGAATGCACCACACCTTCTCTTGTGTTCCAATCTTTCTGTCAGCTGAAGCACCTTACACCCCGTTTTCTTCTCTGCGTTTGGCCTCTCTTCATTACATTATATGTGACGAGAGCGGATCCGGCTGCAAGCACCATAATATATGGCGAATATCCTGCCTGCTACATCCCCACATCTTTACTTAGAATCAAGCTTGCATTTGCTGTTATGCACTGACTATATATTCATGGCTAATTAGGCATTTGTGCCAGATTACTGCATAGCGCTGATTTCCCATAGCCCAGCACACACTTACTGCCCTGGTTGCAATGCATATAACCATAGAGTGTAAACATTAATAAAATACAAGGTCACACCAGTTGATGGAGAGAGCTTAGCTGCAGGTTCTTTATTGCATTTGTAAGCAAGACAAAATTTGGTTAACTTACGGGCGATCCAAGGGCGGCCAGCGGATGAGCAACCTACACTGACCGCCCACATGATTAGCCAATGAGCCCTTGACTACACAGTTTTGGGTGCTATGCACTGTGGACATCATTGAACAGATCTCACGCACAGCTGCCGAGTCCTACAGGCAAGCCCCCATTTGCTCAGGTTTACAAATTTCTGTTGGACTAAAGGGGTTGTTTGGATCGCCCCATAAATCCATCTGCAACACAAAACAATGGAAACAACTTTGCCAATATACAATCATACTCATTAAATAAATCTGTAGGTGAGGGTAAGGTGGGTGTCAGTTGGAAGCCTGCCAAATGGGGATGGGGGCCAAGGGCACCAGATATTTAAACCCCTGCCCCTCAGGTGCTCACTACCACATGAAGTGGCATCTGCGGCCCTGAGTGAGTGGACGAGGCCCTCTTTTAACATCCTGTATCCACCCAAGCCAGGTGGTCTGGGGCAGGAGGGGCAGAGGAATGCAGCTCTAGGCCCCCACCCACCAAAATTGTTGAGCTATGTGCGACACTGGCAGCCCCAATCCTTCTCTGCTCTTGCCCCTGACTACTGCAGTGCCTCAGACTTTTCTTTGTCTCCAGGTACTAAATGACACAATGATTTCGACAGCAGGAGAAAATCTACCTATGATTAACACAGAGGAGGAGGTAATCCACCGTACGACCTCCTATTAAAATCCAATCACCATAAAAAGTATGGCAGCTATAGGCAGAACGCACAATACAGTATTCCTACCCTAAAACAGGCATTCCGAGGGTCCAAATGGAACAAACACAGAATTTCTGTGTGAGTGCTAAAGGAAGGGAATTATCCTTATGGAAGATGAAGCCTCACACACATAATTGTGTCACGTTTCATCATGGGCATCCTCTCTCCACCAAGGTAGGGCAATACCACCAGGACGTACTCGACCTCCTATTGGACTCGACACAGGAGGGAGTTCTTAAACAAAAACTATCATCGCTCTCTCTAACCAGGAAACCGAGTAGGGCATGGTAAGAGGTAGGATGATGTCGACGTAGTTAGTGTATGGCAACCTGCCAGTCTGATAGGTCAGTGCATTGGCCTGTTTTCTGGCTATGTGTACGTCAGATTTTGTGGTGGTAAACCAAATTTGTAGCCGCATGTGGGCTCCTGTTATGATCGTCTTTATATAATGAGTTGGATGCATTAGTTGGAACCTCTGTGCAGATAACGGGAGGTTACGCTAATCACGCAATGCAGCACTGGTGTACAGGAGGATTTGTGACACCAAGTCAAAGAAAATTCCCTCTGGGATTATTTTATTTTTCGTTTTGGGACAGAGGCAGAAGCGGATGCTCGGCACGTTTGGAGATTCAATATCCTGAGATCGAATTTCAGGATTATAAAGAAAGAAACGCTGATCGCATCTAAATTACAGAATTATTTCCCAGTTCCAATTTAAGCTCAATTAAGATTATATTCAGGGCATCATTTCATGACCCATGTTTTGCTTGAAAACCGAATAGTGATCTTGAAAGGGTACCTGACCAGGATCCTGTAGAGACCATGAAGTGTTTTAAACTCTAATTCTGAGTTTGTGAGGTATTCAAAGGGAACTTTTAAGCTGCGACCGAACTACCGGTTGAATATACAGGAGGAGATAGTGATTGAAGCCCCCCGGGCACCGAATCCACTTGAGGATATCTCCGATGTTAGGATTTCCGGACACGTTTTATATGAAAGCCTGAAGAAGGTGGTTTGGACCAGTTACTGCCACCGAAATGCGTTGCTTTTTGGTTCAGTTTTATCAATTTTTCATATTTTCTATGTGATGTTATTTTACATATTTGTGTATATTCAATATGCTTTTTAATTGAGACTTGGAAATCAATGTTGATTAAATTGGACAACTGCGAGCAAATTACTTGTTTATTGCGCTTTACATCAGAGGTAAGAAATGTTTTAAACATGTGATTGTATTTACCATATGGATTTGTGATTTAATATTTTGCACTGATATGTCTTTTTATACATAAAATACTAATTTTTATTGGCCATTTATTTAGTAAATAAAACATTTATATACAATCCCTTGGCGATTGCTACGGTTTGTACAAGAGTGAAGTGTGAGAAAGATTTGAGGATACTGGAATGCTATTGAATAATCCCAAAGGGAATTATTGTGTCCTGTCCCTTTGGTTAGGAGGACCACTCTCCATTTTTTCGGTGCGGAGGATTTATGCCACACCATGTTGAAATTTCATTCACAGTTGTTCAGGATTTGTGTCACAAGTGAAGAATCTCAAATATCTCCCTCTCCTGGACTAATGTACAGCTCTCTATCACATGCAAATACATGTACTTACATGCACTGGTTAAAAGTTTGTAGAGATGGGGATCTTTTGGAAACCTGGAATATGTTAGGCACTGAAAGGGAAGAGGGGGGATTTCAGTATAAAGCGTTTGGTTTCTTTTGTAGCAGGCGCAGCTGGTGTACAGGGGCAAGATGGGTGTTGCCCTGCCACCGTGTGGGGGGGTTCACAAAATGCGAGCTGGAGCAGCAATGTGATCCTCGGGGGGAGCAGAGCGAAGCGGTCTCCCCCTGCGGATTTTCGCCCGGGTGGACGGGCCCGGAGCGATGACGCATTAGAACAGGGCGCGCGCGTAGCTTACTGCGTAGGCGTTAGTCAAGGGAGAGGTGCCATGTGAGGTTACAGGCGTAGGAGGCAGGAGTTTTTAGGCGAGGCGAGGTTTAGGCAAGGAAGGGGCGCCGCAGAGGTAGAGTCGGAGCCTGCGCTACGAGGAGGCGCTTCTCATCGGAAGAGCGATTCGGAGGGAAGCGGTGAGAGCGCTTCTGCAGGCAGGGCAGTGTGTCGCTATTTATTAAGTTAATCGTGCGTTTTTTGTATGGCGCGGACTTTGTCAGGGGAAGTCGGAGTGCTTCACAGGGGGAACAGCGGGTTATTATTTATTTATTTATTTGTGCGATTTTATGTGGAGCGAACTTGGCCCGAAGATGTCAGAGCGCTTTGCATGGGATTCGATTGAGAAGCTTAAGAACTTTATATTACATGCGTTACATAAAAAAAATATTATTGCAAATGAACAAGATGTGAAGTCACATAGGGAGGAGATACAAATGGATATACTCTGAGTGTCCCATAGGCAGGGTAGATAGTACAAAGGTCTATTGCATATACTAGTGATTAGAGTTAGCTCTATATACATATAGAAGGGATATGACTGGAGATGTGGGGGAGCATTGCAGCTGAACAACTGGCAGTAGCGAGGGTGGCATTGATTGGGGCGGGGGGTCGGTCGTGATAGAACGGGGTACAGGGGGTGACAAGCAATACATTACAGAACGAACAAACTGTCTTATGAGCAGGTTACGAAGCGTACTACGTACAAGTGGAATTATAGTGCTGCAGTGGGTGGGGGGCGCTCAACCATGGGAATGCACATGACATAGGCAGTGGCGGTTATTGTGCAGGTATCGACAGCAAGCAAAAGCAGGAGGTAGACAACGGTGTTACAAGAAGGACAGTGGCATGTGCATGTTACCAAAGAGTACCGAACACAAGTAAAGGGTAGTACTACAATAATGCCAGTCTATCAAACCTCAAGGACACACTGCGAAGGCATTTCCATCGTCATTGACTTTCTTTGGACGGGCTCGGTTATGGAAGAAGACGGAGGAGCTAAGTGGCCACGGCGTGCAGCGTCAAGAGGGAACCCCGTCATCCACCCGCCACCCTCAAGTGGACTTTGACTTTGCTTCAATGGGGGTGGTTTGTAACAACTGCAGAGACAGAAGGTATCAGCAGGGCTCCTGCGAGGAGTAAGTATATGGCGGTTTTGACCGGAGCGTTAAAATTTGGTGGCGGCCCTGTTCCTTCGGCAGGTCCTAGTTTTTCTTTATCAACATTTGCGAAGCAGGAGCGACTTTGTGCAGGTCACAGTATTCATGAGACTTACTAGTGCGGTGGTCTCTGCTGTTAATCCTCAATGTGGCCGCTTGGGGCGTGAACTGCGGTGACGAAAGGTATTTCGCAGGGTTACTGCGAAGGGTAAGTATATGGTGGTTTCTAACTGGAGCGGTTAGAAATTGGTGGAGGACCTTGCTCCTAGGGCAGGTCATAAGGTGTCTTTTTAACAGTTGCAGCGCAAGCTGTGACCTCTTGATGGTGTATGATGGCAAATTGGTGATGGCGAGTTGCTAAATACTACGATAATATTGAAACTTTTCTGGTTGATTAAACAGAGTAAAATTTTGGCTATGAATGGACAGCGGTGACAATAATATGGGATTTATATTGGAAAATGCTGTTACGGTAGTGGTCACTCCGGAATTGGGGTCGGGGTTTTCGGGGTAAATTCACGTCGGCCAGTACTTTTTCAGAGATCATGAGCGGATTTCACGACGGATCAAGGTCAGCGAGTGGGACATCGTGGGCGTGATGATCCCCAAGAATTTTCAGGAGCGGGCTGCGCAGATAACGTCAGGTAGGTAATAGATAGTAGGCTGCATGGTCACGACCTGTAGCGTGCAAAGGTTTGTCATTATACCACGTTTTGCTGGCAAGTTTTCAAGGATTTCTTTTAAGGGGCAGTTGTGTGGGGTAGAGAGTTGAAGGGTGTGGTTTTTCTTGAAGCGAATGTTCAAAGTTTCAGTAAAGAGAGGGCTCATCAGTTTGCCTAAGCGGGAGCCAATTTCTTTTGATTGGTTACAACAGCTTCTACGGTACTTGCTCTTTTGCTGTTTTGCTGGGTGGGAGCTTAGTCGTTTTCGGCTGCGTATTGATATTGGTTCTTTGGGGCATTTCGGTTTTCAGATTTGATAGGCTTAAGGGGTCCTTTGGGGAGGAAATCTACAAATGTATAGGTTCTAGAAGGTAATTTGTGATTTTGGTCGTGACAGTACAAACAGATCAAAGGGGCAGGTGGTCATGGTTTTCCCTGAGTGGGAGTGGTATTGGGGTTTGTTGTCCACGGCTAGAATGGGAATCCTTTTTAATACCCCCTCATTTCAGGCAAGGGTGGGATTTTGTCCTGCACACTGGGACAATACCATCTTTTTTCATGTGCTGGCGGTGTTTCCGTAAAGTTGTTGACGTTAGTGGGACAGAATCCCTTATAGTATGGGACCCATTCTGTTTGAATTGGAGATGTGATCGGAGGCGTCACGGTTAAAAAAAAAACAAAAAAAAAAACAACTCGGTGGCTGGAAGTCTGATGGTTGTTCCCGTTCTATTCGTTGGTAGTTTGCATGGCATGAATTTCTAAGTGCCTCTGTGTGAGTCTAGGGAAAACCGTGACTGATAAGCAATGCACAGCCTAAAGGCACTAGGCCTAAGTTTTTTTAACAAACATTTTGCAATTTATTAAACAAATTTATATATTCCAAAGTTCTCAAAAAACCTCCAAATTAATCATAAATCAAGTTTGAACTCAAATGTTAATACATGTCAACAAAATCTAACTGCTCCTCGTGTGTGTGGCAGCACACACACGAGGAGCAGTTAGATTTTTGGACGGCGTCACAACATGGGAAGATACCTTTTACCTTACGCACGAGCAACACGAATGGGGGTGTTTTATTGTGCTTTGGAGTGAAACATGGGATCAACATCTTTCCTTATCATTACTTTTGACCTGATATACAACCCTGTTGAAGGACGGTGATTGTTTGGACTTATGAGGATTTTTTTTGCTCCATCAGAAAACTGGAGATTCGCAATCTGACTGACTCCGAGAAGTTTAACTACATACACATGTGGATAGTTGTAAACGTGACTACCCCTGACGAAGGGTTCGGGATGAACCCGAAATGCATTGGGTTGTTCATGAACTTACTATGAATGTTTGATTTGATAACTAATAATTGATATACATGTTTTAATACTGAGAAATGGATCAGATCAGATCATGTTGACATGTATTAACATTTGAGTTCAAACTTGATTTATGATTAATTTTGAGGTTTTTTGAGAACTTTGGAATATATAAATTTGTTTAATAAATTGCAAAACGTTTGTTAAAAAAACTTAGGCCTAGTGCCTTTAGGCTGTGCATTGCTTATCAGTCACGGGTTTTCCCTAGACTCACACAGAGGCAATTTTCCCGGGGGACAGGTACTTTCTCCCATAGCACTGCACGCCAACAGAGATTACAGTTGCATTAACTCATCACACAAGTAAGATAATACAGGTGTGCAGATCCACCCACATTTACACATGAATTTCTAAGTGACATTCGGGGCTTGAGTCCGGCCAAAGAACAAATCTGGATCGTGAGACACTCAATTGTGAAGGGGCCGCGATTTTTTCTGACCATCAAAGCTATGGAGGGAATTTGGGTATCCCCGGTGCTGGACATGAACTTTACTGGTGCGGTAAAGGGGGCATGCGCTGGGAGATTTTGTTCCCTCTATTGGCAAAGATCGGGTATGACAGAGGTGGCCCTGATACGCTAATCTTCCATCTAGGAGAAAATTACCTGCTGGCATTATCGGGTTTAAGTTTAATCAAAGCCATGCATTTAGATTTAGCTGTGATATCCGACAGTTGGCTAGGGACCAGTCTAGTGTGGAACAAATTTGTTTTTAGACAACAGTGGAGGAATGCAAGGAGCCATAGCGCCAGGGAAAAAGCCAAGAAAAGTTAAACAGGGCTATGCAGATTTTCTGTGTGGGTTTGGGGATCCAGACAATTGCACATGACAGCATCACTGGGAAGGAAGGCCATTTGTTTAGGGAAGACGGGGTCCACCTTACACAATTGGGGATGGCGTATTACATACTTGAAATTAGAGACATGTTATACAAAATTTTGAAAGTGGAGTTGTGGGTGTCTTCCAGAAGGGAGGAATAAAAAAGAAAAAAAAGAAAAGCGGGCTGAACTGAGTAACAACAAAGTAAGATAAGAATGGTTTTGGTTTTCGTGTGGGGTCAGGAAAAATCCAAGGTTTTTCCTGGGTGGCGGAATAGGGGGAGGTCAAGATCTAGAGCGGACTTGACCATCCTTCATGAGAGAGGGTGGTGGGAGGTACAGGATTGGGGATTAGGAAAGAAAAGATGGAAAAGTGAAAGATTTTGAAACATGGTGGTGAATTCAAGAAAAAGGAAGTTATATTGGTTTAGGAACAATACAGTTATAAGCAAACAAGTGCAGAAATACATGTTATGGTTTTGGTACAATATGCAAATTCAATGGTTCTGAAGATAAGTGTAAAATTACAACTGTTTGAAGGTTTACGAATATTTATGAAATTGCCTGATCTAACGAATAAAAGTGGCCTTTTATGCTACCAGTGATGTTTGTCTCATTGCATTGGGTCTGGATTAGTTCGGGCGATAAACTGTGCTGGCTGCTCAGTGAACAAACGTGCAAATCTGCCTTTTCTTTGAGGGGGAGGGGGGAGGATGGCCCTTGGTTCCGGCTTTCCTTGGCTGGGAGAAGATTTCTTCAACCTGCAGTCAGAAAGCAGGGCAGTGATGACACACTGGTGGGCGCACTGCCAGAATACAGATTGAGTTTGGGCGTTATTCCCATGGACCAGGGAGGAGTCGGAAGCCCTTCATTCATTTCAATGGCTGGGGGCAGGGCAGTCCATTTCGAGAATTTGGAGTGGGGATGTGTCTGTGGCCTCTGCCTTTCTGAGACCTGGGGCCTGTAGCAGGAGTCCAAAGCCAGCATTTTCCGGTTCCGTCCAAGCTGTTGCCGCGCTGTCTGCACCCTGAGTCCGCAGACCTTTTCAGTCACGAGGAGCTCAGCACGAGCCGAGAACATTCCATAGGTGAGTTTGTTCACTTTGTTAATCTTATTTTTTATGTGTACTTAAACATCAAGAAGAACTGACTGTTCTCAGAGTTTTGAATAAAAGGCTTGGAGAGTACTCGACCATTTTAAATTAAAATGACCGAGCTCCCTCCAAGGATTTTATTCTTCAACTTTTCTGTCTTTCTTTTCCGCTGTAGGAGCGGTGAAGGTAATTTATTTAAAACTAGTGTCCCTGGCCTTTCATTTCTGCAATGCTTCCATATACAAAATACACACACACGCTGTGTGTGCATGTTGTATACGGACGCAAGGTAGAAACTAAAGGCCAGGGACACTAGTTTAAATTCAAATGAGTGTCCAAGGCCTTTCGTTTGTATCATGCCTCATAGACAACATACACACACAGCGTGTGTGTATGTTGCAAATAGACGCATGGTAGTAAAGAAAGGCAGTGCATTTCATGATTTCACTTACTAAGTAAATGAAATCATGAAATGCGCAGCATTTGCTTTCCTAAGATACCTCCGTATAGAACAGAAATAACTCTTATTTTGTGCATCATTAAAAGGGTTGTCCTCTATGATAAAAAGAACACACTTCTCGCTTTATAGGTGAACTGCTTTTTTTGTAAGCAGTTGATTAAGACGTCTTTTTTGTCTGCACACATCACTTGTCTGCTCTGTTTTCACATTTATATTTATATCCGTTCTTTTCTCTAGTAATGATGAGTTGTAGCATGTGCAGGTTTTTTAGAGGCTGCAGGTGTGAGTTGTGCACCTGTTGACTGGGCGTTGCAGGGGGTTAAGTTTACCCTCTGAGCGAATGTTGTGACCCAGAGAGGATTGCACAAAAATGCCCAGGTTCAAGAGCTATAACCCACGCTAGTCCTTTCAAGGTATATATGAGTACATTTGTTGCTTTTTGTTATCTAGCCTCCGTAGACTTCTTAGACTCCGCGCATCCACAGATCCACCATGGGGGGAAGATCCTTCTCCTACTTAGCGGCCAAATCCTGGAATTCTCTCCCCACCCACCTCTGCCTTACACAGAACCACCTCTCCTTCAGAAAGCAACTAAAAACGTGGATATTTGATAAGTAAAATCACCTCCCTCCCCCAAGCGCCTTGAGACCCTCTGGGTGAGTAGTGCGCTATACAAATTTTGGAACTTGAACTTGAACTTGAGGAACAGCATTTGTTAGTCTTGCTCTTATTTCATGCTTCTATGTATCTAGAGATGGAGGTTTATGCATTTGAATGACGAGCATCTTGAGTGTAACCAGGCTGACGTAAGAGAGTGTTAAAAAGGGCAAACGTGAATTCTGGCACGCAGTGATAAATTATAAGCGAGTCTAAAAATCGGGCCTTTTCAATGGTTTCCAGACAAGCGGCAAACTGGTGAAAGGTAAACGGCAGACCACGGAAAGAACGGTGATTCTGACGGGATTAAAAAGAATAGAAAAGTGGACATCTGTGGATGGCAGCTGCTGTCTGAACGGAGTGGATGCCACTGGTGTGAGGAAGTTAAATGTATGAGAACCTCCGTTTCTTGAGCGAGTGAAATGCAAACCGCACTCCACAGTTACACAACTGTGTGCGCAAGGGCTTCATCTAAAATACCAGAGTGAGAATTATTTAAAGATTAACATGGTGTTGCCACACGGATTGTTTTGCCTGAGAGATTCTGGTTTATGCAGATTATTGTATTTTAAGGGTGGGATGTTTAGCATTGGTAAGGGCACAGCTGTGTGATGTCACTTATATTGAAATGTTCTGACAGGAGCTGGAATGGTATGGAGTCTCACACTCTAAATTAGCATTTAAGTGTTTCTTTCCTGCTTGGTAACTTCATTTATTTCATTCATAAATGTGTTTATTACGTTTTTTGTTTATTCAGGCACACCTCTTTTCATATGCCAGTTATTTTGCATGCATACTCCTTCCTCAATGCATCTATGGTGGGTGGTATTCTTGGGTCACATAGCTTGTCTTGGGGCTTCTTCCCTGCATATATCACTTGTTTTCAGGCTGTCATTAGTCGCCATTTATTTTGTTGTTACCCTCCCTGGCTAATTACCTCGCATGTGCATGCATACTGTGTGTGCTTCGGTGGTCAGGGTATCATCTCTGTGCAGTGTTCGCCATTGTTACCCGGAGTGTTTCAGATATTACACAGCGGCTGCATCAGCATCTGAATACTGATAGGCCGGGGTTAGCTGAGTTCTGGGGGTTGTCGGAGGGTTTACAAAAATGATGATAAGGACCCTCTTATAGCGGTCAGGCTCGTACCCTAGGCTCACTCGCCACGGGGCACTCATCTAAAACGTTTACGCCTCAGCACTTTCAATTGTCACCAGCGCCACTGCTTTTCAGGTCTTGCCTAATACATTGCATGCTCTGTCTCTTGTACAACCTTCTGTTATCTTACAAGGGGCATAAAAGCCGCCCAGTACTTAATATTAGTTGGCTTCATTGTTTTTCTCATTTTGCTTGCTTCTTATTGGTCAGCTTCCATAGACTTACTTCCTCTTCGTGTGTTTATCCCTTCCCTGGAGCATGGATGCATTACTTATGTCCTTCCACTTCATATTTTTCAGCTCCTAATTTATTATTTTTGTTTAAGCACTCTATGAGAGTGTATGTTTTTCAGCTGTCTCCCTCATGTACTTTCCCCTTGGTGCTCCTGCCCGCTGACCTTCCACTGTACGTCTGCTTGACCCAGCCCCTCCCAACCACCCTCTGTTATCAGACAGCTTGCCCACAGATACTCCCTCACACTCTCCGTTTACCGATGGATTGCCCCAGCCCCACCTCCAACCCTTCCTTATCTAGCTCCTTGGTCCAACCTCTTCTGTGCATCTTTTATTGTCTATGTGCTACCCCGCCCGCATCCTAGCCTCCTTCACTCCTTGTTGAATTCTGTGTTGCCTCCCTTTCTTCCTCCCTTTTTATTGTCTAGCTCTGGGGTGCCTTGGAAAGCAATAAAAAACGTGCTATTATCGGGACCAGCACTGGCAGTGTCATAGCACTTTAAAAAAATTACTTTAAGCTATGCTGTGCAGCAGATGCCCTGCTGTGCAACATGGCTACAAAACATTGACAAATCCAATAGCTCTCGTAGGTGAGATCTATTGGCCTTTCCGGTGCTTGTTCAATTTTGTCAGCTCAATGGACGTAGAGGAAGAGAGTAAAGAGGATGTGACTGCAGTCATTACACTGTTAAGTGGTGCGGTGGTCAGGATGAGAAGAGGACCTGAAGTAAACAGCCATTGGACATGTGGGAGATGTTGGATTTCAGCTACATGAAGAGTGCAGTATTCAATACAGGTGGGGGTGGGTTACACTGGGATCCGTTAGTACATACATTGATTAGGTTTTATTAAAAAGGGTCCCCTCATTTACAGATTATTAACCAAGGAAAAGACAGCCTACTTGTGTTGCAAGTTTGGTTTAGAAGTGGTAGTGCACAAGGACATCAAGTTGATCTTTCCAGATTTTTTCAGGTAGCATTGGGTCACGCTGTATTTTTGGACAGGAATCTACCCAGAAAAGGTCAAGTATTTTGGAGGAATAGTTGAAAAAGATATATTAAAAAAGAAGGAACAGAACCAAACACAGTGTGGGTTGAGTTAGGTAATATTAATAGATAGGGGTTCACCTTAAGTCTAGAGTTGGCAGCTGTGAGTGAATAAGGTTATTAATATGAGCAGATAAACCCTGCCCTTCAGTAAACATGTGGCTTGGGAGACGCTGGAAAGGTGGCTTTGGGGCCTAACCAAGCAACATGAGGTCAAGAGAAGAGCGACCATAGGGGCTGAGGAGGAGACCAAAAGGCCAAAGACAATGGGTTGATTTGTTCTGGTGGCTGTTGGTGGTACTTAATTGTATCAGTTTTCAGTTAAGGAGATGATTAGCTTGAAAGGCATAGGAAGAAAGTAAATTTTAGCTTTTTCCGGCCTTTGATTGCCACCATTTTTTAAAACACTATGGGGCATATTACCAACAACTAGCGATAATTATCGCTATGTTGGTTTAGCGGCGATATTTTTATCGACGAGCTGCGGCGATTTTTATCGCTTAGGAGCCTTGCTATTATCAAGGTTTATCTCCTAAGCGATAAAAATCGGCCGAAATGCATGAATATCGCTGTAAAATCAGCGATATTCATGCATTACCGAGCAAATGCTCTTAGCCATGTTATCCACCTACCATTGGATAACATGGCTAAGAACTGCTCAGGGGCAGGTGTTAGCTTTTGGAGATATTCGCGCTTAGCGCAAATATCTCCAAAAGTTGGTAATAGGAGATAGCAATGTTAGCAACTGTTTCCAGTCGCTAACATCTTGGCACGCCCACTTTGCATGTCATTAGTGATAAATATCACTGACATGCAAAGCGGGGCCCAAGATGGTCACTATCTCCTACTAGCTGTCGCTAACTGGTGTTAGCGACAGCTAGGTAATAGGGAGATAATTTTATCTCCGCTTTCTTGGCTTTTAAAGCCAAAAAAGCGGAGATAAACCCCCTTGATAATATGCCCCTATGTGAGTCTAGTTATCACTAGTTCCTCCCCATGGCGTTATTCCTCATACCAAAGGTTTGTGGAGAAGTGCTACAGGCAAGGAGTGGTTTGTCATCCCCCTAGCTACGGAAGCTTACAAGGTAGTCATACGAGGAGCCAGGCACGCAATGCCCATTGGGCTAAAAAAGGCTTCAGCCCCTCCCCTCATCGCCTTCTTACGCCCGGCTAGAGACAGCTGCAAATTCTCCTTGAGGGCACAAATTGGACCTCAATTTGATTGCTGTGCAAGAAATGGGAAGATGGAGTGTCCAAAAGGGGAACAACAAGGGATGGCCAGGTAGAGGATTCTGGCAACCCGTTTCTATTCCCAGGATTCCTGCTCTCATTGGAGCCCAGCATTCATGGCTTTCAATACACATTAACAGCATCGGCCAAGTTGGTGACCTGACGGGAGGGGTTAGAAATCTGACCTGCGATGTTACTTCTGTTAAGAAGGAGCTGACTTTGTCCACACCAGTGAACAACATTATCTAAAGGGCAGAGCGAGCCTAAATGTTGATCCCTAGGGGAAGAGAAACATAATGAGGAGGTGAGAAGTGGGAAGGAAGGAAGTAGGTCAGCCTAAAGTATTGTAAACAGGGTTTGCTACCGCACATAGACATTTCAGAGTGGGTTGCCATTTGGATGCATTAAAGGCTATAAACAGCTGTTTTGTTTAAACGGGATTTCTAAGATTATATTAGTAAGCAAGGTTTTCAGCATCCGTTATCCCCTCTGACACACACACATAGTGTTGAAGATCTATAATGGCATAATCCTTGCTAGGCCATTTTCAGTGGGGTTGTATATTGTTTTGCCAGATGTATTCCTGTGTATAATTGTAATTTTATGACTGTATACTTGATGGTTACCAGATTATGCACAATACAAGAGACCTCGCTTGGTTATGGTTGTAGCACGGTGGATACCTGACTATGGTTACCCCAGATTTTTTGCCTAGTGTTTAGCTGGTTTTCGACTTAGTTGGCCTGGGATCCTGCTAATCAGGGCCCCAGGCTATCTGCTCTCTCTTTAAAATGGACTCCATGTACCCTAGGTACATCTCCAATTGGATTCTGGTTCACCTTATGAGCCCCTGTACAGTGTACTATAGGTACCCAGGGCATAGATGCATCCAAGGCCTACCAGGGACTGCAGCATGTATTATGTTACCCCTGGCTGGCCACCCAAATTGACACAACTGGCTGATCACTCAGCTGGGGCAAGGTGGTGTAATCACCCTTTGCTTTAGACACCTAAAAGTCACTCCTATGGCAGGCTTTAACAATCCTGGAGGCAGAGTGCTTGGTTTTATGTGAGATGGTGCTCTAGCATGAGCTGAGCCTGTCTGTAGCTATCGGAACCATGTCCTTATAGCTGTTCTAGGATATTGCCATACCATATACTCTTAAGTGCCTTATGAACCTCGCGGTTAAATGCTAACTCTGGTTTGGCTTTATCAAAACATGTCGAGTAAGATGTCATACGATTTGGAATACTACCCCCTCTCCAGTTCTGGGGACGGGGGTAGCATTCTACCCTTCTAGAGGGAGAAGACATGTTGTTCCTACTATTCCCGGTTAAAGTTAACCAGAGCCTAAGCATCACAAAATGGATATTGCTGCCACAGACACAAGTCTGACCTCCTGCTGCTGGGAGTCCTTCCAGCGAGGGAGGCTTGGACAATAGGTTTCCTGTCTTGGGAGGTGCTAGCACCACCCCAGAAAGGCTTTTTGTATTGGGGCAGGGAGGGCTGAAAGAAATGAAACACTGCCTGGGGCACACAAGGTGTCCCATGCATGGTCCAGTTCAAACCGGTGCTGGGGCACTCCAGCACTAGCTCTGGTGCGAAACTGGACAAAGGGAAAGGGGTGTAACCACCCCCTTCCCTGGTCCCACCCATAGGAGGGGCCTAGCAGGTAATCCAGCCCCCAGATTTGGTATATAAGTAGGAGCTGAGTCCCAAGACTTTAGATTATTCACTGAAACTCTGAAACAAAACTCTGGACCTTCGACGATCTACTTTGCAAGAAGACGACTGAAGAATCTCCCTTGTGGTCAAGGAGTGACCACCCTGCACAAGCAGGCACCATCCAGCGATCAACTGCTTGCTTTGTTGCCGCCTCCCGCCGGAGCCCGAGCACAGAGCCTGACAAGAATCAGACTTCCAGACATCCAACAGCCCGATGCACAGTCCCAGCAAAGCTGAGACCCGTGAAGGCGACAAGAGATGTGGGACCGGCCATCTTGAAAAGTCTGCAACTTGCTAATTTTGCAGCACCCGAGGCACCCTCGAAGCTGTGCATTGGGGATTGAGAAGCCCCATCCCCGAGCATCATCTTCACTGAAGATCAGCCCTGCACACTCCACGAGTTCTGCGTGGGGCCCTTCTGCATTTTCCTGCTTGACGCGTCTACCCGGTCACTTGCCCGCTGGCTAGCGGCCATCTTGGCAATGATCCTTTGAATTTACACCACTGGTCTGGTTACTCCAGACTGGCCCTTGCTTCCCTCAAAAGAAGCAGCCCTCAGACCTTGCTGGTCTGAGTAAGAAGCCAACGTTGTTTCCTGCACGGGTTGCCTTTGCCAAGGCTTGTTGACTCCAATCCTGAAGCCGACACCGCCGATAGCGAGAGCCTTTGTGCGACAGTCTGTGCCTGACTCCTGGTCATCGTTGACGCCTCCTGGTCTATGTGGCTGCAGAGACAAGCTTCACAACAGCACCTGATTGCTTCACGACATCGCCTGGTTCCTTCCTGATTCCTTCCTGGTCACTGGCTAGTGACCCAGACTCTGTCCTCTCTGCTTTCAGGTCCTCTTCATCTTCGATCCACCCTTGGATCCACCCGGACACTTCTCTCCTGGTCGCCTGCAGCATCTTTCTTCCAGGCTCCATAGGATTCAACGACGAAACCCGACACACTTTGACACCTATGCACCCGCTTCCTGTGGGTGAGGTAACGCGAGTACTTTGGTGCTTCTGTGGGTTTCAACTATCCAACTGTCTAGGTTTCAAGTAACTTTCACCGAGTCCAGTCAGAAGTACCCTAAAAGAACTAGTTTGTAACTTGTACGTTCCCATTCATTCTCTATGGTAACCTGCGAATGTGATTAGACACTGCACTCGCCTCCTGTGGGTCTCCTGCTTCCTAACTCTTGGTAGCTCAGCGTAGCCCCCGCGATTCCCTAGGCCCTAGGCCTATTCACTTTTCGTGTAGTGGTCCTTATACCACTATTTTAGTATATGCTTTAGCGTGCCCCTAGGGCCCTACTGTATTTTGTGCAACTTAATGTATTTTAATTGAATATCTTGTATTGTGCTTGTGCCTCTGACCTCATAAAGAGTTCAGAGGATTTTTCTAGTAATAAATAACATATATATTTTATATATATCCTGTGTGGTGTCCTTTCATTTGGTATTAAAGGGGTTACATATGGTAAAACAGCTGGCTTCACATGCCCTCTTGAGTTTGCCTAAGACTGCTTTGTCCATGCTACCCCTAGGATAGCTGGTATATACGGTTGACTTTACAACCATCACCATAAGGGTTGTTTGGACTGGTGCAAGGTGCTCACTAGAATAGTGAACATCATATACCAGGCCAACTTCTCACAATGGTAACAAGTCACCTATGAAAGCTATAGGCTTGGCTGGTTCATTGGGCCAATTTATGTCAGATGCCACAGGTCTAATCTGTTTATTATGAAAAGATGACAGAGTCAGTAGAGCTGACTTATTTATTCTCGAACATATATATTAAAGTCAACAGGCCTTTGAAGGTTGATTGGGTTTTCACTTTGCTGAAGACAGGTATTTCAGGTATATTGATACATGGAATCTCACGAATTACTGCCATAGACAAGTATTATGGTGTTGGTTACCCCCTCTGTCAAATTATGGCAGAAGAACTGCTACAATTCCTGCTAAGCCCTTTTAGGATATGTTGTATACTGTGTTACCTTTCTAACTTTGTACATAATTTTACTTTTACAACTTTGTGCCTGATTGGTTTCTGGGAAAACACATGCTTAATGTATCAGGCCGGAGTTTCTTATGGTGGGAAGTAAGTGATACAGGCTACAGGCTTGGCTGTTTAGTGGAGAAATTATCTGGTCTGATCTGTTTATTAAGGTACAACAAATACAGGATGCCTGACTTACTTATTGTAAACAGCATATGTTAAAGTTATTGCAAAGGAATGAAATCTAACTTACCTAATGTGAAATGCTTTTATCAAAGCAAATAGGCCTTTAGGATGGATTCTTATTGCACTGTGTTGACAGCTGTAGAGTGGTATTTTGTTGCTAGGAATATCACAGATTCTATGTCAGGATCGGAGGTGAGGATTATGCTTTTCTTTCTTCACTTTAATTGAATAGCAGCCACTTTAAAGTCAGATAAAAACCAACATTCCCATAAATCATAGGGAATAAACAGTTAAATAATAGAGTGTTCACAGATAGAGTGTCCTCTTATAGTCCTCTGTCTCTGTCCATGTTTCCACTTTTCTTCGCTGCTTGCAGCCAAGATAAGTCATGCTTTTGTTTTTTTCTCGTATATGCTGATTATTGTAGTATTGTTCTATATGTACTTGACCTAAACACTTATTTGTACTGCTTAATGTAGTGTTGGTACTTGGTTATCTATTTGCCCAGAGGTTTACTTTGTTTACCGAGTGTATGCTGTTGCGTTAATCTTCACCGGCCGTTTCCCTCACGGCGCGTTGGTAAAGGGCGCTCAAGCGCCATTATTCCTTTGGGGACGCCCGCGGCCCTCAGTAGTTTTGCGGCGTTATTTTACAGTTCTCCTTTAATTAGAGGTTGTTTTCAGCTTGCGGGCCGCTGCTACTCGGTGACTCGCAACCGCCCGTGGGAGCGTCTCAGCTCCCTAGCGGCCGTACTGTTGGTGCCGTAGTACGGTGACTGCGAACCACCGCCAGAGGGCACTCGGCTGCGCTTCCGATGAGGCGAGCACTCATGGGATTCAGCGCATTCCAGAGTGCATTGGAACCCGGAGCAGCATCGTCGCAAGAGCCTGGTTTGTGTGTGTCGGGATTGCAAGTGGCGCAAGTACAGTCGCGCGCCACTAACCTGAGGAATCGGGCCAGCAGGAACGATGAGACGAAAGTCCCCTCGACTTGTTGAAACACCACCCCCAGAGGTGACGTGGGAATCGCCTTCTGAGGGAGTATCACGAGAAGCCGGGAGGTGAGAAGGGTGTTTGGAAGAGCCGGAGTTTTGGATGTGGCCTTCTGGGTCGGGGTGATCCACAAGACTCGGTTGAGGGACGGACTGCAGCGTGGAGAGACAATGAACAGGTATAAGTATCTTGTCTGTTCGAGGTCACTTCCCTCCCCTGGCCCTAAGTAATGACACTTACCAGAGATACAACTCTCTCGTCTTTGAATGCTAACAAGCAGTTCCTCAATCCGAGATAACCGGATAGGTGAAGAGAAAGTTATCGTCACTTTCTCCAATGGCGTAGTATCCAATGAGGCTCGACGACTCTCGGCAAACAGAAAAGTATTTGTACCTTGTAGACTCTTGTTCTCAATAACTCTTGAGAACAACCAAGTCGTTATAGGTTATAATCACAATGAACTCAAAGAAGAAGAACTCTGTATTACTGAACGTGAGATCTTCTGGGGAACAAATGTAATCAGCATGCGTATGATACAGGAATTTAGAAAGAAAAGAAAATACTGGGGAAGAAGAACGATCCCGTTCTTCTTTCGTAATACTTGCGACTTGTCGGAAGTTATCTCCACTCCTCTGACCTCACAGGCTTTTCTTTGGCGTAGACTTGGAAATAATCTGGACACGCAGGCTCTTCTTCGGCGTAGGCTTGAATCACTCTGACCACGCAGGCTCTTCTTTGGCATAGGCTTGAATCACTCTGACCACGCAGACTCTTCGTCTGCGCTGGGTTTCTTCTCGGTATATCTCCGGCGGGGACAACACCATCCGCCAATACCTAAACCGCCATAACAATTGTCAAGCGCTGATCTGTTGCAGAGGAGGAGCTTATATAGGCTCAGCCTTCTTTCCTGCTCTCCATAGCCGCTTTGCCTTCTGGGACATGTAGTCCGTTTGGAGAGATCGCGTTATTTTGCCTTTTCTTCCTTTGCGATCGCGACAGAACCCCCTCTCGAGGACTGCCTTCCCGGCGGTGGGCCCGGTTTACCAGGGAAACGCTCGTGAAATTCAGCAACCAGATCCGGGCAATGCAGATGGCCCACCGGTTCCCATGTTCGGTCTTCGGGCCCATACCCTTTCCAATCAACCAGATACTGGACCCTGCCACGCACCATACGAGAGTCCAGAACCCGCTGCACCTCATACTCCTCCTGGCCTTCAACCTCCAGAGCAGGGGGACGCTCCGGCAATCGCATACTTAATGGACAGGGCCGGAGGAGGGACACATGGAACACTGGATGGATCAACCAAGAAACCGGTAGGGATAGTTTCATGGCCACAGGATTCACAACTTCACAGATGCTGTATGGTCCGACAAATTTAGGCTTCAGTTTATTTACCCCTTTCAGATGAATGTTACGTGTGGACAGCCACACCTTGTCCCCCACCTTATAAGCTGGCTCCTCGGACCTCTTCCTGTCCGCAAACAGTTTATGAGCCGCTTGCGCCGTCTCCAAACAGTTCCGAGCATCGATGAGGATGGCTCTCAAATGGGCATGATGTTCATGTATGGAGGGAACTAAAGATTCCGCAGGCCAGTCGAACGGAAGCATGTTCGGATGGAAACCGTAAAGACAGAAGAAGGGAGAACACCCCAAGGTGGTATGAACAGCATTGTTATATGCGAACTCCGCCAACCACAAGAGTGTGGTCCAATCCGTGGCATTCTGCATTGTAAAACAGCGTAGGTATTGTTCCAGAGTCTGATTGAGGCGTTCGGTTTTGCCATCCGTCTGGGGATGGTAGCTAGACGATAATCTTGCATCAATTTGCAAGATGGCACAGAGAGCTTTCCAAAAATGTGACGTAAATTGCGTGCGGCGATCAGTGATCAGCACACTGGGCAATCCATGCGCCTGCACCACGTGTTGGAGAAATACTTTAGCCAACTGCACAGACGAAGGTAGACCCGGCAAGGAAGTGAAGTGACCCATCTTGGTGAGATGGTCTACTACCACCAGGATAACAGTCTGATTGACGCAGGTTGGTATCTCTACTATAAAATCCATGGATAAGGTATGCCAAGGTTTAGGTGGAATGGGCAAAGGATGGAGGAAGCCTGATGGTTTAGTATGGACAGATTTGCCTTGAGCACAAATTGCACAGGTCTTTACGTATTCTTTCACATCAGCTCGAACATCCTTCCACCAAAAGGACCGTTCCACATTGGCTGTGGTTTTGTAGATGCCCATGTGTCCACTTAATACAGAATCATGCGCCCATTTTAACACCTGTTGTTGCAACGTTGTCTGGGGTATGTACAACGCATGGAAATGATACGCCAGGTCGTTTTACATATGTCGATGCTCCGGCTCCTCCTGTATCCACGAGGCAATATCATAATCGGCGAGTGCCACTTTTACGTCGTCCAAAAAGTCCTCGGATGTGACCAGGGCCAGCGAGTGACTGGAGCCGTCTGCTCCTTGCAGGATATATGGAGGTTCCTCAAGTTCCACCGTTTCTTCTTCTCCTAGGCGGGATAAGGCGTCCGCTTTCCCATTGCGTGACCCCGGCCTGTATTTGATTACGAAATCGTAGTCGGAAAAAAACAAAGTCCATCGTAGCTGCCTTGGAGTCAAGGCTTTAGCCGTTTTGAGGAACAACAGGTTTCGATGATCCGTGATGATCTCCACAGTGTGTAAAGCACCTAGGAGGTAATGCCGCCACTCCTCGCACCCCCTTTTTATAGCAAGGAGTTCCTTATCCGTGATAGTGTAGTTTATCTCACAGGGTGTAAGTTTCTTTGAATAGTATGCCACTGGATGCAACTGACCTGTTTTCGGATGTCTTTGTGACAATATGCCTCCGAGGGCGTATTGTGAGGCGTCAGTTTCGAGGATATATGGCAGTTGAGGATCCGGATGTCTGAGAATCGGTGCTTGGGTGAACCTGTCCTTGAGAAGTTGAAAAGACTGTTCTGCTTCTGTTCCCCATACAAACGGCACGTTTTTTCGTAGGAGGGATGTGATGGGGTGGATAGTTTTCGAAAAATCCTGAATAAAGCGCCGATAATAGTTGGCAAAGCCAAGAAAACTCTGCACCGCCTTCACATTATGTGGAGTCTTCCAGTTAAGGATTACCTCAACTTTGCTCATATCCATCCGGAACCCTTGGGCGTCTATAATGTACCCCAAGAAGGCTACTTCTTGTACATGGAAAAGACATTTCTCCAACTTAGCGTACAACGAATTTTGTTGTAGCTTCCGTAGGACGGTCTTTACATGGACGATATGCTCGGACATTGTTGTTGAATAAATCAAAATATCGTCAATGTAGACCACACAGTATGTTTCCAGACATCCTCTCAGCACCTCGTCCATGAAGAATTGGAAGGCTGCGGGGGCGTTGCAGAGACCAAAGGGCATTACTCGGTATTCGAATAAACCGAATTTGGTTCTGAAAGCTGTCTTCCACTCATCCCCTTTTTGCACCCGCACAAGATGGTAGGCCCCCCGAAGATTGAGCTTTGTGAAATATCGTGCTCCTTTCAACTGATCCATCAAGACCGGAATCAGGGGGAGAGGGTAGCGGTTTTTTATCGTTAACTTGTTAATCGCACGGTAATCTATGCAAGGTCTTAGCTCATCGCAGTCCTTCTTGGCAATGAAAAACATCGGCGAAGACGCCGGGGAGGTTGAATGTCTGATAAACCCTGTAGCTAGGTTATCATCAATATAGGTTTTTAAGTATTGGGTTTCCTTTTCTGTCAAGGCATACACCCTGCTGCAGGGGATATCCGCCCCCGGTACCAGGTCAACTCGACAGTCATAGACCCTATGGGGTGGTAACTGGGCTGCTTGTTGTTTGTCAAACAAGGCTTTAAATTCCTGGTATTCAACTGGAAGCACTGTGGCACAACAACATTTCTCAAAGGTGCAGGCGTTCGCCAAAAAGGTGGCAGGTGAGGGTTCTGTGAGTGAAGGCTGCAGCTCATGTTTCTTACAATGTTCTTTACAATAGGGAGAGGTCATGTTAACTGTATGGGATGACCAACTCACAAAGGGATCGTGCAATGTAAGCCATGGCATACCCAGGATGAGTCGGAACTGCGGGGCATCTATCAGGTCAAATTGGATATGTTCTTGATGGTCTGCCCCAAACTCCATCAATAGGGAAAGGGTATTATAAATCACCGGACCTGATGAAAGAATGGTGCCGTCCACGGCTTTTACTGTTTCGGGTCGCGGCTTCTTTTCGCAAGGGATGCCCATTCTTAATGCAAACTCTTGGTCGATGTAATTACCGGTAGCCCCAGAGTCAAGGAGGGCATCAATCTGTAGTTGGTGATGAGAGGATATCCAGAGAGACACACTGACGTTCATGTGGGCCACTGCAGGATGAAGAGTGTTAGCAAGAACGGGGGAGATCATGGGAAGCTGGCATCTCAAGTCAGAGACCTCCGTCTGATTTGAGATCTTCAGTTTTCCGACGGGTCTGCGTTCTTCATGGTAGCTCGGACTCGGGGAAGGGTAGAGCGTCCGGGAACGTAATTCCAGGCTCGACATTCCTTAATAAAATGTCCTCCTTTCCCACAATAGAGGCAAAGTTTCAGACGTCTTCTTTTATCTTTTTCTTCGGGAGTAAGGGGGCCTCTGATCCCTCCGATCTGCATGGGTTCAGACTCTTCTGCCATCTTAATTTTCTCCTCTCCTCCAGGTCTGGGGCGGGTAATTGGATAGTAGAAGCGATTGTCTCCTCTGGGTCTTTCTCCTTTCCGTTCTAGCAGACGATGATCTAACTGGACCATTAGATCGATAAGTTCTGATACCGTTGTCGGTAATTGCACCACTTGGGCCAACACATCTTTTAATCCCCCTCTTAAACCCTGATAAAAGAGGGAAATCCTTTTTTCCACCGGCCAATCCGTTTCCACTAACAGGCGATTAAAGGTGGTAATGTAGGTTAACAGGTCCTGTGAACCCTGTCGAAGTGTCATAATTTCCCGATCAAGAGTTAACATGTGGGATTTCCTATCGAATAGTTTTCTCAACTCGAGACAAAAATCAGAAAGGTTATGTAACACAGGGTTGTTACGTTCCAACAGTGGGATGGTCCAACTTGACACATTCCCTCCCATGTAGGACATCATAAATGCCATTTTTGCCGCTTCCTCCTGGAAGACCGCGTGCTTACACAAGAAATGAAGTCGGCACTGATTTAGAAATGTTTCAAACTTACGAGGATCCCCAAAAAACCTCTCCGGTGGGGCTAGAGGGATCCCCGTGTTCTGGATTATTTGAACAGTCGGTAAGGTATCCGTGGTAGTAGCAGGAGTAGATAAAAGCAAAAAATAACCCCCGGTCCGGGATGAAGCAGGTGGGGGTAACGTGGCCGGTTTGAGTATGGGTCTCACCACTGGTTCCTTAAGTGCCAAGTCAGACAACTCTTTGCGCATCTGTGTGACTTCCTGGTATAAGGATTGGTTCTCGGCTCGAGAGGTAAGGACCTCCTGTCGGAGTTCTGAGAAACTTTCCAGCAGGGTAGCGAGGGTAGCATCGGTATCCATCGTCCGGGCTGGTGAGTATTCTTGGGCTTGACAATCTGTCGGGATTGCAAGCGGCGCAAGTACAGTCGCGCGCCACTAACCTGAGGAATCGGGCCAGCAGGAACGATGAGACGAAAGTCCCCTCGACTTGTTGAAACACCACCCCCAGAGGTGACGTGGGAATCGCCTTCTGAGGGAGTATCACGAGAAGCCGGGAGGTGAGAAGGGTGTTTGAAAGAGCCAGAGTTTTGGATGTGGCCTTCTGGGTCGGGGTGATCCACAAGACTCGGTTGAGGGACGGACTGCAGCGTGGAGAGACAATGAACAGGTATAAGTATCTTGTCTGTTCAAGGTCACTTCCCTCCCCTGGCCCTAAGTAATGACACTTACCAGAGATACAACTCTCTCGTCTTTGAATGCTAACAAGCAGTTCCTCAATCCGAGATAACCGGATAGGTGAAGAGAAAGTTATCGTCACTTTCTCCAATGGCGTAGTATCCAATGAGGCTCGACGACTCTCGGCAAACAGAAAAGTATTTGTACCTTGTAGACTCTTGTTCTCAATAACTCTTGAGAACAACCAAGTCGTTATAGGTTATAATCACAATGAACTCAAAGAAGAAGAACTCTGTATTACTGAACGTGAGATCTTCTGGGGAACAAATGTAATCAGCATGCGTATGATACGGGAATTTAGAAAGAAAAGAAAATACTGGGGAAGAAGAACGATCCCGTTCTTCTTTCATAATACTTGCGACTTGTCGGAAGTTATCTCCACTCCTCTGACCTCACAGGCTTTTCTTTGGCGTAGACTTGGAAATAATCTGGCCACGCAGGCTCTTCTTCGGCGTAGGCTTGAATCACTCTGACCACGCAGGCTCTTCTTCGGCGTAGGCTTGAATCACTCTGACCACGCAGGCTCTTCGTCTGCGCTGGGTTTCTTCTCGGTATATCTCCGGCGGGGACAACACCATCCGCCAATACCTAAACCACCATAACAATTGTCAAGCGCCGATCTGTTGCAGAGGAGGAGCTTATATAGGCTCAGCCTTCTTTCCTGCTCTCCATAGCCGCTTTGCCTTCTGGGACATGTAGTCCGTTTGGAGAGATC
Organism: Lissotriton vulgaris; assembly: GCF_964263255.1. NCBI lineage: Eukaryota > Metazoa > Chordata > Amphibia > Caudata > Salamandridae > Lissotriton > Lissotriton vulgaris. Next base: position 826,278,978 of record NC_141689.1, read on the forward strand.
GCGTTATTTTGCCTTTTCTTCCTTTCCTCGCCGTGTTGGCGAGAGCGATCGCAACAGTGTGCCTGCCCTTACGCCCCTGACCTGGGTCGGTCAAATTGCCATTAGGCATCTTCTTTTCTCCTTAACACCCCCCTTTTTCTGAACGCCCGTTTCCAGGTCTGTAACTGCTGTTAGGCAGTGAGGAGCAGTCTGTGGTGTGGCCGGAGGGTCTGTACTTCATTAGGCCCATAACGCTCAGGCCTTACAGTAGAGTCAGGAGTGCAGACAGTGTCTGCAGGGACCCGTGCGGGCAGGCTGCTCTAGAATGTATTTGGCACCAGGGCTGTTGGGGTCCCAGGCTCTTCCCTGATCACTGCGAGCGCTGCCCGCCCACTACTCCAGCTGACACCCAGCCCTTTCTAATTTGAGGCACACCACCTCTTGGCTACACTTAGCTGGTACTGGTACTGGTACCTACCTCCTACTTACCTTAAGCATGGAGGATTATCAAAACGACGTCTACCAGGATGATCAATGGGAGGAGGACCCTCTTGCGGCCCTCCCATGGGATGATGCTTTCTATGACGCAGTGGATGCGTCCATCCACAAGGCAGTGGAGCAGGCCATTAGTCCCCTAGAGGAAAGGCTGACCCGGAAAATTGACCAAGCCTGCGATAATGTAGCCAGGGACTCCCAAGCTTGGGCGAATGACTCTTCTCCCAGCGCAGACCAACAACAGCCACCGGCTAAGCGCGCCAGGGATGCTGGGGTGGACTCTGATGCTTTTGCTCGCCCTAAACAGGCCTTCCTTGCTAGTACCACTGTTAGTTCCACTCATCCAGTGATTCCCTCTACCCCCAGCGATGGGGACCAAGGGTACACGGACGACGGGGATGCGGACAACTCTACCGAACCGTCCCGCCCTTGGCATCCTTCCCGGCCAGCTCAGACTCCTGAGGGGAAAAACTCTGTGAGGACATGTTGGACCTGGACGACATCCTCCATCCGAGGTCCTCCGACTCGGCCCCTTCGGAGAAGGTCACCCAATATGTGGCAGTCAGGTCCATCACCCACTGGAACCTGCGACCCATACCTGCCTTATGGCAGAGTGCCCTCGCCCTTCCTTGGAGGGGAAGGTAGTAGCCACTCCCGATATTGACCCCAGAATGTCTACCCATTTCCAAAAATGTTTTAAAGATCCCAAGAAGGTCATTGACAGCTCCTGGCGGGCCTGTCAGGATAAGTTGCTGGACGCCTTGGGTACCATTACTAAAATACTAGATATGGCGGAAGAAGCCAAGGCCTCTGGGTCCCTAATATCAACCGAACACCTCTCCCCTCCTGGGCCCAATGCGTGGTAGTGTTTCTCGGAAACGCCAACTGTGCGATCTCCACCGAACGCCGCAGGTCTCTCCTCATTCAGGTTGATCCCAAACTTGGGGACCTGGTGGACTCTGAGGCGGGTCATGTTGTGCAGGGTGGCCTCTTTGGCGAACCCCTTATCAAGGAACTAGGGAGGTTCTTCAACACCTTCACCTCCCTTGATAGGGCGCAGACTTCTATCAGGAAGGTGTTTCTCCCTCTCCCGGGGCTGGATGAGGTAGGGACCGCTCGTCCGGCCGTTCCCAATCAAAACAGAGGGCAGGGCTCCAATCACGCACAGTATCAGGACCAGTCCTGCTTAGGGAACTTTTACCCCACCGGTGGACGGTGAGGCAAGAAAAGAGGAGGAGGTGGCAACTCCAATTCTTCCAGAAAGTGTTGTCCCTTCTTCCCTTCTAAAATTGGGGGGCCGTCTGGTGCATTTTTTCCAAATGTGGACTTCCATCACGGGGGATGCTTGGGTCCTACAAACTGTAAGGGGTTTTCACATAGAGTTTCATGGGTCGCCTTATCAGAGCACTCCCCCACGCCCCTTCTGTTTTCCGAGACAGATGCCGTTTTGATCGATCAGGAGGTCCAATCTCTCCTAGACAAGGGAGCGATTGCAGAAACCCTACCACATCCCAGAGTTTTCCTCAGCAATCTCTTTCTCGTAGACAAGGTGGACGGGGTCAGTGACCAGGCATCAATTTATGCAAATACAACGAGTGGCTAGTATACAGCCACTTCAAGATGGAGGGTATCCATCTGCTTCACAACATCCTCAGTCCTGGAGGCTGGATGGCACGGCTCGATCTCAAGGATGCCTATCTGGCGATTCCCATCTCCCCCCCCCACTGTTGGTTTCTTCAATTTCCTTGGTGGAGCAGAACCTACGAATTCACTACCCTTCCTTTCGGCCTGTCCTCCGCCCCTTGGTGTTTCACTGAGGTTCTTCGGCCAGCAATAGGACGCTTAAGGGTATCTGGCATGAGACTTATCGTCCATCTAGACGACATCCTGCTAATGGCACAGGATCCCAAAACTCTTTCTCGTCAGCTGCAGACCACGGTAGATCTCCTCCAGAATCTCGGTTTCCTCATAAACAAAACCAAGTCCACTCTGATTCCATCTCAAAGAGTCTTTTTCTTTGGCTTTTTGATAGACTCGGTGGACTCCACCCTCAGCCTTCCCTCTTGCAAAATGACAAAAATTCGACACTAGATTCGGAGGGCTCTGGCTCAGACTCAGATTTCCCTCCATCAGGTAGCTCGAATGGTAGGCCTTCTGTCGGCCTCCATTCAGGCTATTTTTCCCGGCCCGCTCCACTACAGAGCACTGCAGCGCCTCAAGGCGGCACATCTGCGCAGGGGCTGTCCTTATTCTCACAAGGTGTGTCTGTCATCAGAAGCCAGAGAAGAGCTACAGTGGTGACTCTCAACATGGAGGCATGGAATGGTCGTGCCATCTTCTGATCCATACCAGATGTCGTTATCGAGTGCGACACAAGCAGATCAGTCTTGGGCGCGAGATGTGGCGACTTCACCATGGGGGGTGTTGGGTCTCATTCGGAGCAACAATTACACATCAACTGTCTCGAACTTTTAGCCGGATCGTTCACAATCAAATGCTGGACCAAAGACTCCACCCACTCCTGCGTCCTCCTCAAGATGGACAATATATCAGCGGTCCACTATATCAATCATCTGGGAGGCACACGCTCGAGAGCCTTATCGGACCATGTGGTGAACTTTTGGCAGTACTGCCTGGACCGTCACATCTCCGTCATAGCGGAGTACCTGCCCAGATAGGACAATCAGATGACAGACTTCCACTCGCGTCACTTTCATGACCAAAGCCTCTGGCAATTGCATCCGGGAGTGTGCGCGAATCTACAAAGCCTCTGGGGTCCCTTTTCAGTGGACCTCTTCGCCTCTTGCCTGGATCACCAGCTTCCCAGATTTTTCAGCTGGAGGCCAGATCCTTTGGCTGAGCAGACGGATGCATTCCTGCTGGACTGGCAGGGGGAAGCGGGCTATACTTTTCCCCCGTTCGCAATGATAACTCGGGTCTCGGCCCAGGTTCGGTGCCAGAGGGCGGAGATAGTGTTCATTTCGCCAATATGGAGGTCTCAAGTTTGGTTTCTGGTTCTACTGGAACTTTCTTGGGATTCTTCAATCCCACTCCCCCATCTTCCGACTCTTCTCCTCAGTCCGGACGGTTGTCCCCACCCATTGATCGAGCAGGGCTCCCTGATGCTCATGGCTTGGCGGATTACAGGGGACGATTGGCGGTCCCGGGGCTTTCGGGTCTGGCTGAGAAATTCATGTCTAAGGCCTGGGCGGAGAGCAATATCAAACATTACCCATCCACCTGGAGATAGTGGTGTTGTTGGTGTCTGCGAGAGAGTGCCAATCCCGTGGCAGAGGATGTGTCCTCCATCTTGAATTTTTTGGCCTCCCTGCAGAAGACGGTTTGGCTTATAGCATCTCAATACCTTCCGGTCCGCCATCTCGGCGAGGCATGCTATGGTCGATGGTTCCCCTGTCGGTGAGCACCCATTCGTTTGTCGTCTCCTTCGGGGTATCCGTCTTTCGCTGCCCCCAGAGCCGCGCTATTCCCAGTTATGGGATGTCAATCAGGTTCTAAATGTATTCCTCTCATGGCAACCAAATAGATTCCTCTCTAGGAAGGAGCTGTCTGCGAAGCTAGCCATGCTGCTCTGTTTAATATTATGCATCCGTATTTCAGATGTCAGAGCTCTGGATGCATCCAGTAGGATTTTTTCTCCCTCTGGAGTGACGTTTACCATCCGTAGACTCACCAAATGTGGAACGACATCTATTTCCTAACCCGCTTTCCCGGACTCTCCGAAGCTATGTGTATTTTCCTGCCTCAAGGCTTATGAAGAGATAACTGAACAGTTCAGGCCTCCTGGGGAACGCCAGTTGCTCATCGCACTGAAAAAGCCCCACAAGGCTGTGTTCTCACCCACAATTGCTCATTGGGTTCGGTGGATAATGCAAGAAGTGGGCATCAATATGCGAGCATTCGGTGCGCACTCTACCAGAGGGGCAATGGCCTCCAAAGCATTTACCCTGGGAGCTCGTCTAGAAGACATACTGAAAGCTGCAGACTGGTCTTCAGACTCCACCTTTAAGCGGTTTTACTTCAAACAGGTTATTGATATGGCTCATGTGGTCATGGGCAAGCTATAAACTAGCTTAATCCTCGCCTCCGGTCCTGACATAGAATGAAAAATTTCATAGCTAAAGTAATGGAAAGTTTCAATTCTTTTAAGGACTCGGAGGCAAGGATTATCCCGCCCAGGGTACAATTCTTGACTACTTTCCCTCCCTCGTATTAGAGTAAGTAACTTCTACTTTAGTTTCATATACTGTACTGGACATCATGTGGATGCTTTGCCATGTTTCTCTCCCTATCACCTGAACAGACAGCTCAGATCAGCTTCTTCTTTCCTTGTCACAGTACCCAGGATTAAGCGAGTCAGGTGTGGGGGCCGTTCGTTCTCCTATAACTTGTCTAAACTCTGGAACTCTCTTCCCCTCTATCTGAAATCCGAGCCCAATCTACTCTCCTTCTGCAAACAGCTAAAAACCCTGCTTTTTAACAAATAAAACTAGTATTCAATTGTTCACCTATAAGCGTTTGTCCGCAGCGCTAGGATGCCTCAGGGTCGCTACCGCGCTCAACAAATGGTCTTTCATTTCTTTCATTTCATGATTAAACCAATTTCTGTTGCTTATGTTTTACTTTGCTCCTTGCAGGGGATTCAAATAAACATGACTCCTGATGTGGTTTTACTGGCTGACCGAGCGACGAAAGAGAAAGCATGGACACAGGGGCGTAGCTAGAGCTTGTGGTGCCCGGGGCTATCCCTCAGATTGCCGCCCCCTGGCATCCGCAGTCCTGTGATTGTGTGAGGTAAGTCTCGACTCAAATTTTTAATCTCATCTCACTGCCAAATTTCGGGCTTATTCGGGGGTGGGGGGATGAGAAACAGGAACTAGTAGAGACTAAAGGCCAGAACAAGATAGGGGGTTGTGTAGTTTATTGTCTGCACAATTGCTGCAGTTGCAGATTTTGTATATGAATTATATTAAATATCCATAGTGCAACAAAATACCCAACAGTGCTATGAAGAAATACTGGGAGGAGTCAAAAGAGAAAACAAACCACATAAGCCAAGCGGCCTGTTCAATAAATTCAACCCTTTAGTTTCATACAGAAGGCAAAGTAGTTGGATGTGATCTTGGAGGGAGGGGCAGGCAGCTCTACAGTTTGGGGGGATAACAGCTTAGAATGAATTGTGAGCCTTTTTACATGTACTGCAAAGGTGGCAGACTGAAGAGCTTTAGTAGGTGTATGGCGACAGACCCTTTGGTCAGGAGTTCCAGGACCAGTTTTACAATGGACTCTGTGACAGATGCGTAGAGATTTGAACAATATTATGTTAGAACTGTCACTGTTTTGCTATTGTCTTTTGGCCACAATATCGTAAACCTAAGCAGATTTGAGGAGGTCATGTATCGAACCACCAGCAGTTGGACCCTATACAAATTGTGTTTAGGAATGGCAGATGCAAAGAGCTAACATAATTTGTGCAAGTAAATACAACAGAGAGGAGCACCATCCTACGATTTTCTTGGGGAAGAAAAGGTGGTATGATTCTCAAAGATTTAGATAGAAGAAAACATGAAAGTAACACAATGGATCCAGGAGAGCATCAATAGTCGATTTTCAGCAAAAATCAAGAATGCTCACTCTGGCCACATGCATGGGCATATGCCAAGAAGAGGGCCAGCAGTCCTCAGTCTAGATTTTAGAAGGGCCTCCTGAAATAATAATCTCCAGACTTCAGTTGAAAGTGATGAAGGTTTTCAGAGGGTCAATTAGTGCCTATGCCACAGCGAGGCATAGCTATGAAAAAGATAAACGTTTACCGGTATGTCTTTTTTTAGTGTGCACTGATTTAGAAAAAAACAGTACCTTCTGAATTTGAAGTGCCAGCGACAATCCAGTTATACGCAAAGCGTAGGTGATATGATGTGCGCAATACATCTTTTCACCCTGCTTAAGCGCAAATAGGTAGCTATTCCGTAGTGTGACATAGTTGCACATTTTCACAAGGCAGGGCAATGATTTCTGCTCCTCTGGGAAGTTATATTTTGCTGCTTCCTCCACAGTTGGCCCTGTATGGGCAGTGGTGCGCACCCTGTGTTCTGATCAGTCACTCATGTAGCCTGGCCTCATTCTGCCTTTTTTTCCCGAATCGAATCGGGTATCAGAGCGCTTTACATAGCACCAGTTATATTCATTTTTGTGAGGCAAGGGGAGATTAAGTGATTTGCCCAGGATCACAGGATGTTTGGCATCGTTACCGACACTCGAACCAAGATAAAGGGGGATGGCAGAGCGGTGCGTAACGTGCTCACAGACTTAAATAATGCCAGCCATACAGACATACTTTGCAAATGTGTACTTTTTTTACATGTGAATGGTGCGATTGTGGGCAAATTGCCTCTTCTCCCTATACCACAGATTGTAAATGGGGGTAGTAAGAATGTCTAACAAAAAAACGAAACTGTACAGATGTAATTAATAGTATAAAACATAACTGGAGACGGGGGGCCTAGTAATTCTACAATTGCATTGTTCTAGAGTTGGCCCTGCTTGTCGCCACCCTCCGTTTTTAAATCTGTTTCCCCATAATAAAGAAGGTAGATGAATGTAAGTAATGGAGATTTCATCCGCAAGTAAAAAACAGTTAGTCAGGCCGGAGGCGGTATTACTTAAAAAGTGAAGACACTGTACTGAGCAGTAAAACAAATAATTACAATCAATTAGAACACTGACCCCGGTGTCGTCCAGCATGCGATGCCGCCCGCTATTAACAAGGAGCGTGCAGGGCTCGACTCAAACCAATGAAAATATAGTCTAAACTTTATCATCATGCCAGAAGTGCTTTAATGAAAATCACTTACTTCGTACTTGATGTGGGAGGCGTTGCGGCCCTGTGGGCTGGGGAGAGGGCGGTGCGGTGGGAGCTGCGGGCGGTTTTGTTACCTCTTCAGCTCTCACCTCGGTAGTACAATTACCGCTAGTAACACACGCACTGCGGGCAGGTGGGGGCAGAATGACGCCCTTGTAACTGCAAATTCAGTGCGAGGGCTGGCCAAACATTCCCAGGGCCGTCATTGGTAGCGCTTTCGCGCGCTACAAGATTGACGGCCCTCGGAGGGGACCCACGGCCACAAACGAGGTACGTCGCGCTGCCCACCACCACCAGTATGCTAGGTGGTGGTGCGTGCACACTGCAGTCAGCCTTTAAACCTTGTTGGTGCGCTTGCACGTCACACGGGGCCACACAGCAGAGTGGCGGCCTGTTGTAGTGGCCTTTATAATTTATTTGGGGCACTCCTCCGTAATGACTGACAGTAGGAGTGCCCCAAATAAATGATAAAGGCCACCACAACAGGCCGCCCCCAAAATAGTGCCGCCTGGGGCGGACCGCCCCCCTCACCCCCCCCTAGCTACGCCGGTGCATGGACAGAAACAGAGGACTATCAACACCATGGGGAGCCCTGATTAGTGCAGATGAAAGGACACTCTATCTGTGAACACTCTATTGTTTACCTGTTTATTCCCTGTGATTTATGGGAATGTTGGTTTTTCTCTGACTTTAAAAAGGCTGCTGTTCAATAAAAGTGAAGAAAGAAAAGCATAATCCTCGCCTCCGAGTCCCGAGTCCTTAATAGAATTGAAACTTTCCGTTACGTTAGCTAGGAAATTTTTCATTACCTTAGTATGCAAGGGTTTTGATATTCGTTCCCCATGAATTATCCATTAAGGTGGAATATTTGCACTGTGATAGTCGTTATTAGTCCTTCCTAAGATGAGTTCTGCTAGCATTCATTTTTATCGGATTTGTGATTTTGCTGACTCTTTGCCTGATGGCTGCCATGTGAGAAGGGTTATTTACGGTTGTTATAGTGGGCCTGAGTTGGTTTTGGTGATGAGCCAATGATAAGGTCATAGGCCTGATTGGATCATTAGGCAAAAGCAATGCCTAGTGCCATAGGTTCATTCTGATTAGTATGAAAAATCTCAACAGATGCAATAGGCCTGACTTATTATGAGAATCAAGTGTTAAAGCCAATAGACCTTTAACAGCAGGTTCTTATTAAACTGTGTTAAAGCCTGTACACAATTTGTTTGTTACACAGAATCTCCATATGACTGTAATAGACAAGTATTTTGGTGTTGGCAGCTCCCCAGGCAGTCCCACAGGGCCGCTCACCTTGCACGTATTCTGCCCTTTGCTGAGTTTGTGTCTGTATTATTGCAGAGGGGTATGTGTGTGAATGCAAGAATGACAGCCGTGGATTAATGGATGCATTGTCATTCCTTATCAGATGGGCAATGTGAGTGGCCCTTCTTAATTGCTGGGCATGTTAGCTCTGCCTCATCCTTTACCGCTTGGTGTGTTAACACTCCCCGCCCCCACCTCCCACCCCCCACCCCTAAAGTTCAGCTCTATTTGCGCCACTGCTAAGAGCTCAAGTAGATTGACAGTTCGAGGCGCAGGCAATGAGGAGAAGGACACAGCGATACCAGATAAAGGTTAATGGAACATTAGAGCACGCGGAGCCAGGACAGCCAGCGAGGCACCACAGGCTACAGTTAGTTTCGCAAGAACAGGGGCCACTCCTCCTGTCAGCATCCCAAACTGGCGGACAGGTGCGGTCGGTTGACAAGTCCTGCAGAAACCCTCTGATGCACACCTCCCTGTGTTTCCAGCTTACAGTAGTTTTGAAGTGCCCCAGCTGCGGGGCACGCTCTATGACCCGAGGAGCGTGGAAGGAGCAGCTGTGCGGCTCGGACAGACGTCAGGCTGCACGTGCAGCAGCCTGGACACCCGAGGAACCCAAGGCCCGCGCGAGCTCAAGCAGCTGCACTGACGTCACAGCGTGGCGCAGTCCCAAAACGCAGTTCAACGCGGCCATGGGCTGCTCAGGGCGCCCTTAAGTTCAATTTCTCATTTTAGCTCCACATGCAGTGATTGCAAAAGGCGGTGGACTGGAGACACTGCCGTGAACAAATATTAAATGTTAGGGCATCCAAACTTACATTTACTGACTCGTGCCAGGTGGCCTCATTAACAACGGAAGGATTTGGGGTTCGGGAAGAAGGCGCGATTTGCATAACACTGAGCTGCATTACAGTGGGAACAAAGAAAATTATTCTCTGGAACCACTACCTATTATTTTCAGATTTCCCTAGCATTAAAATTAAACGTACTGTGTCTTGGATGGCAGTCAAATATGGAAATTCAGAGTGTGAGTGCCGACGTCGATAAAAGTGCGCGGGTAGGGAACATAATTAAAGCTTGGGGTGAAAAGAGAAACCAGGGCGCGTGGTAAGGTCGGAAGTTGGAATGTTGTGGGAGGACAGCTATGAAAGTCAAAGGGGAGAGAGTGAATACACCGAGAGTGCATTCGAAAGTACAGTGAAACTAAAATCACTGCTTTGCCTTAGGTGTGTGAGGAGTTCTCAGAGATTTATATCACCGGTGCAAGCATTCATTTTGCTGCTGACTTGGCTTCCTCGGCCAATTATTCTTAGGGTGGAGAAGTGTCCCTTGAAGGGATACTGGTCCAATCGATCATAACTGGCCCTGTGTTTCTGCACCTGGATTTCCCGCGCGTAAGAGGACACGGCCCGGATTTTAGAAACCAGTAAAATGATATGCTGTTTGGACAGGACCAGCCCCTATGGCAGCAGGGGAGAAGGAAAGGCCAGGCCACAGCTCGCCCTGCCCCCTAAAACCATCCCTTACTCTGAGCCCCATCAGAGCAGGTGGTAAATGGAAGTGGAACTGTACCTGTAAGGGGGTAAAAGGACCTGGTTATTCTGCGTATTCATGTTATTCCCTATTGCAGATAACATATCTCATAATTGCATGTGCAGGCGTGATACTAGCAGCTGGAATGGGTCATTCTGGACCTTGTAATTTTTGCCCCTCTGCACCGTGCAACAGGCATCATAAGAAGGCCAACATAACGGTCCAAAGCCATGCTGTTCATGGTCTACAAGCCAAACTTGCACGATGAGCAGAGGTGTGCTCTGAATTTGGCAGAGCAAGCAGGCGGTATAGTTAAGAAAGCGAGCAGTATATATTTCTTTCCTTTGTGTTTGCTGGAGTCAAGTTCGTTCTTTTTAGTGTGTTCGTCATGGGGCTCAGTCTAGAGGCTAATCCTATAATAAACATGGCCGTCCTTGCAAAAACTGCCTCCTTTGACTGAGGTGTGTAGAAACAGCCAGGTCCTCAAGGCTTTGCGAAAGCTTAATTGGCCGTCAAGATTTGTGAGCACTGAGTTTGTGCCAGAGTTTTGCAGCTTAGTCTGACAAGGTTCCTTCTAGAATGGCTGTATGTTGGGATATTGCTTTTTGGGTTCTTTTCGAGCAGGGACTTTGCTTGGGGCAATTTGTACATATTTTCCTGTGCAGCAAGGAAGATCCAAAACCATGTAAAGCTTGATGGGCAATCCAGCGGGGGTTGAAGGAGAGTCGTCTTAGAACAAGAAGCAATGATAGAGCACATAGGTCTGGGTTAATGTGGTCTCATGGCTGTAAGTTCAGCATGAGTCGCTCTGCAGTGCTTTGGATTACTTGAAGTCTGTGCAGATATTTAACTGTACCTAGACAGAGAGCCTTAGCATAGTCCATGTGCAAGAGCACAGGAGAAAGAATCGCCCGGCCCAGTGAAGGAAGCCAGAAATACAAAGCTACTCCACAGAATGTTAAGTAAATGGAAGGCAGGCACTCCATGTAGGCAGGTGTTCATTTTTGTACAACGCAAATACTGTAGAACGCACATGTAAGACTGCGGCATACATTAAAAAGCATTTGAAATGCAATAGGTCTCACAACTGTGAGGTTTTGAGCTATTGGCATTGTAATTGACAATGCCTTTTATTAATGGGTTTTAAAAACCTGAAATAATAAAAGATATTGTCATTTACAATACCAATAGGTCAAAGTTTGTAAAATGCGAGACCTATAGCATTACAGTAAGCGCGGTATCCCTAAAGTGGGCGATGCGCTCAGTATTAAAGTTCAAAGTTTAAAAAAAGCTGAAACACAGCACGGTGTCCCTGAAGAGGTCGCCGTGCTCAGCTTTAAAGTAAAAAAAAGAAAAGCTTAAAGAAAGTGCGGAGTCCCTGAAGTGGGTGCAGCGCTCAGCTTAATTTTAAAAATCAAGAAGCGCCTGCCATTGTCTGTCGAATGCTGTGATGGGTGAGGGCAGCCTCTTTTAAAGAGAAAGCTCGCAGAGCGCTGCATATGAGAAGCCGCTGCCATTGTCCCACGAGTGCTGTGTGGAGGTGGGTCAGCCACTATTAAAGTTAAATCTCGCATAGCGCTCCATACAAACAGCGGCTGCCATTTTCCCATGAGTGCTGGGTGGGCACGCTGCAAATACAAGAAGCAGCCACCATTGTTTTATTATTCATTAAACAAAATATTTCTCACTGACTTAAAAAGCAGGCAGTGTAACAAGACAAGTAAAAGGTCCAGTCTTTATGGGAGGTTACATATGCAGACAAGACAGTACCAAGGAAGTACTAACAGGCCTATTCACAAATGAAAAGCAACAATTTAGCAAGGACAGTAACAGGAGCCAATTAAAAAGATGGGCGGGACATGGGTGGAGCTTGTATGCCATACCCCAGTACAGCATGCCTCGCAGCAGTGCATGCGCTGCCCAGCCTCGACCTAAGAAGGAAACTCACCCTAAATTTACGAGTCAGCTCTCACACAAAGGTTTGAGGCAGTGTGTTGACTGTTGCTGACATTTGAAGATTGCCGCTGCTGAATTGTAGGCTTTGTGAAATTTTATTTGTACTAATTCCACCCTGTCTCACCAACAGGGAGAGCAGCAAAAAGGACCAACAATAACCCTGTCTTCATGCTCACCATTATGGACAGAGGACAACATCTAGGAGGAGTCATGGAGATAAAGCATTTATAGTACTTTCAGATAGAGGTCATCAGCCAGATTGATAGCAGCAGCAGGATGACGGGCAGATAACACCAAGTGGAGGAAAAGACTACAAATTTTAGCCTACGTGTTTGCTGAGCAATTATGACACTAACTGCCTTTCTTCCTTGAGCGTAACCTCCATCCTGAAACTTGTCATCGGTACAATATAAAGTAACAAACAATAGGTGCTTTTGTATTTTAACTGTTCTGATGTAAGACTCTCTGTAGCCTATTGGGATATTCTTCGAGTTCTATAAAATGGCAAATAAAATGCAATAAAGCCTCAGTATGATGGCTGTTAGCTTGATACACTAGGACTGCATGGGGATGAATCATCATAGCTACACAGACCACATGATATAACCTCGTTATTATATGACGGTGTCATCCATTCCTATTTCACAGGAGGACATAGGATCCACGTGAGGTGTAATGATAAAGAGGACCCTCCCAACCAGAGGCGACATCCCCTTAAACAGTGAAAAGTGCTTGTATGCTTACTCTCAGATCCCAGGGACCAGAAATCACAAGAACAGCAAATGTAGAAGGAAAAGAGAACCCGTGCATAGAGGTGGGAAGGCAAACACCCATCCTAACGCATTACAAGTCCAGAGCAGCAACTTTGCATCTTGCCCAATAACAAGCTGTCTAAGAAGAATGCACCCAATGCACGTGATCCATGTAAAAGTACTCAGGGGCATATTATCAAGATAGGGCCTTACATTATCGCCGCTTTTATCGGCAGGAAACTGCCGATAAAGCGGCGATAATGGGCTTGATAATATGCTCTATGAATTCCAATCGAAGCCCATGTTACATGTCTTCACATCTAACATGGGCTTCGATTGGAATTCATAGAGCATATTATCAAGCCCATTATCGCCACTTTATCGGCAGTTTCCTGCCGATAACAGCGGCGATAATGTAAGGCCCTTTCTTGATAATATGCCCCTCAGTTCGTTAGCTCCTGCACTGCAGACTCCCTTTGAGGTCAACCTGGTACACCACAAGAGCCGTCATGATTATGTATATAATGAAGTAATTTCCTGCATATGCCGAGTCCTCTGAAATGGCAAGGAGTTTGATTTTGGGGAGGTGTACCCTCATTTGTGAACTGATTTTTAGCACTGCCCTATTATGTATTGGTTCGTTAGCGATGAATTTTTTGGTATTGTAAGTAAGTGTTTTATCCATTTTTGTAGAATATATTCCCTCTCTATCAGTAAATTAGGTGTGTGTGTGTGGATTTTTTGATTTGTGGAAGGCTTGTGAATATTCCCAGTTAAGAATTATTTCCTCTTTAATTTAAAGGGGTACTACTAGTTTGTCAAACGCCAGCAAGATTGAAGCTTGACTCTTATCACATGCCCATGACAAAGTTACCTCCTTAGAAAGCAGGGCACCATATCTAGATCTGAAACCACATTCCATATTAATTCAAGCTTATAAGACGTATTTTGCAGTGAATTCGTGTCACGTTTCCCCCTCTGATTCATTTCACAAAGTTTAATCCAGTCTCAAGTAAGTGTACGAGTTTAACTGGGATTTCCATAAAAACAAACCTCCAGAATCATGCGGCTATTCACATGACCTTCATCATGTTTCTGGTACCGGCTCCTCTTTTTGTTTTTGTTTTACAAAGAAATAGACTTCATATGGAAAGAACGATCCAACTCAATGAAATTCTGCTCACTATTCTACCCTCTTGGAAAATGACCACTAAATGGGTATATAAATTGCAAAAGCCAAATTTTTTTTAAGTGCCTTGCTACTGCTCCACTGACATATTTACCGACTCGTGCCCACTTTAGGGTCGTAATGCAGGCCCCTGCAGCCCATACCGGTACACCTCAACCCTTCAGGGGGCCCCATCTTGCCTAAGGCCGATGATCTTCTGTGACATATGGTAGACTCAGGGTCCCTCTTCACATTCTGCAGGGGTGCTCACCATTTTGCACCACACCACTGACTCAGTTCGCTGCATTTTATTTTTCTAAGAGGGGGAGGCCATTGGATTTTTACCGGCCCGGGTCCTGTGGATGACTCCCTCAGGGCCTCCAAAAATATTGACTGCATCTTTCAAACTTTGCATTTGACATCCCAGCACCATTTTGATGTTCAATTACACTTGAATTACTCATGCTGTTAGATCAAATTGCTTAGAAATGCACAGATGTCCTGAGGCCTAGTGAAATGATCTCTCTTAAGAATGAAGACATGTGCCAAATGCAGCAAGGTCAGTGTGACCACGATCGCAATGGGAACCAGGACTAGAACTTTAAAAAATAATTCCATTGTATTTAGGAGTTGGATGTACAGCTCAAGAGGCACATGTTTATCCAAACATAGTATTGACAAGAGCCACTATGTTCCCCCTCACGTGTTCCCCCTCATGTGTTGGGTGTGGTTCTGGTTCCTTAGGAAGAGAGGTAAATCCACTGTCTCACAACTTGCCATTTCTCCTGAGACACCAAACAAGCCTGACAATTGCTGACAACTGGGAAGGTGCCTTTTGAAACATGCATCTCTCCCCTCTGGGAAATGGGCTTAGGCCAACAACTCATTTGCCTGAAGAGCGGCCAGATGGCTCTGACCTCTAAGCACCGCCTCCTTTGAGCTGTACTTGACCAGTGACCTCGAAGTGAAAGGCTTGGCCTCTCTGGGTCAAACCATTAACCCTCCCAGTCCCCAGTGCCCTCATAGACGAAATGCAACCAAATATTATTATCCACAACAAGTTGTATTTTTTTCTTTTCCAGCAGCAGCTGCCTGGGCTGTTGAGGCATATGCCTCTCAAGGGAATGTCTGTTACAGTTAATTGGTCAGCTGCCTTCTTGTTTTCTAAGTAACTGGAATGCAGGAGCCCAGCTTCCACATGGTGCAGTCCAGAGCAGGCCTGGCCAGGCCGGTGATACACGCGCTTACAATTCCCAATCTGAGTACGCGCACTGTTGAGTACCATGAAACTCAACGGATCTGGCACTCACCGGGCTCTTTATTGAACTGCAATTACATAAATTGGCTGGTCAGACCCTGCTGAGCACGAGGCCCTGCTGGCTGCTACCAAAACCAAGCAGCTCACTTTACTGGCTTAAATCAGGATAAGGACTGTAATGTAGTGAAGTCCAGCTAAAATATTAACCACATGCAATCGAAAACTGAAGTTAAAAGCAAAATAATTATCACAAAGGAAGCCACAGCAAGCTTTTTGTGATTTTTGAAGCATTTTGCATCAGCTTAAAACATTTTTTTAAATGTAATCAAGTAGCCACTTAGCTTTACATTTTTCACGTTTTTGCTTCTTTGGTCAACATTTAATATCACTTAACAATTGTTCACTGTGGGATTCTATAATATTTAAATGATAGTATTCTAATCTAAATTAGAACGAAAACCCTTTGGCCCGATTTCAAGTGCAGTGCTAAATTCAGACATGTGTTTGCACAGGGATCGAGAATATGATTTGTCTGATAATTGTCATATCCGCTCAGTTTTTCCCTGAAAAATTCTAGCAGGTCAAACCCGTGGAAATCTATCAGCGGGGGAGGTTGAGGTGGGATGGGGAAGGGGTGGCAAAACATGTAGAATTGGGGGGCATATTATCAAGAACGTCGATAAAATTATTGACGCTTTAGCGGCAGGAAATGGGCTTGATAATATGCTCTTGTCAATTCCCATAGCAGCCCAGGTTCTGGTGTTAACCTGGGCTGCTATGGGAATTCACAAGGGCATATTATCAAGCCCATTATCGTCGCTTTAGCTGCAGTTTCCTGCCGCTAAAGCGGTGATCATTTTATCGCTGTTCTTGATAATATGCCCCTCAGTGTGTTAAATACCAGCTCTGCATGTTATGCCACATTTGGAAGTTAAAAAGTTGGAATTGGATTCATTTTTTACACATATTA
The DNA here is from genome assembly GCF_964263255.1 of Lissotriton vulgaris. Lineage (NCBI taxonomy): Eukaryota > Metazoa > Chordata > Amphibia > Caudata > Salamandridae > Lissotriton > Lissotriton vulgaris. Next base: position 826,295,289 of record NC_141689.1, read on the forward strand.
AATATTTCACTGCAGGGTAATGGTATTTGCAATTTGTGGTAAATACCTCAACTATTCCGCCCAACTTATAATAAGGCCATAGCATAAATAGGTTTGTTAAGTTTGCTTCAGAATGCAACTTCAAAAACAGTTTTACAAAACATTTATGAATTAAATAGCAGATGCAAGAACCGAAATCCTAAACATATTCCTCTTGCAGTCGTTCAAATAAAAATTTGGAAATAATCTGCACAATTGGCCATCGAGGATTCCATAAAGCTCACCTGCCCAAGTGTACGTCTTCTCACGTGAACACTGCACAAAAGACACCATTCCATGTAGTGGCATCCTTGGAGGAGGAAGCTTCACCCAACACTTTTGTGGCCACTGAAAGACCCACAAAAGATAATCTAAGAATCACCACTCATTTTATTTTTTCCAATGGAACTTCTATCTGTATCCAACGTTATCAGTTGCAAGTTTACATTGAGCAGCTCCCATTATTCTTTGACAAATTTCGACAAAAAAGAGGCACATGTTACTTTGTTACTTTATGTGGATGCTTTGACATGAGTGGGTGTGGCTGTGCTCTAGTCATGTACTACCGTGTGTGTATTTCCTCCAGATAAGAAGGTATGTTTTTAATATGTCTTAAACCAAAGCTTTTTACTACTTCGACAACAGCCTTTTAGTCTAACGATGCAGACCCAGCAAAACATTCCCTTTCCTATTGCCCCAGAAATCCTAGACCATTAAAAAAGTTAGCACTACAGGACAGGTGCTTAATTTAATTGTGCTTACACATGGGGCACACTATCACTTATTTTGGGGAACTAGCACTTACTTATATTTCCTCATCAGACTTTGACCCAGAGCAAGAGTGAGAAAACACAAAAAGGGGAAGGAAAGATCAATAGAGAGAAGAAAAAACAGTGACAAAGAAAGAACGCAGGGATGAAAAAGCACCTGAAAAAGTGAGCTAATGGGGCAGGGGTGTCTGGTGGTAGATGATAGAGGCATGAGGTTGAATCAAGCCTACTTAGCCATGGCATTTGACATACAATAGCCACAGCATTTGTGCATTTACAAATTAACCACTCCCAGAGATCTCACTAGAGTAAAACTCTAGACAACATACAATGGGGTCCAGAGCTCTAGATGCAAATCCTGGACCTCCCCGATTCAGGAGAATTCCCCGGCCACGCCTTTACCACACAGTGGAGTACTATTCCTCTAAGCTTCATAAATGTAACGGACCAGACGTTCTATCAATCATGGACTGAGTTGAAATGCAAGACAGCCCCATTGATCTTCCTGTACCGACTTTCTTCTTTATATGTGCATCAACAGACTAAGGTACTGAATAAGAAGTGGCTGCATGAGAGGTGAGACTGTACACAAGGGTAGGAAGAGGCTGTCCCCTTCGTTCATCTGTTCTCTCTGATCTGCTTCGGTAGATCCCCAAAATTCCACTATAATGTCTAACAATGCTAGACCCTCAGATTTTCCTACAAGTCCCAGCGGTCTCCTGTGCTACCCTGTCACCTCATTCTCTCTCCTTATGTCACTTCCTCCCCATATCTTTTGCCATCCCTCCTCATTCCAATCAGCCTCCTAAACACCTAATGCATTATCACTTTGGTCCACTGGAAAACAAACGGCGAGGATCACTTCATTCAAATTCCTCATAAGTGTGGCCTCTCTGTAGTGCTCACGTCCTCTCTGTATTGCTGAAGCCATTTCCCTCTCCATTGCCATCTTTCCTTCACCCCTCATTGCTGTCAGGCAACTATAGACTGTGTAAAGCACTGTACGGAAATGAATAAAACACAGCATAATACAGCGCCATCAGACTATTTCCAGAGTACAAGAACACAAGACAGGAAGATGATCTAGATATACCCTTGTCTGAATGTTGGTGGGTTGGATTACGAAGGCAGAGCACAGGCAGTTTCAGGGGGCAATGACATAGTAAAAAAGAAACTTCAGACTGTGAACATCTGAGACAGCTAGTACAACATGAAAAATGCCAGGACAGGTAGACACGGGGACAAATGAAACGAGGACACGGATAGAGTGCCATATGGAAGAAAACAATAACAAAAAGACAATGAACTAGAACCCATTAGAAACAAGCCAGAATGGGACAGATTAGTTCCATGCACAAGGAGGCATGAAAACATCCGCTAAAAAGCTTTTTCATATCAAATTGAAGGACAGGACCAAAACACCACAGAGAAGAAATATTCCAGCCACAAACAGGTTACGGATAGAGTAATGAATTCCCACATATAACGTGTGAAATTGTATTACTCATGATACTGATATCAAACTAGAGGGTAATGCTAATTCCGGATGTTGTTTCAGGTAAATTGGAAAAAACTTTGACCACCAGTGGGATACAAGTGAAAAATAACGTACAGTGGCTGTCTGTTAGTAAGAATATGGCTTTGAGGTGCATATTGTGTACAATAATTAAGGAAAGGATAATAAAGGAGAGAGAGATGACTGGGCTTTGCCAGTGGTTCCAGCCAAGTAGGGAGATGAGAGCTGAAGAATGTGAATCTGTTTTGAGAAATCCCATTATCATCACTTAGGTGGATTTCCGGCCTCTTACCAATATTAAAGAACTAGTCACCATTTTGAGAAGTGCCTCAGTACTAAAGATGCAAATTGTCTGTGTATCAGAAGATCCAGCTGCACACAGAACAATGCTCCTTGCAGCAATTGTGGCATTAGGAGTTTTTCCAATTTAAATGAAAGAATTTTGTTTTGCCATTAACCTCCTCACTCTAGGTATAATTTGTGGTTACTCCCATTGCTCTCTGGATGTTACCTTGGTATTTCTTCAAGATTATCTAAATTAATGTGTTGCCTTGCAAAGGCTTCATGACAGGTTTAAGAGAAAAAGTATGGCACTCAAATGCAAAAAAATGAATAAGCTTGTAAAACACGAGTCAATGTTTTGGGGCTTGGCATTTCTAAGTCCGCATCAAGCCAAAATGTGTCTTAGTATGGGAAACTATGGAAGAATCCCATTCACAGGAAAATTAATAAAGCCGCTGTGTTTTATGACTATCATGCCAAAAGGATTAAACATCTAGCGGTAAAGTTGGAATGATGTGGAAGACTTGAAAAAAAGTTTGAGTTTGCCTCTTTGGAAAAGAAGTAAAAAGCATTTGATTGGGCAAATTGAACATGGTTAGGGCATCGACATAGAGCCATTCAAAATATGCCATATATTTAAGTAATTATTAGTTGGGAGCATTTCTTGTCTCAGGAATATAAATCTAATGGGTGAAATGTAGAGTATATACCAAGGGTTTAACATCAAGTGTATGGAAGCATTTAGTTACACAGTATTAGTTATTAGCCATGGTACAGACAGTTCAACCTTGGCACAAGATTGTGGAGCAGAGTTCAAAGTCAGAACTAACATAAGCCATTGGTTTGTATCATGTCACAATGTGGATCAACAGTAAGAACTGTACAACTGTGCTAGAAGATAGAAGAATATACATTTAGTGTGGTGTGCGTGGGGGGAAGGTAATGCCACACGGGTTGCTAGCCGTGGGCCCCTTCATCTAGTTAATTAAAGCAAGTTAAGAAAGAAGGCAAAGTGGTCTTGTCAAGAAGCGCCTGTCGGGTGGAGATAAAGAAGGCAATGTTGATATTGTGTTGAGAAGAATGAGAAGGAGAAATCTAAGGGGACTTAGTGATCTGAGGAAAAGAATACATGTGGAAGAGAAAAAGAGAATTATGGCAAGAGTTCATTACTTTTTTAATGTGCCCCATGGTAAAAGTTAGATTACTTGTATGTATTGCCAAGAGTTATTACAAGTTCAGTCATCGCATTAGGGTTCAGTGTGGTGCTACAAGGGAACGTGTCAGAATCTTGGGAGAGTATTGAAGTCTGTTAGGGGCAATACAAAGGGGGGAAGTCGGTGGATTAAGTTGTCTGGTGATTGGATCTGGTTCAAATATGAGTATAGAGTTACAATGTCAGACAAGTCAAGAAGAAAGAGAGGTGGATAGTATTGAAAAATATGTTGTCGTTTATGACGAAGCTCAACGTGCATGTGGCGGCATAGTGACCGGGAGGGCGGGGTGAACAAAAAGCGAAGACCAGCAAAGGTCTGTTAAAGCTCACAAACTATGCGATAAATTATAAAGGTAAATGTACTCCTGGCCTCTGTATGTTTGGATTGTTGTGCTGTGTTTGGGGGGGTGTTGTTTGTGTTAATTAATTTTGTCAGAGTGTGACTGAAGATATGAGGTGTGTCTTTTTCTGATTCCTCTAGTCTCGGTGTACTTAAGTGTGGTGTGTGTCAGTGTGATGTCAATCAATGTAATCTATTTTGGACATATAATGTGGCTGCATGGGGGTTCCGGGTTTTTTGGTTGGAGCAGATGAAGTGAGGAACAGTGACAATTGAACGTCTTTATTTGTCTTCATTAAAACGACTCTTAAACTTACCACAGTAGTTGGTTTCATTTTAGAGCAGCTTCCAGGATCTAGGTACCTAGATCTGCATGGAGAACAGGGAAGTGTGCATGACTACTTTGGGGGGCCCAAGAGGGCCGACCACACATTCATTAGAGTGGGCAAACACTCCGCCCCTGCCCTGCTCCGTGAGCAGAGCAGCCGCACCCACCCGCCCGCCCGCCCGCCCACCAAGCAAACATAACATGATAATTACCGAAAGTTATTATCATGTTATGTTTTCTCTTCTCACACTGCTTGAAAGCAGTGGGACGACGCTCCGATGCTATAGCGGAGGAGCCGCCACTGATTTCCACTATTGTCACAGTGGAACTCAACTCAGGGATCCCAGCTACAATCACAATCCAACCATCTTCCACATAATGCCTTGCCTCCCACAGTGGTATGTGATTCCGAATTCCACACACACTTCTTGACACCTGTACATCTATACATTGCATCACTTAGCATGCTCAGACCACCCCTCAGACTGTCATGCACTCTATACTGTCCCCCAGTCATGTTTTCAAGGCTCAGTGTTTAACCATACCTAGACAAGACTGGCAACGTTGTACAGGCAACAAATCGAATAAGGTTTGCTTGCTCTGCACTAATTGGAGAGGTTTCAGCACAGCAAGACCAAACTAATGTTAAAGGTGTGCTAACAAATAATCTGTAACAACAAGAATACTATAGGAAGGATCAGGGGCCTTATTACATAAAGTGCCCCGGGGCTGAACGGGATTTGTATATTGGTTTTACAGAAAGGGCCGCAGACGCTTGTGCGTCCCCTTCTGTAATGCCAATAGCACTGGCGCACATAAAGTGCCAGCGCTATCTTCAAAGGGGCAGTCCTCATTAGCATGGGGGCGTGCCCCATGCAAATGAGAGTATCCCTTTGCTTCTGCGCCAATGCCATATTACTACCATGTGCGCAGAGGAAAAGAATCCCTAAGGAGTCGCACTGACAGGGCCACACCTAAAAGGTTGTTCACTGTCAGTACACCCCCTGAGAGCAGCCCTCTGCAGAGGGTAAAGGGGGTCCAATAGATCCTCCAGACATCTCCTTGCGGGCGGGTGCAGCCACTGACTGCACCCACGTGCAAGGAGCTCTCTATCCCCCTATAAAAGTGCAGGTGGGTTGCCACCTGTATAGTGAAAACACGGAGCGGCTTCAAAGCAGCAGCTCTGTATTTCACTTGAATGTGCTGCTCCCAGGGCAGCACAAGTTTGCGACAGGGCATTCCCCATAATGTGGCACATTGTTCTTCATTGCGCCGGGCGCACCTTTTTAAAGGTGCGCCTGGCGCAATGAAGGAAAATGCGCCGCATATGTAATGCGGCCCCAGCTGTTCAAAGTCAAAACTCACAGGTATGGCATGGAAAATTGTTCCATTTGCAGAGAGCAGAGTTAATAGATGTGCAGATTGAGAGGACATCAATATGCATCTTGTGGCAATTGTGTTTAAGATTATGAACTATGGACAACTGGGTATGTATGCGCCAGCAAAAGAAATCAGTGCGTGAAAATGTCAATAAAGAGTCAATCTTTGGGCATGTGTGTAGTAGAATAGTTTCTGTATCAGGGAACATGAGACGAACAAAATTGGTAATGGCTAGAACCACTTTTGACAAGTCTTGTAAAGGTGGTCAAAATGTTTGCCCAAAAACAGTGGGATTTATGGTGAAAAATCTACTCTCAGAGTCAATATGATGTCAAAATATAGATAAGTTTCTAAAATATGCTTGAATCGATGGGAGACATGTGATTGAAGAAATATCCCATCAAAGTGCCACCAGGAGCTAGAAGAACGTGGTTGCATCCCAGTGGCACGGTTTGTCCAATGTCCCTTAAATAATGAAACACATAAAATAATAAAAACATGCCTTTGCTCGCCTAGCACCTCCTCCCTGAGAATGATCCAACATCTAATGACAGTAAGTAGAAATGTAAAAACACACCTTTTCATGATGTTCTAGTGTACGCTTCCTCCTTATGATGATTGTCATAGATAGATCGGAAGATGGGTTAGAAATGTTCGATTAATCGAAATGTTATATGTAAAGCACCCACTGCTCCTCAGGCTGGGGCCACACTGTATAAATACCATAAATAAATATATTGATTAATAAATACATATTTCAATTAATCATACATAAAGTTGATACCAACGCCCGCCAAGACACACTCGGTAAACCAATGCCCCAAAGGGAGTGGGCAGACTCTGCAACTGGTAATATCTCATATTCAATATGATTTTCAATTCTCAACAGCAAACGTTATTAATCTGGCAGAGCTGGAGTTATTGAGTAAATGAATGGAAATGAATGTAATCTTGCTGTTTAATAAATTATATTCCACAACCCCACAGGCAATTTACTGAATTTATTTCGAAATCACAAAGCAAAACTTGACTAAAACAAACTTCACCTCAGTAATTGTGGGTGGCCTCACCAGCACACTATACTAAACTCTCATTTCAGAGCCTTTCTGCACCACAGGTCCAAGGCCGGCTCACCCATATCATTCTATAATTTTGAAGTTTAACTGTGTGGCCCTCGTAGTTCATTTATGGGTATAGATGGCAAATACATTTAGTGCATATTTAAGACTGAATACAATAATGAAACATGGTCACTTGAGCACACTAAAAGTATAGTAATTTCAGTATATTCTGAAGGGGTCTGTAGCACTTAATCTGATACAAAATTTCCATCAATAGTTTCCCTGAGCCGCTTTGAATTATTCAAAAATCCAACAGGTTGGACAGAATTAAGAGGAACCATTTTACCCTGCACAAAACCATACTAAGTTACTAGGTGAGTTGAATGCCGTGTGTGGAACCCTGTGCTAAGCATTGAAAGTATATTTTAAGTCTCGCTGTGGCTATCACAAATGCTCCCACAAAACTGCAGAACGTATTTTTATAGTAACCATATCTTCCAAATTGGCAATGCTTGTATACAGTTGGCTTTTTTTTAAGTATTTGTTTACTGTAGATGTGCACCATAACAGAAAAGATGTTACTTGTGTTTCAAATCCTGAAGTATGTATTCCTTATTCACAGGATAGCATTGTACGCCAGCTTCTAAGTAAATGACGCTTTTCTCGCTATATTTGTATTTTTCGAGCACTACTTACATCTAGAAATAGGCTCAGAGCATGAACACAGCAACAAATATATACACATATATATTAAGAGTCATGAATAATGTGATGTAGAAATACCAATATGCATGAAATAGAGCAGTACATCAATTCTCATTAACTAAATTGCTTACTGAATGCCAGCTGGCGAAGAACAGCACTTCTCACCCCCCTTTATAAGGCCACACCTAGATTCTGGACCCTTTACCCACCAATCCCGAGCAAATTTCAGTAATCTGGTTCCAATGCGCATAGATCTATTTGCGATCAGGGGCCCGCTGTCCTAAGCAGACGTCTCAAGCCTGTCAGTTGTTTTTGCATACTGACTGGTTAGTACTAGCCTGGCAGTGCTTATTTGGAAAAAATATAAACAAAAGGGTCTTCCTCAGGAGTCCACTGGAGCTTGCACCACCCGTTGTCTCTGCCAATGACAGCACCTACACACTACTAATCATCACTACCTTAAAAGGGTGACAAATCCAGGCACACAAAGCTGTAAAAACGGCCTGGCTGGTAGGTATTAGTAATTTATTATTGTGCATTGAATTAATAGACGGTCCTTAACTCTAAATCCTACTGACAGAGCCACCATGAGCAGACTGCCATAAGTGCTGTGCTGAAACTTAAGTGCTGGTGCCAAGCCCCGGAAACCACCGGCTCAAATTAAGCATTGTAGCCTGGGCTTACAAATTTGCAGGAGATCAGAATACCTCATGTTTCATTATTGCTTGCAGGAATGGAAGCTCTCGAGGAACAGTGGGCCTCTATCCCTGCATTTGTATTCCCTGCATGTGAACAGTTAAGGGACAGGGACGGCTATACAAAAATGTTTACATGCAAGTAATGACACTGTGGGGGTGCTTAGAATAGTCCCCTGAACCACTGTCTGCACTCTTCAAAGCTGCCCATCACAAAGTAGGTGCAGTCCCTACAGCAACTGATTTCACTTTGCGAATCAGATACACCACAAGCCACATGTTGGTATTTGTAAAATGGTTTGTGACTACTATTGTGGTTGCAAGCCACAACTCCAGGGCATTCACAATCACAAAATGTTCGGGACACCCCTTTCAGGTCCAATCCTCTTTGCTGTTTAGAACTGGTCTCAAAAGGTACTTTGAAAGGCGAAAATATTTTTCTGTTTCACACAGTTCCTTTAGTACATTGTGAAACCTGATTATGTTGTCACACAGCCTATTATACTGTAAATCATAGGCTTTGTGACTACAAAATCAGTTGGTACATTGGGTCCCAGTCTTCTGCCATGGAATAATTATTGTCCGGGGTGTTTTCTGAGAGCAATTTCATGAAGAATAACACAAGCAGCCATAACAACTGCATAGACACATTTATTTTTTAGTCTCTAAATACAATTGGAAAAATGCCTACTCCTTCATACCCCCTACACTACATTTCATTTTGTTCACAATTTAACTCAGGTCCACATTACGATCCCGGTCGTTGAGTGGAGTGAGACCGAAGTTTGATTGTTTCCCATATTAGTTGTGATGGTCAGCAGTCCGTTGCAGACCAAATTCCTGCAAATGTGTCATTGTGTACTTTATAACTGTGGTTCCTGCATCTATGTGCACTGAAAAGTGTACTTAAGTCACAGAGGACAACCACGCAGCCATAGCCAAGAAGTGTGGCTGCCATGGTACGACATCCGACCGAGTTCAGAGCGTTTTTCGACCAAATGATGTTCAGATGACCTAGAGCATTTTTCTGTCACACCTTTTATTCTCCCTGAGGTGCAGAGTAATTGAGTCAGGTACAAAGATTCAAATTGAGAGAGCGAGGACTGTTGTTGCAGCAGATACCACTAACAATACTATATTGGTGGGGTCTCTGGTCTGGAGGACTGTAGGGTACTTCTAAAAACAAATGTTTTCCTCTTCTGGGCTTTTTGACTGCCGTTTTGGGCCAAAATAGACTTTAGACAGAGCAAAACCTGAGTTTTTGTGGGGCTTCATGATGATGCCGCAATCCCACGGACGACTTATTTTTGAGCTCCTCGCTGACAGTATTTGAGTTGCGGTCCTGCCCCCCCCCCCCCTCCCCCCCCTTCCACACTGGGCTCCAGCATAGTTGAGGCAGGCACATAATGAGCTTCATTGAATGGCATTGACACATGTATAGCACAGGAAACAGTGCATGCAGCCCTAATACTATTATGGTAATTCATTGTCATACATGTCACCTCGTATACAGACAATCAACAATTAATATTTAAAGGTCACCTGTATGCACAATACACCATTCATGACGTGCTAGTGGGATAGTATGAATGACATAAGTTCAATAGTTCGCTAATCAGATTTCTTCTCTGCGTAGTTCACAGTATGAAGTAGGCCATGTTGTGCTTCCATTTAAAACCCCATTCCAGCATCTTCTGTATCACCAGATCTTTGGGCCAATCATTTCTTCTGTTGCTCTGTTGTATTTTTCTTGGCTCGTCCATTTCCTTTAGTGTTGCAGCTTGGACAAATACATTACACTGTTGCCAGGGTTGTTCGTTGCGTCAGTTTTACCGCTCTTATCATTGGATCTCACCGAGGGCTTTCTTCATCTTCCCTGATCCCAAAGCTCTTTTTAATCCTGATGCATCTGCCTCTTTGTCCTTATCTCATTCAATTTTGTAAGAAGCATTTGTCAGGAACTGTTTTAAAAAAATATATATTTAATTAAATTATAAATGTTCAATTACATTTTATTTTTTTAAATTTTCATGTGCACACTAATTCCCATCAACAAATATTTGATGCATTTCATAGAATTAATAGGGAAAAATGCCTCGCACTTCAGACCGCCCTGCTAAAATATGTTTCTATAGAGGTAAATATTGCAATGTGAAGATTCTTATTTCTCAACAAAAGGAAAATTTAACCGAGTAGCTTGAGCAGAACAGGGCCACTGAACAGGTTTTCATTTCCAAATCTTAGCATCGCCTCTCTTCTGCCCTACATTATCTACACTGGCTTCCTGTGCCTCAGGGGCATAAGGTGGGTATCTGTGCCCCCTGCAGTACAGGAGGCTCCCAAGCCTTCTTGGGGTCCCCTTTCAACCCAAGGCCCTGTGTGACTGTGAAATATGGGAGTCTCAAAAGCCCCTCAACATATTCTGCAGTGGGGTCTCATCATGTTTCGTTATGTCTCTGTTGTGCTTGGCATACTGTGAACTAAAACCATGGTTGACCCTACTGTTAACCCTACCCTTTGGAGGATGACAAGTGTCTGGTGCACTGCCTCACATTAAGTGGTACACTCTAAACCGGGGACAGGGTAACCACAGGAAGAGCTATTCTGCACACACTTCATACTCGTCTCACTTTTTTTGTTGTTGTGTATTTTACTGAGTTTTATATAGTGCTAACTTGACCCTAAAGTATCAGGTATCCGAGTGCTTACACGAGCACCAGTTGCGTTACATGTGGACCTTACATTCCCAAAGAGACAAAATGTACCTTAACCTTCATCTTTTTCAGCTGCCTCATAAAATGCCACTTTACCACAAATCAGGTTAACTTTGCCCTCCTTTTGTTTTTGTTTGCTTCCTCCACATTGTAGTACATTGCTTTACGATGGGAAACAACCTTTACAATGCAATCATTACATTGCACTACACATACAACACAGTCATTACATCGCAACATCCCTTACAATGCATGTCACTACAACGCAGGCATAACAACGCATAACATTACAACACATGATACTACATCGCATGTCACTACAACGCATACCATTACAATGCATTCCATTACAACGCATACCATTACAACGCATAGTACCCCTACACTATCCAACACTTACCCTACTGTTGCACCCCCTGAAGTTAGAATAGTAATTTTTGCCCCTACACTATCCAACACTTACACTACTGTTGCACCGCCTGGAGTTAGAACGGTAATTTTTACCCCTATACTATCCAATACTTTCCTTAAATGCAATGTAATGGTATACGTTGTAATGGTATGATTTGCAAAGGTAGTATGCGAAGTAATGGAATGTGTTGTAAATGTAGTTTTTTTAATATGCGATGTAGTGTCATGCGATGTAATGGAATGCGTTGTAGTGGATGTTGCGATGTAAAAACTGTGTTGTAAGTGCATGCGTTGTAAATGTATGCGTTGTAACGTCATACATTCCTTTAAGACACCTACTGTAACTACAGCTTGTGGGCGTTGCTAAAGCTATAAGCCAAATCCTCCTGCCATTTCTACCTTTTTAGGGTCCTTCCAACACAAAATGACAACACTAAACACAATTTGCAACAGCACAGTATGTATTATGTTAATGGTGCAAAATGTCATTTAGCCAGAACAAATATATACAGTAGAATTTTGTGAGAAAGTGAAGTTTTCCCAATTATGAACAATTACATACTCACCTCTCCTCCCCATTGCATTCTGTAAGCTCTCACCCCAGACACAAGCTAAGACATATGTTTATGCTTAGGGAGCACTGACATGCTGGAAGCAGAGAACAAGGAAAGGTTGAAAATGTTGCCTGAGACCAAGGAAGGAAGAGAGGTCAAGGATCTCTGGAGAGTGGAAAGAACCCAATCATACAAAAACACCCCATACTACCTCCACCCTAGCATGGCTGTAATCAAGGATGTAGACACAAATCACAATTATGTTTCTTACACAGCCAAAGTCTGAAGCTAGAAACTAGCCCACCTCCAGACCAGCAACGAATCTCCTAGCCTTCCCAGGTCCATCAATAATGACCCCCAGAAAAGTACTCAAAACAGCACAGTGGGGCACGGACAGCTATAATGAACTGCACAGTGGGGCGGGGCAGCTATAATGAACAGCACGGTGGGAGGGGGCATCTATAAGTTTATCATCATTGGAGATTGTCATTGTTAATGAAATCCAGGAATCACTTAAGGTATTGCCAAAAACAACAATAAATTGACCTCAGGTTGACCTGTAAAGTCGTCCTCTGAAGCAGGAAGTACAGGCTTCCTCCCCTAAGCCAATCACAATGCTGCAATGCAGCATTGTGATTGGTCTAAGCACCACAGATCGGTGCTCAGACAGGGAATGGGACCATGTACATTTTACTCACCAGGCTGCGTAATGCAGCCTGGTGAGGAAAATGCAAAGTGCGCAGGACTGTTTGGCCGGCCCAAGAGGTCCGACCAAACAGTCATGCTCACTTATGTGCCCACCATCTCTCCCCTTGCTGGTGTGACAACAGCCACGCCCCACCCCGCCCCACCCCGCCCCACCCCATAAAGCTGTATTACAAAGGGAAAATAAGATGATAATAATGTAGTGTTATTATCATTTTATTTTATTTTTTCCACTGCAAAAAATGTAGTGAGGCGGCGCTCCTCCACCTTAGCAGAGGAGCTGCCACTGTCGGTAGTGCATGCGCTGCTCTGCGCAGGTATGGACTTGAAGCTTCGCCCACTCTCTGCCCATATTTTTCATTGACTTGTGTCATTGTCCTTTGTAAACTGTGGCTTTTCATTGGTCAATAGGCTTAGTAGTCCCTCCTTAGTACTGCTTTGTCTCATCTTGTAACCTCCCATAATGACTGCCTTCTTACGTGTGCTGTTACTCGGTTAGGCTTTAATTATAGCCTCAAAGCACTATTTTGTTAAATGTATGTATGTATGTATGTATTCCAGTTTTGTATAGCGCAAAACACTGTCACCCAAAGGGTATCCGGGCGCTTTGACTGACAAACTAGCGCACGGTCATACAGATCACACTACTCTAGGAAATGGTTTTCACTTGCCTGCTGTTGCAGGCAAGACATGCTCTCTCTGAACGCTTCATTGTTTTTTTTATAGCACAGCAAGCCACAGTGGTGGGCGCGTGTTTTTTTAATCTATTTATTCGCTTATTTGGTTTCTTTTACAAGCGTCGCATGCCACGCTTTCATGTTAATGGAGGCCACGCCCCTTTTTTTAGACAAGCCCTATCTAAAGAAAGGTCCGCAGGCACTATTAAAGTGAAACAGCAGTATTTGCACTTTTACAAAAAAAAGCAGTTGTTTGTCAAGTTGACAAACAAATGCTTTTTTTGTAAAAGCACCCATACCGCACATTCACTTTAATGGCAGCAGCGCCCCTTTCTTTAGACGCGGCTTGTCTAAAGAAAAGGGCACAGTCGCCATTAACGTGAATGCGTGGCATGGGGCACTTTTAAAAAATAACGTATTTGCAATGGAAAAGGTCTCACATTTGCGAGACTTTAAGCTATTGTCATTTATCAATGCCAATAGCTCAAACTCTCGTAAATGCGAGACCTATTGCATTGCAAATGCTTTTTGGGAATGTAGACATAACATAGTCAGAAGATATCACCAAGAGAGACACAAGAAAGTGAAGTTACCAAGCCTACAGGACTTTCCCACCCATTTCCTGACCAAGGAAAGGGTCCTTATTCACCTTTCCTTACCCAGTACTTTTAGTTTGGGAAGCCATGCTAATTAGTGGTGGCTGTCAAATTCACCAGTGAGCAGCAGTGTAAGTGTTTTTTTTAATCTAGCTCTGTAAATGGCTGGAAAAAAACCGTAGCCATGCAAAGTTAAGTTTGCCAGTTAAATGTTCTCTTTACTTCCCAGCTATAAAGCCTTTGGGGCCAGGTGTAGGTCACCAAATACCGGTTCCAAATACCGATTTCGGCCGTTACCGACCGGTATTTGGTGATTGAGATGATGGGGGCCTATATTTTACAGAATCTGTAAATTTACTGATTTGGTAAATTTACTGATTCTGTAAAATACTGAATCGGTATATTTACTGAATCAGTAAATCTATATGTAGGTGGCACAGGAAACAGTGCCACTGGCCCCTAAGAATTTGTTATTTGCCATGTAATACTATTGCATGGTAAATAACGAATTCCTGTGTACATGCACATCTGTGCATGTACACCTGTGCCATGTGACACACATACATGCTCTCGGGGCATGTATGTGTGCCACATGGCACACAAGCCTGAATCAGGGGAGCAACAGGGTGTCAAAGTGTCACCCTGTCCCCCTTGTAAATTCGGTAATTTTACCGAATCGGTCTTTAACAATTCGGTAATTGACATTGGTTCCTATGGGCCCAAAGGCCCATAGGAATCAATTACCAAATGTTGCAGATTCGGTCAAAAATTCGGTAAAAATACCTACATAGCATTTACCGATTTGTAAATACCGAATCGGTAAAATTCAGTATTTACGAATCGGTAAATGCCATTTACCTACATCTGGCCCTTGATGTTTATTAAGGAGAGACCACGGTCTTTCACTCAAGGGCCTTGTAGGGATCCAGAATGAACAATTAAAGCAAAGCAATCAACGACAATATAATATTAACAGACTGGTAAAGCGACAACACAAATGAGGTACCAACTACAAACATACTTGAAAGAAACGAAAATCCCTCTATAATAACTCTGTGTGTGCTCAGTGCAATGGTTGGTCTTTTGAAGTATTTACCTTTGGGTAAGGACAATACACATGGGAGGATGGCCCCAAAAATGCTCTTCCCTGGGCCCTGAGGTTATGCTCCCCAAAATGTCCCTATATGATTGATTATTCTGGCATTTTTTCAATACCACATGCTAAGGAAAGGGCTACATAAATAACCACAGCTGTGACTCACTTTCCAGTGAAAGTGGCTTCCTTGAATTGGCTTCCTGAGGCACCAGTCAGCCCCTGAATCCATTCTTTCAGAGGAGCCTGCATTTAATTATGCCTCATTTCATTTGCATAGAGGATGCTCTGCTGAATCGGGCGGATTCACGGAATCTCTGTCTTTTAACAGAGCGGGAGCCGCATGCTGAGGCTAATTCCTCTTGACAAGCGTCACTCTGAAATGACTCGAGACTTCGACGGCAAATTGGGCACTTGCTCGGGCCGCGGCAGCAAAGCTAGTTTAGGAGCAATTATAGCCTCTGCACTTCAATTATGAAAGGTGTCCCAGGAACAGATTACTGTTCTGGTAACTCGTCTGTTTCTTTCCACAGAACGGCGTTTTATTGATATTTCTGTCAGGGTAGCAGGCGCCGGAAGCTGCTGCTGTGGCAAGGCAGAGACGAGGGGCCACAACTGCAAATTGTTTCCGGGGACTGTAGCATGGAATGGTTCTCTAAACTTTATCAATGAATGACTGATGCCAATTTTCATTGATTTCACCAAATCCAATGAACTCTGCACTTCTGCTCTTAGGGCCTAATTACGACCTTACAGCAGAGGGGTGGTAAAGCGGTGCCAACCGCCGAACACTGCTCCGCCATTGCAGCCCGCCCGCGGGTGGCGTGGCGGTTCCCCCTACAATGCCTTTTAAAAGGCACCGCAATGGGAACACCTCACAAGGTTCCTGCACGGCACAGACTCGGAAGTCCATGCCGTGCAGGAACCTATGTGCATGCACACAGAAGGACACATGCTATGCCCCCCTGTGTGCATCCACATATGTCTGAGGCACAGGGGGGCCATTGAGAGCCCCCTTTGTTTCCTCTCCACCAGGCTTTTCATGGCAGTGGAACCACCATGAAAAGCCTGGTTGAGAGGAAACTCGTAACATGCTTAGAGGGACCGTGGTGGTCCCGCCAAGCATATTGCGACATCTGACAGCAGCTCCTACACCAGGGAAGAGCAGTTCCCTGGTGGAGCCGGAGGTCCGACTGCGGTCCGACTGCCCTAGCCGTAATCAGGCGTAATCGGGCGGTTAGGTGCGGCGGTGGCTGTGTCCACCACAGCCGCACCATCACAAATCTGACTAGTAATAGGTCCCTTAGGATGGACGTACATTGAAATGGTATGTCTAGTTGAGAATGTTCCTTCAGCTAAGTTAAGCAACATTCTGTAAACTACATTTGCGCTACCCTATAACACAAGGATGAATGATCTAATTTTCATGTGTATCCCATGGACAATTATGCAAAGATTCACAAACTGAAAAACGATGCATTTGTCTATGAACACAGGAAACTGTGAGTTTAACTGTTTGAGGCTCACTTATACCCACCCAGCAGGTGTATATCTAGTATACATTTAGCCACACATACGCACACATCAGCACACTGACATGAGTGACATCTATTTTAAATGCTTTTGTCATAATATTGAAAGATGCATGTCCCTGACAGTCTCAAGTAGAAAAATAATCCTATCTGGAGTAAATCTCCTGGCTATGGCCTGCTGAATGTAAATTGTCTAAAGCAGTTCATGTGAACTTTCAACAACATTTGCCGTGATGTGTGAATTATACCCCATTCCATTCAAATGATGTGCCCTGAGAATTTTTTAATTGTGAAAATAATCAATTTGTGATGATACCAATATGTTTCTTGACAAAATACCTAATGATTCCTGGTTAAGAAAATTGATTTCTGAATGAAGAAGAAGCTATTCATGATTAGTAGTATTGGGAAGCCGTGGATTTTCAGTGTGATTCACAATTCAAGTTTGCTAATCGCAATTTAAGAGGCTCCCCAACCTTCCTCCTGCATCCTGGTCTCTGACCTTAGAAAGAACACCTCAGACACACTAAGCCTGAGTCTGTTGAGAGCTGCTGTATCTGCTGTAGATTAGCTGCTACCGTCCACCACATGAGGCGCTGTGATTTTAAAGATTTATGGAAATGAGCATATGTGATCTGAACAAAAATGTCCATCGGATTATTAATGGTTATAACTACCAATGTGTTATTTCGTAGAGTTTTCTCATATAAAATTGTGCACCTTCATAATATGTGGAATCTAATATAATTCTGGATGTGGTATAGACTGGCATCCATTGGGCCTTGGTTTAAAAACAGCGGTGACCTCTGTAATAAACAATCTACCATGATATTAGACAAAGATGACTCCACGGTGGTCATTTTATCGGACTTGTCGGCTGCCATTGAGGACATGGACCATCATATGTTGCATTTTCCTGGTGGCCCAGAAGGGTGGAGGCCGGTTTTGGACAGTGGGAGCCGTTTATGTTACTGGGGGCCAGTTTTGCAGCAGTGCTGGAATATTGGCCCCTTGTAGCGAAAGCAGCCTCAGTGTTTTTGACCACCAACCCTCACCGTCCACCCCGCTGCCCCGGGGTAGGTCGGACTTAATTACCAGGGCTGGTTTGGGATCTCAGCCCTGCCCTGAAAATGAGTATTGTTGGATTGATCATTAATCTATAAATCTGAGCTAGAATGCACTCTAATGAAATCCACCATAACCAATAGTGAATGTGGCATATTTACAATAAAAATAGAACCGACAAATGCGATCACTGGTTTACTGATATATCGACCCCCGGGAGCTGCGGCACCTTTTTGCAACCAACTCATTGAGTCGGCAACCCAGCTAGCAGTTAGATATAAAAAACTAATCATCATAGGCGACCTAAATCTTCATTTTGAAGATATTAACTCCAGCGAGGCACAAATGGTAGCTGCCGCACTAAACTCTGTGGATATAAAACTTCTTTCTACAGCCCCCACACACCAGCAAGGTCATCTTCTAGACCCCATTTTTGCGAATTGGGAAGGCATTAAGACCTTACCCCCGATCCCATTGATCTGGTCTGACCACAGCATTGTGCCATTTGAGATACTAATAGAACCCATAGGAACTATACCCACAAAGCATCCCCCCCAGAAACGTCGTAATTGGAAAAAATTCACTCCTGAACTCTTTAATAGCATTTTAACAGAGCAGCCCCCAACAATAGGTAGCACCTTACAGGAGATTTGGGACAACTATGAATTATGATTGTCGAAAGCATTAGATAAGATTGCTCCCTGGACAGCCAAACCTCCAGTAAGACAATCCAGAACTGCTCCATGGTTTTCGGAGAAACTTAGAACAGCAAAGGCTCAATGTAAATCTACGGAGCGGAGATGGAGAAAAAGCTATGCACCTGAACTCAAAGCGAGTTATAAAATTGAACTAAAAAAGTATCAGAAACTGGTCAGAGCGGAGAAAAGTATCCATTATAAAAACAGAATTGAGCAAGCAGACAATCCCATGAGAGAGCTGTTCAGTATCTACAAAGAACTCACAATCCCCTCACGACTAGACGCTCAAGACACATACTTTGCGGAGATATGTGATCAAATTGCTGACTTCTTTGTAGAGAAGGTGGATAAAATCCATGCCACCTTTGTAAACATATAACTCCCTTAAACACCAACGCGGACACCAGCTCCACCCTAACATACAAATCCTCACTTACTAGTTTTAAAACCCCTGACAAACATGATTTGTTGGAAATCATTAATGGCATACAGTCCGGCTCCCCCACTGACCCCTGTCCACCGGACCGGTGTAAGGGAGTTATGGAAAGCACATTAATTGATCATATTAGTCACATGATCACTCTATCATTCCAGGATTGCTATGTTCCAGAAGTATGGAAAACTGCCCAAGTCATGCCACTAAAGAAAAAGCCCAACATTCATATTTCCCAGTTCCAAAATCTCCGCCCAATCTCCCTTCTCCCTTTCTGTGCTAAAATCATAGAAAAAATCGCTAACAAACAACTCATGGAGTTTTTGGAGAAGGATGCTCTCCTTCATCCCTCCCAGTCAGGATTTAGATCAGGCTACTCGACTGAGTCGGCAGCTCTATATTCGACTGAATGCATCCGGCAGATAGTGGACGAGGGCGAGACAGCGACGTTGGTCCTGCAGGACCTTAGTGCAGCATTTGACACCGTGCTGCACTCAACGCTGCTGTCTCGTCTCTCGGACATGGGAGTAATGGGCCCAGCACTTGCTTGGCTACGCTCCTTTCTGACCGACAGAAGTTTCCAGCTACACTGCCCACCCTTTAGATCATCTCCTCGGAAGGTGAGCCATGGGGTTCCACAGGGCTCAAGCCTAAGCCCTATGTTATTTAACATCTATATGGAACCCCTGGCACACATTGTAGAGGACTTTGGGGTGGGCATTGTCAGCTATGCTGACGACACCCAGCTGGTGTTTAAGCTAACTCTTGACCGAAGAGAATATGCCACCAATTTCTCGGACTGTATGTTGGCAGTAGCGGCCAGGATGAATAACAACTGTCTCCGTCTGAATGGCGATAAGACCGAACTACTGGTGGTCGGGAGAGCTACTTCTGCGTGGTCTCATGCATGGTGGCCTAGCGAACTGGGTAATCTGCCTACCCCCGTAGAGGCGGTTAGAAACCTAGGCGTTATGCTGGACTCAGACCTCTCTGGCAAGACCCAAGTCAACAAGGTAACGGGAAGGTGCTTTGGCATATTAAAAGTTCTCCGAAAGGTATTGGATCTTCTTCCTACCGAAGCCAGGAAAACCATAGTCCATGCACTGGTGACACCCCATTTGGACTATGGGAATGCCCTCCTGATTGGGCTCAGTCAGAAGGGCCTACATCAACTACAATGCGTGCAGAACGCTGCCGCACGACTGGTGCTCGGACTCCCAAGAAGAACTTCTGCTAAAGCTGCCCTGTCCAGACTCCATTGGCTACCAGTCAAGGAGAGGATTAAGTTTAAGACCCTTTGTTATGCCCACCGCATCGCTCAGGACAAAGGTCCTGAGTACTTAAAAAATCTCCTTACTATACATCGTCCGACCAGGAATCTAAGATCATCTGGCATGATGCTATTCAAACTCCCCTGAATCATCAGAGCCAAAATGGAAGGAAGATCCTTTAGGTATTTAGCTTCTAAACACTGGAATGCGCTCCCGCTCCACCTGCGGATGGAGTCATCCGAACTGAGATTTAGGACAAAACTGAAAACCTATTTGTTCACCAACATGTAATCCCACTCTGAGCTTCTATTGCCACAGCTCCTCTGGATTTCTGTATTGTATTAGCAGTTAGCGCGGGGACACACAGTTCTGTGCAGCCAGGCGCTTTATAAATGTTTTATTATTATTATTATTATTATTATTATTATTATTATTATTATTATTATTATTGAGAGAAACAAAACCTTCTTTTCAACTATATGGAGGGAATTCAATTTATGATGTGTGGTTTGCAATGGTTGCTTTTGACAGTGAAAAGGCCCGCAGCTCTCACAACCCGTGCTCCTGAGTTATACAGGCGGGCTTGGTATTCACCTGTTACAACGCATTTTTTACAACGCACTACCACTACAACGCAGGCATTACAACGCATACCATTACAACGCATAGCGCTGGGGGGGCGCTCTAGGATAAGAGGTAAGTTTAATTTACTATCCAACACCTTCCCTAGGGTCCACGGGGACTGGAGTTAGAATAGTAAATTAGACTTACCACTATCCAGCACCCCAAAGCGCTATGCGTTGTAGTGGTATGCGTTGTGAATACCGCGTTGTAATGGTATGCGGAGTAAAAGTATGCGTTGTAACGTCATACATCCGGCGGGCTTTGAAGGCAGATGGGCAATGGTGCTGGATCATCTCCTCACGGTTTGGCACCTGCGTTTAATTCACTTGGGTCAGCCTAGGCCTATTGATTTTGTGTAGCCCAGAGCCCCCAAAGGGCAGGTGCCGTTAATATTTCTAAGTATCAAGGGAGGGAAGTAGAAGCCACAGCGATGATGACGCTATCAGTCACAAGTGCGTCTGTGGCGAATACATACAGCTGACAGAAAGTAGCTGTTGAGGACCCCACAAATTCTCACGTAAGGATCATCCCAGAATACGTGATCCCACTCCTCTCTGATCTTTTGGATTTAGATGCAGTTAATAAACCTGAGGGGAGCACATATGTTGATGAAAGTGTATGCAGGTCTATCGCCTGTGTTTTAAATTGGCCGGTACTCGCCGATACTGAGTATCAGCACTTCTCAGTTTTCTCCCCCTGAGTACCGGAGCTTCTTTTGGGCATGGAGAGTACCGCTACTCACAGAAGCAGCAGTGCTCAGGCCCTGAAGTGCGGGTACGTGTAAAGCAAACACTACTGAATATGACCCTTCGATATGGAGAGTGTCTATTCCTGCACTGGGTTGCTCCTTCGGTGTTCGGTTCTAATTGGCATCACAACAAGAATGAGGATATGGACAGAGCTGCTGACAGTGAAACTGGGGAACCAGGCTCAATTCCCGACGTCGGCTCATCATCCTGTGTTTCTGGGCAACTCATTTAACCGACAGTGTTTTAAAAAAGTAAGCTTTAATGCAAATTTTCATGTAAAGCACTCTGATGCACCTGGAAAAATTTGTGCAATATCAAACTTCTAAAAATTAGGCTCTGCAACAGCCGCGGTCCGTGCAGGTAACAGCGGTGTGGCTGGGTAAGAGGTATTGTGAGGAACGATGCAGAGAATTTATTCTTCATTTAATTTTCCCTCTGCATCATGCTTTGAAATCCCCCCTTACCCGCCCCACCACTGTTACCTGCACGGACCGTGGCTGCCCTGCAAGTATGACATTGAAGCTGATGCTTGCCATGTCTCCTAATGGATGTGTTGGGAGCTGAATGTTCGGTGACCTGGCTGAGTAAGGAGGTGATGAGCTGAGGCACAGAGCACACAAACGGTACCCCATCCACATGTATAACACAAAATAAATTGAAGGCCGCTTCAATTGCGACTTTAATTTTCTTTTTCTTTTTTATGTCCTCATTTTGCCAATATTTTTGTTTGGGTGCGCTCTTGATCCCTCTAGGTCTTACAGAAGGGGGTACTTGACCGGTGACCAATTAGGTGATCTTCAGTGGTGACCCACAAGCGTACCATTGTATCTACTCTCTCCTGCACCAGCCGATACCGCACATAGGAGATAATAGTAGCCCACAGCAGGATGGCTTTAATCATAGGACTCACGTTTCCTTTTCTCTCCACCTCACCAACGGATCCCAAACTTTCCTCTCGCTGGAAGGGTCACATGCCATGTCAGACTCACTAGTGTATGTTATATTTCTAAAGCACTCTATAAATAGCTGTGGGCTTCCTGATTTCCATAGCCTGCATATCTCCCGCCGGGCCAAGAGAATCACATAAAACAAAAAATAATTGTTGCACCCTGAGGGCTGTGCATCTTCCTCCAAACTTAACCCCCCCAAAAAATCAAGCGAGTGCAAACATTGATGTGCATCCCACTTGTTTCCCTAATAAAGCCACAAAATGCGTTCCAATAGGCAGATATTTTCGGACAAGTCATGAATAAATGAATATCGTCTGCTGCTATCAACAGACATCTAGGGCAGTTGTATGAGTTACTTGTAATCTTACTGAACTTCGTTGGTGACCAATACACTCTATAGGTAGTGAATAAGTGATTTTTTTTAAGTCATGTCGGTTTAACTATTGTTCGTAGAATGCCATGAGTCCCGCCACATTTTCATCCGATCTTCTCCTCCAAACTCCTGCCCCCAAAGTTTTGTAATTTCAGATTCAAAATCATTATCTGCTTCCAAAAAGGCCCAATACCAAAATGACATCTCTCCTTTCCAGTAATCCATTCTCATCACTTGGACTAAATTTTTATTCTTCATCCTCCGCCCAGTACTGTGTCGCCCACCAGGAACTTAATTTATAATATTTGAATCTAGTTAACTGCCCCTTACACAAATTATTAATAGTATCCCAACTTATCATGTTCGATCCCTGCTTAAGATTGGCCCAATAATATATGCCCCCTAATTTCAAACGCTGGCAAAGTTGATCCCTCATACATAGAGGGGTTCCGGGAGAATCCCATATTGGGGCATAGCTTGAAAAATAGGGAACTTTCAAAATCTTCTGAACATGCATCTACGTACTCAGTGCTGCCTTCAAAACCTTTAATCTTACTTTCTTAAAAAACTTGGATCCTCCAAATTTAAAAAGAAAATGCCTTTGACCATGCGGAATATCCTCTAGCATAGCCTCAAAAAGTATACTTATGGAAGACTTGTCAGACTTTGATTTTCTTGAATGTATGCATATGTGCCTATGACTGCTGTCACATGCCTACATGTAGTGGCAGAGCTGGAGGAGACAAGCTGGCACTTACTCCCTCTCACACCCAATTCCAGAAGTAGAAGGATTAGAATGTGGGTTTCATGTTGACAGTTTATAACTATCGAGACTACACCCTCTCAGCGGTGCTGCATCTTTAACTTTTTGCTGTGCTAAACGACATTTGTTTGAATGTTTCAAAGTTCACCAACTTCTGATCCACACCCAAAAAATTAGGCTATTGTTAAATGCCCGGCTCACAGCCACGCCCCCAGATACGCCCCTAACTGCCCACCCTGTCTAATTAGTGAGTACGGACACTTCTAATTTCCCATTTAGAGAACGGTCTATCACTGTTGGTCTGCAAACCAACCAACAACTGTGCCCCCTCGTTAATCTCTAGGTAAATACACCTCTTGGATGTGAAAAGCAGACAATGGGTTTGCGTTCACTAGACTCGTGCAAAGATGGTTAGCACAGTAAACCGACGTGCACTTAAGGTCTGAACCAGCAAAAGGAACCGGTAGCACTGGTCACAGCTGGTAAAAATGCTGCCTCAGGTCCCTCATAATGCAGACCTTACAAGATGTAAAAAGTGAATCATGTTTTTAATAAACTCCAAAATTGCTGTTTTTTAAAGATTTCTTTAGTGACTTAGATGTTCCTCTAATCACCGAGGGAATTCTAAAGCAGAAGTGCAAACGAGACTTCGGTGACTACCACAACCAAAGTGTAGTTGCATGTGGAGGACAAATCCTCATTTAGGGAACTGAAAGCCCCGCCATCTTCGTCTTCGTGACCATACATGGTGCATGAACATAGTATTACTCACCTTTCCTCAAGGGAGGAAACGCATCATTTACTAAAGCGATTGGTTACGTGGTATCTGAACTGAGTGAGTATTCCATTCTGTCTGCCTGTTTCCTGATGCATTATTTTGCAGTTTTCAGGCCACCCTGACCACCACAGCAGTACAGCACAGTAGAGGCGGAAGGAACTTCCTTCACCAGCTCTTTTTAGATCTGAAACAAATGGGGAAAAAAACAAATGCTAAGTAGGCAATTCGAGAGTACTGTGAAAATAGACAAGAATCATGAATTCAGATTTCAGAAGGAGGTACATGAAATAAATCAGATGAAGTAAGTGGTGTGTAAGGAGGCGTAGCTAGAGCTCGTGGCGCCCAGGGCTATCCCTCAGATTGCTGCCCCTGGGGGGGGGGGGCTGGGAAAAAGGACGGTGAGTACTTAACAGGTCAGAGAGACACATAGTATCGCCGCTAATAGTTACCTCGATCATGCAAGTTACACGCACAGACATGACACGGTCCAAAGCTACACAGTTGAATACAGCGGTGATCGGCAGTACAAAAGAGAAAACACAGACTGCATGATCTATCTGGGGACTCAGAAAAACTGCACGCCAATGGTGCCAAGTCTTACATGTGTCCCCTCCAGCTGAAATGTGGAGATAACTACCCACTCTCTTGGGATTTCTCTTCACTAAGGCAGAAAAATCTGGACAGACCATCAGCATTGGCGTGTTCTGTACCAGGGCGGTGTTCCACGATGAAGTCCATCCCCTGTAGGGAAATGGACCACCTCAACAGCTTTGGATTCTCACCCCTCATCTGCATCAGCCAACTGAGGGACCTATGGTCTGTCTGAAACCGGAAGGGAGTCTCAAACAAGTATGACCTCAACTTCTTCAGTGCCCTGACCACAGCAAATGCCTCACGCTCAATCGCACTCCACCTCTGTTCCTGTGGAAGCAACCTCCTACTAATGAAGGCTACAGTTTGGTCTAGGCCCTCCTCATTCATCTGTGAAAGTACAGCCCCCACACCATGCTCTGAAGCATCTGTCTGCACAATTATTTCTCTTGAGAAGTTGGGAGCCTGAAGCACGGGCCGATTTAAGGGCATCAAAAGCTTTCTGGTAGGCGTCAGTCCAGTTCACTTTCTTGGGCTGCTTCCTGGAAGTTAGCTCTGTCAAGGGTGCAACAATGCTGCCATACCCTTTTACAAACCTCCTGTAATACCCTGTGAGTCCTAAAAAGGCTTGCACCACTGTCTGGGTCTTGGGGGGTTCCCAAGCCAGAATGGTATCAATTTTGGGCTGTAGGGGCGCCACCTGGCCGCTCCACACATGGGGTCCCAAAAGCAGATCATACAATATATAGATGACATTCTCCTTTCTAGCGAAAATATGCAGTCACATGCAGAACGTCTGCACAAATTTCTACAGGCTATTCAGAAGGGATGTTTGAAGGTGAACTCCAAAAAGGCACAGATTGTGCAGACACAGGTAACATTCTTAGGGTTAGAAATATTCCCTGAGTGAAAGCACATAGGTCAAAGCAGACTAGGGATGATACAACCTGAGTCCCTTCCACATAACATGCACTCATTACAGAGCCTTTTAGGAGTTATGGGATTCTCGAGGTCCTTCACCTCAATTTTTGCTGAGATTGCAGCCCCCTTGTATGATTTGCTAAGTAAGATACAGAGACTGGAACTGGACAGTGAAAACATTGCCGGAAGCACTTGTTGAAGCTCCTTCATAGGAAAGCCTGGACATCACATTGCCATTCTATATTTGGCCGATGGTCCCAGACAATTCAATTGCATGCCTTCTGTCCAGATGTATTGAAACAAACACATCCCTGTAGCTTTTGCCTCTCAGTTGATGAAAATGGTTGAAGTGAAATACTCTTTGTGAAAAAACACTGTTGCATATGTACTGGGCGATCTAGACATACCAGTGCATGATTACTTGATCAGACATCATCAAAACACACCATACACTCACTGCTGAAGGTGTTGCTTAATGGTGCGTGCAGCTAAATGGATAGCAGGCCTTAGCAATAACTCCATACATACAGAACAGGTTCTACCTTGTGACCCCAATTGGCAAGAATACCCATTGTGGGGCAGACACACAAGTGTGTCATTGAAGCAAAAGGAGACACTATATCCAGTGTTAAGAAACCTTCCTCAAGATAAAGTTCATATTGTCAAGGAGGTGCTGGTGTATATCTTCAGTATCCTAGTGCACCAAATGGGACTGCACACGCAATTCAGAGACAAACTGGTAACAGATCAGGGCAAATTGCAGAAGTGGTAGCAATGCTACTTCCCCTGGAACATGAAACCCAGCATTACCAGTGTGTGCTATGATTGATGTCATTGTTGCTTCTGACTTTGTTTTCCGAGGGTGTGTGTTATACCTGAATCAGTGGAAACAAAACCACTTAAGAGGAACAGATGGTTCTACTGTGAAATTTTCAGATTTATGGCAGACAAGTGATGCCTTAACTTGTTTGCTTATACAAGAAAACATGGTAAAAATCAGGGCACACAAGAAAACAGGCCTCTTTACAATAGGTAATGCCTGTGCTGACTGATCAGCTAGCAAAGGGAGCATACCTCTGAAATGCCCCTATATTCATAGAACAACAACGTACACATGTGACACCTGTGGCACGTGCCCAGGCAGCATCAGACCAGACAATACATGACAGTGTTCAATATCTCCGGACTGCACAAAACAAATCCA
Organism: Lissotriton vulgaris; assembly: GCF_964263255.1. Classification (NCBI taxonomy): domain Eukaryota; kingdom Metazoa; phylum Chordata; class Amphibia; order Caudata; family Salamandridae; genus Lissotriton; species Lissotriton vulgaris. The sequence continues at coordinate 826,322,299 of NC_141689.1, forward strand.
TTCAGTCCTGAGACCCATGTCAGACCAATGTGCCACTACGCAAGAGCTAAAACAATACCTGGGTGTGGGTCTTGCTTTTTGGCACATAGAATAATATAGTGAACAAATGATTCTTTTGTACTGTATATAAGGAAGACGCTGCTATGACGATGTCCAATGGGGAGTGAAAGATGTGCAAAATGTCGTACCCAGCATAGAATACAAAACCTGTTATTAAATGTGGAGTAATTACTTGCCTTTTTGAAGACCTCGATAGATTCCAGTGGTGCCTGCAGCTTCGTTGTGAACGCCAGCGCCATCATTCAATTTGCTGCACCACCAGCAAAACGGCCAGTACGGAGGCATGCACCTTCCTCAAAACTCCCGGCCCGCTCCAGCAGCAGGATGTGACGTCCGCAGCAGTTCCGACCATGCCCTTCAGCGCTTCTTGCACTTCAAAAACTGGGGCTGCGCACGTCGCACCAGTGGCCCGTTGCAGCGGCCTTTATAATTTATTTGGGGACACTGACTTAGTGAGTGTCCCCAAATAAATTATAAAGGCTGTTGCAACGGGCCACAAGTGCCGTGCGGCCGCTGCTCCCTAAATAGTGACGCCTGGGGCGGTCCGCCCCCCGCACCAGCTACGCCACTGAGGCAGGAGGCCAGAAATTGGTTCAATAGAAACGTCACCAAGCTTCAGCTGTCCAACAAAGGCCAATCCGCCTCCCTCCTGTTTTGTTTCTGCACAATGGTCTCTGATGATGGAGTTCTGTTCAACTCTACCCCCTTATAAAAGAGATATGGAATCCCTCCTTAGATCTTAGAGGATTCGAAGACACAGCTAATGACAGAATGTATGTAACCTGTAACTCACTGATCCTCATGTAAAGCGCTCTGATACCTCCGGGTCTAGCCAGCGCTATGTAAACCTTTTTTCAAATAAATGTAGCTTAGCTGGTGCCAGCATGTGGCAACAAGTTCCCTTGCTAATTTCTGCTGTGATTGAGTGCGGCAGTTGGAGAAATTTGAAAGTGGTGAGGCAAGGGACCAATTCTTGAAATTTCCTGTGTGAGTGGGCACAGCAATGAGGCGCGAGTGTCCATGGGTGGAGGGTTCTTGGAGATTGACCACATGAACACTTAAAAACAAAAGATAGGCAACAAGTTGAGTTTTCCAGCACAATTTCAGTTTGAAATGTACTAAAGAGCAATAGTTGTTACACATTTCTCATAAATTATTTAGGAGAATTCCTGGTTTGCCATGCTATCTTGACCTCCAGAGTGGTGCGGTCAGTTGGGCTTGGGTTGTCCTCTGAAGAACGTTTGTACATTTTTTTGTTTTCTACAGAGGCAAGGATCCCACTGAATAGGCTGGAGGTCTCTTACCTCAATGTCCATGCTTGTCAGGCTGACAGTCTGCCACTCTGAAGATAATGCCCATTTATAAGGCCAGGTCTAAAAGTTGTTCTGGTACACGTACTGATGACAGATACAATCAGAGCCAGATGCAAGGCTAGTGTATACTTTTACTTCTTCTGCGCTGCAGAAGACGCTTGGATCCGCCAGCTACTACTACTGGCCAGTCTTCATTGGGTGCAGGGCACACTCTTTGGGCCCCATTAGGATGGTGGGCGGACAAACACGGTGACAGGGACCGCCCGCTGCAATGCTAAAAATACATGTTGTGCATTTCAAAGCACAACGTGACAGGCACTGCGCGGTGCCTGTCACGTTGCCCTTTGAAAGGCAGGGGGGTACCATAGGTACCCTCATGTGCACCCCTCACCCCCCCAGAGTCCATGGGCCCGCAATGGGGACCCCAAAGCAGACTCCGCATGCCATGGAAAGGCATTCACATTAGCACATACTAATATGGCTGGCGGTGTCTGAAGGACACCGCCACCATATAGAACCCTTTTCCGCCCGGTTGACATATAATATGGCGGGGGTCATTCCAAGATGCATGGCGGGTGGATCGCCCCCACCAGGCCGGTGGTGGCTACCGCCGGCCTGGCGGGGGCGATCCGCCTGCCATCCTAATGGGGCCCCTTATGTAAAATATTTTGTGTTTTGGTTGTTGTTTTCTGAAATCTCCAAGACCTTTTGCAGGCTCAAAGCTTATGATTGGTCAAACTACCTAACGGAGCACCATGTGTACTAAAGCATTTACCTTTACATTGTTCTTGATCTTAAATGTGAAAGGGTAACTCGCGAGTAGCAGAATTTCATTTTTACGGGCTCATGCAAAACCCCATGTTTTAGAGCTGGCTATAAAGCTGCTCAAACAGCAAAGCCACCCTTCACTGAGACACTCTGCTGGAAACCCAGGGAAGATAGTCTGGCTGAGGAAGCCAGATGATTGGGCAGTCCAGTATGACACTTAGCTAGTGAGGGGAGAAGCCAGGGCTTTAGGTTGGGGGGAGCAAGCAGGTGGTAGGTGCTGTGTACAGCACACAGGCTACTGTCCATGAGATTAGGAACCAGGAAGTTCAGGCACATTTCCAAGTGGCACACATAGAAAAATGCACATGCTGTACAAGTGCTTGCGCGCAAGAGTAAAAAAGGCAATTCTGACTTTTTAAAAGAAAAAAGATTGTTGCTAAACTATATATTGCTTGCTTTGGGTTAAAAAGAGAGGAAGGGAAGCATGAAAGAGCCCATGGAGCAGAGAAAAAAACAGTGTTACAAATCAACATCTCTCTTTTACACATTAAGTGCATTCAAACATGGGATATAAAACAAACAATTACCCTGCTCTCACAGAAGCAGTATTCAGTGTCCAATGTGGAAGTACAGCCATCCTGATTCTAGCTCCCTTGGCACAGTCAGATCAATAATAGCACTAGCAGGGCTTACTCCTACATCAGAAGTACCACTCACCCAGTGGTAACACTGCTTACTGCAAATTTAACAAAAGAACCAATCAGGTAGATTATGTCACCAAGAATCACAGGATATTGAGCCGAGACTGGGATTTGAAGCTGCTGCTCATGTTCCAATATCAACAGATATAGCCACTTATCATCTCAGCTCAAAAGGGATTAGGTGGTTGCAGTGGTCTGTGCCAGTTGGATAGTCAATGCTTATTAGGGCAAGCCATCCTCCTTGAGCGGCTGCTCAAGGAAGTGTGGTGTTGCAATGCTACCCTGGAATGGGCTCCTCATACCTTCAATGATGGCCGATGGGCCTTCGCTAAGCTCCAGGTACTCAACAGGAGTTTCCCTATTGGCACCATCTATGTGCCCACTAGCGATGAAACGTTGTTATAACCTACTTGTTGGTTGGTGCAGCCTCCCTATCTTGTTCTCTGCCTTGCTGCTCAGCCAATGGTGATGTCATTTGGAATGTTGAGTGTGTTTGTGCTTGAGGAGATGTCAGTTGGAGCGGATGGGCTAAGCAGCAAGGAGGCTGCTCCTGGTGGGGCATTACATGGATTTTACCATCTTCCAGTTACCTTTATCTGAAGCTGTTACCTTATATATAAACCTAAACTTGTTTCCTATTCAACTTGCCTACAAGACATTCTTCATTTTAACACTAGTAGGGAGTGCCTCAGTCCTGGATCATAGGGAGGCGAGTTCCTCTATTTCGGTCTTGCTCTGTTACTTAGGGAGGTGTGTTTCCCTATAGGGAGGTGTTTTTCCCTATTACAGTGTGGATGTTGATCTGTTTCTTAGGGAGATGTGTTACCCCCATTACAATGTTCAGTTTCATAGGGAGGAGTATTCCCCTCTAGGGAGGTGTGTTCTCCTATTACAGTGTCGATGTGAATGTTCTGTTTTTAGGGAAGGTGTATTTCCCTATACGGAGGTGTGTTCCCCTATTACTGTGAGTTCCTCTTTTACAGTCTTATTCTGTTTCTTAGGGAGGAGTGTTCCCCTATGGGGAGGTTGTTTCCCCTATTACGTTTAGTTCAGAATCTAAAGGGAGGTATATTCCCCTATAGGGAGGTGTGTTCCCCTATTACTGTGAGTTTGTGGGTGGCGAGTACCCAACTAATAGTTTCTCTAAGGGAGGGTATGGAGCTCTCCTGCCACGAGTTCTGTAAGTGCAGTAGGGGATTTGTAGTCCCTTGTCCTGCCATAAGTTGTGTAGTGCATTAGAGGGGTTTAGAATCCCTAGTCCTGCCATGAGTTGGTTCTTATTTTTTCCTATTTTGGAAGGTTATGTAATTTTTGATGATTGGAAGTTTATGTAATTTTTTATGATTTTATTGGTCATGACATATGTGTGTATTTTCATCTCATTTACATTTGATTTTCTTTAATCATTATAAGGGGGGAATATGTGTTATAACCTACTTGTTGGTTGGTGCATCCTCCCTATCATGTTCTCTGCCTTGCTGCTCATCCAATGGTGATGTCATTTGGAATATTGAGTGTGTTTGTGCTTGAGATGATGTCAGTTGGAGCGGATGGTCTGAGCAACAATGAGGCGGCTTCTGGCGGGGCATTACATGGATTTTACCATCTTCCAGTTACCTTTATCTGAAGCTGTTACCTTATGAATAAACCTACAACTTGTTTCCTACCTGACTTGTCTACGAGACATTCTTCATTTTAACACACTTGCTTCCTGGCACTACTTTACACACTACTGCCATCATTTGGGCAATCTCTTGTGGTGCTTGGGTGGAGGCTCGATTCTTTCCCCAGACCTGAGATTGAATAGGTCGGGGCGAGCTGACATGTACAGCCAAAAGGATAGATCCTCCCTTCGGGACCTAGTTGATGATCATGCATTGACGGAGGTCTGGCGCTTGCTACGTCCATCTTGTCCAAATTGCACTCAGTCCAGTATAGGCTACTTCCTTATCCAAGGGAAGCCATTATCTAATGTAACCTCCTGCAACATCCTGGTGACAGTATTTGTGGACTGCAGTGTGGCGCACCATGGTCTGGACCTGGAACGCCCATAGCTTCGGTGAAATGGAGGACAAAAGCATTTGCCTACACGCTCCCAGACAAGAGGGAATGGCTGTTTGACCACATTGGTTCTTTCTTCTATGATAATGAGGGGTCAGAGGGATAATGCAGGACTCTCTGGGTGGCTGGTAAGGCCACCTTGAGAGGACAAATAATGCAGGACTCAGCTTTAGCCAAGCCTAAGGCTGATGCAGGCCACCGACTCTTGGAAACAACTGCCGCACATTGACGAACCGGTACACAGACTCTCCTAGCAGGCCTTCCACTATAATTCTTTATTTTTAACAGCGACTGAAAGGCCCCTCACTCAAACTTTGTCTCAGATTTATAAAAAAGTCATGGAACGTAGAGCAGCAGACAAAAATGCTGCACTGCATTGCGTGACAGGGAGGGAGATGGAGAGCACCATATCTACAGAGATATGGCTCTCTGCCCTCCTCTACCTATAACCGTCGCAGATTTCAGCTGCTGTGCACCAGGCACACACCTTAGTGCCATAATGCTATGGTGCATGCTGAGTCTACCATAGGTTTTGTACTGGAACGTTGTACTTACAGTACAAATTACTACATGTCGACACACTTTAAAACTTTTACTACTTTGCATATGTGTTGCACAGTGCAACATGCAGGCAAAGTCAGAAAAAAAGGAGAAATAAAAACATTGTCCTCTTAAAGCCTCCTTTTAAATGACTTTAACTTTTGGCACTAAACCCTGTCTAGTATTGTTTGTAGATAGGATTTAGCGTCAAAAGGCATGGATGGTAGCATGAGAATGCCCATGTACCACTCACGTAACGCCCTCATGGTACTGAGTAACACAAAGCACTGCATCATGCTGCTTTGTGTTGCTTTCAGGGTACTTTCCAGAGCAAAACAAGTTTTGCACTGGAAAGTAAATTAGGAAAAAAAACATTTTGTGCTGGTTGGCATCACTTTTGTGACGCTAAACCAGTCCAAACTGTTGGTAAATATACCCCTTCAATAGCATAAATACCATCATGGAGAAGAAACGGGGAGGCTGGCACAACTTCAGCAGTGGGAATCACACCTTTATTTTGGCACTTCCCACATGCAAGTCCACAGGGGAAGATGGTTTACCGGGCAAGTTTTTTAAGACAGGAAATAACCCAATGATACCCCATCTGAAACGATAGGGTTCTTAAGATGCTACTGCTGAGTTAGCAAACAATATACGGCATTCATCACTGGGAGCCAATCTTGTCCAATGTAGATACGCCTTCCATCTTTGATATCTATTGACATTCTCCTCTTCTAATTGGTGACTAAGAAGACCACAAGAATATGAAATATTAGCAGTGTACAAGTTCTTAGAGGCTCTCTACCGTAGCTTATGGTCTGCTTCAGAATTTAACATCAGTAAACTCCACAAACCATTCATGCCGAGGAAGTCATATATTCTTTCCAGCAAAGTCACCTGGTTGATGAAATAGAGATGCAATAGTTTTACAGTTGTATAATCACTAAGTCCTAACTCATAGACTGGTCCAACACAGATTGTGATCCCACTATTTCATCTTTTAATAATTTAACATTTCACTTAACTGATGTCACTTACTGTGATCTAATCAGCGACAAAGTCGCCTGATGTCATCTGGTGTCCTCTTATGTGATATCACCCATATGCCTATTATTTATCACTCCTAGACAATTGAAAGCACTGGTTAGCAACTCCCTGAACTGAACTGGTTGGCCATCGTCCACAGAATCTGACTGGTGCTTTTTGTAGTAAACACAGATTATCCAAAAACTGAAAAACACTAGACTCATCTAAACTTTAAAAGCACCTCCGTGCCTTTAATGAATAAACAACAATCACCCACTTCAAACTCAATTCCTCCCAAACTGATCTAATGTCCTGTGGACAATGTACTGCATTCCCCACATCTAACATACTCATAGATGTTACATGCCACCCTCGCCCTCATGATGTTGCATGCACTCGATGCAAATAGCTGATACTTGGACACTCCCATCTTCCTGCTTTGGAAATTGCAAACGATTCAAACCCTGCACCTAGTCCTTCGCTACTTTGAGACATTCTGCATTGTCCAAAGATCTATCCCCAAAAATATTTTTTTGGTTCATACTTCCTAAATCCATATAAACTCCCAGAACAGAACACTCCCCTCAAGACTAGTACCCTAATCGTACCCAGATTGTAAAAATGGGATACAGGTGTGGCGTTTTCCAGGTCTGAATTGAACAACCAAAATATTCCCTCACAAACTGCTAAAACCAACCACGCTCCCTTTGTCTCCTTGTGATATCTCTTTCTTTCTTTCTTTCTTTCTTTCTTTCTTTCTTTCTTTCTTTCTTTCTTTCTTTCTTTCTTTCTTTCTTTCTTTCTTTCTTTCTTCCTTTCCATCCATCTTCTCTTTCTCTCTCCTTATCTCCAGTCTTTCTTCTCCCTCTCTGATCACTTTCTCTCTTTCAAGCCTCCCGGGCCCTCTGGGCTTTCAAAACCTGCCTCCAAGGGCCCCGACCCACTGGGTTAATGCCTGGTGGAAGAAAGACCTGTCCGGCCCAAGGGCACAAACTACCGTTAATGCATTCATATATTCCTTTTGCCTCAGAGATAAAGTAACTGACAGAGTATCACAATGCGCATGATTAAGGGGAGTATTAACATTAAATGGTTTGGCACCAGCAGGATGCGACTGGAATTACTTTTTTCACTAAAGCATGTTAATCTAGATTATGATGCCGGAATCTCTGTGAGTGAAACTGAAAACTAATGACCCACACAATTCTCAGAAATTATGACCTGCATGCAAATTGTAAGGCTGCATTATAAAAATATGAGTGATTGTCACTCAGATGGAGCGCTTTGAATTAATAGACAGCGATGCAAAGTAAAACAGAAGGAGATAGTCTAAAATCAATGTAATTTATTGTTTTGCATAATGTTTGCAGTGAATAAGTGAGTTCAAAATGTGAATATAAAGCAATAGCTAAGTGTATGTGAATCGGCCAGAAGTGTATATTAAAATGAAGTTACAAGGCAGCAATAGCACAGAGGGCTGTCTTCGACAAAACGAATCATGAGCTTCAGGCTACAGGATATCGAAATATCGAAATAAACACAATTGTAAAGTCTTTGACAAGCACAGTACAACACTATCGGCCAGATTCATCATGGTCCCGATTTGCGAGTCCTTAATAGCGATTATTAAGGAATCGCTATTATGGACTCGCAAATCGGGGTTCATGTAGGAATCGCAATTGAATTTGCGATTCCTACTGATTCCTTATTTGCGATTAGCTAATTGCTAATCGCAAATAAGGAATAACTCCCCATTCATTCCTATGGGCCTAATGGCCCATAGGAATGATTGGGGAGTTATTCCTTATTTGCGATTAGCAATTAGCTAATCGCAAATAAGGAAACGATTCCAAGGGTGCCAGGGGTGTCTAAAGGACACCCTGTAGCACCCCTATAATGCAATCTACATTGGTGTTGCGCACACACATGTCCAAAGGACATGTGTGTGTGTAACATGCAACTTAGAAAAATGCTTTTAAAAGCTTTTTTCTAAGTTTTCGCTATTTACCACGAGGTTTAACCTCGCGGTAAATAGCAGCCAAAAATTGCGTTTTCGCAATTTTAAAATGGATCATGAATTGCATTTAAGGAATCTCAAATAGAGATTCCTTAAATGCAATTCCTCGCAAATGTGCGAATTCTTAATTAGCGAATTTTGCATTTGGGATGAATCCCAAATGCAAAAATTGCACTCGCAAAGGGCCAGATTTTCAGAATCTGGTCCTTTGCGAGTGCAATTTAGCTTGATGAATCTGGCTGTATGTGATTTTCATTTTTTTAAATTTCAAATATCAAAATATGAGCCGCAGGTAATATAGAATACAACAAAACTAAACATTTAGTAAAAGAGATTATCAGCATAGTCTCTATTTGAGCGGAGGAGCGTCACCCCACAGGCCAGAGATGAAAAATAAAATGGTAATAAAGTTAATTTATTACCATTTTATTTTACAGCAACTGACCTGTCCTGAATTGAGTGACAGGATGGGGCTGGCCAGTGCTTTTGATTGGCAGCAGGGAGCTGTGTGCTTTAAAATCCACAAGTCTCTTTGGCCAGAGGGAGCATTTTAAACTTCTCTAGCCCATCTGTCTTAGCCCAGGATAAGCTGGGTTCTGTGGAAGAGAGACGACCAGTGGAGGAGAATGTTGCATTGCACCTCGTTCTACTTTTTATTTTTATTTTTTTGCGTCCCCACTGCCCTCTCGCCCCCTCGACTCACTGACCCCGATACATGGCAGCTGCCACTGGTAATAGTACTGGGAATCATTCCAAATGCCTTTAGGTTGCTGTGCAGGATTGACTACAACACACAAGGCCTCCTCCCTATCATTGCATCATACAACAAAGTAAAGGAAGAAATGCTTTAATAAGTGTCGGCCACTGGAGATTGCTTGGGCCACATATCCGCCCATTCTTTTTCACCCACATTGCTCCTCTTGAGAGAGGACAGTTGTCTGCAAATGAGACTTATTCTGCTTCAATAGGAATAGGCTAGTGGGGACTCCCAGGTCTCCTCCTAATGGCAACACAAACAACCGCAGAAGCTTTTCGGCTCACTTAGCCCCTTGTCAATGAGCTTGAGCCTTGGGGCACAGTGAGCATGAGACCCATGACGGGCAATTCTCGTGGCCCTTAAAGCTTCAGATGCAGAATACAACAAAGTGACTGAAGGGATATTTGTCTAAACCTCAACCGCTGACAATCACTCGGACTACATTCCATTCCATCAGATCTATCACTGCAGACCACCAAATCTTTATTTTAAGATGGGTATGTAACAAGTACGTGTCTTTGTTGTGAAGCATTTTAGAATCAAGCGTAATTTACCGATCCATGCCCTTATATAGCTATAATTCACATTGCCCTTATATAGGCATAGAAATCAAGCCCATATTTAGACATAACCCATCCAGTCCAAATACAGGCATGGCTACATCCACTAGTTTCAAAAAGCCACAACGATTTCTTGGAAAACTCGGCTTCAGCAGGCAGGGACAACCCCTTACTTGAATATTGATTTGTCCTAGAAAATCATGGTGTTTTCAAACAACTGGTAAGACTAATCACAAGGGAGAGCTAGGGTTTTTAGGGGCGCTTCCTGTCCCCAAATGTAATATATAGAATCAATGTGGACAGGCCGACTGTGTTTGGTCACTTGGTCACTTATGGCTAATGGCTCGGTGGCTGGACTCAATTAGTCCTGTTAGTAAACCCCTCAGGCACCAACCTGGTTGATGTCATGCTTCATCATTGGGGTCCAACCAGGCAGCCGAGTGCCGCCTGGTTGTGCTTCAACGTCTGACTACAGCGGAGCGGGTGTCGTGCAACAGTGTGATGTGGATGAAGGTGAATGTTAAAATATACCTCTGGGGATCCTTACCTACGAGTTTATTCTTGGCGGCCCAGGGTATTTTAATTAAAATATGTGATCCAACTATTAATAGCCAAGTTTTTGCTATGAGTTGTCTATGTGTTAGCGGTCTACATGTTTCAGTCCCATTAAGGATTGTGCGGGACTTTCGTCAGGACCAGAAGGTGAAGTGAGTGGCAAAAGGGGTGCCACGGATGATAGTCTCCTACACACGCGCTAAGGTATGTGGAAAAGTGTAGGTAAAAAAGGGGGGTCTGTATACTTACAGACACTCACTGGTTTGCGAGAAAAAATCCTGTGGGAGAAAGCAAAACATGACATACATTTTATGAGCATACTGCGATTGGCAAATGGTGAAGTGCCATGCGTCATGCATGCCAGTGTCTGGAGGCCAAGGTAAGTGATAAATGCTCAAAGGAGCGCTTCATGCACATAGACTCAGAGCATGCCGGTGCCTGGAGGCCAAGGTTAGTGATAATTGCTCAAAGGAGCGCTTCATGCACAGGATTGTCTTCCCTCAAGCAAATCCAGTAACACATTAGTTCCACTTCTACAAAGTAGAGGAACCTCCAACGGAATACACTCCTTTCAGGGACATTGAAATTCCACTTACTTACCAAGAGCATCAGCTCTGGTTTAAAGGCGCCCTACAACATCAAAATCACATTACCAGGTTCGGTCCACTAGGTAGACCAGGAGCAACAGCTTTACACCTCATCCTGACATTGAAGAAATGCCAAGTGAAGAACTATTAGTTCAACTAAAACAACTATTAAAAATACATAGACAATTGGTTCAATATGTCATGCGGACTCTGACAGTCCAACCTCCTATAAGGATCCACAACAAACACCTCACCAGGGGAACCCAAATAAAATTACACCACAGACTATACAATCAGTCATTGGTAAATTGCCTGCAGAAAGGGAACAAATTCCATTCTGGATAGCTCAAAAAATTACTCAAATAGAGGCAGTATTTCCTGACAGTACACCTCATTAGAAACACAGGATTCTAACAATCTGTTTACCAATGGGGATCGCACCACAGCTGGAGGACTGCGACACTTGGGGTACAGTCTTTGCTGCAATATACACAAAAACACATGTTGTTCCATCTATAGCGGTGATACCAGATGTCCTGAAACAGACTCAAAATGAATACGGGGCAGCGTCTGCTTTAAATCTGGGTATGTAATTACTTAAAGATTTCAAACAGGTCTCAGCTATAATATTAGCTCAATTTAAAGGTGAGGCAGCATCTGTGGCGATCCGCCAAAAAATAAGGGAAAAATGATATAACTGAGCAACTATATGAACTGGCCAGAATAATTGAAAAATCCTATGACGAACTAGGAAGAGATAGTTTGGGTGGGAAACCAGTAAAACCCTAACTAACAGAAAATCCTAAATAGGTCTTTATTACAAATACTCTCACTACTCATAAAAAGAAGTGGGAAAATACTAAACAAATTTCTAATGAGAAGCGTTCTCAGTCCTGAGGAAGGTCTCCTCAAAAGGAGCCCTCTGAAAAGATGTATAACCTTAGGAATAGGGATAATTTGAGAAAACCTGATAGATATCAAGATACTGATACACGTTCCTCTCCTACCTTTCAGACTTCCTCACAGAAATCGGAAAGAACATAAGGAAGAACGTGTAAAGTCCAAAGACGATCAACATGTTCCTAAAAATAAGAAAACCCAATTGACCAAAAAGAAGGTAGCAGGTCTAAAATCAGACATGCCCAGGATCTTGAAGACACAACTCAAGAAGGGGGAGTGGGCCCAGACAATGCTGGACAGCTCAGCAGATCTTGAAGGATCAACTGGAGACAGTGGACTTGAATGAGTACATTCAAGTTGAAACAGCTGATACCAGGGTTAGTGTACCGGATGGAGGAGGACATAACTAGGAAAATAAGAACACTCTTTTGGGAGAAGCTCTCTAAGGGTTATGACATTCTTCTAGCTGAAAAAGACTGGCCACCAAAATTTGTCAGAGAGTGCCCACATGGTGAAGACATCATTATGCCAGCCTTCTCAAATCATATTCCAATTCATTTAAAATACACCTATGCCAGAAAATGGGCAGTAGCCCAGGCTCCAGCATTATATAAAAATCATGTAGGATGGGATGAGGATTCTCCTCACAATAAAATCCAGTTAAAAACTCAACCAACTGCACAGAGGCAGTATCCAGTTAAGCAAGAACTAAACAACAGGTCAGGGATATCTTAGATCAAATTGAATACCAAGGGGTGATTGAAATATGCACCTCGTCAATGAACAATCCTTTGTTTCCTGTCTCCACCCAGACAATACATATCGTCTAGTTTTGGACTACAGACATTTAAACTCTTTTCGCAAAACCTTTGCAGTACAAAATGCACACAGTGCAGCACTGTTGCAGCACTGATGAATAACATTGTGCTCAAAAAATATAAAACCACATTAGATATTTCTAACAATTTCGTCTGTCAAAACATTGCCCCTGAAAGCAGGAACTTGACCGCTTTCTCAATTATGGGGACACAGCGTCACTTCTGTCGTCTCCCCCAAGGATTCAAGAATAATTATTTTCAGCAAGAGTAACAGAGTTACTACAAACGAATTATAATGAGGCATTATCTTATGTCGATGACATCTATCTAACAGACGATGATTTGGACAGGCACTTGAACAGGGTGAACACCATAATGCTTGGCGTCGCCTCTGAAGGGTACAAATTCAACTTTAAACAAGCATTTGCAATGCAATAGGGCTCGCATTAGTAAAGTTTGAGGGATTAGTATTGTAAATGAAAAATGTATTATTTATGTTTTTGTTTTGAAATTTTGGAAATTAATAACTTTGTCATTTACAATGCTAATAGTGTTAACTTGTGGAAATGTGACACCTATAGCATTTGTAATCCGTTGCTTGTGCTACACAAGGGCCTATATAACAGCAAGTTTAAACATATGCAACAGAAGCAATGAGTGAGAGTTACCACGGACAGCAGGATGACAGCGGGGGTGAAAGGAACTACAGACAGCAAGAGGAGGGCAGGCCTGCGGCCGTGAATAAGTGACGGCGGGGGGCGGGGCAGCGAAGCCTTTGATGTGCCAAATGCTGCTGGGGAACCGAGTTGGAGCCTCGGCGTGGGCTCAGCATCCTGTGATTCTGATCAAATCACTTTATCTCCCTGCGCCTACCACACAATGAAAGTGTCCTTGTGTAACATAACTGGTGCTCATGTGAAGCGCTCCAATACCTGCTCATTCCACTTTCCTCACTGCAGCTTATTGCTGTATTTGGTTGTTAAACTAGTACCAATGAGGTGAAACGTTTGCCAAAACACTGTTAAGGTCTAAAATGACAAAATAATGAAGTAATATTATCACAAAATTACACTTTTGCACATACTTGCACATTTTCTACAGAAAGGGCACCTTTCAGAAAACTCTCTACTCACCTAAAATTGCACAATCTGTATGCAGTAAAACACGGGAAAGGAAGTCAATCTCGCTTCTGAACGCAAGCAATATTTCACTCATATCTTCCTATGTTCTTCTCCTGCTCATACAGAGGGCAAACTGGTCAGCTAAATAACTTCTGGTTTCCAAGAAGACTGACTGCTTTTCCAGCGCCACTTGAACTTTGCTCCTTTGTGACTGCAACAATCTCTTTTAGCGATCACACGAATTCTATTCACGTTAGCCAAGTGTTTAAACTAAGGACACAACTGGACTGCTAACTATGCATTCATTACGGCCAGCTGTGGGCGCCATGATATGGATGCGAGCGTTTTCTTCATTTTATCTTTCATGTGTTTTTTTTGTACAGTGTAGTTGACAACTGCGGGAATCGAAACTGTTTTTTCAGTCTGTAACACTTTTGTTGTTCCACATTTCTCTTCAGTTTGCACAGTATTACAATAAACACGTTTAAACCTTTGTTGGAGCTTCGAGAATATACATGCTTTGCCAATTTTATAGAGCAATGTGCTACTCAGGTTTTTTTGTGTTTTTTTTTTACATCTGGCAAGAGACGTGTGACTTGTCTAACAAAACCATCTAGTCATTTTCAGTTTGCTTATGCGTGACCTATATAGTTATCAGATGTGCTGATATGTGACATTTTAAAGCCATATGCTTGTGATATTGTGTAAGGAACAAAGCAGTTATAGCCGTGAAATAAGAGAAGTATAGGACAACACTCAATTTGAACAATAAAATGGTTTAGGAATGGCATTAAAACAGAGCAGAATGGAACATGATCTTATAAAAAGTAAGGACAGGTCGAAGCAGCCCTGCCACGAACACACAGGGAGGCACGGCCTACGGCTGTGAATAAGTGACGGCGGGGGGTGGGGCAGCGAAGCCTTTGATGTGCCAAATGCTGCTGGCAGGGGGAAGGATCGGGCAAGCTCGTCCACGAGCTCACAATCTGTATGCAGTAAAACACGGGAAAGGAAGTCGATCTCGCTTCTGAATGCAAGCAATATTTCACTCCTATCTTCCTATGTTCTTCTCCTGCACATACAGAGGGCAAACTGGTCAGCTAAATAACTTCTGGTTTTCAAGAAGACTGACTGCTTTTCCAGCGCCACTTGAACTTTGCTCACTCGTGACTGCAACAATCTCTTTTAGCGATCACACAAATTCTATTCACGTTAGCCAAGTGTTTAAACTAAAGACACAACTGAACTGCTAACTATGCATTCATTACGGCCAGCTGTGGGCGCCATGATATGGATGCGAGCGTTTTCTTCGTTTTATCTTTCATGTGTTTTTGTACAGTGTAGTTGACAAATGCGGGAATCGAAACTGTTTTTTCAGTCTGTAACACTTTTGTTGTTCCACATTTCTCTTCAGTTTGCACAGTATTACAATAAACACGTTTAGAACTTTGTTGGAGCTTCGAGAATATACATGCTTTGCCAATTTCATAGAGCAATGTGTTAATCCGTTTTTTTGTGTTTTTTTTTTACATCTGGCAAGAGACGTGTGACTTGTCTAACAAAACCATCTAGTCATTTTCAGTTTGCTTATGCGTGACCTATATAGTTATCAGATGTGCTGATATGTGACATTTTAAGGCCATATGCGTGTGATATCGTGTAAGGAACAAAGCAGTTATAGCTGTGAAATAAGAGAAGTATAGGACAACACTCAATTTGCACAATAAAATGGTTTAGGAATGGCATTAAAAAAGAGCAGAATGGAACATGATCTTATAAAAAGTAAGGACAAGTCGAAGCAGCCCTGCCACGAACACACAGGGAGGCACGGCCTGCGGCCGTGAATAAGTGACGGCGGGGGCGGGGCAGCGAAGCCTTTGATGTGCCAAATGCTGCTGGCAGGGGGAAGGATCGGGCAAGCTCGTCCACGAGCTCGTGAACTGGTGGGAATCCTCCTTGAGGACAGCCAATCAGCTGCCTGAAGAGAGCCTTTGGGGAAAGAAGCAGATCAGCGACATAAGGGCTCCCCCTGTTCTATTTCTGCGAAATAGAAAAGGGACAAGCCCTAAAAATCAAGAATTGCCCACCTCAACGTCCTATTCTTGGGATACGAGTTATCAAGTGAAGGCAAAAACCTGGCAGCCAACTTTTTAGAAAAGTGTACGCTGCTCCAACTTCCAAAAACACTGAAAAACTTACAGTCAATTCTAGGTTTCCTGAATTTTGGATGAACATACATTCTAAGTTATGCAGAAAAGGTTAAACCTCTCTACAAAATAATCAAACCTGATTTTAAAACAACAAATTGGACTCAAAAACATACAGAAATTTTGTGTTCAGTGCAAACAGACATGTTCGCAACATCACATTTACAGGCACGCGTAAACGTATGCAACCTTGTAATCAGAATAATCCCAGAAAGATGTAGATTTACGTACATAACCTTTAATGAAGGTGAAAAGGACCAATTGCTTACAAATCACACTTGTACACACAAGCTGAAATGAAATTTACTTCAACAAAAAGAATTCTGACAGCGGTTCAAACTGCAGTAGCAAAACAGAGAGCTCTCGCACAGGGTAAATGCATAATGGTCATTACTCCTGTGCCTGCCTTAGAAGCAGTGACAAAAGCTAGCATTCCTAAAGCAAAGGCTTTACATCCAAGATGGATACAATGGGTTAACTCTCTTGCTGCAACGTTAAATACGTGTTTGACCCATACTTGAAAACTCAAGAATTTCTACAATATGAACAAGAATGTCCTCTGCCAACTGAGATTCTACCTCTGGAACAATACGAATGCATAATATATACAGACGGATCAGCACAACCCGCATTTGGGGGTAAACAAGTTTATAGTGCTGCATGCGCGATTGTTAAAGGTCGCTGGCGCAATGGTAAATTCAGACCTATGGTCACAAAAACACAATCTCTCGGAGACTGTACAGCTCAGCGAGCTGAACAACAGGCTTTCAAGATGACGCTTGAAAATACTGATTGCGAATTCCCCACACTCATAGTGTGCGATTCGTATTACTGCGTCCAGTCTTACAATGAATACTTGCAGAACTGGGTTCAAAATGGTTTCAAAGGTGCAAAAGGTGGTACAATCAAGCATAAGTTGCTTTGGGAACAAGTAGTTCAATTACAGAAAGAACTACAAAAGACTCACGTGATCCATACACTGAGTCATCAGCGTGATGGCGTTCACGTTGCAGGGAATTCATTGGCTGATGAAGCCGCAAAGGCAGCTGTGCAAACGGCTTCCACAGCTGCAATCACTCATTTAAAAACAAAAATAGACGGCGAAACAATGCTAGCTGTCAATACCACAAGCAAAGGCAGCGGTGCGACGTTACCTCTAAACTATACACTCGAATATTCATACATAATTGATGCCAACTCCGTCCCTTTTGCTCGAATGCCTGGAGTGGGGGATAGAGTAATCCCCAAACAGGAGACGTAGAGGAGCTTTGATACAAGAAGCACATATGGGAGAGGGTCTAATACATCAAAGGATCTCTAAATCCATTCTGGAATTAAAAGAGATGTACTGGTGGCCAGGGATGAATTCCCACATTCACGAGTTTGCAATTAATTGCCATGACTGCAACAGAGATCGCAGCAGAGAACGCCACCAGATACCTGACTACAGTGTAGCCATCCCAGTTCAGACACCATTGTTAGAAAGAATTAGGCTTTCTACACACAAAGTCCAGTCAGCAACGACACCCAGATTACCATTGAGAACACTCTCATGGCAATGAAGTGTCATGACCGCATGATACAGATCCTGGGCCTGGCTCGTCTAGGAGACCTAAATACCACGTGGTTCCTATCATTCCGACCAATCTGGCAAGATTGCATCTTACCTGTTCTACGATGCCTGCTATGTGGAGAAGAATGCGTGTTGGACGTCTAACACTTCCATCAGCAATGCGTGTTGGACGTCTAACACTTCCATCAGCAATGCAAACGGATGTTAATACCCTGCTTGGCTAGGTAACGGCCCAAGCATCGTGTTGTCCCCAGCGGCTACCAATCCTGATAACGGCATTTCTTGAGATCTCACAGAAGCAATCTGCTGATGGTGAGATACGTGAATCGACTGGCACACAGGTACCACCTTCATCTCCATCTCCATCTCCGGCGAAGATTGCTAATACGGCTAACTCTGACGGCGATGCTTCACATTTTTGTGTTATCGGTTTACTTAATGAAGCGGTCCAACTTTCACCTACTGTGGTAGGCGATTTCTTTGCCATCTTGGAAGATTTGATGTTTTCTCCTAACAACGAGAATGATTTTTGAAGTTAGCACACAGCGTTCTATGGGACTCTGTATTCGACCTTCACTTTTCAAACAAAGATCCAACTTTAAGAACTCTATCTTTTCTACGATTTGACTTTTCTAAAATTTAACTTTTTTGGCACAAAGTAATATGCTTAAAGTAGAACTATTCTTAGAGAACAAGAAATCTTTGAAACACTTCCAAATGACAATATTTGACCTTGTCCACAACCTAAACAGTATATATTCTGTCAAGGAATGGTCTCAACTTTTCTTCTGTATTTAAGAGCCATTTCATAAATGTTATTTCATGACTCATTGTGATAAGCATTGTTTTATAAGTTTCACACTACATGCTTTGAATGAATGATATTGCTTTTTAAATGCGTACCTCACAATGCTCTTCTTTTGTGTTCAACCATTTCGAATGCATATTATGTATTATGGGAGGGATTTTTACACATCTTGCTTTAGATATGTTTAAAGATGCTTTTCAATTTAGTAATATCGAACATGATAAAGTGGAGTGGGTGTTGTGAAGCATTTTAGAATCAAGCGTAATTTACCGATTCATGCCCTTATATAGATATAATTCACATTGCCCTTATATAGGCATAGAAATCATGCCCATATTTAGACATAACCCATCCAGTCCAAATACAGGCATGGCTACTTCCACTAGTTCCAAAAAGCCACAACGATTTCTTGGAAAACTCGGCTTCAGCAGTCAGGGACATCCCCTTACTTGAATATTGATTTGCCCTTGAAATCATGGCGTTTTTAAAGCACTGTGTTGTAAATAAGTAATCCTCAGTAGCCAGATGATGTGTAGATATATATTGTAGATTTATTGATAAGTTGACAGCATCAGAAAGTTACTGGAAGATGTTAAGTCCATGTGATGCCCCACCAGGAGCAGCCTCTGTCCTGCTCAGCCTGCACACTCCAACTGACACTCACAACCTCACCAGGCACCCATCATTCCATGACATCATCAATCATCCAACATTCCAGACATCTCCAGGCACACCAACACTCATTCTGGCTGAGCAGTAGAGAAGAGATACATAGGCAAGGGGAAAGGCAACAGCAGATCATAACACATTCCCCTTCCTATGGAATCCAAAACACAATAAAGCAATTGAAAGTTCCCAAGACAATCCAATAAGGAAATACATTAGATTATAAAAGATGCATGAAAATACATTGAGCATATGAACCAAGGACACATAACATAAATGAAATGCATGACAATTCCTAATGCCAATGAAATCACACACCTAGAAACAGAATAAAATAGTTCCAAGGGAAGTTTTGGACTTAGACAGTACTAGAATAATCAAATCAAACATTACATAAGTAAAACCAGAAAAGCTTCAAAAGACTCATATCCAGGTAAAACCCAAAGAAGCTTCAAGTCAAACATTCTATAAGGTAAAAACCAGAGAGGTTTCGCAAGAAAGTTTCTTCTCCAACACAGACTTATCAGCGATAACATTAAAGAGAAACTTACAGGAAAAACCATTCACCCACAAACCAAACAGTGAGTGTGCACGCAGAGAAACTTCATGAGAAGGTGTTTTCTCCTACGCAGTCCAAACAGCAAAAACCAATCACTCACACAATCTAAACAATGAGTGTACACGCAGAGAAACTTCATGAGAAGGTGTTTTCTCCTACGCAGTCCAAACAGCAATAACCAATCACTCACACAATCTAAACAATGAGTGTACACGCAGAGAAACTTCATGAGAAGGTGTTTTCTCCTACGCAGTCCAAACAGCAATAACCAATCACTCACACAATCCAAACAGTGAGTGTGCACGCAGAGAAACTTCATTAGAAGGTGTTTTCCCCTACTAATGCCACCAAATAACCACACCAGTGTGATTATAAAACAAACCACAAGTAAGTGGCAACCTAGAAAAGCTTCTTTAGAAGATGTCTTCTCTTCACACACACCAAAACAGTGAGTGTCAACCAATAAACAACGAGATAAAACCTCTAGATGACATGCCAACCAGAGAAGCTTCCTTAGAAGGTGTCTTCTCTTCTCACGCACCAAAACAGTGAGTGTCAACCAATAAACAGTGAGATAAAACCTCTAATCTCACACACTTAGGAGACATACTAATGCCAACCAGTAACCACAATAATGTGATTATAAAACCAAGGGACAGAGAAAAACTAACCCAGTGGAGAATACCCAAATCACAACACAAAAACCACACAAACAACCCATACTCACCTCCTCCCATTCATGTGGATACAATACAATGACAAATAAAATAAAAGAAGCCAACTTCACATAACTGCAACATCCCACCAGACACAGAGCGAGTCAGTACAGTAAGTTAAAACAAAAAACGTAGTCACCGCCGTCCATCGTTTGGATGACTTCCGATGATCTTCCTTTAAGCGAGTATGTCTTCACCCGAAATCTCCCAGCATAAAGTCCTCAACAGTGGCTCCTATCAGCCCGCAAAGTCCAGTATCGTGGGTCGGCACCAACAAGGACACGACAAACCAACCATTAGTTAGCAAAGACAATTGCTGCATCTTTTGACAAAAACGATTGACAAGGAGTCGGATGGACTTTATGAATAAAGGTGGAATAAGAATTGTCTCGATGTCCATAGAACAGTAATCCTAAACGCTAAAAATAGGAAATGTCGTGATCCTCAGCAAGACAAAAAGATCCTTCCCAAAGTGTTAAGATGGCCGCCAGTGCGTCGTTTAGCGTCGTTTTTCAAAAGAGATGGGTCTACTTGTCTCTGTCTGCGTTTGGGTAAATCCAATATGGCACCTCCGTTTGCATGGGGTCACGTTTTCACCTTTAACGTGATGGCGCTGGTAAACTCTTCCATCTTCGTCAGCGTTCGGGGAAGAACTCTTCAGCTGCGAAGCTCGCGCTCGCAAGGAGCACACGCGCAGAGAACACTCGGAGCCTCCGGGACATGGAATCCACCCAACAGTCAAAAAACGCAGAGACGGTTGCCAGCGTTGTCAAGCACCACGAGAAGTATGTAAATTTAAAATAAGATGCCTTAAGAGTTGCACACGTAACTGTAGTTGTCCAATTCAATCACAAAATCCAATCAGTCCAAAGTGCTGTATTTCCATTACTTTTCTTTCCTTTGTTAGAGACACACTCGCAGCCAGTCCACTTCTCTTGTCAACATTGCGATAGAAAAACATGTCGCTCACCTCCGGTCTCTGGTTAAACCCAACTGGCAGCAAAACAGTACTCCAAAGTAGTGGTTAAGACCGGCAGCAGGGCAAGGCAGAAAGGCAGTTGCAAACCACTACATTTCAATGGTTGTTAAATGTCCACATTACTGCACAAGAATCAGCAGTAGAAAGTCAAATTAATAGAAAAGATAAGTAACATGCAAGGCAGGTAAATCCAATACTTTTGTTCATAGGTCACAGGAAAATCAAACAAGCGTCAAACGCTCTGGTCTGCAGGCTGTCCTGTTAACCAAGGACACTGGTGGGGCTTACCAGAGCGTAGTTTTTTGTAATCTTCTTTTTTGAGAGTATTGTTCATGAGTTCCTGTAGTTAGTCAAATCCTTAGTTCCAGGGTAATCCAGGGTAATCCTTCAGCAACACGCAGTTTCTTTTACCTCATCGCCAGTGTTGTAAATAAGTAATCCTCAGTAGCCAGATGATGTGTAGATATATATTGTAGATTTATTGATAAGTTGACAGCATCAGAAAGTTACAGGAAGATGTTAAGTCCATGTGATGCCCCACCAGGAGCAGCCTCTGTCCTGCTCAGCCTGCACACTCCAACTGACACTCACAACCTCACCAGGCACCCTCATTCCATGACATCATCAATCATCCAACATTCCAGACATCTCCAGGCACACCAACACTCATTCTGGCTGAGCAGTAGAGAAGAGATACATAGGCAAGGGGAAAGGCAACAGCAGATCATAACACACACTACCATTCCCTTGGGGTTCTTTGGTGACCTTATTATGTCCGACTTTACGTCAAACAAGGCCCCCTCAAGGTATAAATATGCCTACACGTGCCCTAGCAAACACACGATGGTTCAGAGGAGCTTGACTATCTACTTGCCGATGCAGCTCGCTACTGCAAGTGCCGAAGGAAGCCAACCCGCCAGCTGATGCACTGACAGAGATGATGCCTTTCTCTCGCTGAGAATCCAGCTCCAGTGTTTCCAAGCTCCCCTTGCGGGGTGTTGGGAAATCGAGTCCAGAGACAGAGATACCAGACCTCCTTCATTCTAAAACCAAGGTGCGGAACTGATTAGACCCTAAGAGAAATCTTGGTTAGATTCTTGGCAAAAACAGATTAAACCTATGCTACACCTCACTTACTTCTTCCCTTGTACTAGACTTAGGTTAGGTACATTTGGGGTAGGCGTATTTTAGAAGTACCAGTTTATTACTTTTAGCCTTTGTTATTTATGTATGTATTTATTTATGGTCTAGGAACCATACAATGCTTTTACAGTATTATTTTATAATACTCTTCTTACTGTGCGCATTATACTTTGCAACCAGTATTACGATTGTAGCAGTTCATTTCTTTTGCATGAGAAAGAAGACTGTTCAATAAAACCTTTTATTAACAACGCCCGTCTCTATTTCTCTGCACCTCTGATGAAACGAAGCATGCACGATTGACTGAGTAAAATATATTTCTATTGTTTCCACGACTCTGAAGATCAGTTTTATTCTTTGGAAAACAAAGTTGTCATGTTTATGCGGTTGTCAGAAACGAATCCCTTCCTGTGAATTCGAGAAAGTTTCTAGTGACCTCTGAGCTAGCTGGCACTCACAATTAAGTCTAATATATTCAATAGAGACTCAGTTGACCTAAGTCCTACGTCAAATCTATAGGAAATATTATTCCAGTGCACACAGCCTATTGGGAATATAGGAACTATACGACACCTTCCTTGCACATCCATTGAAGAAAAATACAATGACTGGCCCACACAAGAGCCAGGCCACCAAAGCGCATCCTCGCAACTGCCACATCTGGATTTGTAGGCAGTGAATACAAAACCTTTGGGTCCTTGTTAACCTATACTCCTGGGATATTAGCTATGTGCCCCAATGCGTTAGTTCAAAAAGTTCAATAGAGGTGCAGTCACAATGTAGATATAAGAAATGAGCAGTATGCTTTTACATTTCAGATAGCAGCCATTAGACTTACAGCCTTATTCATGAAGGCTAAATCGGCTCGCAAAGGGCCGGATTCTGAGAATCCGGCCCTTTGCGAGTGCGATTTTTGCATTTGGGATTCAGCATCCCAAATGCAAAAATCGCTAATTGCGATGTCGCAAATGTGCGAGGAATTACATTTAAGGAATCTCTATTAGAGATTCCTTAAATGCAATTCAACATCCAATTTAAATTTGCGAATTCGCAATTTCTTGCCGCAATTTACCGCGAGGTCAGACCTCGCGGTAAATTGCGAAAACTCAGAAAAATGCATTTAAATGCATTTTTCTGAGTTGCATGTTACACACACACATGTCCTTTGGACATGTGTGTGTGCAACACCTGTGTGAAATGTCATTTGAGGGGTGCTACAGGGTGTCCTGTGGACACCCCTGGCACCCTTCAAATCGCAATCTTATTTGCGATTAGCAAATTGCTAATCGCAAATAAGGAATACTCCGCATTCATTCCTATGGGCCTTTTGGCCCATAGGAATGAATGGCGAGTTATTCCTTATTTGCGATTAGCAATTTGCTAATCGCAAATAAGGAATCAGTAGGAATCGCATTTTATTATGCGATTCCTACATGATTACCGTTTTGCGAGTCCTTAATAGCGAAACGCTATGATTCGCTATTAGGGGCTCGCAAAACGGCCCCTTCATGAATAAGGCTGTTAGTGGCTTATTTACAAAAGAAACGATGGAGCATGGAATTAGCCTTGCTGGCTTAACACTGCACTCCGCCACTTCTGAAATGTAGGGCTGCACTGTATTTACAAGATTACGGCACAGCCCTGCATTTCTCCCTGTGCTGGTGCTAAATTTAGCACCTTGCGCCAACGCAAGCACACTTGCACCATAGTGCAAGGGTGCCTGCGTTGAGGGGAAGGATCATTTATGTGCAGGAAGATGTCCCTTCCTGCACATAAACAATCTGAAATGGCGTTTTGTAACTTCTATGTGTGCAGATTTGTGCACCACACATAGAAAATGCAACTCGTAATTTTTTTCAATGATTCTTCATGTGCAGGAAGGTACACCTTCCTGCACATAAACAATCAATGGCAATTTGTTGTTTCTATGAGTGCTGCAGAAGGCAGCACTCTTAGAAATAGCAAAACCAAGGAGAAATAAAGCATTTCTCATTGTTGCGCCAGGGTAAGACCAAGTTTTCCCTGGTCTTAATTTTGTTGCTGCCCCACATTTACTCCACCGTGCATATATGGGGCAATATCAAAATCAATGTCCAATCAACATCCAATGCCTGCACCTTTCACGCTAAATATAGCATGAAAGGGTGCCTTATTTACAAGCCAACGTTAAGCCACATTAAGTGGCTTAACTCTGCCTTGTGAATAAGGCGAAGCTCGTATCACCACAGGAACACCACTAAAAATGATGTTCCTGTGGCGATGGGGGCTTGTAAATATGCCCCCTAGTTTGCAACATACAAATGGCAGCAGGGGCTGTCCTGCCCTCTCCCTTTCTGTTTTAGAACATTTACGAGTTCTGTTTAACTAAATTGACTCCCAGGTGCAACAAGAACTCCTACTACTATGCTGATGACACATTGTTGCTTTTCAAGTTCTCGCTGGAAGCCACAATTGCAGCTGTATCTTTTCCAAGCAGCTCCTTCATAACAGCAGTTTAGTGTGCACCAGCCAGGGTCGGATTGGTAATGCGGACACTTGGTAAATGGCCGAAGGGCCGGTAGCCGAGTTCTAGATGTGGGCTCCTTTTTTGGGCAGCCTGGGTGCTATCTGCGCTGTTAGGATGTCACCAGAGGCCCAGTGTCTGCCTGAGTGGCCTTTCTAGAGGCAGATTGGCGGAGTTATCACTCCGTTTCTCTCGATGGGCCGGACCATCAATATATGCAGATTGAGCGGGCAGAGGGCCTGAGCAGAAGTGGTCTCACTTGCGTTCATGTGTGGTGTAGCAGTTTGAGCTAATCTGTGCATTTTTTTTTATCTAAGTGAAGTTAATAAAACATGCGCCCCCTCCCCCTTTCTTTTTATAAAACTTCTCTGAAGCAGTGTTTTGCGGAAAGGCTATATGCAAATGTGGGCCATATTTTTTTTGGTGTGCCCGGGCCAATCCAACCCTGCCACCAGCTCGACCAAGACCGAGATGTTGGTGGTTGTCTCACCCATCTACTAGTGGTCTGGACTCACTCCAGACATCTCATCGGTGACGGAGGGGAGCTGTGCACAACTAGGGTCAACCTTGGAGTCTGAAGCCTAAAGACTTTTTTTATGTGCTGAAAGCCTTGTCTGAACAGTCTACATTAGAATCTGATCGAGTGAGAGGAAATTCTTGTCCAATGAGCTACAGTCTTGACCCTACAGGCCAGGCTACGTCTTTCATATGTCATAAATGCTTGCAAATATAACATAAACTGTGGAATGCATTGGATTATTATCCGATTCTAGGCCATGAGACCTACAGTAAAAGCAGTTGTGAAAAAGGGTTCTTCAGCAGGAAGTGTTAACATTCTTTTGTAATAGGCAGGCAACAAATGCCTTGGCACTGTTTCATCTGGGCTATGCCATTGACTAGCAAATAGTCATGTAGTTTATATAGACTATAAAACCTGGCCATGTTTCCCATATGAATTTAGGAGCCAAGACAAAATGGTCCAAGCTTGTAGATTTCAAGGTATTATTGCTTGTGCATCAAGCTTTTTACTACTGTGGATGTCCATTCTTGATAGAAAGATGACAACATTGACTGCTAGAACATCAATTAAGATCTTAATGCATGCTATTTTTAGTGGCCCGAAGATACTAAATATTAAGCTGAGTGGAGGATGATTCTTAATGAATGATAAGAGGGTAACCAACGATCAACATAAACTCAGGAAACAAGGGGGCATATTTAGAAAAGGGATTGCACCAGTGGAACGTCACTTTTATCTACGTTCTGGTAGTGCAAAGCCCTGCACCATATTTACAAAGTGGAGCTAAACCAATTTTGTGGCTTAGTGCTGCTTTGTAAATGTGCTACCTTTTCACACAGGTATCTGCTTGAAAGGGGCGTGCAATTGGTGTTGCTGCGGGCGTTCACCCGCAACAACCATTGCTTTTTGATGCTCCCCATGATTTATAAGGATCTGTAAATCTGAGGCAGCGCCAAATACTAATGACATGTAGGCATTAGAATGGCGCAACAAGAAGAAATAAGTTTATTTCTCCTCATTTTTGCTTTTTCTCAGTAAAATGCCATTAATTATTGTTTATGTGCAGGAAGGTGTACCTTCCTGCACATAAACAATGATTAAATAAGGGTGATATGCTACTTGTATGTGTGCTGCAGAATGCAGGACATATAGAAATAGCAAATTACCATTATTGAGAATCACCATTATTCCAAATCCCCCAGGATATAGCGGCATGGATTAGCAAATTTAGCGGCACAAAAAAGGAAATTTAGCGGCACAAATATGGAAATTTAGCGGCAATTTTGCAGCATTTCTTTGGGCCATTTTTCCTACAACAAACACAGATATCTTTGTTTTTGAGTTATTTAGCAACATGAAGCTATGAGACTCTATTGCTGCTGCTTTCTGTCCCGAAGGGAGACAAGAGAAGGCACGAGTGTACAGGAAATGTGCACGCGTACGGACAGGAGATGTGCCTACCATACGCATGTACATCTCCTGTCCCCGGAGGCTGGCAGCGCCTTCAAACTCTTTTATGCAACAACACTTCATGGGGTCATGTATTAGCCCATTTTATATCCTTACTAGGGAACCCTCGGATTTCAGATATTCCAAGTAGCTTACGTTCTAGTCATTGAAACATACAGATGTACTCAAAAAAGTAAGCACATTGTGAACATCCACACAGAAAACACAAGGAGAGCAAAAAAATCATTGCTCCTGGATTTGAAGGTGGCCATCAGTGCAAAACCTTACTCAACAGCACCACAACAGCTTATATCTTAAAACCATTCCATGTTAGCACAACATCTTGTTGAAGCCATTTGCATGGCTCGCATTGACAGACAGTAAAAGTCAAATCAAATGGAATTTTATTCTGATTTTAGCAAGAAATCCATAAAAGCAGAGCAAACCAAATGCAAACATTCAACCCTCTCTCTCACCGTCTCTCACGCCGTCCCTCTCTCTCTCACCATCTCTCACGCCGTCCCTCTCTCTCACCGTCTCTCACGCCGTCCCTCTCGCTCTCTGTCCCTCTCTCCGTCCCTCAGTCTCTGTCCCTCTCTCTGTCCCTCAGTCTGTCCCTCTCTCCGTCCCTCCATGCCTGTCCCTCTCCCTTTCCCCCTCTCCCTCCCTCTCCCTCCCTCTCTCTCTCCCTCCCTCTCCCTCTCCCTCCCTCCTTCTTCTGATAGGTGTGCAGCTATCTAGCCGGCCTCATGGCCGCCGTTCGTCATCCTAATCTCAGTTAAACTCTCTTTCCTTTTCCACACCTTGGCGATAGCGCTCTCTGTCTCTGTCTCAGTTCTCCTCAAGCACTTAAATGCGGAACTCTACACAAAGTTCATGTAAAATCTTCGGGGCGTCCCAGAAGGAGCATTGCAACGCTTGTCTATTTGTTTTAGGGGTGAAACGCGGCACGGAGTTCAAGGCCTGCAGCGCGCAGCGTGCCCGCCCGTGCCGAGAAATCAGCACAGCGTCCCGAAGAAGAAGCGGCCGCAATATTACTGAACACACGAGCAGCGGGATGGTGAAATGGCCAAGTTAGGGAATTTTCCGCTGCGGTTACTTCCGGGATAACAACGCTGCATTTGTTAAATGTAAACAGCAACTTGAGATGTATCAGACTTTTTTTTGTGGGCGCTCCACCCAGGCATGCGCAGTGTGGACGGAAAATGTGAGGCACGGACGGGCACATTACAGCCTTTCCAAAGCGCCGTCTCAAAGCGTTCGGGGACCTTAAATAAGACTTTGAAGTACTAATGGCTGGCAAAACGGCAGATTTCGCGGGCGTTTGGGCAAATATCGCGGGATTTGCGGCGTTCGGCTGATTTCGCGATTTGTTTGCAAATCGCGATATCCTGGAGGGTCTGATTATTAACTATTGTTCCATGTACAGCAGTCACCCTTGCACTATGGCACAAGGATGTCTGTGTTTGCTCTAGGCATTTATTTTTAGTGCCAGCACAAGGGAAAACACACAGATGTGCCCTATTGCAAATACAGCGCATCCCTGCAGTTTTGGAAATGGCGCAGCTAAATGTGCCACAGCTCCACGCGCCCTCATTTCCTTTGACGTATGCCCCAAAATGTCCTTGTGTCTCACTCAACGTCCTGCCAAGGCCCACCCACCCAATTCATGGAAACAGTTGTGCATCATGATTCTCCTAATTGTGTCTACTTCTGTCCTTAAGTTATTATTTCTGGGAGCATTTACTAAGCTTACGCTCACAAAATGTGTGACTTTCAACTGCCTTACCAAACAGCTGCAAGTCTATGAAATTCCCTAAACAATTCCACCCACGACTATTCTCCAAGCACTTGCTTGGTGTATTTTATTATGTGGGCACTAGACAGAGGTGCAACTAGAGACAAATTTCGGAAGGAGGGCTAAGAAAAAATGTCGGGAGCTAATTCTTCAGCAATAGGCAGAGTGGAGATGGAGGGGCTCTAAGAAGGGGTGACAAAACAACAAAGCCTCATTAACAAGCAAATGGTCTTTTAAAAACCTGTGTAGTACTTGGGTGCGGCTGTGTGTGTGCCCGGGAAGCTGTCTCAGCCCGAACTGCCACACACGACGGGGGGATGGGGGTGGGCTTCTATTAGACAACAGTTTAGAATTAAGAACTGTAACACACTTTTTTTTAATGTATTTTGCAAATCCTTTCTTTCCTTTCTTCTTCCACCCCTCCTGTGACTATTGGGGAGCTGGTGCTCATCCCCGCACATCCTGTAGCAGTTACATCCGGGCCTATGACGTGTGCGGATAAGTGCCTGGAATAGAGTTATCACTCATTGAAAATTCAACTAAATGTTACTACTGAATAGATGTGTACCTCGTTCTTATAGGAATTCCTTAATTCCTCCCTTGAAACACCCTGGTAACACAAGTGACACTTTAGAAAACACACAGGAGTTCATCAATTTAGACACATTACTAAGTTAAACATTTTTAATTCCCTGATTTACGCCAGGTGTTTAACTTTAGTAATTACGGTGTAGCTTTACACAGGTGCAAATCACTCCCATGTATAGGCGTAAGGCGGTCATGAGTCTAAAAAATGTCTGTAATTCAGAAGCCGAAGGGAACAGAATTGGTTGTGGTGCGCGTAGAAGACCCGACTGTCAGAACACAATGTGACAGAACGCAGTAACACCTTCCCCTCATGTTTTCATATTAAATCTGGTGTAATATGTGCTTGTTCAGCATAGATTGCCATTAGGCACCATTCTTTCATTTCTTAGAAGTTCTGTCGCCAATATTCAGCCTCTAATAACACAGGTGGTCTCTTCTCCTGGGAACAACATTACGGTTTCGA
The DNA here is from genome assembly GCF_964263255.1 of Lissotriton vulgaris. Taxonomy (NCBI): domain Eukaryota; kingdom Metazoa; phylum Chordata; class Amphibia; order Caudata; family Salamandridae; genus Lissotriton; species Lissotriton vulgaris. Next base: position 826,352,055 of record NC_141689.1, read on the forward strand.
GTTGAACGTCAATGGATTCCTAGCAGGGCCAATCAGGGAGCTGCGTCGCGTCCATTTGCTAATGAGTAAACAGAGCAGGAAAGCTCGCCGATAAGCCACTACTGCCATAACAAGCAGCCCCTGCCCTGCTCCTCCCAGCGCCGCGTGCGCGGCCACGCTCGGACGCGTAACAGCACGGTACTGTTCCACCCTCACATGCCGAATGTGTGTGAGGCCTAGCATGTGTCAAGCAGAGACGTAAGCCTCCTCGTTGAGAAATTATGCAGCGCTGTGGGAGATGTCACACACCATGGAGGCCAATGTTAGGAGAGGTCCTAAGCACTCTGTCCACCATCAATGGACCAAATACAGAAGAGATGGAAAGCTCTGAAGCAGGCACGAAAAACGTGCGGAATTACCAGCCCTCCTGGGATTACAAGTAATGCAGGAATACCGCGCATTACCAGTTTCTCGCCCAGGCAGAAGGGCTCCTCATAGCAAGAAACCCCGTTTTATAATACTTCCACCTCCAAACAATCCACTTTATCACATTGCACCATACCCCTCAAATCAATCATTTCCACATTTTTCCATATATTATCGCACTAGATACAATGTTGAACACTCCAGATCACACTGTTCAAATGAAATAAACAATAAGAAGTCTAAAACAACATTCCAAAAAATAACCATTCGCATAACTAAATACAATATAACTGAATCACATTCTGACACATCATATAACAAAGTCTTATCAGGCAACAATCTACAAAATTCAACAGCATACCACCCACATGACTACATAAAGCACAATGTAATTTACCACTCCCCGACATATTGAAGCAAAACACCCCAGACTATCTTATCACCTCAGAACCCTCACCATATCATGGGGCAGCAAACTCCATTCCACTACACTCCAAGCCAGGGCACGGGTTTGACTGCATTCCACATTGTGCCACACGCCATTCCACATCATTCTCAACTCACATCTTCCATTGCCACACACGTTACACTAAACAATGCCCCACTGCATACCACCTACATGACTGAATACAACAAAGTACATTGTAGAGCCCCATAACAAATCACCCCAAAACATTCCACACCATTTCTCTACAATAAATTCCCACCAAACACATGACTTCAAATTAAATCATGTGCCCGTAGCCCACTACCCACAGCATGCTCCCTCGGCTAGCACCAAGATACAAAATCTCACCATACAAATTCAACCCCTAATATATGATACCATAATTATCCATACAGTTTATACTCTCCATACAGTTTACACCAATCACCAATACAACCTTTTACAAACATTACATCAAATCGGATAACAGTACACCTCACCGGTTTCTTCAACACCAAATAAAAAAAACGCCATCCTACCATACCAAAACGTTCACCACATCACACGCTTTCTCACCATACAACCCTCCCCGCCATACCATTTCATATCACACATCACATCGTTATGCCATACATACCATACCATATCATAACTGAGCACAAGCTGCAACATGCTAATGTTAAACATCATCCTGTCATAAATGCACCTCTCCAGCAGACCTACTACCCTCCACCTTTCATCAGGCTACGTTTTGTGACATTCTTCAATGCTATAGATACCACACCTTTCCAAGCTACACCGCATGACTCTGCAACATTCTCTAACGGGTCACTCACTCTGTGCCAGATCACTTCTCTGTCACAAAACACACAAAATCGTTCCAGCTGTGCTGCAATTGAGGCCACTGTAAACCATAGGACAGAGGTAATTCTTGAGACTGTGGTACAAGGTCAGGCGAGACAAGTACATGTGGAAAGGGCGCAGGCAGTTGAGACATTTGAGCAGGAAAGAGTCAATGGCAGCTCAATGGAGAATTCAGACAGAAAACAGGAGAGAATTGGAACCATGGAACTATTCTGTAAGAAGCCTCTGAGAAGGAGACTCCGCGCTTTCTATTGATTCAGGATGGAGGTCCTCTGGGGAAATAAAACACTACAACGGGAGAAACCAGATGGACGGATGGTTTGGTATAAGACATCTAAAAAATAGTTAACAAATAATTCACGAGATGATATAAGAATTGCCTATAATGACCCAGAGGATGAGGGGAATCAGACTAACAGATAGCCATTCAAAGGACTCCTAAATGTGCATGCAGAGAGCGCCTGATGCATCACATGGGAAGCTGCAGAATGGGCGAAAGATGCAGAAAAGCACTGGACTGTTATTGAAATCACTTCTGTTTCAATTTTGGGGAAAACATAGGGTTGTAATGATGCAAGTTCAGCAAGACAAAGAAGTGGTAAACAAGACCTTGGAAAACATACAGAGAGAAATAGTAAAGCGTAGACACCAAGCAATCATATATATCCAAAGCCCTTCAAATCACAAGCATGCGGTATATCCTGAGACTGGCACAATCATGAATTCAGTAAATAATCATATCAAACAACAACTTAGAGTCTCAGAGATACAGTGGAGGAGTACCATAGACACAAGAGCCTCAAGAACAGGGAGTTGGAGGGACAGGGAGTTGCACAGGGAGTTGGGGAAAAGACAGTGAATGGAATAGGGAATAACAGAGAGAATCACTTTTGTTGAATGAAAAAACATGGACAGGAAAAGAGAGAGCAATGGAACAGTGGTATTGCACTGAAGAACAAGAACAGTGTCCCTGTAGTTGGGCTACAGGGACACTTTTAGCTCTCAACTTCTTAATTATCCACACTAAAACACAAGAGAGTCCCAATAGAGGCTGTGGAGTCTCTGACATGCATCAATAACAGTTGCATGGAAGAGCAGAAGACCCATCTCCTGTACAGAAATCAACTGAAATGTAAAAAAAATGACAGACCATAATTCAATAGCCTTATGGCTAAGTGGAAGGCTGCAAGACCCTGTCACTCTTTGTTGAGGATTTAGCAGGAGAAAACATTGATGTAGATCGCACTCAGAGGGACTAGGTTGTTAGTTTAGAAGCTTTACTATCCTACTTCAATGAAACATCACTTAACTTTAGGCAAAATACTTAACCTAATTACCACATCGCCTACACTTACTTGGGCCTAGAGAAATGTAGGATGACTCTCCCAGGGAGACTGATGGTCAACTAATTCTACAAATTACAGAGGATAAAGTAAAGGCAAGAGCTGCCGACCTTGGAGCTGGGGAACCAGGATCGAGTCTGGCACCAGCTCAACGTCCTGTGGTTCTTGGCAAATCACTTAATCTCCCCTTGCCTACCAAAAGGGAAACATCACTTACAACGCATTTATTACAACGCACTACCATTACAACGCAACCATTACAACGCAAACCATTACAACGCATTGCGCTGGGGGGCGCTCTAGGATAGGGAATATATTTAATTTACTATCCAACACCTTCCCTACTATCCACGGGGACTGGAGTTGGAATAGTAAATTAAATAAATCACTATCCAGCGCTTAAAAGCACTATGCGTTGTAGTGGTATGCGATGTAAAAACCGCGTTGTAACAGCAGGCGTTGTAATAGCCTGCGTTGTAACGACACCAATCCCTACCAAAAATGAACGTGTCCTTGTGTAACGTAACTGGTGCTCATGTAAAGCCTCCAATACCTACAGGTCGCATTCGCGATATATAAAAAACTGTCCACAAAAAAAGGATAACCTGTCTCCAAATTAAAGTACAAACAAGCCATGGAAGTGGCAAATGTACTGTACAAAACAATGAAAGATATTATGTTATGTTATTTGCATTTATATAGCGCTTACTACTCCTGAGGAAGCATCAAAGCTCTTTTTTTCGGCGAGTAGCACGCTACTTCGGAACCCATAAAGGATTAGTGTTGAGTTAGTATAGAGAAATATGAAAGTAATTTGAGTGGTGGATATGTTAGTCACTTATTTGGATTGAGAAGCATAGTGGAGAGACGGCAGAGGGAAAAGGTTTGCATTTATATTGCGCTTGCTACCCCATATGAGGTGCTAAAGTGCTTTTTGGCGAGGAGCACGCTAATCTGGAACCCATAAAGGATAAGTGGTGAATTAGTATAGTGAAATTGGAAATTAGTTTGAGCGGTGGACATCGTTAGTCTGTTATTTTGAGTGAAATGGATAGTGGGGGGATAGAAGAGGGAAGGATTTTGAATTAATTTATTTGTTTTTTGGAAATCATAGTAGTTGGAGGAGGCTCTGGATGAGTAAAAGGGAGGTGGAGGGGAAGAGTCAGAGGGAAGGGTTTAGAAATGCTTGTTTGGGAGATCCGAATAGAAAAGCAGAATCAGATATGAGCTGATTCAAGGAGGGGAAGAGTATAGAAAGGGTTATTTTGGTGATCATAGTAGTGGTATGGGGGTTGGGATGAACGAGAGAGTGTAAGTAAAGGAAATATTGATAGAGGTATAGGGTGAGAAATAGGGTAGTGCCTTGGAAAGAGTAGTAGAATGAATGAGGTTTGAGATGAGTCAGGGAGATGTGGTAGAGAATATATTGAGAGCGCTACAGGGTGGGAAATAGGTTAGTGCATTGGATATGCTGAATTTGAAGAAAAGAAAAAAAATATATAGATACATAAGTACATGAAGGTGTCTGTGATAGAAGCTATTGGTGTAATCAAGTTTGGACAGAACAAGAGAGATGGTAGCCTGGACCTTGTGTAGAAATCCCAAATGGGGGAAGATTCATCATGGAGATTTTATAGTGACATAGCTTGATCTTGCTAGTTTGCCCACTTGGAGCTTGGACTCCATGTTCATTCTGAGGTTTCTTACTTCCTTTGATACTTTAGGCGGTGTTCCCAGATTATCAGGCAAGGCGGCGAGCGGGTCATCATTTTTCCAATCACCACACTTGAGAATTTCCGTTTTGGAAGAATTAAATTTGAGATGGCTCCACGGCATCCATTGATCCATGGCTCTGAGACAGCTTAAAATAGGCGACTTTCCAATTTTTTGGAGGCATTCTAGTTGAAGGAGTTTTTGCATGTCATATGCATAGATATTAGAATTAAAAAGGAGTATGCCTTTCCTGAACTAGGGAGAGGAGGTGTAGGAAGGTTGTGTCCTGTTCCAAAAGTAGAGACAGGGGTATCCCTATTTGGGAAATAGGGCCCTCACACACCCAAGGGTGTCATGCTTCAACATAGGGCATGCTCCTTGTCAGACCGGCGCTGCAATGCCTGACGGGCACCCTATTTGGGGCTCTTTGTTCGAGATCTTGTGCCCCAAGCCGTTTGGTGCAATGTGGGTGAGGGGCCAGATGATGTAGATGCGATAATGTGGTGAAGGTGTGGAAAGGATTAAAAATGGTGGCCAGTGGTGCTCCAGAACAACAATTTTAATCAGGTGAGCTCACTGGTCCCTTTTAAAAAATGATGATGGAGGCCACTTAGGGAATAATGTCTAACAGTGGCCATGAGATCGAAATGTTTCTTGCCTGTAAGCGTCAGATTGATTACTTGGCAATTCTTCAGGGCAAAAAGTAAAGGATCTATCTACACTGAAGTCAGACCACTAGTACATTCACGTTGTTGGTCCGAGAGATATCTAGTAACCTAACAGTGAGGTACCTTAAGTGGGAAGTAGGCCAGCCTGTTGTGGGCATGTTACTTGCTCCCTAGATTCAACAGTGGAAGGATGATGCTAAAATACTACATCAGTTCTCAGGATTTGCTGTAGCGGACAGCACCTACCCCGTCCTTCACCGTCACAACGGTGTTTGTTTTGAGCCAGGCACAATGCAGCTTTCTAATTTGTTGTTTTATCTGCTTTATCTTTTTATTTCTCCATGGTGCTTTTTTTCTTTTGTACTGTTTTTAGTGGTATTAGGATATCAAAAGCGTATTGTAGCCCCTCATATAATTTTATAACTGAATTTATTGTGTCAGGATCTGTACTGGATGTTCACTGTGCTTCTAAGTGTTCCAAACTGAGTTTGTTCCATGGTTGATAGGAGGATGCACCTAAGGTGGCTTTAGGTGCGTCACTTAATGTTATTTTAAGTTTGAAAGTAAGCAAATGGTGGTCTGACCAGGTGACTAGGGTCACATGCGAATTAGCACTAATGAGCCACAACTAAATCAACCTTGAATCTAGAGTTTAAATGTGTCATGTTTCTGAAAATCGCAATTTATAATCCTGATATAAGTTCTATTAAACTAGCATATGCCTCACTATCACCTGCCATGAACATGTGAATCATTCTTAACAATCTCCTAAGCCTTGCAATTCAAGCATTCAAAACACCCTATCTTAATAAAATATCTAATCTGACAAATTTCCACCAAGCCTATAAATTGCTTTTTCTATGCACAGCTCTAGAAAAGTTCACCACATAACACGTGCAAACCAACGACCTCCTCCACCATGCTCCAGATGACTGACAGGCTGCTTCTTGCCCCCTCATATCAACATGACTCTCCATGTCCTAGAAGAATTACTCACCCATGTGTGCCCTAGAATTCAGGAGTCTGCTGTGGATTTAATCCTTCTTCAAAAAAGGATCACAAGTAGCATCCTGCCCCAACCTCACACACTCTTCTAGACCAGAGAATATGTGCTTTCTCACCTCCTTTGCAATACTTGCGGCTCCCACATTAGGACACTATCTTCAGTAACCTATACGCAATCCTATAAGAAACTCATTACACACAGCAGCTGTTAGCAATAAAGGGTGCTGGCCACATATATATGTGAGCCAGTTGAATACATTCCATTGGGAAATGCATGCTCATCAACAAAGCTGTTTATCTGCGATGACAAAACCAACTTTTTTATAATTGGCCCAGATTACAAGCCATCCACATCCCAAGAAATAATTATGCTACCTACTTAGGTCCCTAGCAACCAGTTTAAATCACAAACTCTCACTGCCACTCACAGCAAGCAGAATATATGTTTTTGCTTGGGTAGCTTGAACCTGCTAGTCATAATGAATTAGTCCCTCCCATCAAACATTCTAATATTGTTTCCATGTCTTAGTTTTTTCCCAGCCTTGCCTAGGTCGAACTACTGCTCCTGGGTCTTCATGCCATCTAGCCAGTCCAAAGTGTTCTAGACTAAGAAGTTGATTGCTTACTGGAGATTAAATCCTATATACTCCTAACTTGGCCAGTACCTCTGGCTCCACATCTGCTCCTAGACCAAAGTTATCTAGGATTCACTACACATCCATAAATCAGGATCACCTCATCAGAACCAACTCATACCTACTGTGGTTATTCTTATAAACAGGCTCACTCCCACTTTAGATGCTGGTCATTCTATGTTGGGTTCATCCCCCAGCCTTTCCCTTCTCTACATCTACATGACACTGCTCCCCAACACCATCTGATCCCATGTCATCAACATCATCTCTTAGGCTGACGACACACATCTCATCCTGTCCCTGACGGACAAGACTAACATCACCAGAACCAATTTAACCAATTGTATGACCGTGGTAGCAGAATGGATGGAGAATTAGCTGCCTGAAACTTACCTCTAAAACAACAACACAGGGTCCTGACTCCTAACTCAGCAAGGCTGAGCCAAAGTTAACTAGAAAAACAACACGAGAGCCAATGCTGAGACAAAGTTAGCACACAAAGCTGGGGGGAAAAAATTAGGGGTTTGAAAAAAGCAAAACCACCTGCTTGATTTCTTTAGCAATGTATCAAAATGTATTCACTTGCAATTATTTTTTGCTTTGTTTTCTGTAAGTGCAAAGAGAAGCAAACAGTTTCATATATACAATAAATACAAAAGTGCGAGAGGAAACATGAATATTTCAGACATTCAATCAAGCATGGCCGTCCAGTCATAAACAAACATTCATACACACAACAACATGATCAATGAACAAGAAGAAACAAGAAAATACAGAGCACCTTTGATATTGTTGTGAGAACGATTCTCCCCGTGTAAATACACTCAAAAGACTGTTTAAACTGCATCATCCAAAGGGATTCTCTCCAATTTATGTTTGACCAATACGTGGTTCCATTTGTATTTTCTTGTTTCTTCTTGTTCATTGATCATGTTCATGTTTATGACTGGACGGCCATGCTTGATTGAATGTCTGAAATATTCATGTTTCCTCTCGCACTTTTGTATTTATTGTATATATGAAACTGTTTGCTTCTCCTTGCACTTACAGAAAACAAAGCAAAAAATAATTGCAAGTGAATAAATTTTGATACATTGCTAAAGAAATCAAGCAGGTGGTTTTGCTTTTTTCAAACCCCTAATTTTTTCCCCCCAGCTTTGTGTGCTAACTTTGTCTCAGCATTGGCTCTCGTGTTGTTTTTCTACTGAAACTTACCTCTGGCAAAACAGAAGTACTGGTCTTCGGAAACAGGACCTCCTGAGGGGACACCACCTGGTGACAAATAGAGCTACGACCAACACCAACCATACACTCCAGAAACCTGGGAAACACAGTGGACAAGTTTAACATGACAGCACAAATCAATGCATTAAGCACTGCCTGCTTCCAAATCCTATGCATTCTCAGAAAACCTTCAAATGGCTGCCACAGAACACCAGGCGAACTGTCATGCAAGCACTCCTCACTTTCAGACTCGACTATTGCAACGCACTGTACGCTGGAATCTCTAAGCAGCTCACACAGGGACTCCAGACCATCCCGAATGCCGCCACAAGACATCCTCAACATCTCATGCCACACCCACCTCTCATCCTACCTCAGTGAGCTCCCAGGCTCCCCATCCACAAATGTACCCAGTTCAAAGTCCACACACACACATACAAAGCCTTGCACAATACCAGCCCTGAATACCTTAAATGTCGAATACACTTCCACCAGCCAACCAGACACCTACGCTCAGCCTCCCTCTCATTCGCACACACCCTGCATTCACAAAAGCACAGGCAGGTGAGCATTCTCCTACATTGCACCCAAAACTTGGAACAAACACCCACAGCACATCAGAGCCTCTTCCTCACTTCTTGAGTTCTGAAAGAAACTAAAGAACTGAATAGTCGAATAACCTTGCAGGGACCTCTCACTTTTCTTTTGCTCTATTGCCTAGATACCCTCATGGGTGATTAGCGCACTCTACAAATCAACATAACATAACAATACATAACACTATATCCCAGTTTCGAGTCCCTGGAGAACTTCATACCACTGTCCTATCTCTAAGGGATGAATTGAATGTCCTTTTACTGCCCCCTAATAACCCTTCCTGTACAAAATACTAGGGCTGGACAACTTTAAAACATTTTCCTACTTTGTATGTGTGCTTCACAGTGCAGTACACATGAAAGCAAGTCTGGGCGGTGAACTCCACTACACTTGCGGACTTTGTGGAGATTTCCGCACTCCGCATTACGCGGAGCTCGCGGAGTTCAGAAAAACTGAGTTTTTTCCCATGCTCGCATTCGTCAACGTCAAGTTGGCTAGCGCAAGTGGGGAAAATCCACCTCCCAGTGAGACTTTTCCTTGTTCATGATCGTCAACATCAAGTTGGTGAGTGCGAGCGTGGAAAATCAACCTCCTTGTGAGGTTTCTCAACGCATGCGGTCAGATTTCTAATTGCGAGTGGTCGCGTATGCTCATGACCGCTCACGCTGAAAACTGTCCGCTTACGTTGAGAAAGCTGCCGCTCAAGTAAAAAGCTACTCGAACGGCAGAAAGGAAGCAGCACCCGCTTGCGCTGTGCATGGTGCTGTTCGCTATGATAGTACAGTGCAGACAAGCACCTGGCACTGAAATTCACTGCGAACATCATTTATTCAACCCACTCCGCCACTTGCGGAGGTACGCGTAGCGCGGCAGAGTTTTTTTTTGCACTTCGCGGAGTTCCGCATAGCAGAACTCCTCGAACTCCGCCCAGGCTTAATGCAAAGTCAGAAAAGCAAGGAGAAATGAAAACATTTCTCATTTTAACACCTGCTTTTCAGAGGGGTTACATTTTTGGAGCTAAACCCTGTCTACTAATGTTAATTGATAGGGTTTTGCTTTAAAAAGCATGGTTGGTTGAATTGGAACGCCCAGGTACCACCCATGTAATGCCCCCTTGACACAAAGTAATGCAAAGCAACGTGAAAAGCAAAGCATTTCACGCTACTTTGTGTTACTTTTCCAAACAAACCAGCGCTAACACCAATTTGTGTTGGTTTGTTAATCCACAAACAGGTTTAGCGTCGGGTGTGCGTTAAAAATGTAATGCTAACCCGATGCTAAACTTTTGTGAATCTGAGCCTGAGACTTGTACTAGGCATCAAGTAATAACTTCATATCTGCATTAGCGATCAATGAAAAGTGGCCCATGTCCAGTGGTGGTTGGCACAGGTAAGAGCGGTGAGGCGGGGAGGGTTGCGGGGAAGTCAACAGACGACAAGATAGGTAAAATCGAATTAAAAATTAATAAAACCATTTACCTTGTGCTTGCAAGTGGTTTTATGTATTTTTTAATTTAATTTTACATATCCCGTCGTCTGTAGACTTCACCCCTCCCACCGCCCCACCCCTTACCTGTGCCAACCTCCACTGCCCATGTCACTTGCAAAAGAGCATCTTCTCTCTGCACGTGCCCTCCCAGATTTTTTTTTTAAAGTAATAAAGCGCAGCATTTTTGTGTCTAGCTATAACTTTCTCTGGTGTCTGTGGGCTCAGCTGGAAAGTGGCAATTGTCAATCAATGAATGATGCAGCACGGCTCACCAAATGCTACGCAGATGTGCGGTATAACCTACTTTTTATTATTCATAAAGATGTTTTCATTCTGCATGATCGTCCCAATATTTAAACTAATCAGGCAACAGCTGCCAGGATGTCGGCTCGTGAGGGATTGGCTCTGTTCTGACATCAGCTTCCCTCGGTCTCGCGCGTACGTGAGGCGCAGGCACCAGGGTTTTATCATTTATTTTAGGTTGTCAGACGCACACACGTGGGGACGCAGACAGAATAAGCCCATTTCTCACTTCAGGTGCCCTGCTTAGCACGCAGCTGCCCGTGTTACCGTCAGCTCGTCCCGTGGCATTGATGTCATGAGGGCAGTTACTATGGACACGCAAGACTGGATCATGATTACTTGCGGTTTTACGATCATTAACTTATTAATATCTATTAGGATTGTATTTGTATTAGATGTCAAGATACTCTGCTGATGTTTATCATAGCGCCGCGTGAACACGAGCAAGCAGCACGGTGTCCTTCGGCTGCCCTCGAACATAAGGTGCATGGATGACTGTCCATTAACTATAGGCCAAGTAGTAGACCTGGGTAAAATTTTTATTATATTGATGTACTCCACATAATTATCGTTTTTTCACATTACTCTTCTTATGCAAACTTCACAAAATTATGCTACTGCACAATATTTCATAATTACACCGCCATTTTATAGCGCATGGTGATGGAGTAAGGATTCGCACGTAAAGCGACTTGCTCACATTCAAGAACCTTGTTTAATTTTTAATGTCATTAATCAACATGTTTTGTCATTAATAATGCACTTTCACACAACACGCGGGTGTCCCAGAGATGCTTGCCTATGTGTCTATTAATCTTAACGAAGCTGGCATACTACAGAATCGCTGCTTTGCAGAAATCTAGTCTGCGCATGCGTCGGTCATACCCATGTGATGTGATGCACTCGTAGTTCGGGAGGGATTTTTCGCTCATGCGCATTACTGCTAAAATGGCCGCTTTGTCTTTAAACATGCTCTTGGCTTGCTACTGCCGCTTTTGCTCAACTGTCTATTTCTGAGTAACCTCTAATGCTATAGGTATTATAAAGTAAGGGGTGCAGTGTAGCTAGTCATGGTGTACAGTGTATTCATTTTTTCTGTGTTTCTAATTTGTTTTCGCTTACTTTTCATGTACCGCGTATCTGTGGGCCTGGGAGTGGGGAGCCTCTCCATCTTAGAAGTCTAACAGGGACTCACCACGTGACATGAGAAACAAAGTCTTGCAACAGTGGAACTCAGCCAGCTGGCTGCCGAAGCTGAGATGCTCCTGGGAACCTACTCTTTGCCCTAGGAGAAGACTTCGACTTGTACCTGAATTGCAACAATTTATGTGATAATGTTTGTGTGCCTTATTGTTCTCTTTACACGTAAGCCATGGGAACTGGAATGTAAGGGGTGGGTACGAAAAATTAAATATTCATTGTGGGAACACTAAATTTTAGGTGGTGACAGTGACCTAACCACCTCTCGTGTCCAATCCAAAGTTGGGGATCCTGTCTTTGCAACATTTATGGGTGGTCCATAGACCTGAAAACAGTATAACTAGCCTAGTTCTAGATAGAGAAATTGTCCGACTTGTCCGAGTAGCTGACCTGTCACTGACCCTACGAACTCTATAAGTGATTGATACAGAGAGCTGCGGAGCACTCTGTCCGTAATTTCCACAAACTCCAAGGGGTGGAATAGTCTTAAGTGCTGGCGAAGCACTTTTGCTGGGAGATTCGAGAACCCAATCGGGGTTATTGGCGGATTCCGTGCAGAGAGGGAGTAGCGCAGGCGTTGCATCCGAAGCTGCAAGTGTTGGTCGTGCCTTTTGGTGAGCCCAGTCCTGATCCAAATCCTGAGGGGTATCCTGTCCTGACTGTCCATGAGCTGTACCTGCTCGCCTACTGGCATCCTAAGTCCTTGAGGGTCCTTGTCCTGGCCTTTTCCCAAACTGACCCGTGGCCAGGGTTAGTCCTCATTCCTGTCCTAGGTAAATGTAATTGTGGGTGTCCGTCTATCTATTCTCTTTTCCTTTCTCCTTTTAATAAAGCATTCTTGCCAGTATTATATCCTCTGTCTTCTCCAAAGATTTTCATGCTACTGTTTTATTAGTTATGTTCCATTTTTCCCCTTACCTGTAGGACATTATTAAAACTGTTCATGTACTTAGTGTGATCTATCTTACACACAGTTTTGAACCTATGCTTAAATCAGTAGTTAGAATAGAGTCTGGTTTAAGTCACATGTAGTAATTCTAGCATTCCACTGAATAGTATGAGTATCCAGTTTTACCTGCCTTAGTATAAGTCTGAAGACTGAATAGCATGTTCCCTGTTTCCCTTACCTTGTAGTTTTTCACTCGCACTCCATGGTGCTTGCTCTCATCCATATTTACATTATAGTTATAATTTTAATTATTGATATTCTAATCTGTATCAACTTTATTCTCATGGCATACGAACTCTAATAATTCTTTATATAAAGTCTTGAAAACCCTTCAGGTGTCTGTGGTTATTACAATCGTAAATTGTTATGCAAATGTATGAGGTATTATTGGTTAGACTTATCTCCTACCCCTGCTAGCTCCTGATCTATCAGGAATATAGGTACCTGTGACAAGGATTGGTAAGTCAGGTACACTGGAAATAGTAGTACGGAAAACACTCGAATTACTGATAGTAATGTGTAAACTCGCCCGATTCACAAAAATACAGTCATAAACACGTCATGGGCCCAAGTGCGTGTAATCTGGTGGAATAAAGAGTCGGGCGACCTGCGCGCTCTATCAGTAATTTTCTGGTAGCAAGATGATGGTTAGGACTAGTTAAGATAGGTAGATAAGATAGTTTCTGTTGAACCGTGAAAAATAAAATGTGCTGCTAAAATTTATTGCTGCTAAAATAAGTTTATTATTGCTTTAAAAGTGTTATAAAAGGTTTTGAAAATTATATGTTATGAAATGCTGCTATATCATTGCATGTAATTAACAAATTGTAAGTAATCGTTTTGTGTTGTGTGGAATCCCCGGAGAAATAAAATAGCAAGTGGTGAGGAGAATCCACTTGGCTGTGAGGTCACTGGCTGGGAGGGAAATTAGTGCATGGTTAGGCAGAACTGGAAGCGCTAATTAGGATTTTCTGAATGAATTAGTGAATAAATGATAGCTACGAGTCCACAGTTGAAACTCCCGTTGTGATATCACCTATTAAGGGTCACATGCGGAAGGAGTAGTAGGTTTCTCAGAGTTTGAGTGGTAAGCAAAGGAGTCCGCTGGTGAAAATTTGACTTAGTATATATCCCGGAAAGAAGTGGATGAGTCAAAGAAATAACAGGTTCTCTAATGCTCGTGTGAGGGGATAGACAGAAGGATCTATCCGTAAGTGAATGAAAAGTAGACAGAAGTGGTTTACTTGCAGTGAGAAAACATTTTTTTTTTCTTTTTTTAAAACCCTCCAGCACAGTGGCGAAAGTTATACGTTGTTAACTAAACTGAGCACTTGCACTTTAAGAAAAATTAAAAGTTTCCGTTACCTTGTGAAGGAGGGAGTTGGTTGCAAGGCTGCACTGACGTCACTCCGTGCCGCGCTGGTATTGGTTGAGACAGCGGGTGTGTAGCGAAGCTGGAATTGTAAAGGAGGGGTGAGTGCCAAAGCGTGAGACCGTGTCTCACGAAGGGGCCGCGCACCCATTGGTCAAGAGTATTTGCAACCTCTGTGCTGATTGGTTGCTGTGATTTGAAAGACCCGCTAGCATTGTTAGCACCTTAGTAAACAAAATTAATCAATCCGAGCTTGAAGACAGTTTGGAGAGGTGTATGTGGTATCCAGAATTCTTACCTAATCCGAGAAATCTAGGTTTATATAAGGAGCAGATGCTAAGAGGTAGACCTTACAATATGTACGGAGGCAAGAGAAAATTGTCATTTGCTGAAAAGATTAAGAACTATTTCAAGAAAGACAAGCCCATTTGAACTAGAGAGGGTGTAATCATTCCACCACCTAATACTCCCGCATCATTCATGATGTTCGACAAAGGGTATTATACCTGTGTATGGTTGGAGAATTGGGTAAAGTATACTGAAGATGACGGAGTCTTAGCATTTCCCCTCGATGGTACCTTTAACAGTAGAATCCTGTTTAGCTTAAGGACACGAATGAATGAACTACACCCCAGACCCAGATTAACGCAATATGAAGCTTTAGAGGAATGGGAGATTGAGGCTCTAGAGCGAGACAGACCCCGAATGGATAAGGGGGTGAGCAAATGGTATCCAAAATTGCAGCGGGAAACAAAGGAGAAAAAGATGAAACAGTGGAGGCAGAATATGATGGTTGAGGGATTATTTCCAATGTTCGGGGTAGGTGAACAAGAGGGAGGAAAAAGGACAGAGAAAACCCGACATTTAATGGCTATGGGGGACTCAGAAGATGAATACCTGGAAGATTTACTAATGAAAATTCCACCTCCCTATGCTAAAGAGTCTGGGCCCCTAAGCTCAAAAAATCAAATTTTCCGACATCCTAGAAGTAGAAGGGCCAGTGAGACAGATGTAGCTTGTACCTGTAGCAAACTCAGTGGTAGTGATGGATTTTGTAGGCCTGGCACAGCGATCCCAAATTATCGACCCTTTGATGATGAACGACCAGGTTTGGCAATCCCAACTGCCCGAGTATATACCCTCCACTAGTACCCCAAGTAATGCATGACAACCCTATGGAAAGGGTTTTACATGAACGAGAAAAGGAAGCACTGATTAAACAGCGAAATGAACTAATTTAGACTATAGCTCAGATAAATCCCAGTCCTGAAGCATTGACAATTCCAGTCACTATTGGTACAGTTGTTCCTCTTTATGGGGATAGACAGGCTGTTCCAAGAACTCCTGTTATTACTCCAAATGTAGCACCGCCTAGAAAAGAGCCGCTCATAGTTGATGATCAGGCAAGCGAATGTGAGTCTGTGATCTCCTTGATGGATCTGCCCATAAGGGAACCTGGAACCAGTGTACCACGGTCAGGAAATCAGACTAAGGCAAAGGAAGCCCTGATAGAAACAGCTTCAGGTACCCGGAGTGCCACTGTAGTGACCCCGGAAGAAATAGAGCGATGGTCCAGAGAAATGGAAAAAGAAACTCCTCTGCCGAAACCATTAGATATATACAAGCTAAGAATAGAGCTGGAGGAATTGATGGCTGGGAATGTGGGATTAGACAGGTTAAATACCTTTGATGAAGAAGAATTGCTGTTCCTATGCAAAAGCCTTACCCGGAACACTAGAGTGTTCCATGAGAAATTAATGGACACAGCCGCAAATATGGGAATAGATGTTAGTCGATCCAAAGTACTACAGAAACCCTACAGAGCAGAATTTTCAGACAAAGATTTAGAAAACATGAATGTGTCGGGGAAGAAGATACAGATAAAAGAATTGCTGAACATAATGCAGAAATGGGGAGATCTAGACAAATGGAAAGCCAGATGGGCAAAGAAAAAGGAAGACAGTAAGGCCAAACCAAAGACTTCTGAATATGTTCTAAAGGAAGTAGACAAGGCAGAAAAACTGTATCCCATGAGAGAAGTACCAGGTGGGAAATATGTACATGTCCCATGGTCCCGACAGGATATTGTGTCCTTTACCAATGACTTCCCAAAATTGAGAGAGAAACCGGTAGAGTGGTATAGGCAGCTTGAGCGATTCGTGAAGGTTCAAAAATGTCTCCTGAAGGACCTGGATGGGTTCTTTGACATTGTAGTTTCTGTAGATTTATGGACAGAATGTAAAATTGCAGTTGATTGGCCCAGTGAACAATATGAGAGAGACTCCAGAACCGGAGCGCCCTCGCCAGATGTAATGAGAAAATATGATAAAGTCATACAATACCTAAAAGAGAAAGTGCCAGCAAAGGAAACTGATTGGACCCGAATAGATAGAACTACCCAAAATCGTGATGAAACAGTGCACTCCTACTATGAACGACTACTACAGGTATTCAAAACCTACAGTGGAATCGATAATATTGAAATGAAGGATATGACCCATTTCATTTACCGATTCGTGTTGGGGTGAGGCCTGAAATATCCCAGTGGATCAGGGATAATAAAATCTGTTGGCAGGGAAAACCCATAGATGAGGTCCTTAAGTACGCCAAGTACTGTGAGGATGAGCTGGAGAACAAAAGAAAAGCCCTGAAGGAGAAGGTGATGTGGGCACAAGTAAAATTGGCTGAACAACAAGAGAAACAGTTAAGTAAAATGAATAATAATGCTCAAAACACTACTTCTGGGGGAGGAGGGAAGCCCCGAGTAAAAATGAGTAAAGAAGAAGCCAAAAAGAAATTCCCCTGTCACAGGTGCGGTCAGATAGGGCATTGGAGAGACGAGTGTCCACATTTGCAGGCCGGTAATACCCCCATAAATGGTTTAAATCCACAGGTGCAGAAAGAGGGGCCACGAAAGAACCAGCAACAGGTAAAACAGCATCCGTTGCCTCGAGCTCCTAGACCTAACTATAAGAATCAGGCTCAGCAAAATGAAGGGGTCGAGGTATGGGAATGAGGGGATGAGAGAAATGCCGCAACTATGCAATTCCTGTTAAATGATACATTCCTCTGTGAGGAACCATACTGACGGGGCCTGAGGGGGGAGGACGAGGAGTGCGTGCTTGGCGCCTCCTTACCGGTAGACCAGACAGGGCCATACATTGAAGGAAAGGTTGAAGGAAATGACGTCACCTTTCTGTTGGAAACTGGTGCTACCCGTTCTACTGTGAGAACAGTTGACGTTCCAAACCTACCCCTCTCGGGAGAAGCCATCCAAGTAGTGGGTGTGTCAAATCAGATAATCAGTACTCCAGTAACTGAACCAATGGAGATTTCTATGGGGAACTTTAAAGAAATGCACAGATTTGTCGTCTGTGACTCTAGTCCTGTAAATTTACTAGGACGTGATTTGTTGTGCAAAATGAACTGTACCATCTTTTGCACACCAAAGGGCGTCGAAATTCAGACCCCAGATGAAGATGGACTGTACAAGTTGATGTTACTAAGGCCTGACACAGAAATTAAGACACTGTCGATACAGGACTTACCTGAAGAGCTCCAACAGAAAGTGATACCCAATGTGTGGGATTTCACTGGGAAAGATGTGGGATTAATTGCAAATGTGAACCCAGTTAAAATAGCCATTAAAACAAATGCTGTTTACCCGAAAACCAGGTAGTATAAAATGAGTGCAGAAGTGAAAGTTGGAATTGCTATTGAAGTAAAAAGGTTGCTAGAGGCAAACATAATACAGGAAGTAATGAGCAGTCCTTGTAATTCACCTATAATTGGAATTAAAAAGCCTAGTGGAAAGTACAGGGTAGTACAGGACCTGCGAAAGGTAAACCAGATTGTTGTACCTTGCTGTCCTATTGTGCCGAACCCTGCAGTGTTCTTGTATCAGATTCCGTGGAATGCGGAATGGTTTACCGTTATTGACTTATGTCACGCATTCTTTTCTATCCCATTGCATCCAGAAAGCAAATTTCTTTTCTCATTTGAATTTGACAGTCATGTTTACGTTTGGAATCGTGTCCCCCAGGGGTACACAGAAAGTCCTTTGATTTTCAATCAGATTTTAAAAAGATGCCTTGAATCATTAATTCTACCTAGAGAATCAGTTTTGGTCCAGTACATAGACGATCTCCTAGTGGCGTCTAAAAGTCGGAACAACTGTGTTACTGATACCATTGCCTTATTGAATCATCTAGGCAAGGGAGGACATAAAGTATCACCTGACAAGTTGCAGTTCTGTAAAAGCTCAGTGAAATATCTGGGGCACCAGATAGAAAAAGGTATCCGAAGAGTCACTTCAGAAATAATTAGAATAATTCGAGACATGGAGTTACCCAGAACCCAGAAAGAAGTTAGCATGTTTCTAGGAGTTGTAGGGTACTGCAGACAGTGGATTGCAGGATTTGCTGTTCTAGCCAAACCATTGATAAAAATGACTAAAAAAGGAGTACAAGATCCAGTTGAGTGGGATGATGAAAGTATGACAGCCTGGATAAAATTAAGAAATTGTCTGTGTTCAGCTCCTGCATTTTGAATGCCTGACTATTCCAAGAACTTTGACCTGTTCTGTGACACACGAGACAATTGTGCACTCTCAGTCCTAACACAAGAACATGGTCTGACCAGACGTCCGGTGGCCTATTTTTCGGCTACTTTAGATCCAGTGGCTGCTGGATTGCCTGGATGCCTGAAAGTAGTAGCTGCAACTTGCACTAGTTTAGAACAAAGTGAAAACATTGTTATGGGACATCCTGTAACTGTATATGTTCCACATTCAGTTGTGATTCTGCTGACCAGAACCAAGACGCAGTATCTCACACCCAGTCGGCTGACTAAGTATGAGAGAATTCTTATAGGTGCAGAAAATGTGATAATTTCTCGATGTAATATACTAAATCCAGCAACTTTATTACCAAACACCCAAAGTGCAGAAGTTGAGGGTGAAATGGAGCATAATTGCATTGACCTAACTGAGTTTAGCACTAAACCACGTCCTGATATAAAAGAAACAGCCTTACCTGTAGAAGACCTTGTGATGTTTGTGGATGGCTCCTGTTTAAGACATGAGGTTAGAGGGCTGAGTTCTGCCTATGCGGTAGTCACTCTAGAAACGACCCTAGAAGCATCTTACTTAAGTGAAATAAAATCTGCCCAAGTAGCTGAATTAATTGCATTGGCAAGAGCTTGTAAACAAGGGAAAAACAAAAGGGTTACCATATACACTGACAGTCAATATGGTTACGGGGTTGTGCATGACTTCGGCCAGTTGTGGTTGCAAAGAGAATTCATGACTTCCTCAGGCACCCCTATCAGAAATGGAAAAGTGGTACAAAACCTACTGGAAGCAATCCAGTTACCTAAAGAATTGGCGGTGGTCAAATGTGCTGCTCACAAATCTGGCAACGACGATATGACAGCCAGAAATCGATATGCTGACCAAATTGCCCAATGTTGTGCCCGATACAAAATGTCCCTAAAAATCAAATTATGGGGAGGCGGAAGCAGATGCCAACTTATGGTGTTTGAGAATGTATCTACTTGGAGGGAACTGAAAGAGTTGCAGCAAGCAGCAGAACCAGACGAAAAAGAGAGATGGGAGACAGATGGATGTCAGCCTAGAGACAGGGATGGTGTTATTGTTTGTGGGAAGGGTATGTCTGTATTACCAGACAGTATGGTTGCTCCAACGGCCCGATTGATACACGGAGACTCACAAATAGGAAGAGATGCAATGTGCCGTGTTTTCCAAGAAGTGTGGTACAATTCGAAGTTCAGAAACATTGCAGAGGCACTTTGCCAGAGGTGTTTAATTTGTCAGCAATTTAACCCAGGGAAAAGAACAGTAGTGGACCAAAGTACGATTGAAAAGGCAGAAGGTCCCTTTGTCAGACTGCAGGCTGACTTCATTCAATTACCCATGTGCAAAGGATATAGGTACGTTCTGGTTATAGTCTGCCTGTTTTCAAGATGGGTGGAGGCCTACCCAGCAAAGAAAAATAATGCCATTACAGTAGCCAAACTATTACTAAGGGAACTAATACCTAGGTATGGTTTTCCAGAGACAATTGAAACAGACAGAGGTGGGCATTTTGCCAACAAAATATTAGAAGAACTTTATAAAGCATTCAAGATTACCCCAAAACTGCACTGTGCATACCATCCAGAGACTTCTGGAGTAGTCGAACAGGTGAATGGCACTATAAAATCAAGATTGGCAAAAATGTGTAACTCAACAAGATTGAACTGGATAGAAGCTTTGCCCCTTGTCCTGATGGGATTGAGAAGCATTCCAGACCGAAAGAGAGGCCTGAGTCCCCATGAAATACTAATGGGAAGAGTGATACGACAGGCATGGGTACCAGGACACAAACTGCTAAGTATTTCTGATGATTTGGTACTAGAATACTGCAAGCAGCTGGGTGACCAAGTGCGTTCTCTCTCTCACCAGATTGGGGAAGACGCCGTCGCCTGGCCAACAACTCCAGCTCATAAACTGAAACCAGGTGATTGGGCTGTGTTAAAGAAACACACCCGGAAGAGTTGCCTCGGACCGAAGTGGGGAAAACCGAGACAAGTGATCCTTGTCACTACAACTGCCGTAAAGTGCGCAGGCGTGCCAAAGTGGATCGAAGACGAATGGTTCCCAGCAGATGATCTGATTCTTGATCCAATAAGAACCAGAAAGTATACCTACCTAGATAGAGAGTGGGATAGCGAGGACGAGACAGGAATAGACGGAGAAGATCAGGTTATTGAGAAACACATCAGACCTGATCAGGAAGTAGGTCAAGTAGGGACAGACCAAGTCATCGACACTCCTCCAAAGACTTCAGAAATCGAAAAGGGACAGATAGTAATTAGGGCTGAAGTTCATGCGGAAGAAAATCAAGGGTTCGAAGTGCATGAACAGGAACAGATAGAAGTAGACGAACGTGTTCAGGAGACAGAGTCTGAAACAGTTGAAAGTCAAAGACAAATGCAAAATGCACCTGAACAAGGCCAGCTTAGAAACCAGGCGGAAGAAACTGAAGAAAGACCTGGAACTAGTCAGACAGGAAGGGAAAAAGATACCGTCGAAATCACAGTGCCACAACCAAACGAGAATAAAAGGGCTCGTGAGGAGAGCCAAACTACAGTAACAGCCAAAAAACTCAAGAAGAAGAGTAAACCTAGATACATAAAAAGACTGAAACTAAGATTAAAGACAGTAGAGGAGAAATTAGAAGACCGAAAAAGGGTTGGCCGTGAAAGAAAAGAAACCGGAGTCCAGCCGAACAGAGGAAGTACACGGATAAAGAGACAAAACAAAAACTATCGGAGTCCTGAATGTGCTTACTTAGTATTGGAAGAAATTGATGATCCCGAAATAAGCGACAAAAGCGACCAAGAATCAATTACTGATCAGGGTTTCGAAGAAGAAGACCCAACCTGAAAGTGAAACTACGTAAGCCTCTTGTGTAAAGTTACAAAGAGGGGTTGGAAAGCTTATTTCGAGCCAAAATGTCTGATTCAAATGTGAATGGAAGACCTAGAGGAAATTGTTGTAAAACATGCTGTAAAATATGCTTATGTAGTGTAGCAATAGTACTGATAGTATGGATACGACTAACAGTCTTAATGCCTTTTATGATAAGTAAAGACACTAACCTGTACCCTACTAAACAAGTGACGCCAGATACAGAAGCTGTACAAACCGAAGAAACACCACGAAGTGTAGAAAGACGTGAGAATACAGTTAGCCTGAAACAAACTGGACCTGACTTAGATGCATCAGATGAGGGAGGACTACATTATCACAGAATCAAAAACAGAACGTATTTAAATGTATTTGCAAATCTTTTAGTACACTATGTAGAAGCTATGGAAATAGAAGATTGTTACGTCTGCATGAAGCTACCTACTTCTGTAGCTGAAGGTGTGACCTATCACCATCTACCCCTAACCTATGGAATTTCCTGTAGTATATTAGCAAGCTTATTTTACAGAAGCACTTTACAGTACTACTATTCAAACTCTGACGTAATCTTTTCTGAACTTCCTATTCGGGGAAACCTGAACCTTGTACATATTAGAAGTGACGTGACTCGTTATATGGGAGAATATTTCCTGACTGTAAGTGACATAGACTTAAATGAAGCACGCAGAGATAATTTGACTTGTTCATTACATGAGCAGGAGAAAATGTTTTTGAAAATGGCAGAAAAGAGAAGGGAGAGTTTCCAGAGAAAGGCAAATGATAAGAGACAGAAAACTCCTAAATGGGCTGAAAACATGGAAAGCACCTCAAATGGTGAAGCTAATCCTGCACTGTTGCTGGACTTCGAACGAAAGGGGAAACTCTGTCTTCATAGAGAAAAGACTAGTTATTATAACAATGTATTCATTGGTTCCAGTGAATGCGAACACAATTACAAGGTAATTGGAGGTTGGGGTTTCAAAAATGGGTCAGAACCTGTGTTTCCCGGAATTTATTATATATGTGGGAACAAGGCTTATTTCAAATTGCCGGATCACTGGTATGGAAGCTGCTATTTTGGCATTGTCTTCCCGAACATATACCATGTGAACAACGCCGCTGGAAGCAATGAACATACTAATGGTTTAGTACGTAGTAAACGAGAAAGTGTAGGAGAAATTATAGGTGATATATTTAGTGCACTGATACCTGGAGTGGGAGTGGTTCTGAATACTCACCGTATTTGCAAATTGTCTACAGTGGTTGATCGGTTATCAACTGACACTGCTGCTGGCTTCCTGCTGGTCAATACTGAAATGGTTGCGATCAGATCAATGGTTTTACAGAATCGACTTGCTCTTGAAACCTTATTGGCAAAAGAGGGCGGAGTCTGCAGGATGTTGAAGGCGCAACATTGTTGCACTTACATTCCTGATAAGAGCGTAGAGATTAAGAAATATGTAAGAAACATTACTAATCTGGAAAAGGAACTCAAACCACTGGAGGTTGATAGTGCCTGGAAGAGACTAACTGATGGTCTCTCCTCTGTAGGTAGTTGGTTTTCTAACATAGGTAGGAGTCTTGTGGGAAAAATACTGATGCCAATAGCTGGAATAAGTTTGATTGTGCTGATTATAATAATTTGCTGCAAATGTCAAAAATGCAGAAAG
Organism: Lissotriton vulgaris; assembly: GCF_964263255.1. Lineage (NCBI taxonomy): Eukaryota > Metazoa > Chordata > Amphibia > Caudata > Salamandridae > Lissotriton > Lissotriton vulgaris. The sequence goes on from NC_141689.1 coordinate 826,375,389, forward strand.
AAATATACCGTGAATAAGAGAGGAGTGAAACGGAATATAGAGGAACTGGAATTAGAAGAGTTGAGAAACCAGATCTATAAGAAGGCCAAAAATTCCCATCCTAATAAGGATGCAGAAAAGAGGCTCAATAACAAATTTGTTGAGATTGAGATGAATGAGATTTGAAAGAAGTTGGCATCTGTTTCCATTAATGGTGATGATAGTAAATATCAATAAAGAGGGGATTGATGGAGCAAGGATTTGCACGTAAAGCGACTTGCTCACATTCAAGAACCTCGTTTAATTTTTAATGTCATTAATCAACATGTTTTGTCATTAATCATGCACTTTCACACAACACGCGGGTGTCCCAGAGATGCTTGCCTATGTGTCTATTAATTTTAACCAAGCTTGCATACTACAGAATCGCTGCTTTGCAGAAATCTAGTCTGCGCATGCGTCGGTCATACCCATGTGATGTGACGCACTCGTAGTTCTGGAGGGATTTTTCGCTCATGTGCATTACTGCTAAAATGGCCGCTTTGTCTTTAAACATGCTCTCCGCTTGCTACTGCCACTTTTGCTCAACTGTCTATTTCTGCGTAACCTCTAGTGCTATAGGTATTATAAAGTAAGAGGTGCAGTGTAGCTAGTCATGGTGTACAGTGTATTCATTTTTTCTGTGTTTCTAATTTGTTTTCGCTTACTTTTCATGTGCCGCGTATCTGTGGGCCTGGGAGTGGGGAGCCTCTCCATCTTAGAAGTCTAACAGGGACTCACCACGTGACATGAGAAACGAAGTCTTGCAACAGTGGAACTCAGCCAGCTGGCTGCCGAAGCTGAGATGCTCCTGGGAACCTACTCTTTGCCTTAGGAGAAGACTTCGACTTGTACCTGAATTGCAACAATTTATGTGATAATGTTTGTGTGCCTTATTGTTCTCTTTACACGTATGCCATGGGAACTGGAATGTAAGGGGTGGGTACGAAAAATTAAATATTCATTGTGGGAACACTAAATTTTAGGTGGTGACAGTGACCTAACCACCTCTCTTGTCCAATCCAAAGTTGGGGATCCTGTCTTTGCAACATTTATGGGTGGTCCATAGACCCGAAAACAGTATAACTAGCCTAGTTCTAGATAGAGAAATTGTCCGACTTGTCCGAGTAGCTGACCTGCCACCGACCCGAAGAACTCTATAAGTGATTGATACAGAGAGCTGCGGAGCACTCTGTCCGTAATTTCCACAAACTCCAAGGGGTGGAATAGTCTTAAGTGCTGGCAAAGCACTTTTGCAGGGAGATTCGAGAACCCATCAGGGTTATTGGCGGATTCCGTGCAGAGAGGGAGTAGCGCAGGCGTTGCATCCGAAGCTGCAAGTGTTGGTCGTGCCTTTTGGTGAGCCCAGTCCTGATCCAAATCCTGAGGGGTATCCTGTCCTGACTGTCCATGAGCTGTACCTGCTCGCCTACTGGCATCCTAAGTCCTTGAGGGTCCTTGTCCTCGCCTTTTCCCAAACTGTACCGTGGCCAGGGTTAGTCCTCATTCCTGTCCTAGGTAAATATAATTGTGGGTGTCCGTCTATCTATTCTCTTTTCCTTTCTCCTTTTAATAAAGCATTCTTGCCCGTATTATTTCCTCTGTCTTCTCCAAAGATTTACATGCTACTGTTTTATTAGTTATGTTCCATTTTTCCCCTTACCTGTAGGACATTATTAAAACTGTTCATGTACTTAGTGTGATCTATCTTACACACAGTTTTGAACCTATGCTTAAATCAGTAGTTAGAATAGAGTCTGGTTTAAGTCACATGTAGTAATTCTAGCATTCCACTGAATAGTATGAGTATCCAGTTTTACCTGCCTTAGTATAAGTCTGAAGACTGAATAGCATGTCCCTGTTTCCCTTACCTTGTAGTTTTTCACTCGCACTCCATGGTGCTTGCTCTCATCCATAGTTACATTATAGTTATAATTTTAATTATTGATATTCTAATCTGTATCAATTTTATTCTTATGGCACACGAACTCTAAAAATTCCTTATATAAAGTCTTGAAAACCCTTCAGGTGTCTGTGGTTATTACAATCGTAAATTGTTATGCAAATGTATGAGGTATTATTGGTTAGACTTATCTCCTACCCCTGCTAGCTCCTGATCTATCAGGAATATAGGTACCTGTAACAAGGATTGGTAAGTCAGGTACACTGGAAATAGTAGTACGGAAAACACTCGAATTACCGATAATAATGTGTAAGCTCGCCCGATTCACAAAAATACAATCATAAACACGTCATGGGCCCAAGTGCGTGTAATCTGGTGGAATAAAGAGTCGGGCGACCATGGTGCTGGAGCAACGTGAACAGCCAGGATGCAGGCGCTGTTTGTTCAAAGCACTTGTGCTTTTTGTGCATTTATTTTAGCGCCAAATGTGTCCTGGTTTCAAGAATGACTACGAGGATGCAATTTGTGCTGGAATATAGAGCCAAATGTCAGATTTACAGACAAAATGTAACATTATCCATCGAACAGAAGACCACCGCCAGCAGCAGTGACATGCCCCTGTCTGAAAGCACAGAAGGCACCCTGGTGGTTCTCAGAGCCTGTGCAAAAATAGTGCACCGGGAGAAACTGCTGGGCCCTCTTCCTTCCTTCTAGCTTGGGGTCGTGAAACTGAAGTCTAGGATGTCCGAGGTGGAGGCAAAACGCTGAAGACAAGTGCAGAGGGAAGAAGGGGTAGTGTAAGGGAAGGACATAGAGAAGAGCAGAGGTAGAAAGAGATACTGACAACGAGGCATGCTTTCCAACCCCAACCAATGCAACATCCTGAGGATGAGAGGCTGCAATGGCTGCAGATACTGACTGACTGTATGCTGTGCACATAAATACTCTATGCATGCTGATTGTGGCTGTCCCCAAGCCTAACATCTGATCAACACCTCAAACCCTGGAGCAAGGCCAGCACTGGCCCTCTTTTATGATGCCTCAGCAGCAAGGAGGCCTCATGCCTGCCCCATGAAGGACAATCTTTACAGAAGAAGTAGCGGGTGACTGACATAGGTCTCTGTATTTTAGCATAATTTCTAAGTAACTCAGACCTTGACATTAATGTATATTGGATGCAGGGTGTCTTGGTTTTTAATCTATCTTGGTATCTGCAGATTTATTTGTTAACATGGATTAATACATGCTTTTATAAACAAAATTAGTGTAAGAATGAAAATGTCCCACTTTCTATACGACAACATTTAAACCTGATTTCTCTAAACTAAATAAAATGATTGAACATCCTCATATGCAAATGTGGTAACGTTTTTAGAGGCTGGAATAAACCCCCCATATAAATACCTATATGCACATAGAACAGCAATTTTACATGACATGGTCTGATGTGCACATGTATCTCGTGGTAAAGTATGCACATATTTTTTTCTCAAATAACGGTAATCAACTTATACATGCCTATATACAAACAAGCGTGCAAATACAATAAAAAAATAAAAATAAACGCTTAGCGAACTCGACAGGACCTCCTTGCTCCTGATTTCCTCATCACAACTGCAGCCCGACCACCTGGAAACTCCCTTGACCAATCCTGGCACTGCTCACCAGCATGAGAGTAGTGCCCTGATTGGAAGAAGCAGCCTCACTCGGCACTCCAGAGTGCTCTGGAGGCCGGCACTTAATCTAACAAAACCAATGATCAGATCTGGTAATGATTTCATGTATCTGTTGAAAAGCTTGAGTAAGATGATTGAACCTCGAGGGACTCTTGCTTTAATGCAATATGGAGGAGTATTATAATATCTCTTCTATTGTGTAGGTACGATGCGATCGAAGAGAGAGCTGGGCAGCACCCCCAGCATGTCCTTTCTGTTTTTATGGTAATACCAGATAGAGATGCCAAATTTACTGGTTTTAATCCAGTTTGGAAGTTAGACAGTAGGGAATTGTCTTCAATGAATTGTAGCATGTGGGTGAAGGCTGCTCTGTCTATCATTAAGGTCCCTACTTTGTCGGCTGCTACCATCGTCCGAAAGACTGGTTAGACGCGTGGCTGCCACCACGAGGAATACGATATGTGAACATGACACAACTTATCTCGGATGACTAACACATGGATCTGTAGCTAATTTTGACTTACGTTTGTGGAAGAACCTGTGATATTATTGTATGGACATCACAAAACTCGTACAGAAGAAACAGATAAACATCAAGATTTTGATGAGAAAAAACAAACCAAGGGGCATATTATCAAGGGGGTTTATCTCCGCTTTTTTGGCTTTAAAAGCCAAGAAAGCGGAGATAAAATTATCTCCCTATTACCTAGCTGTCGCTAACACCAGTTAGCAACAGCTAGTAGGAGATAGCGACCATCTTGGGCCCCACTTTGCATGTCAGTGATATTTATCACTAATGACATGCAAAGTGGGCGTGCCAAGATGTTAGCGACTGGAAACAGTCGCTAACATCGCTATCTCCTATTACCAACTTTTGGAGATATTCGCGCTAAGCACGAATATCTCCAAAAGCTAACACCTGCCCTGAGCAGTTCTTAAATTTACAAAAGGGGGTGGTGATGAACAGAGTGTCTGAATTGAGCAGACCACTCTTACCCAGTCCAAAGATCAGGGCTTGATCCATCACCGTTATTTATCTCACTGCCCCATCCCAGCTCAGAACCTGGCTATATGCAAATCAGTCTGTCCCTGGCCCAGTGCATCATGGGAACAGGGCAGACTAAACTACCAAGCCAATTCTTTACCAGAAAGGAGACAAGCTACCGGGGACCGGTTTCTGGCATTTCAGCCTCTTCGGCCCGGCTTGCTTGAATCCTGATGGAGCAGTGAGAAAGGGACTCATGTCTGAGTATACCCTGCCACACCTGTAGTGGCCAAAATCGATTTACAAAAGGGGGTGGTGATGAACAGAGTGTCTGAATTGAGCAGACCACTCTTACCCAGTCCAAAGATCAGGGCTTGATCCATCACCGTTATTTATCTCACTGCCCCATCCCAGCTCAGAACCTGGCTATATGCAAATCAGTCTGTCCCTGGCCCAGTGCATCATGGGAACAGGGCAGACTAAACTACCAAGCCAATTCTTTACCAGAAAGGAGACAAGCTACCGGGGACCGGTTTCTGGCATTTCAGCCTCTTCGGCCCGGCTTGCTTGAATCCTGATGGAGCAGTGAGAAAGGGACTCATGTCTGAGTATACCCTGCCACACCTATAGTGGCCAAAATCGATTTACAAAAGGGGGTGGTGATGAACAGAGTGTCTGAATTGAGCAGACCACTCTTACCCAGTCCAAAGATCAGGGCTTGATCCATCACCGTTATTTATCTCACTGCCCCATCCCAGCTCAGAACCTGGCTATATGCAAATCAGTCTGTCCCTGGCCCAGTGCATCATGGGAACAGGGCAGACTAAACTACCAAGCCAATTCTTTACCAGAAAGGAGACAAGCTACCGGGGACCGGTTTCTGGCATTTCAGCCTCTTCGGCCCGGCTTGCTTGAATCCTGATGGAGCAGTGAGAAAGGGACTCATGTCTGAGTATACCCTGCCACACCTATAGTGGCCAAAATCGATTTACAAAAGCGGGTGGTGATGAACAGAGTGTCTGAATTGAGCAGACCACTCTTACCCAGTCCAAAGATCAGGGCTTGATCCATCACCGTTATTTATCTCACTGCCCCATCCCAGCTCAGAACCTGGCTATATGCAAATCAGTCTGTCCCTGGCCCAGTGCATCATGGGAACAGGGCAGACTAAACTACCAAGCCAATTCTTTACCAGAAAGGAGACAAGCTACCGGGGACCGGTTTCTGGCATTTCAGCCTCTTCGGCCCGGCTTGCTTGAATCCTGATGGAGCAGTGAGAAAGGGACTCATGTCTGAGTATACCCTGCCACACCTATAGTGGCCAAAATCGATTTACAAAAGGGGGTGGTGATGAACAGAGTGTCTGAATTGAGCAGACCACTCTTACCCAGTCCAAAGATCAGGGCTTGATCCATCACCGTTATTTATCTAACTGCCCCATCCCAGCTCAGAACCTGGCTATATGCAAATCAGTCTGTCCCTGGCCCAGTGCATCATGGGAACAGGGCAGACTAAACTACCAAGCCAATTCTTTACCAGAAAGGAGACAAGCTACCGGGGACCGGTTTCTGGCATTTCAGCCTCTTCGGCCCGGCTTGCTTGAATCCTGATGGAGCAGTGAGAAAGGGACTCATGTCTGAGTATACCCTGCCACACCTATAGTGGCCAAAATCGATTTACAAAAGGGGGTGGTGATGAACAGAGTGTCTGAATTGAGCAGACCACTCTTACCCAGTCCAAAGATCAGGGCTTGATCCATCACCGTTATTTATCTCACTGACCCATCCCAGCTCAGAACCTGGCTATATGCAAATCAGTCTGTCCCTGGCCCAGTGCATCATGGGAACAGGGCAGACTAAACTACCAAGCCAATTCTTTACCAGAAAGGAGACAAGCTACCGGGGACCGGTTTCTGGCATTTCAGCCTCTTCGGCCCGGCTTGCTTGAATCCTGATGGAGCAGTGAGAAAGGGACTCATGTCTGAGTATACCCTGCCACACCTATAGTGGCCAAAATCGATTTACAAAAGGGGGTGGTGATGAACAGAGTGTCTGAATTGAGCAGACCACTCTTACCCAGTCCAAAGATCAGGGCTTGATCCATCACCGTTATTTATCTCACTGCCCCATCCCAGCTCAGAACCTGGCTATATGCAAATCAGTCTGTCCCTGGCCCAGTGCATCATGGGAACAGGGCAGACTAAACTACCAAGCCAATTCTTTACCAGAAAGGAGACAAGCTACCGGGGACCGGTTTCTGGCATTTCAGCCTCTTCGGCCCGGCTTGCTTGAATCCTGATGGAGCAGTGAGAAAGGGACTCATGTCTGAGTATACCCTGCCACACCTATAGTGGCCAAAATCGATTTACAAAAGGGGGTGGTGATGAACAGAGTGTCTGAATTGAGCAGACCACTCTTACCCAGTCCAAAGATCAGGGCTTGATCCATCACCGTTATTTATCTCACTGCCCCATCCCAGCTCAGAACCTGGCTATATGCAAATCAGTCTGTCCCTGGCCCAGTGCATCATGGGAACAGGGCAGACTAAACTACCAAGCCAATTCTTTACCAGAAAGGAGACAAGCTACCGGGGACCGGTTTCTGGCATTTCAGCCTCTTCGGCCCGGCTTGCTTGAATCCTGATGGAGCAGTGAGAAAGGGACTCATGTCTGAGTATACCCTGCCACACCTATAGTGGCCAAAATCGATTTACAAAAAATTTTTTGTCCACCCTAAGCGTGGAAGGGTATTCTCAGATGTGAGACCCTTGCTCATTGCACCATCAGGATTCAAGCAAACCGGGCCGAAGACGGCTGTAATGCCAGAAACCGGTCCCCGGGAGCTTGTTTCCTTCCCAGTGTAAGAATTGGCTTTTGTAGTTTGGTTTGCCCTGTTCCCATCATGCACTGGGACAGGAACAGACTAATTTGCATACAGCCAGGTTCTGAAACTGGGATGGTGCAGTGAGCTAAAAAACGGTGTTGGATCTAGCCCTGATCTCTTGACTGGGTGAGAGCTTTCTGCTTAATTCAGAGACTTTGTCCCTCACCACCCCTTGTTGTAAATATTTTTGTCCACCCTAAGCGTGGAAGGGTATTCTCAGATGTGAGACCCTTGCTCATTGCACCATCAGGATTCAAGCAAACCGGGCCGAAGACGGCTGTAATGCCAGAAACCGGTCCCCGGGAGCTTGTTTCCTTCCCAGTGTAAGAATTGGCTTTTGTAGTTTGGTTTGCCCTGTTCCCATCATGCACTGGGACAGGAACAGACTAATTTGCATACAGCCAGGTTCTGAAACTGGGATGGTGCAGTGAGCTAAAAAACGGTGTTGGATCTAGCCCTGATCTCTTGACTGGGTGAGAGCTTTCTGCTTAATTCAGAGACTCTGTCCCTCACCACCCCTTGTTGTAAATATTTTTGTCCACCCTAAGCGTGGAAGGGTATTCTCAGATGTGAGACCCTTGCTCATTGCACCATCAGGATTCAAGCAAACCGGGCCGAAGACGGCTGTAATGCCAGAAACCGGTCCCCGAGAGCTTGTTTCCTTCCCAGTGTAAGAATTGGCTTTTGTAGTTTGGTTTGCCCTGTTCCCATCATGCACTGGGACAGGAACAGACTAATTTGCATACAGCCAGGTTCTGAAACTGGGATGGTGCAGTGAGCTAAAAAACGGTGTTGGATCTAGCCCTGATCTCTTGACTGGGTGAGAGCTTTCTGCTTAATTCAGAGACTCTGTCCCTCACCACCCCTTGTTGTAAATATTTTTGTCCACCCTAAGCGTGGAAGGGTATTCTCAGATGTGAGACCCTTGCTCATTGCACCATCAGGATTCAAGCAAACCGGGCCGAAGACGGCTGTAATGCCAGAAACCGGTCCCCGGGAGCTTGTTTCCTTCCCAGTGTAAGAATTGGCTTTTGTAGTTTGGTTTGCCCTGTTCCCATCATGCACTGGGACAGGAACAGACTAATTTGCATACAGCCAGGTTCTGAAACTGGGATGGTGCAGTGAGCTAAAAAACGGTGTTGGATCTAGCCCTGATCTCTTGACTGGGTGAGAGCTTTCTGCTTAATTCAGAGACTCTGTCCCTCACCACCCCTTGTTGTAAATATTTTTGTCCACCCTAAGCGTGGAAGGGTATTCTCAGATGTGAGACCCTTGCTCATTGCACCATCAGGATTCAAGCAAACCGGGCCGAAGACGGCTGTAATGCCAGAAACCGGTCCCCGGGAGCTTGTTTCCTTCCCAGTGTAAGAATTGGCTTTTGTAGTTTGGTTTGCCCTGTTCCCATCATGCACTGGGACAGGAACAGACTAATTTGCATACAGCCAGGTTCTGAAACTGGGATGGTGCAGTGAGCTAAAAAACGGTGTTGGATCTAGCCCTGATCTCTTGACTGGGTGAGAGCTTTCTGCTTAATTCAGAGACTCTGTCCCTCACCACCCCTTGTTGTAAATATTTTTGTCCACCCTAAGCGTGGAAGGGTATTCTCAGATGTGAGACCCTTGCTCATTGCACCATCAGGATTCAAGCAAACCGGGCCGAAGACGGCTGTAATGCCAGAAACCGGTCCCCGGGAGCTTGTTTCCTTCCCAGTGTAAGAATTGGCTTTTGTAGTTTGGTTTGCCCTGTTCCCATCATGCACTGGGACAGGAACAGACTAATTTGCATACAGCCAGGTTCTGAAACTGGGATGGTGCAGTGAGCTAAAAAACGGTGTTGGATCTAGCCCTGATCTCTTGACTGGGTGAGAGCTTTCTGCTTAATTCAGAGACTCTGTCCCTCACCACCCCTTGTTGTAAATATCTGAGCAGTTCTTAGCCATGTTATCCAATGGTAGGTGGATATCATGGCTAAGAGCATTAGATCCGTAATGCATGAATATCGCTGACTTTTCAGCGATTTTCATGCATTGCGGCCGATTTTTATCGCATTTGCGATAAACCTTGGTAATACCAAGGTTTATTTGCGATAAAAATCGCTGCAGCTCTGCGGTAAATTTTTCTCTCTAACCAAGCAATAGCGATAATTATCGCTATTGCTTGGTAATATGCCCCCAAATTATTAAAGACTTTCAACAAACTCTGATTTTTAGGAAGAGCTGCTTGATAAGAGTAGGATAGCTCAAACCTCATTAGATACCCCCTAGTTGATCCACGAGTTTTAGCTGGAAATGTAGGTGGTCCCGAAGAAGTTGGTTGCTTTATTTGTGTCCCCCCGAAACGTACGTAGACTGGAGTGAACAGGATCCCAACCCACAACACAACAACAGCTGAAAAACGAGTCTATTTCCCGTTGTTGATGGATAGTGACTGTAAGAGTGGTTGGGTCAGTATGAATGTGGTAAGTGAATGTATGAACGTGTACGGATGCAAGGAGAGAGTGGTGTTTGTAATACAAGGCGGTGTGTTTAATGATTGTAAGAATGGTAAGAGGTATTAACTTTTGACACACGGGTTCTTGATGCCATTGTTTAATATGAAATGAAGAGAAATAATCAAAGCACCATCTGTCTGTTTTGATGAAATTGTCTTGTGTTGTAAAGATTGCTTGCATTTATAGCATGTTTTATGCATAATTTAATTGAAATTTGTAATATGTATAAAGAAAGAAAAATTAAGTAAGTCTCGGCAATGAAGCTCAACATACTGTGATTCTGGGCAAATCACTTAATTTCCCTGTGCCTAACATAAAATGAATGTATCCTTGTGTAACGAAACTGGTGCTCATGTAAAGCGCTCTGATACCTGATGTCTCGAGTCGAGTTCGCGCTATAAAAACTAAAAAAAAAAAAAGAAGAGTAAAGAAAATAGTTTGTTAAAACGAGTGCTTTCTATGACCAACAGGTTACATTACACAAGGTCAGATGTGTGTTGTTTTTAAAGGTACTGGCAGATGCCGTGATTTGCTGAGAATCACCGGATGTTGAGCAGATGCCGGGACTCGAACCTGGGGCCTCATTTATGAGGCTGTGCGTCACTTTTACGCCGCCGGTGCGTCACTTTCAGTGGCGTAAAAAATGCACCTTGTTGCGCCATATTTACAAAGTGACGAATCTAGGTAGATGCGTCACTTTGTAAACCCCTGCGCCAGGTATAATGTACACAAGGGAGGGCGTATTGACGCAAGGAAGGGTCGTAGAAGTGACGCAGTGAAATCTATGAGATTTCACTGCGTCACTTTTAGTACGCCGTTGCGTCAAAATCTTGCGCCTGTCCCATAGCAGACGTAAGACTGACGCAGGCCCTTTCACATGGGGCTTGCCCCATGTGAAAGGACGCATTGTTGGAGTTGCGTCACTTTTGTGACACACTCCAGCAATGCGTCACTTTTGCGCTTACAGATACGTCAGAAATACTGACTTATCTGTAACTCCTTGTGACATGATGCGTCATACATTAAATATGACGCATCAGGAATGTCGCAAGGAGTGCGCACTGAGAAGTGACGCATCACTGCTTTCACGCAGCGATGCGTCATTTCTCATAAATGAAGCCCCTGGTTTTTAAGTTCCAAAGTTAGCAGTTCCGACCCTTCGGTCACACACATCTCCTGCCTTGAACTAATTTAGGTCGTTAGTGTTCTTTGAAATGACTACCTTCCTTCTCCTACCTTTTTTTGTTGCAGTTTTTATATAGCGTGAACTCGACCTGAAGGTATTGGAGCACTTTACGTGAGAACCAGTTACATTACACAAGGATGCAAGATTAAGTGATTTGGCCAGAATCCCAGGATTATGAGCCGACACCGAGACTCCATCCTGTGCTCCACCATCGACAGCTCTGGCCTTTAGGCCAAATCCTGTCCTCTGAGATACTTTGAGTGTATCATTCATTATCAAAGGCGAACTAGTCAGTTGATGTTTAAAATAAAAGCAGCACTTATTATCCACATGAATGATGCTCATTGTGCCAACATAGGAAGGATGAAAATGTGATTCAACCCCGTCGAACTTATGGTCGTCTTGAGGCTGTAGTCAAATGCCTATAACCGGCGTTCCATAGTCACAACAATATTACATGCAATAGCTGTGTTGTGTGTTTGTTTCTCTGTGTCTTTTGGCTTTGTCTTCCCTTTAAAGTATTTTTCCACTTTAGGGGGTCCTGGGCCGCGTGGTGTTGGAAGCGCGTCACAGAAAATGTTGTACGGAAAATCAATACGTGCATACATTGTAAACAATCGAGCAACGCTTGTTAGCACAGTGTTCATTTGACAGGAACAGAATTTGTTTTGCAGGGATGAAAAGTGTTGTTTTCATACATTCTAGCAGAGAGCAGTGCTTGCAAAAACACGGACCATGCATATATAACTCTTTGTGGTATGTGGGCCCTCTCAGCCGAACATGGCTTCTTCTAATCAATGTACAGACCGTGGGCTGGACTAAAGAAAGCCTTGATAGCTGTGTACATACCAGGCCCACCCACCGCAGAGCAGAGCAAGCGAGCACAACCCTTTTCTGGAAGTGTCTGTTATCCCTCTCCCAAGTTTAAAAAAAAGAAACACCTGTTCTATTTAGATTTTAGTACTGTCAAGTCTGTGTTGGTGCTATATAAAAACCGAATATTATAATTAGTATGACGTCAGAAAACACAAGCGTGTGTTACATTATGATGTCATTATCGTTAGCAAGTCAAGCATTCCAGTGCCCGCACATACCTTCCGAGAGCCTCTCAGTGGCAGGAACTGATTCTCATGCCGACTTCTGCCCCATACACCACCCACAACCTCTTCATGTAAAGCCCCACCCAGCTCTTCCTCCCAGTGACAAGGGAGGCTGCAGTCAGGGCAGTGGAAGTATACAGAACAGCGGCCATGCCACCCTTGTTACCAACACACTCCCCATTGATCTAAGGCAGAAGCTGCCAAAGCCCGTGGGCCTGCCTTCCGTGTGGTCTTGTGCCCACAGAAGCTGCCACGCATACCCTGCCACTCTGGTTTCGGGGTCCGGTGCCGGCCAGGGCACAAGTCCTAAAAAAAAAAAATAATTCCCCAGTGCCTAAAAAACAAAAAAATAATGCGATCTGAAGCACTGTCCTGAGGTAGCCTGTGCGTCACGTGGTGTGCATGAATTCTTAAACTTATTGAAAGCAAACTTTGCACTGCTGCTTCAACATTCACTCAGAAATCATTTATACTACCACTGCACGCAGACATACCAGCCGCTACCATCCCTTTTAAGTGCACACTACAAAAACAAGCAGCTTTCGCGATCGCTATTGTAAAAAAAAAAAAAGCCCGCAAGTGGTGCGCACGCGCCACTGCGAGGCATATGTTTTCAATTATCGCGCCGTGTCTGGGCACGATAATTAAAAACATATGGGCTTTGTTGCGTGTAATAGACACCAATAGGCCATAGGCGGAGCTACGCGACCGCCTATGGCCTATTGCGTGTTCTGTTAAAAAACAGCACGCACGCAAAGCCCAATCAAAATGGAGCATAGGAAATTAACACGCACAAGCCTGTGGAATTTCCAGGTCCATTTGAAAAACCCCTACAAAACAGCTCGCATGTGCGAGCACTGCTGCGCAGTGCATCACGAGGGCTCTCCCTAAAAAAAGACAAAGGGCCAGATGTCGGAAAAATCACATTTGTGAATCCTTAATGGCGAATTTTACCGATTCGCTATTAAGGACTCGCAAAATTGAATGTAGGTAGGAATCGCTAAAATATTAGCGAATTCTTAATATTCCTTAATAGCGAATCGCAAATTGAGATTCGCTGATAAGGAATACCTACCCATTCATTCCTATGGGCTGGGAGGCCCATAGGAATGAATGGGAAGATGTTCACTATTTGCGATTTGCTATTAAAGAATCGTAAATAGAGGGTGCTATTTCAAGGGTGCCAGGGTGTCAAAAAGATACCCTGTTGCACCCCTGAAATGTGCATGTGTGCACATGTGGCGCACATACATGCCCTAAGGGCATGAATGTGTGCCACTTGGCACTTTAAAAAAAGCAAAAAAGTTATTTTTTAAAGGAATTCTCTAATTACCACCAACTTGAAGTTGTACGTAATTATCGATTCCTTAAGGCTGAAGTGCACTTTCTTTTGTGCTACTTACATTGTATTTAAGTAATCGCAATTTGCGATTCCTTAAATGCAAGAGCAAAATAAGGAATCACTATTTTGTGGTTCCTTATTTTGCTAGTAGGTTTCAACTCACCTACATTGCTCGCAGCCAAATAGCAAACGCTGAAATTCAGTGATTTGCAGCATTAGCACTCGCTATTTGGCCACCTACATCTGGCCCTAAATGTATTATCTCAGTGCAAAATTCACAAAGGGCAAGCTACAGGTGCTATTTGTACCGCCATATGAAGTAATACAGGTTGAATGGGATGGTGCAGCACCATATAGTGTCTTCTTTGTTCCCCCTTGTCCCAGACCTTAAACAATATATTTTTAGGGGTACCTTTTTCTTATATAGGGATTTTCTTTAAGTTAGCCCAGGAATGGTCTGTTTGCTAATGGTCTGCAGTTGTTGAGGTCTTAATTGTCCAGGTTCGGCTTTTTAATAACTGGCATATATAGACCTTTTTTTTCATTCTTGTGCACAAATTCCTGTTGTTAAGGAGTTGTTGGTGACAACTCAGACTGGGATGGCTGATATGGTTGATAAAAGAATGTTTTTGAAGATTTGGGGTGGACAATGGTCAGAGGGGCAGCAGCTAGCTTGCTTGCTTTGACAAGATCCAGAAAATCAGTCAGTGATAGTTCGTTGAAGGAGAGTAGAGGTTGTGTTTGCCATTTTCTGGAGGGTTTTGTTGCAATCAGGTTGGGGCTGTTGGTTAAGTAAGAATTCAACCTGTTTGTTTCATTGTATAATGATTTGACACTTTGTCACAAAGTTCTTAAGAAATGGGATGGACAGCATTTGGGCATTTTAGCTTACGGAATTCTGTGAGCATTTTATAGAATAGTTTATTGGTGCACTTTGCAGTGTGGATTTGGTTAGAATTGTACAGTTTTTTTGTTGCATTTTTGATTGTTGACTTGTATATTCTGTTATGTATGTGTAGACATATCTTGTCTTGAGGGATGTCTGTTTTAAGCCAGTTGAGCTGAAGCTTAGCAATTTGTTTTTTGATCTTGTTTTTTTCTCTTATACCTTGATGTTTGCAGAGGAATTAACAGATCAGAATCTTTCTTAGAATGTTTGTACAGAATTGATTGTGAGCAGATCTGTGTTGGAGGCAAGCAGGTTTTCTAGTTCCTCCAAATTTAGCTACAGATAGTGTGTAAGAGCTTTAAGTTGTAGAAGGCATGTGTGAGCTCATGTTTAGATTTTGGTCAAGGGTGATCCACAGAGATTTTGTGGAATCAGCCAGAGTCAGTTTGCAATTAAAAGCGTTGATGGTATTAAGCCACTCTTTGAACTGGGGGATTTGTCCATTGGTCACAGGAGAAGGATTTATATAATATCTTAGTTGAGTTTCAGGTGGTTGTGTGACAGCCAGTTTTGGACTTTTATGAGACTGGTATTTAGCCGGCATAAGTCCTATAGTGAGGATATTTCCCCAAAAAATGTGTGTCATTCCCATAAAGGTGGTATGAGTATATTTGCTTGTTTGAGTATGATGGTGAGTAGTTCCATGTAGATACTGAAGAGTGTAGGTGAGAGGACTGAGCCTTGGAGGATACCTGGTTATGGCAGAGGTATCTGAGGTCAAGTTGGGAGCAGTTATGCAGATATGAGATGGACCATTTCAAAACCAAACCATCTGCTACGATCTGCTTTTAGAGGTATTCCAAAAGTAACTTGTGGTCTACCTTGTCAAAGGCCACTGATAAGACTAGGAGGATGAGCAGGCAGCATCTATCTGCATCTAGAGAACTGTGCATATAATCTGCTGTATTCAGTATGGCTGTTTCCTTGCTGCATTATTTCCTTAAACCATATTGGAGTGAGTCAAGATTGTTGGAGTCAGTGTGCCAGTTGAGAATGGGGAACAAAGCATTTCTCAAGAATTGTTGCCAAGAAGGGAAAGTTGGAAATGGCCCCGAAGTTGTTGAGGTCATCCAGGTTGGTGCCTGTGTTCTTTTTAGCAGTGGGTGACTTCACCTAGTTTGAGGTAATCAAGCATAACCCCATTAGTCAGGGAGCTGTTTATTATCTTACTCCAGAGAGCGCTTAAGGCATGATTGAGACTTCACCAGGGAGGTCTGAATAGGGTCTGCAATGTGGAAGGAGGGCTTGGATTTTGCAATCATCTTAAAGATGAATGAGTTGAACATCTTCCAGCTCCTAGGACTTGTGGGTGACACTGGGATTTGGTTGCACTTTGTAGACTCAGGGAGACTGATAACTGCTTGGGAGTTCGAAAAATGTGAATGGGATGTTGATTCCCTTCGTTATGGGAGGAGATTTACCAGTGGATTACCGAGTGTGGTCATCTAGGGAGAACTGAACATTGCGGTTTTATCATTGAAGAATTTTGCAAATTGACACAGCGTTCCTTGGAGACATAAGGATTGTTTTTGTTGGGTTAGAGGTTTGTTGTTTGATGATGCTAAAATGCTCTTTGGGGGCGTTTTTTTGCTTTAGCTAGCATGCTGCGGAAGAAGGTGGCTTTGTCTTTCATGATGTTATTTTTGTATTTTGTGAATTCAACTCTGAGTTGTTGAAGATGGGTTGTGGGCGGTTTTGTTCTCCACATTTTCTCTGCTACTCTAAGTTGATTTCTTCCAGAGTTGAGGTCTTTGTTGAACCAGGATCTCAACAGAGTATCTCTAAACTTTTTTAGTTTCATAGGAGCTGCTTGATATAGGACAGCTTACATTGTTGAGTTATAGATATAACGAGTTGTAAGTTCATCTGTTGAGAGGTTACCTCTTGGGGGAGTAGTGACATCATTCTTTCTTCAAGATCAGCGAGGGGAATCTAGCTTATGTTTTAGGACCATTGGAAAGTTTTCTAAGTTCGAATTGGGGGAATATACGCCTGGCTAATTTGGAACAGAATGGTGTGGTGGTCCGACCAGTCAACTGGATGGATGTTATCGCTTCATTGTGGGCTATGGAGGCATCAAATGTTGTGCCTCTGTTGTGCTTTTGGCGTTTGCAGTGCTGGATAAGGTCTTTGCTGAGTAAGAGTTTATTTACGAGTAGATTGGTTAGTCTTTCTTGTCATTCTGAAGTAGATTGAAGTCACATAGGATTATGTTATTGTCAATGGAGAGTGAGCAGTGCGTTATCTGTTCCGATGTGTGTTCACTGAAGAAGAGTGCGTTGTCTGGTTGGTGGTAAAGGAGGTGATTTTTTTGTTAATTGTTCGTCATCGTTTTCTTATTGCTGAGATATTCAAATGCGTGGTCGGTAAACGTGTCTGTTTCTGCTATATTTCTGCTATTTTTGTGTATGATGGCTATGCCACCACCATGGCGGGTCCTCCCTGTCTGTCTTGCTGATGGCAAAACTAGGAGGGACAAGTAGGTCCAGGATCGGACATGATGATTCATTTAGCCATGTTCCTGTGATGAACGCAATGTCAGTGTTGCGGTTCAGGATAGCTTCAGACAGTTCTGTTGAATGTTTGATTGCAGATTTGCAGATTATGAGCTTGCAGTTGATAGTCCTGCTGCTGTTAAGCTTCTGATGAGGAGGTGCAATGGGAATATTGAAGTGGTGAGCTGGTGACCTAGCAATTCTTGGAGGGTTGAGGTCACTCCTGCTTCCTGTGATCACCTGGATCTTGATGGTGGCGTTGTCTAGGTTGGGCATCAAGTCATATATTTTGGCTCGATCTGTCACTTCGATCAGAGACATTTCGGAGCTTGTTCTTTTCAGCATGTAAGCTTGGTTGGTGAGGGGAGTTATGACCCAGCAATACCGCTGAATCTAAGACATCCATGGGGGCTATCTGATGATGCAGAAGGGGGGAGGTGAGGAATTTGGGCCTGCTCAGGATAGGTTTTAAGGATCATTACAATATTGTTGATACCCTGTGTTACTTTATCGATTTGATTTTCCATGTGAATTAGTCTCTCATTTAGTTCGATCGTGACATTAGACTCAGAGAGGAGAGTCAGTAGGTGTTTAGGTGCGAGCTGTCAGATGTGTGGCATTCCAGATTAGAGGGGTGCTAATTAATTAGAGTGTGGATCGAGTTGCCATGTGTTTCTTCCCTGGTTGGGTCAGGACAAGTGTAGGAATAGTGTGGTCACCATTGTGCTATTTCAGTTGGAAAGGGCTAATGGCAGTTTGGGATTGCCGGGTGCAAGTGCCTCTATGTTGGCATCCTGCATGGCATGGGAGGGTGAGGCAGGGGAGGATAGTATGTTCAGGGTTGTGTTGTTGAGGGGGTTTTGTGTTGAGGTTTTAGATTGGTGTTGTTGCTAAGAGCTGGCCTGCTTCCTCTGATAGTAGAAGCATGCTCGGTTAAGGAGGTAGTGTGGGCAAAATGTGTGATGGAGGTGGAGATAGAGTAGGCGTGTCTAGTGGGTCTCACACACTTTTCATCCTGCATTAGAGCCTTGGGGAGGTTGAGTCGAGGGGGGACAGTTGGGCGCAAGATAGATAGTGTTACGAAGTGCTAGCAATTTGAACCGAAGGAACGTAAGTTGTTGTCATTAGCTTGGACCATAACATTTCCATTTCTGGAGATCGTTATGGTGGCATTGCCTTTGAAAGTAGGTGAGTTAGCTATTGTCAGTTTGTGGCTGTACGGACTGTTGAAGGAATTTGGAAAATGTAGGTAGTTAGTTAGGATTGTATACCATTTCTCAGATCAGGTTGGTTAGAAGATGAGATCAGTTTTCTCTAGTCCTTTGGAGGTGTTGTAATAAATAGTAGCTATGAGTGCATCGGTTGTTGCTTGAACAGTCAATGTTTAAAGGGTTTGGTAGCACTGGTTGAGAGATTCGGGGGGTTCATTATGGGTAAGGAGTTTGGAACATGGAGTTTCAGGTTGTTGGGTGGAGTGAGGTGAGGGGTGCTGTGGAACCACTCATATTTATTTATTTAAATATTTTTGTATTTGACTCGAGATTTGTTGCCTTCCCTGGACCGGAAACAAGCTAAGTTGACAGGGTATGCTCAGACGTGAGTCCCTTGCTCACTTGGCCACTGGATTCAAGATAGCCTGGCTGATGAGGATTATGAATCCGAAACCGGTCCCAGGATGCTTGTTTCCGGTCCAGGGAAGACATGGCTTGGCAGTTCGGGCTGGACTGTTCCCATGAGGCACAGGGTCAGACTGATTTGCATATGGCCATGTCTGAACTGGGGTGGCTGAGTGAGCTAAAGAATGGTAATGGATTAAACCCAGATCAGTTGACTGGGGGTGACTGTTTGATTTGCTCAAACGCTCTGTCTATCATCCCCTTTTGTATCGCTGATACACAATATGGCCCTAGGTGTTCTTGTGGCAATTGAACCCTACCCTGCTCCTGATGTCATTGTGTCTTTGTAACCCTAGAACCTATACTGGGTGTTGGAATCCCAGGTTATAGAATGTGTTGATTCAAATGTACAAAAGAGCTGTTGGCTGGGACTGGCTGGGACCTGGGTGGGTTTCTTCTTACTGAGAATTAAACCTGAAGTTCTTCTCTACAACCTGCCTCTGCTTGATTCTTTCAGCTGCCTCTAGGATCTTACACTTCTGTTTTTTTATGTAAACAAAATTTGTGGCAAGTACCTTAAACATAGTTGTTTATCACATCATCTCGACACACACGTCCTACAGCAGCTCTAGCAGCATCAGGACCTGGAGGTGGCAAGTGAGAGGGAATTACAGCATTGTCCTCATCAGAATTCTTACTTGGTGGCTCAACGTTATGGACTCCTGTGCATTACTAGAATGTGAAGAATAGCACACGTGGCTATAAGTTTGCAAAACATTGTAGGGTCGTACTGCAGAGCACCCCTACTTTTATGCAGGCTGTCTGTGGTCCGCATTGTACCTCCTTTGTCTAGGTGCTTGAGGCTGAATGTAGGGAGTCATAACCCATGGCCTAAGGAATATGCACTGTCACCTGAGAATTACCAAAGTAGGTTTAGTGTTTCCAAAAATTACAAAGTAGACAAATAAGTTTGCCAGTGACTTAAAAATTACCTAACAACCAGCCTTTTCCCTACTCTCTCCTCTACAGCCGCTCACACAGTGTTTAATATGTAGGCTTCTTGAGTGCTCTCAAGGTATTGTGCTACTAGGACTGTGATCAAACATTCTGCATTACATGAAACTCGTATGTTTTACAAATGTTGGCTCTTTGTGTTCTCATACACATGCTCTGTGTCAGATGGTGGGCAAATCAACTATCCCAACCAGCTCTAGGGAAAATTGTGCAATTGCATAGAATTTAATTCTAATATTCTCCAATTCTGCAGCGGTGCTTGGAAAGATAATGTGAGTATGCTTTCTAGCCAACATTGCCTCAAAGAAATCCCTAGAAACCCTGCATAATGTTCTTTTGGATATTCCACCTGGAACAGCCACAAAGCGTTGGTAGCTACAAGAAGCTAACATGCATAAGCTAAACTCTCCCTTCAAATGTAGAGGTATTGGTACACTGCTTTGTGTAGATCTGCTTAGTACTGGGTCCAAATCAATAATTAAATTAAGACTGATTTGTCTTGCAAACCTGTATCTGACATAAACCTCCTCATCAGTTTGGTTAAACAAAGTCATCTTCTACCTACATATCCTTTCTCTCCTCATCCTCTTCCTCCTCTGTTGAGCTCCAAGAATCCAAATGTTCTTCCCTGCAGCACAGAGTACAGCCACTGTGAAAGACTGCAATGCATTCTGGAACCTCCTTTATACTTTGCATACGGTTACCACCTGCTTCAAATCAATGGTATTTTGCATGTGCAAAACAGTGTATTTGCCCAGTTTCCTTATTTGCAAATGTTTTCTACACTGACATAGTAACTTGTTTTTATATGAAAGTCGCATTAAGAAATTTGATATTCCTATTGTTAAAATAAGAAACCGTAGATTTTTTGGTGCAGTACAGTATTTTAAGAAACACTCATTTTGCCAGACGCTGTACATCATGATCACCATATTTAGCGGTCTCTAACCAGTTTGCGACTAGTTAAGGACTCGCAATTCTTTCATAAATCAGGCTCCTAGATCTTTAAACTGCAGTCACAATGAGAGAAGCTCCGAATGTGTAGTTAACTAGGGTCAAAGCCATCAAGCTCTTTCTTTCTATGTGTAAGTGCATAACGGATAAATTAAGCAAACATGCAGAAGTGTCAGCTACGTATGCATAATTATGCATGTGTATATATATATATATATATATATATATATATATATATATATATATATATATATATATATATATATATATATTCACTGAAAAAACCATAGGTTTCACACCAGTTATAGTTAGGAATTAGCATTTAAAAAACCTTTGAAATTCACTGAAAAAACCATAGGTTTCACACCAGTTATAGTTAGGAATTAGCATTTAAAAAACCTATTAAATTCACTGACAAACCCAGTTATAGTTAGCTGGAAGTTTTACTGACATAAAACCATTGAAATTCCCACGTTATAGTTAGTTGGACTCACTATAACTTGCGCGCCTGCAATGCACTGCTGATGACGTCACATATTACATCACTCATGACATGGTCAGTGACATCACTCATGACATCACTGATGACACCATCCTTGTGACAGAGTGACAGACCTAATTTCAGTGTAATGTAACGCTTGAAACACATATTCAAAAATAGAAACAAACATTTTCAAAAAAATGGAGATACCCAAACCAGTAACAACAACCAATTCAGTAATTCCACCATCTATATACTCATCCACTCATTCACCAACAGTTCTATATAGTCACTCATATATATACTCACTCATCATATGTAGTGATACACCTATACATCCTGTTACACATCAGCAGTCATCCAAAAGTTACTCACACACATACTCACACATGCACATAAACTATTGAACATCCATTTATTTGCATATACATTTATACACACACTACCACCTTACTTCTAAGGAAACTTACACATACTTACTCTCTTAAACAATCACTTATAGAAACACATACTTATTTAAACAGGAACTCCTACAATCTCTCACTATATATACTATACTCACTTATATACATCAATACTCACATATACTAGATTAAAACATGTCGTTACTAATGAAGACACTAGTGAGACAGTCATTCACTCACTAACACACACATATACACACTCGTCCACCCATACAGTCCTGCACATATGCTGTCTTCAAAACACATACAAACAGTGAGTCAGTCACCAACCCCTGCAGCCACTTATACACAAAGAGAAACACTGATACAAACATTTAAATATTTAAACAATACTCGCTAATATATGTATTCACTAAGATACACTTAATAAGCCAGTTAACCAACCAATTTTTTTTAAAAAAACCATCCATTTACACACTTATTTAAACATTTATTCTTCCATCGACCTTTACAAATACATATATAAAACAAATTTATTTTTCAGAAAGACACACATTCACTGGATGGTGTCATCAGTGATGTCATGAGTGATGTCACTGACCATGTCATGAGTGATGTAATATGTGACGTCATCAGCAGTGCATTGCAGGCGCGCAAGTTATAGTGAGTCCAACTAACTATAACGTGGGAATTTCAATGGTTTTATGTCAGTAAAATTTCCAGCTAACTATAACTGGTTTTGTCAGTGAATTTAATAGGTTTTTTAAATGCTAATTCCTAACTATAACTGGTGTGAAACCTATGGTTTTTTCAGTGAATTTCAAAGGTTTTTTAAATGCTAATTCCTAACTATAACTGGTGTGAAACCTATGGTTTTTTCAGTGAATTTAAAAGTTTTTTTTAATGCTAATTCCTAACTATATAAGACCTGAAAGCCCACCAGGAATCTCCAGTATGCGCCAGGGGACTGCATTGCAGAGAGGTGTAATGAAGCCACAACCCTTTTTACACCTCTCTGCAACGCAGCCCCCGTGCATGTTTGAAGAGGGGAAACTAATTCCCCTTGCATACTGGGGGCCCCTGGGGGCCAATTAGCCCACCTGGAACCTCCAGTATGCGCCTGGGGCTGCATTGCAGAGGTGTAATGAGACTATGCCCCTTGTTACACCTCTCTGCAACGCAGCCCACTGCCGCGTTTGCAGAGGGGGAACTAATTCCCCTTGCATACTGGGGGTCCCTAGGGTCAACTAGTCCACCAGGAGCCTCCAGTATGCGCGAGGGAGCTGCATTGCAGAGAAGTGTAATGAGGCCACACCCTTGTTACACCTCTCTGCAATGCAGGCCACTGGCGCGTTTGCAGAGGGGGGACTAATTCCCCTTGCATACTGGGGGTCCCTGGATCATATCTGCCCAAACACCGATATTCCGAACGATTGTAAATGACTTTTCTTGAGAAACATTTGGATTTGGATTATCATGTCCTATACTTTGGAATTTTTGAAAGACTGACTTTGAGGATGCTATAAATTACTCAAGTCTGCCCGAATTGTGTGGGTAAAATTGATACCTAGTCACTTTTAATAAGAATATACTTATGTCTCGTCTAACATTTGGAAGAAATATCTAGTTATATGACAACGGGATACCGACATAACTTGAAGGAAATAAGAACGCCCTGAAGAAGTTCTGTTGTACAGAACGAAACGTTTCGGCTGGCTGTGGTACATAAACTTAAGGAAAAAAAAAGCATTTGAATATACACCAAGATTCAGCGCTTCAATAAGTACTCTAAGTGATATGATTTGATTGGACTCATTGTGAAAGTGGTGCTGTGCCAAACTTTGGAATATTCTCCACTACTCTCTACTACTTACTCTCTCCTTCTCTCTACTACTCACTCTCTACTGCTCTCTACTACTCACTCTACTACTTACTCTCTACTACTCTCTACTACTCACTCTCTACTACTCACTCTCTACTACTCTCTACTACTCACTCTACTATTCACTCTACTACTCTCTACTACTCACTCTGCTACTCTCTCTACTGCTCTCTACTACTCTCTACTACTCACTCTCTACTCTCTATTACTCACTCTCTACTCTCTACCTCTCTACCTCTCTCTTCTTCTCTCTCTACTAATCTCTACCTCTCTACCGCTACCTCTCTACCTCTCTACCTCTACACCTCTACCTCTCTACCTCTCTCTACACGCACACATATAGACATATATGCATATATATATATATGTGCATATGCATTTATATATATGTATGTGTATGTATAAAAAAAACAACTAAACATTTTTTTTTCTAAACAGCTACTTTTAAAACTGTCATTCTTTTTCCCCATGGTACGCTCCCCGGTACGCTCCCCGGTGCGCGTACCAGGCGCTCCCCCCGCGAAAATCAAAAAATTATATTTTTTTTTGCCCCGCGGGGCCCTTTTATGGCCCCCACATCAAACCTAGGGGGTCAAGGGGGGGTCTACTTTGCCCCCTTATGGTCATTTCCCTCTTTGTTTTGGCCACCTCTCGTGTCTCGATCCTACCGAGACACAAGATGGCGGCCGCTCCGGACTGTTTAGAATGTTTACAGACACCCCAGAGCCAATCAGCTTTCTGCGCGCAAGTCGCGTGGCGCGCCCGGTGCGCGTACCAGTGCACGTACCGGAGCGCTGCTCTAGATATATATATTTTTTTGAACCTTAATTACTCAAAATCCACTGGAGCACATATCTTGAGACATAGCAAAGGCACATCGGGCTACCAGTCCCTACAATTTTGCCAAGTTTGGTGGAAATCCATTCAGCCGTTCGGGCTAAAAGTGAAATCGACCGCCCTATGGAAATTAACATGGGGAAAACGCGTTTTGGGACCCCCCTTTTATCTCGGCCCTCGCTTGACGAATCCCCCCCAAACTTTCAGGGAAGGACCGGAACGCTGCGAGGCCATTTTGAGGAAATTTTCAGGCAGATTCGTCAACTGGCGCCAAAGTTATTCCAAATAGAATTTTGAGATATAACATTGAAAAAAATCCTAACTATAACTACCTATATATATATATATATATATATATATATATGCGTTACCATTGGATTTATAGAAATGGACATCCCTAAAAAGCTGTCATGGGCTTGGCTGGTTAAGGAAATGCTTTGCAAATATTGCGAACACTCACTCCCATAGTCATAAATCTATGGATATTAGCAAACATTTTCGAACGCATTGCCACACTTACATTCAAGAAAAATGGAAGGTGCACTTGTTGCGAAGTCAATCAAGCAAACAGAATTTTTTTGTGAAATTACTTTTTTTATTCAGTCAATCTTTAAAACGGGCACACAGCCAACGCGTTTCATTCACAATGTTGCCAGAGGGAACTTCGTCAGGGCTCTTGAATATCCAGCTGATCGGTACTTATTAGAAGTGTGTATGGTGAATTAGGACCTCAGGGGGCACAAGTGGCCTAAAAAAACGGTAATTTTTGCAAAATCTCACACCCAATAACTGCAGAGTTTCAAGTATCCTGAATAATATGTTTGGGAATAAGGCAAGGTCCCAGTCACCACTGTCCCGTCAATGGACTTTTTTACAATGAGGTTCTGGTGTATGTTCTTTAAACCAGCATAGTCTCGTGTCGAGGCATGATAACCGACACTTACCTTAACATTCTCATCTCGATCCCACTGGGAGCTTTTTCACGGCACTGATAAAAGAACGTGTATGAAACATCAATACAAAGAAATGTATAGCTTTCTTGCATTATAGCTCATGGAATTGCATTCTTTGAAACAGCCCCCTTCCAACCCCCCCAATTCCCCCCTCATGAAGGGTTGATGGATTGTTGAAATGTGCACAGTTTGAAGAGTAGAGAAAGACTGAAACAAGCATCACATTTCTATAACATGAGGCTTGAAACCTAGTTCTGTCATAATGGTAAAATGCGACCGTCCTTCCAGGAAAACCTACATTAAAACAATTTCTCTAAACTGAAAGGGCTTGGTTCAATGGTACACTGCGCTCTGCAGGGGCACTCAGTACAGAACTTAAGAACAGTTTGTGCCGCCCCGAAACACTGCAGCTCCTGCGTCCTGAATCAGAAAATCTAACTGGAACATAAAGGTATTGTTTGCTTTTACAAAACTTCCGAAAAGGTATCCTTTAACGCGCACAGTTCATTTTCTAAGAATTAACAGATACTTGTGTCATATCCACTGTTACACCAAACAGAAAGTTGCCAAGAATTGTTGCCTGGGAAAATATTCTTGGCAATGCAAGTATCCGAGGCAATGGATAACAAACAGTTCAACATTATAAAGAACTTTTTGTCTCCGCCGCCTCATTGTGTCTGCTCCTGGACCCTGCTCCAGGGCTCTTATGTTGGGAGTTGGGGAGTCCCAACATGTTCAGGAGGGAGGGGGTTTTCATATGTTTCCCCCAGCCCTAACCCAGTGGTAGGTTCTGCGGTCACATGAGCAGAAAAGTAATAAAAGGAGGCTGGTCCATGACCTTACTGCTGTGTCCAGAGTGACTTATTTTGGGGTCCCGGGGATCCTTCAGCTAAAGGCCTCACAAGTGCAGAAGCCGCCCTGCCCACACACTACAACCCAAAAAGGGTTTTTTCTACGAGCTACGTCACTCCGAAGCCAGTTGTATCCTCCAATCTGCACCAGCCTAGTGATTGAGCGCAGCGGGGTGAGTTTGTATGAGAAGTTGTCTACAATTTTGGAAGAGTGGTCAAAGAAAGAAAACCCGCTCACGTCATTGAACACAACAGGTAAGAGTCTCCCTTGCAACTTCATCGCATATTGCACTTTGGGAGGCTCCCGGGGGTAGATGTAGTAACACTAACCCATCCTCCAACCATTGAAAGGATGCTTACAAGGGTACATTTTAAGAGGCGCACCAAAGAGCTAATGAATGAATGACATTTATGACACTATCAGACAATATTCAAATAAGCACTACAACCCATAAGGAGGAAGTCAAAAGCAGCCATCTTAATTGCCGCGAAACAGGGCGAGAAACTTTGCAAATGACCCAACTGCCAGGGAGGACAGAAATGGCTAGAATGAGGGCAGAACAGACTTATTAGATATGCTTTTGACAATGTTAAGAGGGATGACATGAGTTGAACTGATAAAGGAAGGGTAAAACAACAAGCATTAGAAATGCAATAGGTCTCGCAGCATTAGAGTTAGTGCTTTTAGAATTGTTTATGTTTTTTTTTTTAAATCTTTAGCATGAGGTTGAGGGTGAGTGAGGGTGAGGGGTTGAGGGTGAGTGAGGGTGAGGCTGAGGGGTTGAGGTTGAGGGTGAGGGTGAGTGAGGGTGAGTGAGGGGTTGAGGGTGAGTGAGGGTGAGTAAGGGGTTGAGGGTGAGTGAGGGTGAGGGGTTGAGGGTGGGTGAGGGGTTGAGGGTGAGTGAGGGTGAGGGGTTGAGGGTGAGTGAGGGTGAGGGTGAGTGAGGGTGAGGGGTTGAGGGTGAGGGTGAGTGAGGGTGAGGGTGAGTGAGGGTGAGGGTGAGTGAGGGTGAGGGTGAGTGAGGGTGAGTGAGGGTGAGGGTGAGTGAGGGTGGGTGAGTGTGAGTGAGGGTGAGTGGGGGTGAGTGTGGGTGAGTGTGGGTGAGGGATTGAGGGTGAGGGGTTGAGGGTGAGTGAGGGTGAGTGAGGGGTTGAGGGTGAGTGAGGGTGAGTGAGGCGTTGAGGGTAAGTGAGGGTGAGTGAGGGGTTGAGGGTGAGTGAGGGGTTGAGGGTGAGTGAGGGTGAGTGAGGGGTTGAGGGTGAGTGAGGGTGAGGGGTTGAGGGTGGGTGAGGGGTTGAGGGTGGGTGAGGGTGAGGGGTTGATGGTGAGTGAGGGTGAGGGTGAGTGAGGGTGAGTGAGGGGGTGAGGGTGAGTGAGTGAGGGGTTGAGGGTGAGTGAGGGTGAGTGAGGGGTTGAGGGTGAGTGAGGGTGAGTGAGGGGTTGAGGGTAAGTGAGGGTGAGTGAGGGGTTGAGGGTGAGTGAGGGTGAGTGAGGTGTTGAGGGTGAGTGAGGGTGAGGGGTTGAGGGTGGGTGAGGGGTTGAGGGTGGGTGAGGGTGAGGGGTTGAGGGTGAGTGAGGGTGAGGGTGAGTGAGGGTGAGTGAGGGGTTGAGGGTGAGGGTACATTGATATTTGTTATAAAGCTGTTAGTTAACTGTTTTGTAAGGTTTGTCTCTTTTTTATTGTTATCTAATAATTTTAAAGAGTGGACTTGGTAAGTATATTCAGAGATTAAATAGGTTTGTAATAATTTCTATTTTTAAGGGGTTTACCCAATTTACGAGTACATTTTTTAATGTTAATGCTGAGATTCTAAAGAAGATTAAAATAGATTTGTTTTCAGGTGTTAGCTTAGTATAAAATCGCAATTTCAAAGTGTTTAGAAAATAACGTAATCAAGACTGTCTAACCGTGTATTGGATTGATGATTTTTCAAAGCGGTGCGCGCTGAGGTTCGGGAAATTTCTGTGACGGAGATGTGAGCTGAGGTGTTAGTCCTTTATCAAAGGGAAATAGAGCGTGTTAGGCTTACGTTGAGGAAGCTACCTGTCTCTTTACAGGAAATTGGGCTTGTTTAGTGTACGGCTAAGGACGCTTTGCCGTAAACAGAAGTATCTAGGCAACGTCTCTCAGATCGGGTCAGTTACGGTGACAGTTGCCGATCGGGGAACAGTTACGGGTATTTTTAGAAAGCGGAAAGTATCAAAGAAGTAGAGTTAAATAAAGGAAAAAATTTAAGAATTAAGTTGAAAGATTAGGGAATCAAAATACTAGACGGACGGACGGAAGAGAGGGGAGGGGGGAGGAGAAATGCGACACGGAGGGAAGGGGAGGGGGCGGAGCGGGGGCGGAGAGGGGAGAGAGAGAGTAGGCAAGGGTAAACAAACACGGACGTGCACGCGCCCGTGACTTTTAAGGTCAATGCGCATGCGCATAAGCTTAATGCGCATGCGCATTGACCTTAAAAGTCACGGGCACTGCAAGGAATCGCCACGATTCCTTGCAGTTAGATAAAGAGTCGATGAGCCCCTATAGTCTCGCTTGCTCGATGCGCATGCGCATCGACAGGCGAGACCTAAAAATGATGAAAGGTGAGTACGTTTTATAGACTGGAGAAAGGAAAACATATAGAGCGAAGTGTACAAAAAGAAGCAAGCAATTAAAGTGCTAGAAAGGAGGTTACAAAGTCAGAGGCACATGGAAGGAAATCAGCGAGTAAGATGGTGCCAATGTTCAAGAGCAAGGGAGAAGAGATGACAGTAGAGAAATATTGAAAGGGGGTTGTTGAAAAAGGGGACAGATATAACAGTTAAACTCCTCTGTGACTACAATCCAAAGACAAAGACTCAAATTCCTCCTCTGTTGTACTTGGGTATGCAACCATAACACCCCTGTAATGCAAGGCACACGAGATCACAGATAGCAACAACCACAATCAACAACTGGATGTGCTCACAGAAATAATTAAGGTTGCAATTCCAAGAATTCTGTCCTCAAAGGGAAGGCATTGAGATGCAAGCCTGCACTAACTCAGTCAGAAACAGAACCACCTTGCAAAGTGTGTATGGAGAAGTACCGGGGCTGCAGCTCCATTCACAAGCAACAGATATTCTCCCAGACAGCAGATGCAGCACTCTTGCAGCAAATGGATGCCTTCCAAGGCGTTAGACAAAAAAGTAGGACTGCTACAGTCACACATTGAAATACTTAACATCCCAATAGACCCTCAGTGGAGATGTGGAGCGGTAGTAATACCGAAAGGAAGTAGAAGTCTCATCCTTACGTAAGTACGTAGTGAATATAGGCTGATTAATATACACATTTGTCAGCAACTAGATAACATATGTAAAGTGCATTTACTGGAAGGTAAAGTGCATTTGCTGGAATATTGGTGCCAATATAAACAAATATAAAACAGATCATTTTTGTTCCCGAACTCGGTGGAGCACATATTATCAGCTTCATTTGACCCACTGGGATTTGAACCTGTGACCATGAAGTTAAACACAGATCCCTGTAGTTGAAGTGTTAGTCTTCTGAACCATCCGACCTGCATGTCCTTGCTGGAATCATATATTATTATTGATGAAGGCAGCTGGGGATTATTAGCTCTCCTCATTACCACTTCAGTAGCAGTCTTAGCAAACACACCAGCAGTGGCTCGGCTCATTGGATGAAACAGATCAATGCTTGCACTACCTTTGAGGTGATAGCACATGTTATGTATTCAAAAGGAAGCTATTTCTTTAGGAAATTTGACCATTTCTTCGATCCAGATGGACACCTGGTGATAGTAGGATCTGAACAGATATGCAACTAGAATTACTGTCCTATGTTAATGAAATCCCTTGGCCATGTCAAACAGTTTAGGACTGTTTGATTACACGTTTTTTGTTTGCTTTTGTTTGTCTTTATCCTTCGGCTTGCTAAACCTCTCCTGCCAGCAGCCAAACTTAAACAAATGTGATATTTTGTGACACCTGCGATGTCGTAGTTTATGTCTTTGATGAAGCCATATGTAATGTAATCGATAAGGTCTTCAATGTAATGTGTGATGCCATCTGTGAAGTTAAGTGTGAGATCATAAACAAAGCATAACCAGCTATGGTTGCAAAACTAACAAGAACTTGTGATTTTACATATGGTTTAGGATTAGGAGCGTAACCATAATGCCACTTTGACTAAAGTCATTTTCTAGGAAGTTATACTGTTTTCTTTTATTACCATGATTGATAATCATCAGTAAAAGTTAGGAGCAGGCATTGGTGACTAACCCTGGCTTACTCTTTGGTAGCATCATAAACAATAAAGGCCTCACCATATTTACAACTACTCCTAACAAGAATGACAATCCAAGGGTTTTCAATAACTTTATCAACTCCTTAGAGTGTGATAACTTACACTACTCTGATCTGTCACAGCAGTGGCGTCACTAGGGTTGGTGTCACCTGGTGCGGGTAGCTCATGGTGTCACCCCCTCACAACTTACCGGATGGACCAACTCACCCTCTGCCTGCACCATGTCCCCTCTGCCTGCACCATTTCACCCCCTACCTGCACCATATTTCCCTCAGCCTACACCATCTCACCCTCTGCCTGCACCATCTCCCCTCTGCCTGCACCATCTCCCCTCTGGTTGCACTATCTCTACCTGTGTCCACACCATCTCTCCTCCGCCATCTCTCCCTCTGCCTGCACCATCTCTCCCTCTGCCTGCACCACCCCCCATGCCTGCACCATCTCTCCCTCTGCCTGCACCATCTCCCCTCCGCCTGCACCATCTCTCCCTCTGCCTGCACCATCTCTCCCTCTGCCTGCACCATCTCCCCTCTGCCTGCAACATCTCTCCGTCTGTCTGCACCATCTCCCCTCCGCCTGCACCATTTCACCCCCTGCCTGCACCATCTTTCCCTCAGCCTACACCATCTCACCCTCTCCCTGCACCATCCCCCTTCTGCCTACACCATCTCCCCTCTGGTTCACCATCTCTCCCTGTGTCCACACCATCTCCCCTCCGCCTGCACCATTTCACCCCCTGCCTGCACCATCTTTCCCTCAGCCTACACCATCTCACCCTCCTGCACCATCTCTCCTCTGCCTGCACCATCTCCCCTCTGGTTGCACCATCTCTCCCTGTGTCCACATCATCTCCCCTCCGCCTGCACCATTTCACCCCCTGCCTGCACCATCTCTCCCTCTGCATGCACCATCTCCCCTCTGCCTGCACCATCTCTCCCTCTGCCTGAACCATCTCCCCTCCGCATGCACCATATCTCGCTCTGCCTGCACCACCTTCCCTCCGGCTGCAACATCTCTCCCTCTGTCTGCACCATCTCCCCTCCACCTGCACCATCTCACCCCCTGCCTGCACCATCTCTCCATCGGCCTGCACCATCTCGCCCTCTGCCTGCACCATCTCCCCTCTGCCTGCACCATCTCTCCCTTTGTCCACACTATCTCCGCTCTGCCTGCACCATCTCTCCCTCTGCCTGCACCATCTCTCCCTCTGCCTGCACCATCTCACCCTCTGCCTGCACCATCTCTCCCTCTGCCTGCACCATCTCTCCCTCTGCCTGCACCATCTCACCCTCTGCCTGCACCGTCTCCCCTCTGCCTGCACCATCTTCCCTCTGCCTGCACCATCTCTCGCTTTGTCCACACTGTCTCCCCTCTGCCTGCACCATCTCTCCCTCTGCCTGCACCATCTCCCCTTCGCCTGCACCATCTCTCCCTCTATCTGCACCATCTCCCCTCCGCTGCACCATCTCACCCCTGCCTGCACCATCTCTCTCTGCCTGCACCATCTCACCCTCTGCCTGCACCATCTCCCCTCTGCCTGCAACATCTCTCCCTCTGCCTGCACCATCTCCCCTCCGCCTGCACCACCTCTCCCTCTGCCTGCAACATCTCTCCGTCTGTCTGCACCATCTCCCCTCCGCCTGCACCATCTCACCCCCTGCCTGCACCATCTCTCCCTCTGCCTGCACCATCTCACCCTCTGCCTGCACCATCTCCCCTCTGCCTGCACCATCTCCCCTCTGCCTGCACCATCTCTTGCTTTGTCCAAACTATCCACTGCACCATCTCACCCCCTGCCTGCACCATCTCTCTCTACCTGCACCATCTCACCCTCTGCCTGCACCATCTCTCCCTCTGCCTGCAGCATCTCCCCTCTGCCTGCACCATCTCACCCTCTGCCTGCACCATCTCCCTCTCTGCCTGCACCATCCCTCCCCCTCCGCCTGCACCCCCTCCCCTGCCTGCTGCTCTTTTAACCCAATCCTCGTCGTCTTCTCCACCCCCCTCACCGCCATGGTTTCTCCCTCACAGTTCTCTGCTTTTCTCAAAGTGACTGAAATAAACACATGAACTGTGCTTTGAATGTGCGTGCGTCTTTGAGGATAAGTTTAAATAGACACAGAGCAGAGGCAAGGCTGCAGAGCTGTGTTACATACACAGCGTAACCAGATGGTGTCACCCCATGTGAGGGTGTCACCCGGTGCGGTCCGCACCCCCTTACCCCCCTAGTGACGCCACTTTGTCATAGTGTATCTATCTCTACTTTTTTTTTTTAAACCATCATCCAGGCTAAATTCCACCTCCCACCAATGAAAAAATTTGAGGGAAGAGAGAGAGTACCTCACGGTTGCGACACCAAAGGGTTTACTGACTGGTGCTCGCCAGTTTACCCACTTATCATCATCGGCCACTCTCTCTTTATGTGTGGGAAAGGAGAAAGAAAAGTGTATGGTTTCTCTTAAACAGAATATAGTGAAAAAGTAATAGTGAGTGCAGCAACCGTGCTTGCTATTCATTCTATGTGCTCATTGAACCCCCGTGAGAATCAGTGAACATAATTCTCACCTTTAAAACCCTGTAGGGCTTGCTAGCCAACCAGTTTTATTCTAAGCTGCAAGCCCTCCCAATTAAAAATGGTTACCATTAAACCATAGTCAATTCAACATTGCCAACATGTTTCGTTGCTACAATTTCTTGCAACTTCATCAGGGCTGATAGGGGTTCAAACTCTCAATCTTCACTTTAAAATTCTCCCAAAACCTGGGATGGTATCAAACGAAGAGCCAGTTGTGAGTCTCCATCTACCTTCGTCAAAGGCAAAATGAAATCCAAAGTTTATTAAAGCACACAGTTTGCTGCAATTACAGCACATATTCTTTACCTGACGGTTACAAAGTCACTGCTTACCTACAACCGTCACCAATGTGGACAATGTGTCCTTAGATCATGTGTCCGTGGAAAGACTATCCAATGTCTAGCCTCCTGCAGGTATGTAACAAGACATAAAACATAAAAGACATCCTGAATTCTTTGCTTCTGTTGCCTTTATTGCATTTCCAAACGCATCACCCTCATCACGAAGGGTAACTCGTGTGAGTCCTTCAATCTCTTACATCACTAGTGTCATTATCTTTATCATTTATTATCGTACCCGGTCCTCAAAACTGTTTTCCATAAGTTCTTTAAAACAACCACGTAGCATTCCTAGCCGTTCCTATTGTCCATGCCATGGCCCTCACTCTCACATCACATACCTGTGTAGCCATAGACCACCAACCTCTTTACCCGTGCCGAATCCCACCGGCGTGTTTGAAGCTCCGACATTGAGCTCACACTGCCATGGGATTTTACAAAGCTCTTAGCCCCGACCTATCAACGCGTCAGCTTCCGGCATCAACAAACTCTTAGTAGTTCAGTGGCGGCCAACTTAAAACAGGCAAACTGCCCACTGCGCCCCTCAATAAAGTTTTTCAAACAAAATGAGGTCCTTTCTCACTCTAATATCATGCAATCCATACTTGATCGCAAAATGTATAACATCGTCCTATTGTGCTTACCGCACCTCCTCAGGGCGGCATTAATATTTATTTACTGGATAGATCTACTACTACATTGCAAGACGTGTTTTATTTATAAAGCTCAAAAGAAAACTCATTTCTTATCTACTTTATCAGTGAATCGCTCACATTGCTAATTCAACAAATTGCAGCATCATTCTCACGTCATCCTGAGGTGTATATGTATGAATACTATATGTCAACTCCACCTTTACAAATTTATTTCATTATGCAAGCACCTTGACCGGTGGACCGAACTCACTGATCCTCATGGGATTCCACCTGCAGTGATCTCATCACCATCTCTCTGCCAAGATCATAATGCCCATTGACACAGGCACAGGAGGGAAGGGATAAACAAAGGTATATAAACTCTTATAGGTGTATGCTAACCTCAGAGAAAACTCAGAGATGGACCCCCATCACCGCCCAGGGAATTTATTTGTAATGTGTATGGATGCTTCCCAGATGGCCAATTCTCATCATGAATCAAAATTAGTCTAGATACAGAAATAACTCTCCTTTGATGACATGGGGGTTGAGTAATTTACTCTCCCTACATGCCTCAATATTCTCATGCATATTCCTGCCCATCTCAACGCTTGCTGACCTTATTCCATTCAATGGAATCATTCAATCCCTCCCAATCTGCCAGTTCGGATAAAATCCATTTAGCATCTTTTCTTGCTAATATGGCTTCAACGTTGTGTGTTTCACCAACCCCCTTCTCAAGGACAGTCCATCTCAGATCCCTTAGATCGTGGCCCTTTTTAGTAAAGTGTTGCACTAAGCGTGTTATTAATTTCTTCACCTTGATTGTGCTTAGATGTTCTTTTATACGCACTTTCACTTTGCGTGATGTTAGACCAATGTAATGTAGTCCGCAACTGCAGGTCAGTCTATAAAACACATTAGACGTGTTGCAATTGCTGAACTTGTTTAAAAACCAGGTTCTGCCATCATTTAGTGTTACATTCTAGGTTACTTGTGTGAGAATGCAAACCGAGCCTCCTCCACACGGGTAGTGTCCTGCTGAAAGGGAATTTGACTTTGACGTCACAGGTATGCGAGTATGGACCAAATTTATCCTTGAGATTGGGGGCTCTTTTGAACAAAAACAGTGGCATAGGCATCTTGCTTTTAGCAGTGTCTAAAATGGACCAGTGCTTCCTTATGATTTGTCTAATTTTAGTGGAAAGGGGATCACAAGTGGTTACCACTGGTAGACAGTCTTTCCTCTCCTTGGTATTTCTCTCCAACAGAGCTTCAGGTGGAGTATTCAATGCTCGTTTACAGGCCTGCTTGATGACCCTCATAGGATATTCCCTCTCCCTCTGTTTTGTCACTAACTCTTCAGACTTTTCCATAAATGTACCAGTCGAGGAGCAATTGCGCCAATAGCGCAAAAACTGGCCCACTGGGAGATTATCCCTGAGGGCTCTGGGGTGAAAAAAACGATAATGGAGGAGGGAATTTCTGTTCGTTGTTTTATGATGGACATTGGTGGCCAACTTATGATCCACAACTGTGATATCCACATCTAGATATACAGCAGATGTGTCACTGATAGTCCATGTAAAACGTAGACACTAATCAGTTTGATTCAACCAAGTCAAGAATGTCTTCAAATGGTCCTCTGCACCTGTCCAGATACAGAGGACATCATCAATATACCTCAGCCACAAGGAGATATTCGCCTTGAAAGGGTTCGCGGAGTGGTGGATCACATTCTCCTCAAACTGGCCCACATAAATGCAGGCCAGACTTGGGGCTAATGTTGCCCCTATTGAAGTCCACGACACCTGCAAATACAGTTAGTTATTGTATTCGAAAAATAATTTGTGAGTGCCAGTTCAATACATTGCAGGACAAATGACTGGTGGGTGTCATAAAACCATTCGAGCGCCCCCAGAGCCTGCGCTGCTGCCACCAGCGTGGCATCCTGGGGGGTGCTGGTGTACAGCGATTCAATATCAATAGTCACCAGCAGTTGGTTCTGTGGGGCAAATTCAACGTCCTTCAGAATATTCAGTATGTCAGTCGTATCCTGTACATACGAACTTTGTGTGATTACTGCCTCCCTCAAGAAAAAATCTGCAAATTGGGATAAAGGCTCCAAGCAGATTGGATGCCAGAAACAATCGGGCGCTCTGGTGGCGGAGGCTGGGGCTTATGAATCTTTGGCAAGATGTAAAACGCCGGAACACACGGTTTCATATTACTAATGAATTCCGCCTCTTTAGATGTTATCCACTTCTTCCCTACTGCGTCCGCCACCATGCTCTTAATCATGTCAAGGAGTTCAGGTGTGGGATCCTGCATCAATGAATGATAATTTGTGCAAACCCCCAACAGTCTCAACACTTCCGTTTCGTAAACACAAGTATTGAGCATGGCTACGCCTTTATCGGCTTGTTTTATCGTGATAAGCTTATTATCTTGCAACGATTTGACAGCCAGCCAATCAGCCGTACTCATATTATTTTAAGATATTTGCTCCTGAGTTTGTTCAAGGAACACAATATCATGCAATACTCGCTGTTCAAAAGCAGCCACCTCAGGGCCCAGTGATGATGTTGGGGGACAAAAACTTGAGGGACGATGCAGATTCGTGGCGAAAACCGAAGGAGAGATTTTTTCTTTTTCGCAAAGAATTTAGGCAGCTTGATCTTCCTCATCATCTCAAACAGTTCAATTCTGCACACAAAAGTATCAGGCCTAGGGGTGGGGACAAAACCAAGTCCTATGTTTAAAACTCTCAGTTCAGCAGCTGTTAACTCGTAACAGGATAAATTGACGACAATATCATTACTGCAGGTTGACTGGTGACTACTCCCATAATTTAAGTCTGGTAAGTCTTGCCTCTGCTGCGTGTGATGCGCGGGGAGTGTGTTTGCCATGTTGGTTGGGAATGGGCCCTGCCCCTGCCTCGTCCTCTCTGGGCTTGACCCCCTCCCCCTCGTGAGCCTCACTGAGTTTGCCCTAAAAAAGCCCTCAAGCGTACCCCTAAATCCTCATCCGATCTACTTTCAAGTGCAAAATTGACCAGAATAGGGTCAATTTTGCACCTGAATCTAGATCTGATGAGGATTTAGGGGTACGCTTGAGGGCTTTTTTTAGGGAAAACTCAGAGAGGCTCACGAGGGGGAGGGGGTCAAGATAGATAGATACACTGTGACAGATCAGAGTAGTGTAAGTTATCACACTCTAGGGAATTGATAAAGCTATTGAAAACCCTTGGATTGTCATTCCTGTTAGGAGTAGGTGTAATTGAGGTGAGGCCTTTATTGTTTATGATGTTGTGATTGGGAGGCGGCCGTACCTTGTTTGTTTCCCCCTGAGACTCCTATTGTATTGATGTTACTCTTTGGTAGCCCTAGTACTTCCCTCTATCCCTGGTGTATGGGGTTATGAATGCAAAGCAAATCAAGATATCGAAAATAAGCATTGCTTTAACGCTTTTGTTTACTTCCTGTTAAGACACCAAAATCGTGACGAAGCATGGACGTCAATTAGGGGTGACTAGGGGTCGCAACGGCAACGCCTAGTCATTACATTACATTGCGACCCTGGTGCTTTGCTTGCGACCCCTAACTCCAATTGACTCTTGTCAGGACACTAGTAAGTTTATTAGCCTCATCATACTAACATGCATTATTTTTGCTTCTTTGCCGTAAATTAAATTGTTGAGTAGGATGGCCTCAAACGCGGAGGGCAGGGTCTGTGCCGACATAAGTAAGGCAGGTCTGAGGCTTGCTCTTGCGGCATGTACTTGCTCGTGCGCATGCGCCTGCAGGGCGAGGCAGTTGTCGGAACATCTTCAGCTCTGTCTTGAGCACAGGGCCTGCTGCTGCTGTCACCACAGGCCCTGCATTTATAATTTGGAGTTTTACTTTTAGAGGTGGAGCACAGAGGTGACAATGACCTGGTGTACGCCCCTTTTGGCTCCATGCCAGTGTCCCAGCACCCAGCTTTGGAGGTCCACACCTCGCTGCACACAGGTAAGCTGCGGGGCTGGAACAACGCATAAAATGGAAGTGTCAGACATGTCCTTAAAATGAAGTCCCCTTCAATAAACAGAGCTGTATTATACATCTTGGGGTTAAAGTTTACAAGTCTTAATACATCGTTGCATGGGGTACGTTCTCTCCGCTCATGCTGAAAATTACACAGCTCAAATGGCAGGTGGACCTAGAGACGCTGCTGATCTTAGAGGGATAGTTTTATACCACAAAAAATGCCACCCCACTCATTCCGTTAGCCCTTGATTATAGGCAACACATCAGCTTCAGTCAGATATGTCAGGTATTTTATTTACCTTTGTTCTCAAAAGTTTTTTTTCAAAGAATCATAACTTCTCATGGCAGAGAAGAAACACTATACATATAAAAAATAATAGACATATTAACAACAATACAGTATTTACAACATGAACAAAATCGCAAAGTGAATCATACAAAACAACTGTACCAGTTTCAGGATGTTCAAACAAAGGTGCAAAATGAATATGCAAACCTCAATGACCATAGATGAACAAAGTTTTTGAACACTATTGGACAGAATCACATTCACAAGGAGATGTCACATTACACAAATGTTGTAATTCTAGAAACTCTCAGTGATCAGAAATTACGTCTCCTTTCATGCCGACGCGTTTCGAACTCCAAACAGTAGTTATGGGTTCTCTTCAGGGCCTGGTTGCTTTCTGTCTGTATGTGTATGAAAGAAAGGTAACAGTGTGTGAATATCAGTGTGTAACCTCCTTAATTATAACTGCTAGTGATGTATCACATTCAGAAGTGATAATACCTTATTTGTCGCTGTGGTTCTCAGGTAGGATTTTGTGCATCAATGAGACTGTCGTCTGAGGGAAATTAAATTAAAACAATCAATTTCAAGCATCGTTCTATGCTAGCTAGCTCTGCTGTGACCTCATGTCAAAGCGCTGCAGAACGTACCTTTCAGTGTTTATCGGTCCGTTGTGGTATAAAACTATTTACAAGGTCCAGCCTTCCCCTCTGAATAAGGGCCTAACTCCTTCCTTCTTTAAAGATTGAGAGCGGGTGCACACTCGCGAGAGTAGACTATGGGCAATTAAAGTCTCGCCCGAACTACCTATCATAATAACTGTGGGGGACTTCCAGGTCTTCCCAAAGTAATGGCAGAGAAAGACACTCTTTCTTTCTCTGAAGCACACATTCAGAACTTGTGTGCCTCAACTGCTTTTGATAATATCACCTTGAGCACCTCCGCTCAACAACAAAACGAGTCAGACAAGCTTATCAGACTCAAGAAAAAGCACATCCGAACCGAACTCCACGGACATTTTCTCCTGAAACACCTCAGGGGTGGGACCATCCCATGGGGCCTTCAGGTTAAAAACGTCCCAGTTATATTTACGGAGGATAGTGAATATAAAAAAGCCTTTAGTTGCATCAACACCAAGTGCAGCCGGGATCTGATGGTTCACACAACTGGAAGAAATTGAGGCTCTCACTAAAAGCTTCCAGGATAGCCCAGCTGTCTCTGATGCCAAGGCGTTGCTCGAAAAAATCGAAAAAGATATTCAAACTTTCAGAGATATAACTATAAACTCAAAATCTGCACAATACGAGAGGGACTCAAAGGCGTTTACACTTGAGAGAGCCTACCCTTTCCTCAAGGAGGATTATTACACGCAGACAGAATCACGTGGAGCCCTTTATAACTTCCAGGGTAGATCAAGAAATCGTTTCAAAACATTTTCTGATACATCGTCCTCATCAAACTCATCAGGAACTGAGGAGAGAGGGAATAACCAAAACAAGAAAGGGCCTTTTTTAGACAAAGGCCCCCAGGCAAAAACCCGATTCAAACCACAATGGGAAATGCGCACCTGCAGGAACTTTTACAAGTCATAAATCCCACTCCATCATCCATAGTGAACCTTTCCACCAAAATACTCACTAAAGATGAAGAAGCTGTTCTCAACCTTGGCTTAAAGTTTGTCCCCACCCAGTGTACAGACTTCACTAGACTTAAACTAGACACCATTGCCTTCTGTAGGAAGATCCGGCTGCGTGCCTTTTTTGCAAACAAACCACCAAACCCAGACCCAGAGGTAACAGGCTTGAGGAATAAATCCACTTTTATCCCCTACCAAAACATCCCGAAACAGGTGGTTGCGTTTGAACAGGTAATGCTATCAGCAATCAACAAACTAGAAAAGAATAAGAAATACACTAAACCAAATATCACTAAAGGTCAACGCTTAGCCATTAAAAATTTGAAATGTGACCCATCGGTCATTATTAAACCAGCGGACAAGGGTGGTGCAGTGGTGATCTGGTCCAGGGAGAAATATCTCAAGGAAGGTGCGATACAGGTCAACAACTCAGAATGGTACAGAGAGCTCCCAGATGACCCGATGCGGTCTATTCAGGGACAAATCGATGAGATAATAAAAAGTGGTGTGGAAGAGGGATTTGTGGGACCAAAGGAAAGTGATTTTTTGATAAAGAAATTTCCAAGGACGCCAATCCTATACTTTTTGCCTAAAATTCATAAAAATTCGGAGGAACCCCCGGGACGACCAATAGTCTCCGGATGTGAATCGTGTTTGGAACCCCTATCGAAATATATTGATTTCTTTCTGAAGCCCTTCATCTGTGATGTTCAATCATACTTGAAAGATACCACTGACTTTTTGTTAAAAGTTGAGGGAACCCAGTTTGACCCAACGACGGAACTTATGGTGACAATGGACGTTACGTCCTTGTACACACAAATTCCGCAAAGTGAGGCACTAGAAGTGCTAGAAATATACCTTGAGAAAAGAGACAGACCTCATCAGGTCCCCACCTCGTTTATCCTGAAATTAGCTGAACTAACGCTTAAAAAGAATTATTTCAGGTTCAATGACCAATTTTTTATGCAGATTAAAGGTACGGCCATGGGCTGTCCATATGCGCCGGAGATGGCCATACTGTACATGGCGGAGTATGAGAATAAATTTATTCACTCCAATAACCCCTTCAGTAAACACATCAGACAATGGTGGAGATACATCGACGACGTGTGGCTCCTGTGGCAGGGGAGCCGCGCAGAGTTGGTCGATTTCCACCGTTGGATTAATGACAGACACCGCGACATAAAGTTTTCATTAGATTCCAGCAATGAAAAAATGACATTCTTAGACCTGGAAATAAGTTGCACAGATGGACTTTTGAAATCTTCTCTTTTTCGAAAGAAGACAGACAAAAACACCATCCTCCACCACCGAAGTGCACATCCCAGGAGTCTGAGGGACAATTTGCCCTACGGGCAGTTGCTTCGGATACGGAGGAACTGCTCGGAAGTAACAGACTATGAGAAACATGCAACTCGTTTTTGTAATGAGATGAAGAATCGGGGCTATCCTAAGAAATTACTGAGTAATTCGATGAAGAGGGCAAAATACACCCC
This sequence comes from Lissotriton vulgaris, assembly GCF_964263255.1. Taxonomy (NCBI): domain Eukaryota; kingdom Metazoa; phylum Chordata; class Amphibia; order Caudata; family Salamandridae; genus Lissotriton; species Lissotriton vulgaris. Next base: position 826,416,705 of record NC_141689.1, read on the forward strand.
CAGGGAGTGCTTACTTGAGAGAACAGTTAAGCAAGACATGGACCGGCTGGTCTGTGTAACTACATTTGGACCAGACACGCATAAAGTAAGACAGATGATCCTAAAAAACTGGCATTTGCTTGAAGGACTTGAATGTCCTTTCCCGCGACCGCTGTTCGCGTATAAGAAAAATAAAAGTATTGGTCAGGACCTCATTAGAGCCGACGTGACAGCCCCAAAGCCCAAAAGTGATTTACTATCACTATGGGGCCTCAAACCTATTGAAGGACACCACAAGTGTGGAAACTGCATATCATGCGACTCCACAATTGAGGGGGTGGAGTTTGTCCATAGAGGTACCAAATGCAAACATGCCAGTTTTTCAAATTGCAAAACGCGTAACGTGGTATACGCGATCATTTGTGACTGCCAGAAGATCTATATAGGTAAAACTACCCAGCAGGTCAACAGCCGTGTGACCCAACACAGGTCAAGAATCAAAAAGAAGGTTGTAAGTGCTCCCATGGTACAACATTTCCTGGATCAAAATCACAGTGAAATGGATTTTAAGTGGACTGTACTTTGGACAATAGCGCCAATTGTCAATAAGGGCCCAATTGATATCGAAGAAACACTCCTTAGGAAAGAAGCATATCTCATTCTAAAATTTAATAGCATGCTTAATGGACTAAATTCTCTGTCAGAAGTGTCCAGGCTATAATGTCTTAATTACGTGGGGCTCCACGTGGTCTGTTATGCCCCCCCTTGTCTGAAGGGTAGAACACCAGGCGAGTTAGAATAAAGCTTCTGTTGCACTCAGCGCAATCCGAGTGAACTACATTACCCAGAATGCCTATGGTCCCAGAACCCCTCTTAGTCACCTAGCAACCGGGCCGCCGCCTGCCATAGCGAGCGGAATCCTAGTGGGAGTAAGACGCTTAAACGAGGTGAGCTGTTCTAAAGGATGCTAGATACAACCCTTGCCCGCTACAGGGACTTCAACTAATCCCCCTGTCCTTTCCAAATAGCGCACAGCTAAAAGCAACACGGGAACGTACACGGGACCCGCGCTAAGAGCCACCGACTGAAATCAGCTGATAACGGAGCCAGCGGCTCCCGAAACGCGCGGTGCCGGCTTAAAAGGTAGGAATCGTTCACATAACGCTCCTTGCTCATTGAGAACACCACAGAAGCGCAATGACAGTAAATCTATCCCCGCCTTTCCCCTAGGACAAAAACTTCACCGTGCGTAGGGATGGCCCCCACACGGACCGATAAACACTGAAAGGTACGTTCTGCAGTGCTTTGACATGAGGTCACAGCAGAGCTAGCTAGCATAGAACGATGCTTGAAATTGATTGTTTTAATTTAATTTCCCTCAGACGACAGTCTCATTGATGCACAAAATCCTACCTGAGAACCACAGCGACAAATAAGGTATTATCACTTCTGAATGTGATACATCACTAGCAGTTATAATTAAGGAGGTTACACACTGATATTCACACACTGTTACCTTTCTTTCATACACATACAGACAGAAAGCAACCAGGCCCTGAAGAGAACCCATAACTACTGTTTGGAGTTCGAAACGCGTCGGCATGAAAGGAGACGTAATTTCTGATCACTGAGAGTTTCTAGAATTACAACATTTGTGTAATGTGACATCTCCTTGTGAATGTGATTCTGTCCAATAGTGTTCAAAAACTTTGTTCATCTATGGTCATTGAGGTTTGCATATTCATTTTGCACCTTTGTTTGAACATCCTGAAACTGGTACAGTTGTTTTGTATGATTCACTTTGCGATTTTGTTCATGTTGTAAATACTGTATTGTTGTTAATATGTCTATTATTTTTTATATGTATAGTGTTTCTTCTCTGCCATGAGAAGTTATGATTCTTTGAAAAAAAACTTTTGAGAACAAAGGTAAATAAAATACCTGACATATCTGACTGAAGCTGATATGTTGCCTATAATCAAGGGCTAACGGAATGAGTGGGGTGGCATTTTTTGTGGTATAAAACTATTTACAAGGTCCAGCCTTCCCCTCTGAATAAGGGCCTAACTCCTTCCTTCTTTAAAGATCTTAGAGGGATGGCAGCTAACGCTCCCCCTCCAACCCCCTCTCCGTGGGCAGCAACCGAAGAGAAAGGGGCATATTTACATGTTCTGGCGCATCTCTGCAAATCATCAGGGATGCACCAGAACAGATGCGTCATGCAATCCCCTCCTTCCACCACCACAGATGCGCCACATTTACAGTGCGGCGCACCATGGTGCAAGGAAGGGAAGATGCGTGACGCATCTTGTGGCGTATGGGCGGCACATTGCTGGAGTCGCGTCGCAAGCACGACGCAACTCCTGCAATGCACAGGGGCCACCCATACGCAACGTGGTGCGTCACTCCTTACGCCTGCTTCAAGCAGGTGTAAGGATTTGACTGAGCAGCGTCGTAAAACTCACTCAGTGAAATCTTGTAGATTTCACGACGTCAATTTTACGGGGCTTTACAGCGAGGGAACACCCACCCTGCGACAGAACGCCCACATGCAACCTGACGCAGGTTTCATGTGGCGCAGGGCTTTACAACGTGACGCATCTGCTTAGATGCATCACGTTGTAAATAAGTTGCAACATGGTGCATTGTTTACACCGCCGCTGCGTCACAAAAGTGATGCACCAGTGGCGTAAAAGTGTCGCAAGGGGCTTGTAAATCTGCCCCAAAGTTCACAAGAATGGCCAAACAAGTTGTGATTCAAATGCCCCAATCGAAGGAGAGGGGGGCATGGCCGCAAACGTGGCCAAAAAGGCGACCGAGAGAAGCAGTCACCAATGTTTCTACCTGCTGAAGCTGATCCACAATGGTAAAACGCGGGTGTCGCAGCCATGAATAGTGGGTGCAGGGTGCTACAAGTTTTAACAATAAATATTCTTAGACAAGGACATAAAAAGATCAATAGTCAGATCACCGACTGCATGACTGGCAGGCCTTTCCTTTATATATTTTAAGCAATACCTTTAAATAAGTTGACGGTGCCACTTGGATCTTTGGCTGAGTTTCTTTGGCCATGCTCTTTTAAGAGACCCCCCTCCCCTTTATAATCCCATTGTACCAATGACAGCTATTGTACGGTGCAGGTGCCCTGAAATGCTTTCTACAGAGAACTGGAAGGTATGTAAATGGTGGTACAAAACTGCAAGGTAAACAGGCGGCTGTTGTTGTCTCTTGGTCACTAATAAGGGAGTGGGCGGTGGGTGGCACACTCATGGTAATCCAACCCAGCTCAAACTAGTTGATCTCACAGGCTACCTCTAGTCCCTCTGGTTGTTGGATCCCTATTATGGATAGGCGCACGCCAGAGGAAGGGCAGACAGTGCACACATAAATGTCTTCAGTCTCCTCTCCAGAGGCTTTGTGCAGATTACAGAGCAGGGAACACTGTATCCACAACTACACTTTAAAACAACATGTTTGACCAAAAGATTTAGGTGAAAATGCAGCATTTTATATAAAAAAAAGGTGCAGCACTCAGGCTTGACAACAGCTTTCCAGTGCATGGGTCAAGTCATAGGGCATAAGGGCATTTACTGTCCCTGTCTCTCACGCTCACTCCTGAAAGCACTCAGAGCCTTCTGGAGCCCAAAGTATCTGTCCTGCTCTACTAACATTGTGAAACCTTTGACTCGGGCAGGGCAAGGTTTTGCATCAAAATGGCATTATTTCTTCTTAACCCAGCCCACCATTGAGTGCTGAAGAACTTCATAACCATATATTATGAATCGGTTCCACTAAAAGACATTTGGGCACATTCACTATTGGGCATTGTTTTGCTGGTAAGGCAGGAAAGGTATTTGAAACATTGCTTCCTGGAGGTACCACCTTCTAGCTAACTAATCCAACAATCCGCACTGGTCTATTTAGAGATATCACTTGAAAGGGAGAATGCTAATTTCCCTATTGAGCACCTTTGCCATTTTAGAACGTGGCAGTGATGCTACTGACCTCCTTTTCCAATAAGGGTCTTATAAATGAGTACTCTGGTACATTGGAATATGGGTGAGTAAATAAGTTTGTCTGCCTCAGATAAAGAAGGAATGCCCACCCCTTCTCTCCAGACCCACTCCTGAACACCTCCAGCAACACAATTCATGTCTGGGGGAAATTTCTGGTTTCATGTTCCAAAAGATGTCCTTTTGTTTCATTTTATAACATGAGTCCAGAGTGGCAATAATTGTAAATATGCGGACCCTGGGGTGTGTGATATTATAGTACTCTATCTCACCCTCTCTCTCTTTCCATCTCTCCTTTCACTCTCAGCCTCTCTTTCTACCGTTTTAGGCCCCTCTAACCATGCACAACAACTTTTCTTTCTCCTTCTCTGTTATCTTCTGTTGTTTGATTCTCTCCACCTTCTCTCTTCCTCACTTTCTCACAGCTTTGACCTGCATTATGTTTCTCATCTCTTTCTATTTCCTCTTTTCTCCATGACTTTTCATGTTCTCTGTTTCTGTGCCTCCACCCTTCTTTTCTTTTAGATCATCTCCCTTTTCACTCCTGTCTCCAAAACTCTACCTTTCGTTTACCTTTCCCTTCTCTGTTGCCGTACACTCCCCATTTGCCCATCTGCTCTACTTTCCAAAACCTCTGCCTGTCACAGTTTTTTCTCTCCATTCTTTTTTTCAGTCTCACTCATTACTTTGCTTTTCCTTGGGCTCACTGTTTCCAGTTTCTCTTTATATTTCATTCATTTAGGGCAGAGTCTCTAGAGCCGTAAAGCTACTACTCGTAACTTTACCTTTGTGAATACCCAAAAGTAGCAAATTTAGGCTAATGTCTAAGTTTATCTTTGTGAATTGTGCCCACAGTCTTTTTTTCTCTTCAAGATTGCCAAGCTTAAGGACAGCCACCTATTCTTTATAACCACCAGTATCCTATTCGGATATGTGTAAACCATGTAAGCTGCGCTGTCATCCGCCACCTTGATTTTTACCTAGTCGAGCAGCAACTTACCCATGGGTCAGTCTCTTCACAGCAAGGTGCTGAAACATCATCAGAACCTCAGCTTCTCATAGCAGCAGACAATATTGTATCTTGGGACACATGAGCAGTTGCACTGTGTTACCTGTCACCCAAGCAACAATTTTCCACTTATTCAGACAGTCTCCTTTTGAATGAAGTCAAGCAGCAGCGTCATAATAGAAATGTCTGTCAGCATCTTGATTTCAAGCATCAAAGTACTACTTGACACCCACTAGTCTGTTCCCATTGGTCGTGCAGCATCAGCTGGGATGCTCTAGGGCAGCCATGCGCTTTACAAATCAAATTTCATTTCATTTCATTTCATGGCAGCCGGTATCTCGTTCCATGTGAGTAACATATGCTTTTCTATTGCTAGACAAACTTAACTTTCAAGCCAATACTTCCCCACTGAAAACATTGTCAGTACACAAAATGGGGAACAAGTATACTATTGAGTGATATAAGTACTCTACTGGTGATGTGTACTTTTATCTAAAGAAATTACTTTTAGTAAGGCTGGGAAGGTGCAACAGCTTTTCACCTAGGGAAAGATTTAAACCATGTTATGGAAAAGAGGGAGAACATGACCTGCATTAAATAGCACCGTGGCCTACTTTCCAAGCCTGGGTTTCCATTACATGGCACTCTTAGTTTCTAAAGCAGAAGGCAAAGTACATTTGGGCGAGCATTGTATGCCTATTGACCATCCCATTATACAACACATATTTGATATTGGGTGTTTTAAACAGCATGTTTTCCATAGTTGTATTCTTTTTAAAAAGTTCGTAAATAATGCTGCATGACCTCAACCCTGTACCAAAAGATACTGGGCCAGATGTACAACCCTTTTTTGTGGCTGCAAATGGGAGATCCTACTGTTTGTGACAGCAAAAAAGGGTAATGGCATGTACACTTGCTATTTTGCGAGTCACTGACTCGCAAAATAGCATTTGCGACTCCGGCTATTAGGAAGGGGGTCCCTTACTAATAGCGAGTCACCATGCCATGTACAATTGTTTTGCAACTCCATTTGCACCTCCAAAACACTCACAGTTTACCACATACTACAAGTAGGTGGTAAACCACTCGCAAACGGGAAGGGCTCCCCAGGGGACCCCTTTCCCTGTGTGAGTATGTGAGAAAATATTTTCAAGGAAAATGGAATGCATTTAAACAAAAAAAGACTTCTTTATTTAAAAGCAGTCCCAGACATGGCGGTCTGCTGACCCCAGCAGGCCACCATCCCTGAGAGTGCTAGCCATTCCTAATGGGGTCGTAAATTGCGCCTGCCTCATTAATATTCATGAGGCATGCAATTTGCGACCCCATTAGGAATCGAAAACAGTGTCTGAGACACTGTTATACATTCCAATTAGCGAGACGCAAATGCGACGCAATTTGTGAATTGCAAATTGGTGGGTCGTACATTTGGCCCACTGTTTTGTGCCGATAATGTAAGTGGCAGCATTTTCAATAGGATTTGAATAAAATATGTTTTCGTATAGAGTATTTCATCTGGTAGAGAGTTTTGTAGTACATATGTTTCATGTGTTGTAGTTCTAGTCTTTATGGAACGATACTTACCTGACTTGTATTCCACCAGAACGTTCTTATGTTTCTATTACATGTTTGCTTTTTAAGCAAGGGTTCTATTCCACAGGAGTTGCTTTTAGCCTCTGTGGAGAAGAGTCCGCTCTTGTCTCTTCCTGCGCTCTTGAATAAAGACACCTTCAACTTACCTGTTGTTTCCTGCGATCTTATTTACTACAAGTTTCCAGTTTCTTTGTGTTGTTTAACTTTAAAGGTCAGATATGCCACCTCTTGTAATGGCACAAAGTCAAAACACTGTGTGATGTCACTTCCTGTGACATATTACTGCCCAAAAGTATCATGATGTTACTTCCTATGATGTTACCAGGTTAAAAGTCTTCATCGGAGGCAAAGGACATCTGATCTCACTCCTGTTACCCCTGGGATTTTGGTGAATCGACATCCATGGGACGATGATAAGTCCTTTTATTTCGTCATTTATTAAATAATGCACAATGTCAATATCTGCTGTCCATGACATTGTAGTGAAACACTGTTCATGTTAGTAACCGATCTTAGATGTGGCCACTTCAATCTGTCCAGTTCCCTTGTACCTTGGCCCCAGGGGCGTAGGAGACACAAAAATTATGGGGGGGACAGGGACAACCTTGTGGACTTTCCAGTGACCCTATACAAATCACTGCCCGTCAAACAAATCCAATAGCATACTTTCGAAGTGAAATATTGAGAAAGCAGGCATGTTTTCACAGTTTTCATGTATGCTTTATTGTTATTTACATTCATATAGTAGTCAGAGCAAATGTTAAAGAACCATGTACATGAATCTTGCTGCACCAAGCAAACATAGGTGGCTGACTTAGGGTGGGGGTGTCATGTTTGCAAGTGCATTATGATTTGAAAAGTACCTGCTGCTGCCTTCCTGGTCTCCAGAAATGTTCAGGCAACAATAAAATGTGAAGATAACTTTGGTGATTAATGTTCTTTATTGAGAGAGATCAAAGGTTTGTCTAGTGGAAGTTTTGGCTCTTGGTAAGGTAGGCACAGTGGGTTAATATGCATGCTGCAAAGAATGTGTAGCACGCAGATCACAAAATGCATATCATGTAAATTGGTCAGTGAGTTACGGCTTTTGTCTGAGAGATTATTTTGGTATTTGCAGTTTATAAGTTAAAATCCTAACATTGAACAGTGAGCTATTAACCGTCATCAAAGATCTGCATGAAAACTTCAACATATAGATTACAACATTATGATTTTTCCCCAGTCTTTCCTTATCCTAAAGTTGGAAAATGGGTTCATTAGGACAGAAATCAATTCTGATTATTAAAGAGAACCACCCAACCATGGTGTTATGTTTTAAATTCTGAGTTTTTGCTTCTTTAGTGTTGCAAAGCCATCCTGCGCCGTCCCCAACGTTTTGTTGACTGGTACTGGTGGTACCTGACTCTGACTGACCCTGGCCTCTGCCTGAACAGGCACAGGGCCAGTGCTATTCTGAAAGAGACACTTAAAGATACCGTGAAACACCTACATACACTAGGGTGCACAATGGATTAGGATAACCCTATGATTGGCATGACCTCTCCTATAAGGCCCTAGTTCATAATCGGGCAGGGAGATTAGAACTACATTTAAGTCCTTATAATATAATAGGGCATGGCAGTTTAGAGGCCAGCAGCCCTTTCTGCGTTTGCATGTGTGCACTGCTGAAGCCTGAGGTCAGTTTAAAAGTAGCCCTGTGTTGTAGGACTGCTTTAAAAATGCAAATTGTGCCCAAACTCGACTTTTGGGTTTGGGGAACTTATAAATTGATCAACTACAATGCTGGGAAAAAATGAAGTTAAGTGGAACAATGTTTTCAACTTAAATATGGCTGTATCATATTTGCCACATAATACATCATCTGCTGCATAATCTAACAATTTGACCCAAAGCTATTTTGTAGCTCAAACGGATCAAAAATTACTAAAAGAAATGTGACTTATGTTCTGTGAAGTGCAGGGCCCTTTGCAAAGGTTGACTGGTCACCTTTCCCTCTGCTGCATTTGTATGTTAGACAGGTACTAATGAGGCAAAAGCTTTGCAGAGGCTGTTAGTATGTATAAATATGTTAAAATCATTAAGTATCATTAAATGCAACGCATCACACTGCAGCCTTTTTATTGTTGCATCATTTAGTCAACGCTGCAACATAATTTTGGCCTCCATTGCTGCATAACTCCAGTGGCCCGAAAGAAGGCTGCACATGTTGAAAGTGTTTGTGCATGAAGCAGAGACCATGAAGTTTGCAAACTTAGGGGCTGATTACGAAGGCAGGGGGACTTTAGTCCGTCCGCCATCAAATCGGTGTATGGGACCGCTGGCCTTCAAGGCGGCGGCCACACGATAGGCATTACAATGCGACCGCAACTATGGCGTTCGCCGTGCCTATCTTTCACATTGCAGCAGGTGCTGCTGGCTGCATCATCTGCCGCAAGGTAAAAACTGACATGTTACAAATATCACTGCACTACCTGGCAGGCACAATGGGGTGCCTGCCACATGGTGCAGTGATATATAGGGGGGCTTCTTAGATGCCCCCCAGGTCCCATGTCTGGGGGCTGGGGGAAAGGGGCCCGCTATGGGCCTCCAATGTCCCTTTCCACCAAAATTTCATGGTGGATGAACTGCCATGGATAGGCTGGTGGGTAAGGGGTATCATAATTAAGGGGTATCATAATCCTTACTCTGGTGCCTGGTAGGTACCTCCAGCATTGTAGGAACCACGAGCCCCTCTGGCGCACTGGCGGGCTCAAGGAGCCAGTCGGGTCCGTGGCGGTTGGTCTTTCCGACCACCAGGGAACCACCCGCCATTGTAATATGGTTGGCTTAGATGCAGTCACCAATGACGGTGGGACCGCCACTGACGGGGTGATGTGGCGGTTCCACCTCCATGATAATCACCCCCTAAGTTTGGTGTGCATGCAAATCCTACATTGTCAATCCCTGGTAAGTTGCACCACTACTGCTGAAAAAGGCCAATAGAGGTACCAATGGGTGCGGTGGACTGGCCTCAAGGATCTTGTGACCTCAGTGACAGTCACTGTCAATCTAGGGTGTGCTTCTTCGTATGCCTGTTCGTAAGACTGGAGGTGAACTGCAGTATGGATTGTGGTGGACAGGCCTTCAAGGTTAACTCACGCTTGCCACAGTTAGGGTCCACCTGCGGGTGCTAAGACACCAGGGCCTCTAAGGTCTATCGGTCCTTCTAAGGTGTAGCATCGGAATGAGCTCAGTCAGAAGTGCGGTCTGGTGGACTGGTCATGAAGGCTGAAAATGGTGCTCCAGTTCCAAATTCAGCAGCTCTGGCCAGAGTGCCACATCCTCTCCCACACTGAACACCATAGTGCCCCACTGAGAGAAACTTGCACTGCCTTCAGCTACAACTCAATTGTGCTGCAACTAAATTCAAATTATGCACTAGACAACAGTAAAATGCTGCCTGAAAAAAAATGAATTACACCCTGAAAAAAGCAAACACTTATAAGGAATGCAAGAATAAGCAAATCATCTGAAATGTATTAGGGAACAACATGGTTACCTTAACAGTTTTAAACTCATTATTCAGAAATGTAAGTGATTTTTCCTGAAAAATTCAGGACATGGCTACAGGATTAGGAAGGGACCCGTTTCAATGTCCATTGCTTATATCCTTTCAAAATGTAAGCAGTTTGGTTTAAAAAAAAAATCACATCCCTGAACACAGAGCCGCAGTACACATTTTATAAGCTAAAATAATTAAAACAGTTGAAAACTATTGTATTAAACATTTCCACTTCACGCATCAACCAGGTATTGCAGTCCGAGGTTTTTCTTTGATATTATAAAACCGTCAGTAAATGAGGAAATATCCAGCCAAAGTGTCAGCCTATTTTGGATCCATTTCACAGAGAGACAAATAAAGAAAAGGAGATGCAAGAGAGAGTACATGAGAGCTCTTGAAATCAGAACTTAAGCAGGAGCGAGACAGAGACGGAAATGGGTATGAAGGAAAAGAGACAGGTTTTTCCCCTTCTCTGCCCTTCCCTGACCGCTTAGCCTTCCTGCAGCATAACAAAGGGCAGAGGGCAGGTGGCCTCTTTGACTCCAGGCAGGTCAAGTGCAGGGCCATTAGGTAGCACGCTAATGGCCCTGCCACAGACAGGAGAGTGAGGGAAAATTCTTTTGTCACCTCGTCCCCCACCCTTGTCCCCCGTGTCCCCACCACTCCAAAATCTGGGGGGGGGATATATCCCCCTGGTCCACCACACTTCCTACGCCCATGCTTGGCCCATCTACCTTCCGGGGACTGGAAACAGGGTGTATTCGTTGACCACGCCCTGAATCCAGTAACAATGTACACTTATGAATTGGCACTAGCACATGGCTTAACCTTAAGGGCAGTGGGCACACAGAGCGAGGCTTATTGTCATGTCTTGTGCCCACCCTCATCTGTCCCCACAACTGCTAAGAATGGTCTACAGCCATACCCTATGGGCTTGCTTAATCTCCACAACGCTAAGGATGCCTGGCCTCCACCTTGGGGGTGCCCAGGAGTGGACGCCTCACAGGGAAAGCCAGGATGGGTTCAACAGCGGTATTCGTACAAGCGCCTTGAGACCCTTGCGGGTGAGTAGTGCGCTATACAAGTATCAATTTACATTTACATTTACATTCTCCGGGCAAACAGCCTAGACTAGTATGGCTATGACTTGTGGGTACTCTTGCTATCCAAGGAAGTGTGGCCTGGTATGAAATATTTACCTCGTCGTTCTTTTACCATTGATTACATTTACCCGGATTGTTGTCATAGATGTTCTGACCTATTAAAGAACAGAGTGTAGAACTGGATGTTTGTCACTTCCTCTATATTTGTTTGTCAACCAGGACATACAAAGGTGAATATTCAACAAGTAGATTATGTTGATGTAATTGCACGTAAATATATAGGTATATTGGAAAGAAAATGTCAGCATATTTGTTCTACAGTGAGGGTACCTGTAATCCGCAGCAGCCTGGGATACATAAATTATTCTTTTTTGTGAATAGGGCAGCTGTAGGGGGGAAAACACCTTTGCGTGTAGGAACACATCCTAAACCCCGCCACAAGGGCTCCTCCTGAGAGATGGGATCAAGTCACTACTCTCGTGTGCAGGAGGCACCAGTGGGACCCTTATTGTGCAGAAGGGTTAGAGCCAGGAACCCTACAGATCAGGGTCATAGTTGCCTGCCTTCTTTACAGGATGATTATGGTTATTTCTGATACGAGTAATGGGGCACAGGCTAATATCCAGGAATCCTCCAAGCCCAGGTGTGCATTTGTTCCATTAATACTTCCTGATGAAAGGTTACTCCACTAAGGACATCATTACAAATCCTGTGGGAGGCAGTGTTTTGGGTTGCCTGCCACCTCCAGAGAGATTTACCATGCAAAAGTGTTGCTGTTACAGAGAAAAACAGGCAGTAGACCTCACTGCCTCCCATTACCTAACTTAAAACACGTGGTAAAATGTCACCAAATAGATACCACGCTTCGTTTTATTGGTTCTTCTTGGTGCTGTGTATCATCATCAAATAATGTAACCTTATTATTATGATGCTGTGAGAGGCTACGACTGAAATGTAGACATACATTCGATAATAAGAGATGGATAATTCATTGTTTTGATTTTCTGTGACAGACAACAAGTATGCCTGCTATATGTTATAAATTGCAGGTAAAATTATTAAAGCAATTGAGCTCATGCATTGTTTGAAAATCAGCAAGGAAATATCTCCCAATAGCTGGGAGCTACAAAACTGAGGGGCATATTATTAAGGGGTTTTATCTCCACTTTTTTGGCTTTAAAAGCCAAGAAAGCGGAGATAAAATAATCTCCCTATTACCTAGCTGTCGCTAACACCAGTTAGCGACAGCTAGTAGGGGATAGCGACCATCTTGGGCCCCGCTTTGCATGTCAGTGAAATTTATCACTAATGACATGCAAAGTGGGCGTGCCAAGATGTTAGCGACTGGAAACAGTCGCTAACATCGCTATCTCCTATAACCAACTTTTGGAGATATTCGCGCTAAGCGTGAATATCTCCAAAAGCTAACACCTGCCCCTGAGCAGTTCTTAGCCATGTTATCCAATGGTAGGTGGATAACATGGCTAAGAGCATTTGCTCGGTAATGCATGAATATCGCTGACTTTACAGCGATAATCATGCATTTCGGCCGATTTTTATCGCTTAGGAAATTAACTTTGATAATAGCAAGGCTCCTAAGCGATAAAAATCAGCGCAGCTCGGCGATAAAAATATCGCCGCTAAACCAACATAGCGATAATTATCGCTAGTTGTTGGTAATATGCCCCATATTTATTTGAATGTTTTTTTACGCAGATAAAGTTACCTTGCAGGTGCTTTCCGTTAAAGCCAATAGGCGTTGTGAGTAAATCTGTCAGTTTCCAGCATTACGACTGTGTTCAACCCATATGATGGAAAAGGGTGATGTCGACAGGCAGATAATAGAAGGAAAGAGGGGTTTTCTTTACGGAAATGACGGAGTGACAAGACAGCCGAATGCTCCTTGCTGAAACAGGATCTGTGGGTCACATGTTCCAAGCTGAGCAAGCCTGGCTTAGCCTTCAAACCTTCTGAACTCAATAGCATTACATTGACTTACTGTGAGAGCTGTAAGTGGGGCGGGTGTCTCCGGATCACAGGCCAGGCAGTAATTAAAACCTGACCTTGAAACGGATCCCTATCGGGCTCTCTATACATGTGCCTAGCTAAAAACACTGATCGATTTCTGAATGATGACTGTAAAAAAGGTTATCCATGTCAGATGAGTAGTTCCGGTGAACATCTCACATTTTAATTTAACTTTCTTTCCTAAGAGTGTTTGATTTTTATAGCATGTTGTATAATTTTTTTCATGCAGGATTTGGTTACCTCTAGATGTCCCTGTGAGTTCAGGTTGTGGGTGGTTGTTACGATTGAGACCTCTGGGTTTGACGCTGAAGGCAGTGTGAGTGTCTGTCACTCAGTGTGTCATTACAATGTTTGGAACACATGCTCATCCAATCCTTTGCCTCTCCAGAGAGTACACTCAGCAACAGTCGTGTGTGGCAATTGTATGTGTGATTCTGTGAAAGTGTGTGAAGGAGGCACAACTGTCAAAATATTGAAAGGGCTCAAGCAAAAGAAAACACGGGGCATATTATCAAGCAGGGCGTTAAAATTATCGCAGTTTTAGCGTCCGAAAACTGCCGCTAATGCAGGATAATGGGCTTGATAATATGCCATGGAGAATTCCAATACAAGCCCATGTTCACACCAGAACATGGGTTTCTATTGGAATTCACAAGGCCATATTATCAAGCCCATTATCGCTGCTTTAGCCGCAGTTTTCATCTGCTAAAACGGCGATAATTTTTAACGCCCTGCTTGATAATATGCCCCACAGGGCTTACAGGTGAGTGGGCATGTTGTGTGCGTGGTCAGATGGTGAAGTGAAGCATATGCAACGAAATACATGCAGGAGAGAGTGAAACCGGGGTGCAAAAGAGGAAAGAGATGATGCATAAGGTATGCAGATGGAGGATTTCAGAAATATGTCAGGGAGAATGGTGGCATAAGTTTTAACATAGTAGTGGACTGCTGAGGGAATTGGTGCGACAAGAAGAATGGGAGTGATTGAGAGACTCAGAATACCACTAATCATTCCACAGACCTCATCAATGTTTAATTCGCGGAATAAACCATTTTGAATTGAAATTATTGACAACAAAATCATTGTTACTCATTTTTTATCTGATGCTGTTCATAAGCATTGGGAAAGCCAATAGACCTGACTTGTTTTAGGTGCATGTCTTTTATTGTGGGATGTGAGAGGAAGCAATAACTGAAAGCTCACAGAGAGGCACCAAAACTGGTTGGTTGGCACATATGGGAAGACAGGAAATTAGGTTTAAATATTGTAAGCCACCTCCTTCTTTATATAGGCCACACTTTCTTGACAATGATCCCTAATTACTCTTCTTAGGCCATGGCACTTTTAGAGACCCTCCAACATACTTTTTTCATGACAATTAACGCCCTTGTAAGTTGTTTAACCTGGCAAGGTATATACAGTGCCTAGAAGCAGCAAAGGTGTTTTTGAAGCTTTATAACTCTCTATAGTATTATTTTGTCACTCAAACACAATCCTCAGCTTACAACCCACAAATTGCAAACAACTGAACCAGCAAACTGCCTTCATGATGCAGGTAAGCAAAAAGGGCTGACCTATAGTTCACCATGGCATTATATAGTTATATACTTCCATATTTAACTGTTAAGGCCCACAATACTACTAAAACCACAATACACAGTGGTCAGCAACAAATTGTAACTTAAACCTATTAAATTAAAAAAATAACACATATTTGCAAAGAGCAGATCAAAATTAAATCTAACAAATTTGTAAATTAATTACAAAAATGGTGTGATGAATTATAGAAAAATATATTCTGAAAACCACACAAAATGTAACATTAAACTCACATAATAAATATATGGGGTGCAAAAAATACATTGACACAGACTGAAATCACATTGACAACAGAACATATATAATTCAAATACAAAATCTTAATTATCAATGTGTACATCCATCACCATACAGTATAGTTATGAGTATGTTCTATATATAGGATCAAAAACTCAGAGATAAATACATTTTAACAATTGCTAAAGAGAAAGGATTATTCATTCATTCGAAGTTTCGGTCTTCACTATAACAAATCATTAAGACCATCTTCAGGACACAATGATTCTGGTGTAAGTTCTTGGCCCCTCTATTTCAAAAGAATAAGAATAATCCTAATTTTATTGAACGAAATAGAAACATATACACCCGGTTTGAGTGAACTAAATCAGTTGTAAATGATTGTATAAAAATGTGACCAATGACAGAGATAAAGATTACTTAAATTAGATTTTAAAAAAATGAAATTATATAGTTAATAGATCATTCTATTTATATTTATTTGGTGGATAGATTATTATAGTCCAGAAACAAGGTAATGGCATTACTGATCAAAAGAGAATAAGTTGAAAAATTACTGGGATAGAAAGAAGTCTCAAAGATCAGGATAGAATCTAGAAAGAAGGTTCACAATTTAGACAATATACTGTGATGGACGATACTGTGTTTTAAGATGAAAACATTAGGTAACAGGTACTTACAAATCAATTGGCTTGCTTAATTTCTTAATCAGCATGGGGAAAATGAATTTCCTGAAACACAAGATAAATCTCTAATGTATGGAATGTCATCGTGTTGCTGAACAGTATTTTTTCATTCAGAAACAGCATTCTGTCTATGGTTAATAGATATATTTTAGAGTGACAAGAGTCGAACCTACATGGGCTAAGTCCTAACAGCCTTTAGCCAAAAAGAATTGTCGCATTGGGAGATGCACAGTTAAGTTTACTGATGTAGACCTTGGAAAAGAGGTACCTTAAGACGAAGTCTGACTCGAAACCATCTGAATCTATGCGGGACATTGACGAAATAATTAGTACAAAAAGATAGATTTCACAAGAGTTCATGTTAGCGCTAAGTTTCCTTAAGGTCAAAAAGAATAAAAAAGGATCATGAGGTAAGAGCTGAATAGTCTGTAGTTGTACTCTAATGATTTTGGATTCAACTTACTTATTTCTTTGATCCATTTCAGAAGGGGCTGCACTTCCAGCCTTGTGGCCTGAGAGGGGGCTTGAATCAGGTCTTCCTCTTGTCAATCCTGTCCCTGTAACCCAGCCTGGGTCCTTCTTTGCAGGATGGAAATACTGGTCTGCAGGGTCCTATTTTCAGCACTGGAGTCCTGCTTTGCTTTGGCCATGAAGAAGTTCAGATCCACCAGCAGAGGAAGGAAGATAAGAAAACGTTTTCCATTGTTACCGTGTGAGTGCCTTTGAGAGTGTAGAAGTGTGACTGTGAGTGGAAGTGTCACTAAGAGAATGAGTGAGAGGGATTGATTGAAAGTGTGTGTGTGTGTGCATGAGAGAGTGAGAATATGTGTGAGAGTGAAGTGTGTGTGAGAGTGTGAGTGATTCATAGTGTGTTATTCTTTATTTATTGTTCTCAGCAAAAGGCTTAGCAATAGACTCAAATCAGTCATTAAAAGGGATGGTGTGTGAAATTTGTGTAATTTACTTTTGTGCAAATAAGTGAAATTTTAGAAAATTATGGGAAATTACATGAATTACTCAAACTACAAATCAATCATTTCACACTATATTTGAGCATGAAATACATACTTTTGTCAATTTTGTAGATGGGGTGAAACAAAAGAAAAGCACCACAGACAACAGCCGCTCGTGTTCCGCTCCCCGTGCATTTGCAGTCAATTTTTTCTGCAAATAATGGGGCATATTATCAAGAACGGCGTAAACATTATCGCTGCTTTAGCTGTAGAAAACTGCAGCTAAAGCGGTGATAATGGGCTTGATAATATGCCGTAGAGAATTCCCATAGAAAGCCCATGTTCACACTAGAACATGGGCTTCTATGGGAATTCACAAGGGCGTATTATCAAGCCAATTATCGCCGCTTTAGCAGCAGTTTTCTGCTGCTAAAGCAGCAATAATGTTAATGCCTTTTCTTGATAATATGCCACAGTGTGTTAGCAGCAAAATGTTAACTGCGAATGGTACGAAATTACACAAAGTGGTCAATTGCCATAATTTTGAGAATTCAGTGTAACAAGCGTAATACATAATTCCAGAAACGTTTAACAGATCATCGCAATACAGTAAAAAATTTACCAAGACATTATTTCAATTAATTTAAAAAAATTACAGCAACTGAATAACATTTCTAGTCATTGCTAAAAGGTATACTCTCATCAGATAACAAATCTGATTACCCTTCTCATTAAAAAGATGGAAATAATATTAATAATGTGTCACCTGCTCTGAATGGCAAAGTGCAAAGCACCAAATAAATTAAGCAGCTCAAGTTAATATATCTAGGGGGCACTCAATCAGATTATCGTTTTCTCACAAATCTGCCTTCTGTAAACCAAGTAATTCAGAGATAAAAGATGACTGATTGACACATTTCAGGCAGGTCACACAGAAAGATCTTCAGATGTGTCAGTTTCATTACAGTTTCAAATAGAACTGCAAACCATGTCGAGTGAGTAGTCACCGGCTTAGAGCAGATCAACATAAACTTCATGATAGGTTTCTCTGTCCCCAATGCACATCACAACAAGCATTTACAATGCAATGGTTTTGCCTTTGT